>NC_092637.1:54244646-54877146 GCF_039555335.1 Amphiura filiformis
CCGCATCAACCTCCCTCTATGGTAATCTTTGATGGTCGATCCTACCTCCGGGTAAGGTGTTGGGGTCAATATTTTATCACTAAAATGAGCGCAAAGGATGGATCTATAGCCGAAAAGGTGCAACTGGAATTAATGCAGACAACAGGTTAATTGAATTTGTTTTAATGTCAGAATTGTACATTTTTTATGACCATATTTGGAATCATCATGAACAAGAACTGTCTTTAAAAAAAGACAACACCATGGATGAAGATCATGTTTGATAATTTTGAATTGACAAGTACTTTGAATGCTAGTAATTTTTTTTTGCAATTAAGCATTGGTTCCGTCAAATATGAGACTCAGAAAACCCAAATCTATATAGTACAAACAATCACTATATTTATAAAGATATAGCAAACTTATATAGCGAAATATACCAAAATTAAGTGTAAATTAAGGTTAAACCGCTATCAGTAACTTATGAGATAGCTATTGATATTTTAAAAAAATATCCCAAAAGTCTATAGAGTACCGAAGTGTGACGTCATAAAATTTTCTTTTTTGCATTTCAGCATTTTCATGACCATATTTCAGTAGAACATGATGTATTGAGTTGTATTGCTGCAGCGGTTTTGATATGAGTAGCAAACACGTGTATAACAATGTCCCACAGGATTGTCATATAATTCCGGACGTTCCGGCGTGGTTACCAGAAACCAATGTTTTTGCTGACACCATTTGAACGAAAAATATTTTGAATGTTAAATTTCACTGGAGTAATGTAATGAGAAAAATGTGAACTTTATTATTACCAATATCTCAGTTTTGATGAAGAAAAATGGGCGAGGCTGTCGATTGGGTCAAGGACCTTTATTTACCTATAAACTTGTTCTCCCCTTTTTTATGTTCATGTCGTTGTGGAGTATTTTGAAATGATATAATTATCCAGAATAATAAACAAAATGTGCTTTTAGGCAACGAAAAAACACCATGTTTTACGGGTAGGCAGACCTTTCAAGTAAGGTCGGCCGGTTGGGCCCCTATTTTTTCGAGGTGAAAATTATTCTAAATGTAATCAAAATCTGGTTTTTTTTGCAAAAAATATTTTCTAAACATTTTCATCCAAAATTAATACATTTAGGCCCCTAAACGGGTCATTAAAAAAAATCTCCAAAACGCAATCGTTGTCTTTGTAACAATCCTAGGGTGGGGGTGGGGGTGTTGGGTGTACTACACCCCTGGCAAATTTTGTACCTATTTTTGCATTTTCCTCAAAAATTTATTGCGCATTGGTGACAAGTAAGATATGTATATTATATTATAGGGGCAAGGACTACAACTACTGCACTGAAAATTCAGCAACTCAAGGCAAGTAGTTATTGATTTATTGAACAAATAATGGTTTTCCCTAATTTTTGACTGTAACACCACAACTGTTGTCTGTGCCGAAATAAAATTTCCAGTGCAGTAGTTGTAGTCCTTGCCCCTAAAATATACATATCTTGCTTATCACCAATGCTCTATAATTTTGAGAAAAATGTAAAATAGGCACAAAATTGGGCAGGGTGTAGTACCCCTTAATATAACATTTTCCAAAATGTTTTCTAAATGTTATGAAAACGTTGATACCCTTTATATAACCCGACATTTAAACGTTTTCTGTAAAACGTATTGTGTTAACGACAACGTAACTGTAAGCTGCCATATTTTCGTCACAGAAATCCATGTGGGCGTTATATATTCACGTTTATATAAACTTATTAATATGCATAAGGTACGTCACTAACATTGACATTTGTGTTTTACATTGACTCTATAGCTGCTTGCCCTTGATGGTGTCGAGTACGTCGAAGAAGATGGTATTGCCTACACACAGGCAGTCACCTCTTGGGGTCTTGACCGTGTTGATCAACGAATGCTCCTACGAAAACTTCTACACTGCACCACGTAAGTAACAAAACTAATAACATATCAAAGGCAAAGAGACGTGAGAGGACAACTTAATAAACAGACTCATTGCCAGTGTGCAAAGTTTCTATTCCCATTCAATAAACATTCTACTGGTTCCCCAATTCGCCGTAGAAGTAGTGATGTAAAACAATGTCTATGCTTGTGTGCAATCATAGATTGACTACAATATGCTCTTTGTGATGGTGTGAGCGAAACGTACATATGGAAATTTGTGAAATGTGAAATGTCCATAGAATTACGATCCAGGTCTTTATGTCTTTGATAATCAATGTGGTGCGATGCAGAGTGACAGCGTACGTCTAGTGCAGGGCAACATATTCAATAATTGTTTTCACCTATCGCTATGGTAATCAATCCTTTTACATCGCTTCTTCTACAGCAACTAGTGATATTACTCCAAAGTAACAATGCAGGCAGTGACACAAGCTTGTGAATCTACCGACAAAAACACGATATCAACAACGTGAGCTCTTGCATCAAACATGTCACGACAGTGATAACCTCCTACCCTACTACGGGTCTTTTTATCTTTTCAGTTTCCGTAAGTCTATTGTTCAGATACGAAAACGCAAGTGATTCAGTAAGTTTACTGTAATCTGACTTCATTGTTAACTTTGAAGTACCAATCAGCTTATTTCAATAGGGACAGATGAGTCAGATGCCTATGTCAATAAAAGCGGGAGAGACAAGACCGATGTTTTTAATGGTCTAGCGCCCTTTCGTCTTTGCATTGCTAAATTGATCTATATTTATTTGACAAAATGCATGCCAATCCGAATGATAATGTGCACATTTCTTCTGTAAAAACGTTGAAAATAAGCCCTTCAATCACAAAAGGTCCGCTTATGAGCCTGTCGCGTCCCATTGCAATTGTGCAGGGCCACAGTGTCGCCCTTCCCTCGTATCAATGTCTATCTCCCTATTTTGCTTCCTCCTGCCCCCCCCATGATCAGGCTCCCCACTCCCTCCCCGGTCCCTACTCTCTCCTTTCGAGCTTTCTCTTTCTAGCCTTTCCGTCTCCTCTCTTTCTTCCTCACCCCCTCCCACTCTCACTTGTTCAGTCTCAAGTATCTCCTCCCTCCGTCCCCCTCCTTTGCGAAATTTATCAATATGATCCATGACTAAAAATAAGCTCTGCAAAAATAAACATTTAAAATAAACCCGAGTCATGCATATAGGCCCAACCAATTATCAGATTAGCTTACCATTGGTACGAATGAATAGAATACATTATCTTTGCTCCAATGCAATTCTTTTGTATAGCATTTCAATATAAAACATGATTACCAAATCACCACTTGTACGCGCCTCATTGGGAGATATTTGACTATTTCAGACGCTCGTTTCATCGCCAATAAGAAAGACTTTTGCTTATAACTTGGCAACATGGTTAGTATATATTTCAATGCAAGACAATTTTTACGAGCCACTTACGTCTAGGCGTAAGTGCATGTACACCAAACACAAGTCAATTGAAGCCGTACAATTTACCGCGAATTTAGGACCGTAAAATTTAGACTCTTTTGTCTAGATTAGCACCCAACCGCACATCTCAAGGTTTTATGTAAAAAATCAATATAACTTACCAAAACGAAAACTGAAATTCACGAGCTTCAAATTTTCAGTAACTAACAAAAGGCTAGAATAAAAGATTGGTCACACCTGGGAGACTACCACTTCAGAATAACAATGACTTACAAAAACGGATACGGTTACGGAAACAGAAACTGAAAAGATAAAACGACGGTACCTCTTGAAAACTGGCAATCTATTCACCTCATTTCATCTAAACTAGGTCACATTTTGACAAAAGCAAATTGATTTTATAACATGTGCGACTTTGCTTCTATTTAGTATGACCATAGACTTGAGATTTTATAATGCTTCCTATGTCATTGTGGAACGTCAGCGCTTCCTATCGCAAAGGATCGACCGATTTAGAATAGATTTCATTAATCATCTTCAACATGTTTAAGGGCTGGGGTAACGACGTTGGCACATTATTTATTGTGGGACCTGGGAGCACATCAGACACATCAAATTGCATCCTATTATGAAGAATGTCCTTCTGATATCAAATAATTTTGATTTTTTGAAATTGGCGATATAATACAAATTTTATGGCAAATTATTAAAATTGATATTTTTACATTTCACAGTCCTCGAAGTCCGAAAATTAAAATCCTTTTGCAGACAGGTAACACACATGATTAGGAAAAAAATTCCAGCCGGGTTTGCTAAAAATCACCACTGCCAGCAGGAAATATGAATATTTTTTTCCGAGCAGCTTACAATTTTTATGCCTTTTGGGAAACTTTATTTATATCGTCAATACGGGAGGTCAAAATGTTCATATAATCGTCGCAATTTCGTCGCAATTTCATACACTTTAAGTACATAGCTTTAGATTTATGCAGACTTACCTAGTTTTGATGAAAATATGCATTTTTGACATGACACTCGGGGACGAATAGCTACGAATACAGCCGGAAGACAATTTGTAAAGATAACAGCTGAATGCCAATGAATGCTGAAATTTTACTCCCCGTCACTTTCACACCCAACCATTTACACATCCTTTGTTTTATTTTACACATCCTGTCACACCCAATTCATTACGACAGCAAACACCGCGCCGCTGGGATTGGAATGCACCAGGTGCCAGGACCAGGTAGAATGCACAGCACTGGGCCAAAAATATCTCATAGCTGCTGCTCGTGTTTGTTTTGCTGTGTAGGCCTACATTAAGAAATTGGCTAATTATTGTTTTTGTTTTCTTTACTGAGGCCTACAAAAATATTGGTAAAAGATGTGATGTTAAAAGAAATTTGTTGGAACGATAAATAGGCCTATGTCTACGTGATAACAATTTAATTAAATTTGTGACAATATTTCTGTAACAGAGTATCTTCTCTGATATAATACCGTACTCGTCGTAATTATGTTTATAGGACTATCAATAACATTATAAATAAGAAATCAGATTCAGAACTCATAATCGATCGACCCAGGCGCCACAGCTGAAAGGCACCAAGCCGTGCAAAAAGGAAACAACAATAATTTATAGTTGGCTCAGTTATGTTAACACCCATAGGCCCCAGACTAAAATTGTGTTGAAACTAATGTAGGCATATTTTGTATTTTTACTCTAGCTCTACCTAAGTAGTGAACACTCTTACACATTTCGGTAAATGGATTAGGCTATGGGACTGTAGACTTATGCTGGTTTCATACTACCCTGCCGCTTGCCGCTGAGCGGCGTGGCGCACGCGCATTGCAGACAAACGGACACAATAAAGGCTTGTCATTGGTTGAAACGCCCTGCCGCTTGCCGCGGCGGCAAGCGGCAGGAAAGTATGCTGGAGGCTTTAGTAGGGGCCTATATTGAACTAGGCCTATTTTAAAATATATTTCTGGGGAAAGAGCTCTAATTTATAATTTAAAATCTTTATTCATGAAAACATACCTGCAATTTGAAATTAAGTGCAGAAAGATTTTAACAGAAATAATTATTTGATTTCCACATTATTATTTGAAATGATATCACTGACGCTTTAATTTCAGACATATGATTTATTTTTCATGAAAATGCAATGTGACATCAATGGTCTATATGCAATGCGTGTGTATTACAGGGATGTGAGAGTTCCTTTTTTCAGCTGATTTCCCCTCTTTTGCCAAAATACGTGTTTTTCTTTAATTTTCAGCCCATATTTGGCGTTTTTATCCTGATTTTACGCTGTTTTTAGTGATTTTCCTCGTTTTTGGTCAGTGGCCTCTCACACCCCTGGTACTAAATAAACTGAAGTTATGTGCATCGTATCATTATATCCACAGACCGCAGTTAGTCCGTGAACATCGTGCATTTAGGCCTTTGGTTTATGAATATCAATTTTCTTCAGTCAAAACGCATTCCCGGAGCACATTATAGGCCTACCGGACATATAATCAAACCGGAGAGCACCATCAGCATAATAGGCCTGCCACTTGTTTATTAGTACACACCTGGGACGGGTTTCAAGCAATCGATCATGAATGATTAATAAAATATTTACTGATATGATACGGTATTGTATTTGTAAATTGCTGGATTTTCGATCCAACAGTATTGATCACTTTTGCTAAGATTATTGTACAATGAAATCACCCGCTGTTTTGAGCATGGGGGTGTGCAGCATAGTTGTTTGAACGCTTGCGTATTAATCTGGCGTCCCGGGTTCGATTCCCACAGACGGCTTATTGAAATTATTTTAGCATCTATTCATCTTTTTTCAATTACGAAAAGGAAAAACTATATTGCAAATCAAGATGTGTGATTATTTATAATTTATTAGCCTATTTTGCGCTCACTTTTAGTTCATACTCTTCTGTGGCTATTCCGTTTAAAGACAAACCTCCCTCTGGAATCTACCGGCGGATGGGTACTGCTGGGTGCATTCTACTGCCCTTAAGGCACACTTACTTTAATAAAGTAATGTAGCATTGCAAATATACACTATGATATGATTCACAATATTTTAAGAAATGTGGTTTCTGTACGCACATTTTGATACCCATATCGCCCAATTTTGTTCAATATTAACAACAAAGCAGTAATAGCGGTTTTACATGCCACACTCCAAGAAAAATGGCTCTTGGCTGTCCTGTATGTAGAACCCTTAAGGCAAAAAGTTTTTTGAAAATTTAAAGAACCCCCAAATGGTCCTTTCTGATTTGATTTGATTCGATTTTATTTTATTCGGTACTCAGAAATTACAATGTTTACATATAAATAGACAATTAACAATAATATAAGATGCACACATTTTTAAATACAACACATTAAGATGATAAAATATTATAAAAACATTATAAAACAGCAGAGCCCCAAGGATAGCCCAAAAAGCTTTTCAAAAGAAAAGCTTATTTCCATTGGGGTCCTAAAACATAATGAGGGGAGGGGAATGCGAAAATGCAAAGAACACTAAAGACAGAAAAATATGAAACACCAACACAAAATATTGCACATGAAGTGAGACCAGCTCACATTAATTAGCTTGACCAGCAAGGTGTTTTTTGACTAAAATTTTGAAAATGTTGATTTTATTAACTTGCTTCGCTTGATTCCCTTTGGCAAAGCGTTCCAATGATGAATAGTGGTGTTGTAGAATGTGTGACTAGCTTGACTAGCCAAATGGTCCTTTCTGCCCTTTCTAGAACCCTTTTCAGGTATAAAATGGTTCTTTCTAACCTTTCCAGAACCTCCCCTTTTCTTCATTGTCACACAAAAATGTCTCTTTCCAGAACCCTTTTCTGTTCTTTGTAGAAACATTTAAGGTCCACATACATGACAGCTCAAGAACAATTTTAGGTTCTACTTAGAACCGTTTTTTCCCTAAGAGTGCACAATGCTAGCGTTTTATATCCATTGATCGTTGTATATAAAACTTTAAAATGCTGCGCTTTTAAAATAAAGATGTGTTGTTGATATTGAACGAAATTGTGCGCCCGGGGTATCAAATCAAAATATGCATACATTACGAGTGGGTTTTGGAAAGAACCTTCTATTAAATCATGCCTATTCATCTAACTACTCAATTACAAATCTCTAAATCCCTTTCTTCTTGTATATTGATATTTTGAATAGTGTTTATCTTTCCCTAATAGATTATGATACTAAATGAACAATCAGCTTGCGCAGTTCGCACTACATCTCATAGGACAATAAAGCTAGCGCCCTGATCGATTCTTCCTGAATATCAATATGCTTCATTTACAGAGATCGGACACTAATCCCAACCATAACAAACCATGTAAACAATGATCACCTGGTCTATATTACAGGATTAGATTATTAAACTATGATCTATTTGCAAGTATTATTTTGCTTGAGCAGGAAAGATGTGATACTAGTAGTCTAGTTGCCGGCGTCAGGTATACATAGAATGTGTTTTTTAATGATGATGACATGGACGTACTGATCATTATGTATGATGCAAACTCATAGGTGTTGTGCGTTTGGCAATTTGGGAGGGGGTGGGGATTCAAAATGACCCCATAGGATTATACGGGGGTCAAAATCTTTTGCCGTTTTCTTCAGAAAATGTGATTTATTTTTCACCATTTCACGACTTCCACAGGCAAACACCGAATAAATGCCCTACACAAAGGGCAGTGGACTTCGGTCTAGTATTCAACAATGCAGCTAGACGGTTGACCGCTCAGTCACCATAGTGACTGCATCTCTATTCATTATTGCCCGTAATGTCTTCCACTGAAACTTCGAAGTAGCGAAGTTAAAATACCAACTTTTGAACGGTATTTTCTACACCATAGACAAGGCCCCAAAATATGAAACCTCGTCAATAGGTTGATAAATATGTGAAGAGTTATTGGACATGTAAATACTATCCATAGCAAGTCTATTCATAGCAAATCTGAGTTTCCAACTACAACCCTCCAAAAACCCAATACTTTCGGAAAAACCTGACATTCGCCGCTATAGCCAATGCTGCCCCATAGACGTCAGTACAAAACGTAACAATGACTGTCAAATTGGAACGATTTTGTTCCACACAAATTTTAACCCAGGGGTTTTGACCCACTTCCCAATGTCCGACTGAGCTGTAATTTTGACGATAGTTGAATGAATGTTTCAACTTGTTGCATCTACATTGACAGCTATGTTAATTAATTTTTGTGGGAATTAGAACTTTCAAGGTTCTTTGGACATTGCGTGTGCACTACAGGTCTCGAGATTTTGTCGACACTGTGCCTATTGTTCTGTGTAGCCATTGAACAATCCTAATCCAAGCATATCATGCACTTTGGGTTTACACTTTTCACGAATCCATGGCCCTGAAGTGTATATGTGCTAGTGTCATTGGTTATTGTTAAAAGGCAATAAGGTGTGTAATTGCAATATTTCCTCCGAATAGGAAAGACTCTCTACATCGAACCATGGATGCTGGGGTTCGCAATACTGTTAATATGGGGAAGGTATCTTCCAAAACCAGTTCGAAATGTTATGTTAAAATATTGTGAATACGATTAATAGTTCGGAACAAACCACCAAAATTCGCGATATTTTAGCGTTGGAAAAGAAACCACGTGAATAGGGTGCCCTCTCAAGAATAGGTTCTCTGTGCTATCATGGCTGTAGGCTTATTTGTAACGGCCGCGTGACCTTTTGTATACAATGCCGTTGCTGTTCAAATTGCAAACTCTCAAGCTATGATTATACTAATTCCAACGTTTTTTGTTTCTATCATAATGTCCATATAGGTAGCGGCTCCGGAACAACTGTATACATCATTGATACTGGTCTCCGTCATTCCCATGTAGACTTCGGCGGTCGTGCATCTTATCATTTTGATTATCAATCAGGTGTAAGTATTGACAGTAAAGCAGTAAGAAAAATCCCCTGCGAGTTTTGTGATTAAAGCCATAATGTATGATCAATTTTCTTATGCTTTGCAAAAGATATGACGTAATATTAGTAAGAACTGTCAAGGAGGGTTTCTGGTCATTTTAAGACGCCACAATGAGGTAAATTGAGAAAAAATCAATTAGCTGCATAAATGTGAAGCTCTGGCGAATAAAACCAGGGGTCTTCGGTTTTCAAACTCTTTAATTTGACTGTATTTAAAGGATTTCAGGCTTAGTATTTTACAGGGTACTTAAGTGCACCATCGGGCATAACAATCTTGCAAAAAGCAGAAATTTTAAAGAATGAGGGTGTCCATGTGAGGAAATCACTCATTATTGGTGTTGGCAAAAAAACAAGCATATTCAACTGGAAGTGAAAGTTTAAATGACCAGTTGCAGTCCTACGTAGGGCGCATTGAATGGTCCAGGTTAACATCAGACCCTATAATATACGGGGTCATGAATTTTTGGAAAGAAAAATAGGGGAGGGGGGAGGTCATAAAATTTTAGATGACCAAATGTTGGAAGTCACAAGATGACCACAGATAGTGTGTTTATTTTATTCAAAAAGACTGATTTCAATACAATTTTAGCCTGTTTAGGGGTTAGGTATATCGGTGGTGGTGGGCCATAATTTTTGGCTGCCGAAATAGGAGGGGGGGTCGCAATTTTATTGACGTCGAATTTTTGTAAATGCGAGACCCCCCTTCCGAAGAAAATGATAGCCCCTAAAAGACAATCCATGTGACGAAGGTGAATTTCACACCTATTCATGGAACTGTCTGAGCATTTTCCTGTGAAATGAGGAATTGTGTGTGGCTTTAAAGTTCAGAATCAGTTTTAATATTGTAAACTGACCTTCAAGAATGGAACAAACTTCGGTGACAAAATGCACCCTGCTCAGAAAAGAGCCCGAGATTACACCAGGTATTCCTCTTCCGTGGGCCCTAGTCACCATTCAAAATACCTGTAATAAATACCCACCTTAAATATAGTTCGATAAAAGATGGATGAAAAGGTTTTTACACGGAAAAGCTATACTAAGATCGCAGAACCTGGTGTCTGTGCTAAGATCGACAGGCTCAGATTTACTCATTGCTAGCCCCTATAGTTTGATCAGCTCATAATCGGCGGGAATTGTTTGGTTTTTTCCACTACGCTGAAAAGTAGACCCATGTTAAGAATGATATTGTTGATATATGGTCTATATTGTGCGCCACGAAGAAAATATACAACGTATAGGACTTGGATGAATTATTTGTGATGCTTCTGGCGAGATGTCACAAGACAATCCTCGAAATAAAATACATAGATATTAATCCGCGATGTTACAAGGCCCGCCGATTACGAGCTGTTCAAGCTATATTCACGGCAACATAATTTCCCCTAGATCTTCGGATCGAAGTGTCACATCCCCACCCTACCACTGCAACATAAGTCTTTTTTCAAGTTGCTTGAGTATTCTAGTGCCATAGAAGTGGCCTGTGCACTAGGCCCTGTGGTAAATCCGGCCCTGATTAGGAGTCTATTATATAGACTACTAAAGCTCTGACTCGACTCTGACTCCTGATCAGGATTCTGCCCCTATTATATTATATATAGTTCTGACTGGAGATTGTGGCTTGTTGTCTACATAATTATGTGGTCTACTCAAGTCTGCCAACAAGACTGATCAGTCAGTCAATTAATTAATCAGAAATAAGTGAAAATCGTTTGTGCTTTCATACTTATTTACTACAGAACGGAGGCGAAGATTGCAACGGGCACGGAACTCACTGCGGTGGTACTACCAGTGGAACAACCTATGGTATTGCAGCCGGTTCTATGGTGAAAAGTGTCCGTGTGCTCAGCTGTTTTGGTTCTGGATCCTGGACTAATGTTATTGCTGGTATGTACTCTCATTCCTATACACGGCTTAGGTCAGACAAATTCTTGATATCCATAGATCCTTTCCAGGGGGTAGGGGCGGTCAATTGGATTTTTTTTAAAGGTCATAGCCAAAACATGTTTGCCTAATTAGCTTAACAAAATAGCCCAAATAAGTGTGTATTGGGATATTTCTCTACTTTATACCAATTCATTCATGTTTTTAAAACAGTTTAGTTTGCCTTATATCCGTATGTCAAAAAAGAGAATAGGTTTCTATATGCATGGTATACTATTAAAATGAACAAGAATGCATGTGTGCTATGTGTTAAGATTCATCACCAGTGGCGGCGAATGCCAACAAATCATGTGCTTTAATTTGCTGTGCAATAACTATCAGCCCTTCCGGGGAGGGGTTAAGATTGACAAAAGTCGTGCCAAATTTGTTTGCTCCTCTTCTTCCAGGGCCCATTATTAGGTTATTCCATTTGAATTCCATACACCCCCTATGGAAAACATGATTCGATACTAACATTCCGAAAGTCCGATCTTTCATATATTTCTATTAACTCCCAACATTCTAGGAGTTGACTCAGTCGCCGACGCTAGTGGAATGAGAGTTGGATCTATGTCTCTCGGAGGAGGTGCGACGCAGTCTCTTGATGATGCCGTTACGGCCGCAGTTAATGCAGGAGCTGTTATGTCAGTAGCAGGAGGAAACTCCAACGCCGACGCTTGCAACTACTCACCAGCACGTGCACCATTGGTGAGGGCTCACCTTCTTCCTTCGGGCATTTGTTTCTTTTTTAATCAGAACATCCTAAAATTCAAAAGTGAATACTGATGATGTAGATATAGGTGGTACATTAGACCCGTGAGAAAATTTTCCTTAGAAATTGCCCATATGGGTAATGGTTCGGCAGCTCCAGCCGCACATCCCGTCTTAAATACCGCCAGAAATGTTTACTCTGTGAATACGTCAAGCATATTTCTTTTAAATTTATTGTGGGAAAAAAGCATAAACTTGAATTTCATTCATTTATTATATAATAACATTAAGGGCTCAGTCACCCACCTTTGCACAGTATTTTTTGTGGGACCTGGGAGGACATCGGACACACCAAGTAATTTTTTTTTGAAATTCGCGATATACAAGTCATGTAATGCAAAGTTTATGGCAAATTATTAAAATTAAAAACAGGGAAAATGTGACACAACATCCAATGGGGGAGTAGCACAAAACATATAAACAAAGTTAATATGTTTGTATGGGTTTGTAACCTTCTTTATATGTTTTGTGTTACTCCCCCATCGGATGTTGTGTCATATTTTCCCTGTTTTTACTTTTATCCATTGCTAGTGTGACACTGTTGTATCCTTTTGGATCCATCCTTTGGTCCCCCGCTGGTCAGTTGGAACATATTTTCTCTGTTTTTATAAATTATTAAAAATTAACATTTTTGACATTTTAACAGTCTTCGAAGTAAACTTATAATATGTATCTAGGAGGAAAAGCCGACCATCATATGGAATTTTGACCTTTCGTATTGAAGATATCCATGAGGTTTCATAAAAGACCTAACAATTTTAGGTCTTAACAATGTTTAGTCACCATTTTTTACAAAATAATTTATCGGGTTTTTTTTTCGCCGATTTTTTTCGCTAAATATTATTAAGGACTAATTGGATGCCCGTACTTTTTTTTTTTTTTTTCAAAAGTTCGTAATTTTCAAATTTTAAAGATGCAATTGAATTTCTTTTATGACTTCCATTCCAAAATATTATGCTGTCATACATTTATTTTTGTTACTTCAAATGTTAAAATGAACATATTATAGTTTAAGCACGAATCGAAATGTCAAAAATGTCAAATGTTTAAACGACCCGTATCAAACATCCTTATAGTACTCTAAATCTTTCTTTTGAAATTATCCAGGCTATTACTGTAGGAGCAACTGATAGTAATGATGCTCGGGCATCGTTCTCCAACTACGGGTCTTGCACCGATATCTTCGCCCCTGGAGTCAGCATCACCCGTGCATGGCATACCAGTGACACTGCCAGCAATACAATCAGCGGAACTTCAATGGCTTGCCCACACGTCTCAGGTAAAATAACTTTATTTATTTCATTCGTTCATACTTTATTACTGACTTAGTTACCTATAATTAATTGTGTTGTTATGGTTGCGTGGTTTGTTTATATAAGAGTGGTGTGAGAAAAAATTAAAAGAATTTCCCTATGCATCTTTTAAGTAAGACCGATAAAAAACTATGTTTTGGGCAAATATAGAGCGAATTGCGCAATTTTGGGTGCTGTGCATGCACTACCCATCCGAATATCAAAATTTGCTGTCATTTGGGGCTAAAATAGCTTGAAATTAAAAGTTCACCCCTTATTTATCACGGTTCGAGCCCAGGCCCGGATACATGGGGCGTAATGATCGGAATCGCCCCCTCTCCCTTCAGGGAAAACAAAGAGGAAAGAAAAAGGCAGGGAGAAAAGTTAAGTGAGTTAAGTGATTAAGTTCATACTTAAATTAACTGGAATTATGGTCGGATAATAATCAATTCGTTTAGGATCATTGTCACACCGCCCACCATCTATAAATCCTGGACTCGCCTCTGAGCAGTTATCTATTCAAACCACTCTACTGTGCAACCGCCCACAACAGAGTCGGAAGCAATATTGCTATTTTTGACGTCGCAATTGAAATCTTCATAAACAATTCTAAATGTGTTATGTGGTGTCAAAGCAAAATTCTGTTATTCTAAAATCGTTGAGGTGCGACAAAGTGCCCCTATGTATACATATTTTTCCCATTTGTAACTGCTAACCGTGTATTTTAAAAGGGCCGCGGTCAGCCTTGTAGTTAGTAGGGGAACGGCGGGTAATCCCGAACGGTGCTGTTAGCTAACCTGAGAAAGGTGACGCTATCACACTACTTTGCAGTAAACATGGTAAACGCTACTACAAAGATACATTCACACAATGTACATTTGGTTCAAGAGGTTGGGGGGTTCTTCTCACAAAATATTAAAAACGAAATTAGACACTTTTGACTTTTTATCGTCAGGTCGGTTTTCGGATGCGTAGGAATTATTGTAGTGATGAAGAGGGGTGGATTGTATTTTGTACAATTAATAAGACACGAGGACGATTTCTTAAAGATATATAAATACAGGGTATTCCAGAAAAAAATTACCGAGTCAATAAAATTGAACGCAAGTCGAGAATTAGGCATCAGAATCAAATAAATTGAAAATGTAGCGCATGGCCTATTTTATTAATATTGTGCATTACAAACGAAACATGTATTTGATTCGGCTGCAAAGAAATTAACGATAACGTAATGCGAGCATCAATGCAGTTCATTCCAAGTTTGATCAACATGCGCTTTTTTTGGGCGGGTGCGGCGTGCCGAACCCGCCCTATATTTGTCTGATTATTGACCTACTTTTTCAGCAAGATTTGTAGATGTTTTTATTTGAACAGTACCAGTTCACCAGTTTTGCTAGTTTTTGGATTATTTTTGTTGGGAGAAAATAATGATATAGTGTGACGCTTTGAAATACAGTTATGTTAATCATAATAAAGTTACACAGTTAAAAAATAATATCGAAATATTGTAAAATCAAACTTTTCCCCCTCATAAGTTGTATCAAAACAATATATTGAGGAAATTTAAATGACAGATTTTAAAACTTTGATATGGAAAGATACCCCAGCCCTGTTGTCTCACCAGAGATAAGAGCAGAAGTCTTTCTATCTGATGATAAAAAAAACACACTAGGTATGACTACGAAAATGTTTTAAATAACTATTATCTACAAGTTTTATAACAATGTTTTATATAAAATGTTAACATAAAACGTCTTCTGTCATGATGTGAAGGGTTAATATAAAAACAGGGGAAATCTGTTCCAACTGACCAGCAGGGAACCAAAGGATAAGCAATAGATAAGATTAAAATAAGGGAAAATATGACACAACCTCCAATGGGGAATAACAAACGTATAAACGTATAAAGTTAAAAACTCTTTTAACTTTGTTTTATATACGTTTTGTATTATTCCATTAGAAATCGATGTTGTGTCATATTTTTATTTCATACTCGCTCACCGCTTTCTAAAGTTTGTGTATCTCATTAAATTTAGTCCACATTATCTATTTATAAGCTTTTTTCCCAATTTTATTGGAAGCTTTCCAACTATAATTATTAGGTTGTGCACATTTGTTATATTCTAACTTTTCAAAGAATATTTGAGCAAAGGATGACAATGATCAAGTGCTTACAGCATACGTGTGATGTTGATACCATGCAACATGAATGTTGAAGTTGGAATTCTTTATGCAATAATTCTTTTTGCAACATTAATATCAACGTTAACGAAAAAAGATATTTACCGAGCATCATCTTACATGCAAGCTTTCATTTTCAATATCGTGCAGGTTTTCAAATGTGAACAGAATCCAATTAAATGTTTTGCAAGAAACAGATTGTTTATAAAGAACGAAAGGGTTTCACCGAACAAAATATGATGTCCATTGACAATTGACCACTAGGGTGCACTACACCAAATCCTTCCGCATTTGGTGTAACCCTTCATAGTTCCGGTAAAAAATAGCACCTATGCGAAATATATCGGCGTCCCGAGGGAACCAAATTTGAGTGACTCTTGGTTGTTTTGATAAAAAGATAGAATAGGAGCTCAACATTACATATCTGTTCAGAAAATGTTCTGAATCGAATGTGCATGGGTAATAGGCCCTCGGAACAATATCATGGCCGGAACTGGTAAGGAGGCGAGCGTGTCGGCTGAAATTCGGGATGGCGCTGTTCAGGAGTTCGTATCTCTCAAGTTTGTCTTAACTTGTCCCGAAAAATTAAATCTAAATAAAAGTTTAATCTTTATTTAAGACATTGGTTTGATCAAAATATTAAAAATGTTGTTACATGGGGTAGAAAAACAAACTTACTTTCTTGTATTTTCCCGTGTATTTCAATGGGACGATTATTTAGTGGTGTGTGCCCTTCGAAGACTCATTTTAAATGCTATGGACATGAATAATACCTGATTTTAAGTGCCAAAAAGTTGAGATTTTTGACTGTAACTGATGTCTTTGCAAAGAAAAAAGTCTGTTTTTCTATTTCCGTCTACAAATACGCGATTTCATTCTTAAACGCACGAGAAATTAGCTTCAAAACGCAAGTTCCCGTCGAATTGACAATTTAAGACCGTGCTTGAAATTGAGCTATTTTGGTCCAAATATCATAGAAGTGGTCACTTTTGGTTATCTCGGTGCTGAAAAAATGAAACATCTTTGGAATTATTTTGATGCAAAATGTAATTATAAGATCAAAACTCAATTATAACCGTTTTGAAAATAATCACTGAACCTTTAATTGGGTCTCAATAGACATTTAAAGTCAAAGCAAGTCAAAGCATACAATATTATGGCCTAATGATGACAAAATAACGGCATTTTTATCTCATGACCAAATGTTGAATTCCCAAGAGAGAAATTTATCAATTAATTCTAATGATGGGGTTTCTTAATTTTAGATCTTGCAAAAATAATACACGCAACTTGGAAATTTAACATTTTAGAGTGTCAAATTACCGTTCTATCTACCCATAACACCCCCCCCCCCCCACTTAAGGCATATGCCTATTGACACGTCCTTAATCTAAGAGTGGGGGGGTGAAATGATCACATGTCGCTTTTCGGTCATGTTAAATTTGTGATTGTACATATATTTTTGTAAACAAAGTCACTTTCCTGGTGTTAATGGGATTATAAATACAGTTTAACATGGTCAAAATGTTGCTCTGGCCCTTGAATGCTGAAAATTGCGAAAAGTATCATATTTTCACTCAGTCATGTCAGTCCGAGCTTGTTTGGAGCCCTGTTTTATAACTTTGGAGTGACTAGCGATAAAAAGCAATTACACTTTTTTAGGATGTTGACCACTGATTCCAAAAATAAAGAATATCAAAAATATTTTTTCTTATAAGGGTGCACTACACCAAATCCTTCCGCATTTGGTGTAACCCTTCATAGTTCCGGTAAAAAATAGCACCTATGCGAAATATATCGGCGTCCCGAGGGAACCAAATTTGAGTGACTCTTGGTTGTTTTGATAAAAAGATAGAATAGGAGCTCAACATTACATATCTGTTCAGAAAATGTTCTGAATCGAATATGCATGGGTAATAGGCCCTCGGAACAATATCATGGCCGGAACTGGTAAGGAGGCGAGCGTGTCGGCTGAAATTCGGGATGGCGCTGTTCAGGAGTTCGTATCTCTCAAGTTTGTCTTAACTTGTCCCGAAAAATTAAATCTAAATAAAAGTTTAATCTTTATTTAAGACATTGGTTTGATCAAAATATTAAAAATGTTGTTACATGGGGTAGAAAAACAAACTTACTTTCTTGTATTTTCCCGTGTATTTCAATGGGACGATTATTTAGTGGTGTGTGCCCACTACTGCGCATTCTGTTGAATGATCTTTCTTTCAAACTTGGAATGAAGTGAATTGACGCATGCGTTATGTAATCGCTCATTTCTTCGCAATCAGTCAACCGATTCCAGTAAAATTAGCGTATAAGATGCAGAATAATTTGGGCTACATGCTGATGTTTAGATGATTGGATTCTGATGTCTATGTCTACTTACGTCCAAATTCATTCGCCCGTTATTTTTTTCTGGGACACCCTGTAGCTTATCAGTACGAAAAAGTAATACATGAGTATGGGGTATTCCCGAACGGCTATAGAAAACAATAATGATACCAGTGAATAGATTCATCAGGTTTGTACATCAAATCAAATTAGTAATTTTGCTTGCCAAAACCAGTAAGTTTTTACTTACTAATATTTCGTCCATCTCGTCGGAGGACTTCATCAGATGTGAGCATCTGATCCACTTTCCCGGGAAACTGGCTTCCGGTTTTGAATAGTCTTGCTTCCAGTCTTCAAAAGTGGGTCAAATACGTGACTTAGGAAATAAGCTCGAAATAAGCTCGAGCGTTTGAAAGAGAAATGTGAGGCCAAATTATCGCCCACAAAACGCCAGGACAATGTAGATCTATCAGGAAATCAACTCAAAAAATGGGTGACTAACTTATCCAAGCACAAATTGTCGGAACCGGAGGAGAATGTACTGCAAAAAGGGCTCAATTTCGCGGTAAGTTGCGATCATATTCCCAATGAGGAATTTATTGTTGCCACAGAAAAAGCTTGCAGTTTCATCCCTGCCGATGAAAGAGCGGCGCTTAGAGCTGAAGTAGTAGGTGTACTTAGAAATGCTAAGCCCCCTCAGTCTAACATCACGGAAGAGGAGAGGTTAGCCATCAATTCCCTCAAGAAAAATGACTCGATCTTGATTATGGGCGCAGACAAGGGTAGGTCAACTGTAGTCTTAGACAAAGTAGATTATGAAGAAAAGGTTCATGATATGCTGAAAGACGAAAGAACTTATGAAAAACTGAAAGCTGATCCTACCCCAAAGTATAAGCGAAAGTTAACTTCCATCCTCGCTAGACTTAAGAAAGAGAACAAAATTGATGAGAAACAATATAAGCTTCTGTACCCTACCACGGCAAATACACCACGTCTCTATTGTACCACAAAACAAAAATCCACAAACAAGGTAACCCAATACGACCAATCGTCGATTATACAGATTCCCTCGGCTATGAGACATCCAAAGCCCTTGCCGATTTGCTCAATCCTTTGATCGATACCACGGAACACCACGTTAAAAATCCGAAAGAATTAGCGGAGGATCTCAGTGGAGTGTGTATTGAGGACAATAAAATGTTCAACTCGCACGACGTGGTATCCTTGTTCACAAGCACGCCAATAAAGGAGGCCCTAGATGTAGTTAAGAAAAGACTGATAGAGGACAAAGATCTAAAATTGCACACCAAACTCAAAGTTGAAGACATCATCGAACTCCTCGAATTTATATTGACCACCACAAAATAATATTTTGAATTCAGAGGTGTTATATACAGGCAACGGTTTGGCGCCGCGATGGGCAGCCCAGTCAGCCCCATCATAGCAAATTTCTTTATGGAATTTTTGGAACAGCAAGCAAATCGCGACTGCCCCCATTGATTGTAAGCCACGGTATTGGCGTCGTTATGTGGATGATGTGCTCGAAATAATCAAGCAGGTCAAGTTCAAAACCTAACCGATCATCTCAACACAGTCGACAATACAGACAGTATAAAATTTACCTATGAAGAAGAGAAAGAAGGCAAAATACCATTCCTCGACACGCTAATAGTCCGGAAACCTGACGGTTCGGTAAAGCTCCTGGTATACAGGAAACCAACCCACACTGACCAATATCTCAGTTTTAAGTCAGAACACCCCCTCCATCAGAAAATGGGTGTAGTCCGAACCTTGTTTGATCGCATGTACAGCGTGGTCACGGATGAAGTGGATAGAGCGAATGAAGAGAAACATGTGCGAGGAGCCCTGAAAAACTGTGGCTATCCTAAATGGGCAGTGGACCAAGTGAAAGCAAAAATGCAACAAAAAACAAAAATAGTTGCAAAACCTAGCACAAAGAAAGATCAAAAGAATGAGGAAAAAAGCAGGGGCATGGTAGTGCTCCCTTATGTGAATGGAATTTCTGAACGAGTCCAAAGAATTTTCAAAAAGCACAAAGTCGACACCGCTATGAAACCACATCAACCCCTCAAAAAAATCCTGGTCCACCCCAAAGACAAAAGAGACAAGCTGAAAACAGGCAATTGCATTTACGAGATCGGCTGCCAAAACTGCGATCTCAGTTATGTTGGCAAGACGTCTCGTCTGTTTGGGATTAGGCTCGCAGAACACCAAGCGGAAGTCAAGAAAGCCAATGAGAAAAAGTTCACACGGTCAGAACGTAGGGCATCCGAGCAAGAGCAAACAAAGTCGGCCATATCCGACCATGTCGCAAGGGCAAATCATGTCGTCAATTGGGAGGATTCCAAGATACTTGGCAAGGAACATGTCAGAAAGTCTAGAGAAGTACGAGAAGCGATGGAAATCAGAAAGAGGGGGACAAAGACCATGAATAGAGAGGAGGGAACTTATTTCCTAAGTCACGTATTTGACCCACTTTTGAAGACTGGAAGCAAGACTACTCAAAACCGGAAGCCAGTTTCCCGGGAAAGTCCTCCGACGAAATGGACGAAATATTAGTAAGTAAAAACTTACTGGTTTTGGCAAGCAAAATTACTAATAATGATACCGTATGCGGGGTAATCGCCAGCGGCCGTCATGCGTCTGATGTTTTTCCCGCCATGCGGGTATAATACTGAATTGACACTCAATTTAGGTGTAATTTATCCTGGGTCGAATCTCTATCATGGAAAGTTTGCTATATCTTTATAAATATAATGATCAGCTATGTTCGATTGTTCTAGATTTGGGTTTTAGCGTTTTATATTTGAAAGAACTAATGTGTAATTACAATATTTTGAAACAACAAACCAAAACTGGGTGCTATGTCGTACGAGATTGGGCTACAAGTGTGCATTTTACCAAGTTAGCAATAGGGAATTGCTTCATTTTGCATATGCATGAGTTTCTTGTGATAACCTTCAAAATGTGGTTATTTTCAGAAAAAAGGATGAGGTTGTTCAAGAGTTTAGGTAGATATGAAATGTGCTGAATAAGTTTTTTGTTTATGGACGAAATTTGCTGTAATCAACGAAATCTGGCGAATGGCTCATTTTCAGTCCAGATTGACACCCAACATATTCAAATTGGTTAAATTCTGACCAAAATAGGATATTTTCTTTTGAATTAATACTTGTCCAATTGTTTTCCACCTATCCCATTATGTTTCAATGAAATTCCTAGTAGGCAAAGTTCTCTAAATATATAGTCAGTATCCATCCATGGTATCTGAGTTTTTTCCTATTATACTCATATGGCGGCAATCATGACTGACCAGAATTGCCTTTATGTAACAAAGAAGACTCCAAAAGCAACTTCTAAACTAGAATGCCGCAAAAGTATTGCTTACAGTGTTATAAATTGTCCGTTTTTGTATGGTTTCACTGATGCATTTCTCTTTGTTTTAAGTGAAACGTACTCCTGTAGCTCGTTGCATAAACTTTCTGATGGAAAATCTTATACTCCATTGTTGCAGAGTGTATCCACAAGGGGAAGAAATTTTGGCGAGCCAAAAGGGGGGCAAGCAATTTTGGCAAGCCGAGGGGGGGCAAGTGATTTTTGGCACACATTCATGGGGCGCCTTTTAAATAAAACGCTCTCAAAAGGCTTAGGAAAACAGTACGGAAACGCGTAAATATGCAAATTTTCCTGCTCGCTGCGCACGCAACAGGTATATAGACCATTTAAGATTTGAAAAAAAATTGGCATGCGCAAGGGGGGGGGGGCACAGAATTTTTGGCGGGCCGAGGGGGGGGGTAAGCGATTTTGGCAAGCCGAGAGGGGGGGCAAGCGATTTTTGGCGAGCCGTTTGGAAATTTTTTTTTTTGGGGAGCTCATAATTATTGCACAGCCCCTTAATAATAAGTAATTATAATAATGATAATTTTCAACATTTCTATAATCACAGGAGCATCCGCCCTACTCCTTCAGAGAGGTGTATCGGCCAAGGCTGTCCATGACACCATTGTAGCTGGGGCCACTTCAGGCGTAGTTTCCAACCCAGGAAGAAACAGTCCAAACCTCATGCTCTTCTGCCAATAAAAACGAATAGTAAGTCGACATGTATCTATATTAAATACCGCACAGCAAAAACTTTTACTTTTACGGTAAAATATGAAGTTATTCATCATCATCACACCACCACCAAGTCCATCAAAACCACCACCATTGCCCCTCACCACCACCATTAACACTCACCACCACCACCATAAACACTCACCACCACCGTTAACACTCGCCACCACCACTACCACCACCCAGGTCCATAACCACCACCACCATTAACACTCACCACCACCACCGTTAACACTCACCATCACTACCGTTAACACTCACCATCACCGTTAAAACTCACCACCACCACCGTTAACACTCACCACCACCACCGTTAACACTCACCAGCACATCCATTATCGGTCACCACCACCACTATTAACACTAATCACCGCCACCAATAACACTCACCACCACCACCACCACCCAGGTCCATCACCACCGCCACCAGTAGCACAGAGTTGGCGCTGCAGTTGTTCCCTCGCCTTGCAGCACCGAGTCCCGGGTTCAAACCCCGGCCGTGCCCACGATTTGTATGTGCACTTGGTTTATCCCGATCCATGCTCAGTCTCGCAGGTTTTCTCCGGGATCCCCGCCCAGCAAACACAAAAATTAATCTTAAAATCTTTGAAAAAATGCGCTATATAAATCCATATATTTATTATTTATTTTATTTAACACTCACCACCCGACCACCCATGTCCATCCGCACTGCTACCATTAATACTATTTTCTTATTCTAATTTCAGATTTGCGTGTGATAATGTGAGAACCAATCAACGACAAAATATTGCTAGAACCAGAGAACAACTTTTAATTGTTTCTGATTGTTAATGAATTATGGTCAGAATTATTTTAAATGATAAAGGAGCGCTGTTAATAACGCTTTGTGTTTACCGTAATATTCCCAAATTCACCTGTTACATCTTACCAATTTTATTGTCATTCCTATAAGCTGAATATAATTACGTTATATATTTTAAAGATCAACACGTTTTACTATAACCATAATGCAGCTCGGCAGGAAATGCGACGGTCTTCATAGGAACGATACACATACATGACATAGAGGGTGACCGGCATGCAAAGCAATAAAAACAACTTGATAAGTATATACGATAGATCACGAAATCGTAGAAAAATTGCATGTATACCATTATATGAAAACAAACATGTCTGCGATAATTATTGTCATTATACGATCTAAAACATGTTCATCTATCAGGACACAGTTCTTTAACCTCGACACGTCTGTACGTTCATCAAATTACCTTAATTGTGTCGGGTACAAAAACTCGTATTCTGAGGTTAAATTTTTATCTACGTATGATTTGTGAATGGTGGTTCTTGAATTATGCCACTGATATAATGAGACTATTTTGGGTCGTAGTGTCTGATAATGTCTGTCACGGGACTATTTTGGCGTGGCAAGCAGAGGTCAAAAGTATATAGTAAATCGAGACACTGACATCATTTCCTGCCGCAACAAACAGAGGTCAAAGTATATAGATGTTGAGTCTCTGACATCAGTTTCCAGCAAGTTAGGAAGATCGAAGACCATAAATCAGATATTATGATCGAAATAAATCAAAATACGTTGAAATCTAGATAGTTTGTTTCCATCGATTTATTTCAAGTTTCAAAGTTATTTTAACTCTCTCCATTTGGGTGTCAGCTGCAGACCACAAATTTTGATTTTGTTTAAATATTGGAATGACCATTATTTGGAATCAGCATGAAACATGCATTAAAATGAGTACAAACAAGAGCAGTATTCACCCTTTGCACGGATCCGCCACCTTGCTACCAAAACGAGGCCCTCCTTGCAAACGCATGGGCAAAATGTGCATTTTTGATCCTTGCCCTTTTCTAGCAAATCGCCAGAAGGCTTTTGCAAAGCGTGCACGGCAATTAAAGCACACGTTTGACAGGCGTACGCACACGCAACACGCACTTTGCGGATAGAATCTGGTCTTGAGATGACCATGCGATCGGCGAATTGGTTCAGTGGTTCTTAAGATAGTTCTTGATATTAGTTTGAATAAAAATATCTCCAAACTTTTATTTTGAAGCTAACATGGATAGCACGCAGAGTATTATTACTCGTTTCAGTCGTCTTACCGCATCCAGGGCCACCGAGCCATTGTAGTACTGGGCCAGTACTGGGCCAATAAAGTCCATTCTATTACCCCCACGACCCATTATTCAAAATCGCGCACTGTGATTTGTTGAAACGCGTCACATGAAAGATCATTGATTAACAATAAAGTGGCCAGGGCAACGAACTTTATGTTCTTCTCGCATCACAGCACACAGCAAAGCACAATGCAGTATATTAGCGTCGTTACGCATTCTACGCAAAGCATTACGCTTGGTTACATGTTCTGCAATACCCGCTATCACTTACGCTTTGGCTACGCGTAGGTGTTCCACCTTGAGGTAAACAACTTGAAATATTTGGGCAAAAATGTGATATTTTCTCTTTAAATCGCACTATTTTGTGGTAATAGAATAGAAATAAAGGGTGCGGCATTATCCTTTACACGCAAATAATGTATCCTTGGCAGTAAAAACGTTTGAATGATTATTTACTTTTTTACTGCCTCGGACACATTATTTGCGTGTAAAGGATAATGCATTACCCTTTTTTTTCTTTAATACTGGACGCCGGTATTGGGCTAATAAATGTTTGCACACTGGCGTCAAACTGGGCCAGTACTGGTAGGCCCTACTATGCTCGACAAATTTATATTTCTGACTGAACTTGCCAGTATGTGGGTAAGAAAGAGTGGGCCATGAAAAGCTATGATAGAGTAAGAGAGGAAGGTGGACAAGTGAGATCAAGCTTAAAATGGTAATATTTATTTGTCCAGTTTAGCACCAGTACTGACCCAGGTCGACGGTGTGCAAACATGTATTGGCCCAATACCGGGGTCCAGTATTTGCACTGTTAAGTAATGATTGCTGGGCACTACGAAGGATTACTTTTCGATGGATTGTCAAGAACTGGCCACGTTCTTGACATTCCAATATTTATTTTGACTATCAGGTGGCGGCGGATGCGATATCGCCACTTTTGACGCATTCTAAATGTGTTATGCGGTGTCAAAGCAAAATTATGTTATTCTAAAATCGTCGGGGTTCGACAAAGTACCACACTGTAAGTATGTTGTTTTTCAATTTATAACTGCTAACCGTTTATTTTGAATAGGGCTGTCAGCCTAGTATTTTCGCTATCCTCGTAGGTCACGTGTCGCGTGACCTATACCGCCTGTTGACTATTGGTTAAATATATACCCCCTCTATAATCAAGGAATTGTCATGATGGGTATAACTTCAAGAAATTGGGCAGAAATCATGACCTCAACACTCTCAAGTACAGTTAATTGTTTTCATTTTGTTCGGCCATTCCTTGACTATTCATTAACTATAGCTACTACAAGTGGTATACTTAATGGTACAGTTATCCCATCGATCAGAAACACATCTATTTGACCAGACCAGGAACCACAGCCCAAAAAGGACTGCTGAAGACCCATGGCCAGCCACCATCGCCCAAACATATGCCCCGGGGGTCAGCCAAGTCACCATGGGCAAAAATCAAGCACACTCTAGACCACCGCCCGTCCATACAAATACCATAATAGTCCCAGCTAGGAAATCAGTATCGCGCCCGGCGCGCGCGCTCGCAAACAAACAGAGACATGAACGTTAAGTCTGTAAAAAGCATTCATAACCTCATTAATAAACGCGATGTGTGCGATCCAATTACATTTAGTTATTTGTGGAAACGCGAAAGCAAATCGAGGTCATTAATATCTCACAATTGACCGCAAAATGCGTAATTGTTCCAATGTCACACACAATTGACCGGCGTTTGCGTTTTGTTTTGCGTCGAACAAACTGCGCTGCCGTATTTGGATTGCGCGCTACCATATTTGCACAGATTGTGACACGCACTTTTGTTATTGGTCGTCATGTTTTAGCCTGATCGATTTTTGAAAGGGAAGATGTAAAATCATCTATTTTTATAAACTTTTGAGCAAAATGTTGTGTTATTTTGCAAAGTGAAGAGATTAAAGTGACGGTTATGAATGAGGTTAATAACTTTGCATCGGTAATATGTCGGGCAAGGTCTCTATTGAAAAAATTGCAATCAAACATTATATATATTTAGTACACATGTTAATGGGAATAAAAATGTAAAGTTCCCTAACACAATATCTGAATATAATATTGCTTCTAGCTTAACAGAAATGGAAAGAGGTGTATTTAATGTATCCATTATAGGCAAGAACACATTTTAAAATAAATTTTGCATTTTTTATCCATCATCATTATTGTGCAATGTCTATTTTTTTTGCAATCCTGGAGAAAAATACGACCTCTGAATTCATAATCCTAGGGTTCCAGACTATCAATATACATTGATTTAAAAAAAGTTCTTTCAAGGTAACCCAACTCATTTTTTGTGGGCTTGGGGCTCGGACTATTATTAGGTATGTCACAGTGGCTGCACAATAATTCTGCTACACTGTGCATGCAAGCAAACAGTGAATTGAAAAGCGCGCGCTTCAAAGTTGGTCAATTTTAGAAAACATTCATGGCGATAAATGAATTTCCTCAGTATGCTTCATTTATCCAAATTGTTTGAATTTTTAATATATGGTGTGTGGTGCGAGGCTACCATGGGGTCCCTCAAAATTAAAAATTGTTTTGTTTAAAAGCTACTGCCTGTTTTTATGGATTTTTGAAGATCGCTCATATATCAGTAAATATAGGCCTATTGAAATAAAGGGACCTACCACCATTTAGCTGAAATACTAATCTTTCTTAGCATGTAAATTATTTCCGTCGAAAACGAATGAAACACTTCGAGAAAACTAGTTGAAACAAAACATTATATCAAAGATATTTTGTAGGGAGTAATTTTCCAAACCTCAATAGCTCTAAGCCATTGTGTGTGTCCAAGGCCATACTATTTTTGTATACGCGGTACAGTGGGGATGGCTTTTCCGTTTACCATTTATCATCCCATGTTAATCCAGATAACAAAATGTTCATTTAAAGTCTCATTTCAAATGAATTATGATTTTTACTTTTCGGATTTGGCTTTGAGCAATGGTGACACATACCATGTTTACAGAAAAAAAATGAAAATTCTATTCCAGACATCGTCAAAATGTCAAACTATGTATGTTTTGTATTATATTTAAGTAATTAACTGAAGTTTCTTTATTCAACATCATAACAGGTTCATACTTGACATATTTATGGTGAATGAATAGACTTTCATTAAATATTGAAAAAACACAAAATTACTCATGCCTAATTTACATAAAAATATCATGAATACATAATTACCTGTAATTAGCTAATTTGCATAATTAATTACTTTTTGTGTATTTTTGTTATCAATTGAAATAACTCTGTTTACATATGTGTGCAAAAAAACCCGCACCCTGATATCATGTACGGTTTTCTATTGGCATCAATTTTGCATATTAATTAGCTGAACTTAGTCATTTTTTCACCTTTAATTTGTCTGCAGATTGGCTGAATTTGCTAAAATAGTATATTAATTTTGGTTAATTTATTATAATTATTCAATGATAGATTTTTCAATTTTGTTTTCTTTAACGAAGTTAGGAAAGATAGGCATTTAACCTGTGGTATTTAAATTAACGCTGCTTTTTTAAGGAAGCGTCCAAATAAACCTTCAAAATCTCGAAATGTGCCAATTTTGTCATTATAGCCATTTGTGGCAGGTTTTAATTCCATTTACGAGCATCTTAAAATTGACACTACATCACAATGCATTGACCGATTTCAATTCCGTTTTTTGATTTTTGATGCTTTAATAAAGCTTATTCACGTAGAAACATTAAATAACGTTTTTCTGCTGCGCTTATTTTTGAGGTGATATACCTACTATTATATGCAGTGGAATTTAAGCCACGTTTAACGTTTATTTAACATATTAATTAACACATCCAATGGGTTACTGTGTGTACCCAACATTTGGGTTTTACGGGTTTGCTTGTTAAACACGCATTGAATCACACACACAAATTTACTTTGCCTGATGCGTAAAGAGATGACAGACCCATTCCATGTCAACTCCAGGGATGTGCACCGCATCACCTCTTCAATTTTTTTCTTTTTCTGTGTGGTGGTAGATATTGATGAGAAAGTAAAATTCCGAAAATTTGAGCTTCATACTCCATTTCGTTTTCCCGTGGCATCAATTTGAAATTTAGGGGGATAAGCGTAAAAATGTGTCGCAACGCGAAAGACAACGTTTGGAGGTCCATAAATGTATAAAGGGAACCATTTACTTGAAAAGTATATATTCTGGGGTACTTATTTGTGTAGAATTCAAATCTGGCATCAGAAAACTTGTAACTCCTTTACTTTAAAAGATATAGGGCCCTCAAAATGCAACTTCGTCCATCCAGGACCAACTTTGGGGGGTCAAAACTCCAAAAGTAAAAATAATTTTTTGTCCATTTTTTTTCCAGTCAGAGCCCTTTGGTAGGACATTACTCTTATCCAATATTGAGCCTATTAGAATACTTTTAGCTGAGATATTACCCATGCAAAACCCCAATTGTACATTTTTTGTACATTTTGACCCCCTGAAAACCAATGTCAGACATTTTGCCCCACCATCAACTTCAGGTATGTTGAAGATATGTCCTTGGACAACATTTCTGAGAGATATTGGCTTTGGGACTCGATGGCTTCAACACATCAGTAAGGTTTGCATTCTCCATTTTTGATTTCGCATGTATAATGACTTATGTACAACTCTATGGAGAATGCAAACCTTTAAAGTTTGTAAATCAGCTATATCTAGCTTTTCCGTAGTTAATTTTTTTTTCCGTGATGGAAAACGTTAATAAAGAGTTTATCTTTCGGGTCAAGTTATTTTACCCTTTGCAATCAATGCCACTATTTTGCAAAAGCAATTTTTCTTGCGACCTGTCATTTTCCCCTATACTTTTGCACGGGGAGTTTATGTACATCCGGGTACCTTATATCGTTTAATACGGTATGGCGACTTGTAGATGTCACGTGCGCATTTATATATGCGCATTTATATATACAACCGAAGTCCACTGTATATCATCTAGATTTTCGAATGTTGTGCATAATTGCATAAATTATATTCTTATATATACTTACAAAAAGCTATAGTTGACTCCAAATGACTACACTCTTAAATTTTTTTACACAATAATGGTAACAAAAATACAAATCAGCACGGTTCACAGGGAACAACCAAATTTTGTGGGTAAACTTTAATTTTGAATAGGTAAAACTTTACCCCATTATTGAGTACTATTTTACACAATTAGTTGTTGTAAAAGTTCACACAATTAGCTATGTAAGGTTTTACCCAATAAGTAAGGTTTTACAAAATAAATTTGGTTGTTCCCTGTGAACCGCATTTTTGGGTAAACTTTACAAATTTCAAGAGTGGTAACCATTTTACTCAAGAATTGTGTAAAATTTTTACACAGAAATGGGGTCAAATATTTTACACAATCATGGCTTTGGACGTATTTTGCCATTAAGTTGTGTAATTGACTTTACATATTATGTGTAAAATGTGTGTCATGCTGAAATGCAGAACATCAAGCTGCAAACAATTCAGTGACCAAGAAGATACAGGGTGAAACAATAACATTTAGACGCATATTGCGAGAGTTGCGGGTAAATGGGGCGTGAACGCACCTTGGATCGTCCCCTACCCCCAGTTCGATATTTAGGGTTCGACTCTAGAAATACGATATGCATGTTTTCACTCCAATGAATATGACGTGGCTCCGACCCTGACATCCGTCACATGATCATAATGATAGTCAAGATGAGATTTGGTTAGGCTTAACCATGTTAACGCTATATGGCTATAATTCATGGCTATAAGTCCCGGGCTATAGGTTTAAACTTAACTCTTAAATACAACAACAAATGGCACAAAACAATGCACATGCTTGTTTCTTTTCTTACCTTTAAATGTTTCCAAGAAGTGGCATAAGCCACTTGCTTGCAAACATTTTCGGACCTGATCATATTTGCGAGTGTCCTCCATCATGGTCCCTCGCGCGATGATGTTTTTACACCGCACATTGATAAACTTATCTGGGCTTAACACATCGACTTGGTAACTTTTTCTGGGTTTACACCTCAATTGCCTTATTGCGAATCTTACAGGGGCCCATCAAGATCTGGTACTTTTGGACAAACCCAACCGCTTTTGTGTTTAGTTTCGTTATTTACAGACTTGACATTTAATATGGAATACTTTTTCGCAAAATTCCAAGACTGATCTAGTAATGGTCTGCATAAACGGCATGGTCTAAATATTAATTGGGGTGTGTTGGGAGATGGTGTAAAATAATAGTTTGCCAGAAAATGTGCTTTCCATTAGTTCACATTATGGCGATCATAATGTAGTGAATTAGCCTAAAATGGCGGATATAAGGAGACTGAATTTGATCTTTGTTGGGGTAAAATTTCGGAATTTGAGCAACATTATTCTGATATTATCAAATTTAGTGAGGTTTGAGGCGATTTTACTGAACCTAAATACCAATAAGTGTTCGTTAGAACTGAAATGCACCTGTCATTTACCAGTTTTGAAAGTGGGAGGATCTTTAAAAATATGGCTCTTAAAAGTGGTACGCACTCAGAAAATTTGAATGGTCCCCTGGGCCAGATGTTATAAACTTTCTGTACACAAAGAAACAGTGTGAGTTCATTGGACAACCAGGAATCCGCACAGTTGTTTAGTACCGTAAGTTTATAACATTTGAACCCGGGGGGCATTCAAACTTTCCGAGTACGTACAGCTTTTAAGAGGCATATTTTTAAGCTCCTCCCCTGTTCAAAAACTTGGTACGCTGTAAGTGTATTTCAGCTGTGATGAATGCTAGTTCCTGACTAAGTTTAAGAAATATCACCTCAAACTCCTCTAAATTTGATAATAACAGAACCATGTTGCATAAAGTTCAAAATTGTGTCTCCCACAAAGCTCAAATTCAGACTCCCTAAATCCGCCATTTTAGGCAAATTCTCTACATCATGAGCATCATAATGTAAACGTATGGAAAGCACACTTTCTATCAAACAATTATCTTACACCATCTCCCGACACACCCCAATTAATATTTAGCCCGTGCGGTCTATGCAGACTCCGTCCAGACCAGTCTTGGAATTTTGCGAAAAATATTCCATATTAAATGTCAAGTCTGTAAGTAGTCAATACAATTGAGAATACACTGCACTTAATTAAAGTTACGTGGTTTTTTTCTTTTTCTTTTCCCCTTATTTCATTTTCGCTTTTGCTCAGGGCCCCTAAACCCTCGGGGCCCATGGACTTCGTCCACCCTGTCCCCCGCTTGCTACGCCCCTGGCAACCACCCTCTGAAATTGGGCAAAGTTGTTTTTGGCCCACACTGTAGATGAAGCCAATATCTCTGCTAGGCATGGTAAGAAGACCATACAGACGAGAACAGTTGTTTCATATTGTTTGTAAATAAGCCCCTTCTTATAATTATACAAAGATATATCACGAGCATGTTAGAAAGACCTTAACCCGGTAGTCTTATGTTATTGTGGTCTCATGTCGTTTGTAAAAGAAGCACTCATGCACACAAATATAATTATATCACGGACATGTTAGAAAGACCCTCTCTCATTGGTAGTGTTAACATTGGTAATATACATGTAATAAGAGCGCACAAACTCTCCGGTAGTATCATGTCGTTTGTAGAGGAAGACAACATCTCTGCTAAGCAGGGTAAAAAAAAACCCCATAATGATACCGGTTGTCTCATGTTGTTTCATTTGTGTACTTTGTGAAGAAGCTACATCGCTATATTTCAAGATATATCATGGACATGTAAGAAAGACCCTACCCTGGTTGTTTCATGAAAAGAATATATCACGGACATGATAGAAAGAATCCACATCGCAAGTTAGTCTCCTGTTAATGATATTAAGTGTCTCAAACTCTCCGGTAGTTTCATGTCGTTTGCATATAAGAAGCCCCTATACCACGATATTTCAAAGACCCCCTATCCCCTGGTAGTCTCATGATAATGAAAACTCTCAAACCTCCGGTGGTCTCATGTCTTTTGTAGAAGAAGACATTATATTTGCTAGGAATGGTAAAAATACCCCACATAACACCAGCAGTCTCATATTAATGTCTTATAGAAACCCCCTTATAACAAGGCCATGTTAGACTAAAAACCGCGGTTCCCCTGGTAGTATCAAGTTAATGATAATTAGAGGTCCCGAAACTCTCTGGTTGTCGTTGGTAGAAGATGCCCCCTATACCCCAAGATATATCAAAAACATGCTAGAAAGGCTCCCCATTCCAATGCTAGTCTCATGTTAATAATAATGAATGAACAAACCCTTCGGTAGTCTCATGGCCAAATCACGCCGCAAGTTAAAGCCATAATGTGTGATGTGCTCCACAGCGACGCACTCAATTTTTGTTGAATTTCTACCATTTTGCATGATTGTAATGCGCATTGGTGTACTAAAATACCACGTGAAAGACTATAATTTGGTTCACCTCAAGTTTGGTAGTGACGTCAATGCTTCTTCGCGGTTGCGCTGCAAGCGTGCCAACAAAACGCTCATGTACGCGTGCGTGCACACTCAGGGCGTTTAACTTTACGCGTGCGATTTGATACTGCGGCACGGGAAATACGCACTTACGTCACTACCAAACTTGGGATGAACCAAAGTATAAGCCTGAATTGCTCTAATTGCAATAATATTTTATAATTCAGAGTTCACCGATCGAGAGATGGCTAAACTCATCGCATGGATGTATCATTGAATCAGTGACGTATTAACTGTGTGCATATCGCTATTCGTCTTACGTCTTGACATACAAGTTATGTGCATGTCGCTATTCGTCTTACGTCTTGTTTGTATATCCTAGCTGCGTGAAGCGCCGCTGATAATCATGATAATAATACGATCAGCGATCTAATTGCGTTCAGCGATCTACACTCATTGTAGGCGCTGGAATGAATTAGAAATTTTTTCATTTTACCTCATTAGTTTGACTCGAATTTAAGAATTTTAGGGACAATGTGATCAGTGAAAAGTAACATTTAAATAGGAATCTATTCTTTATGCAAATCATACATTATGGCTTTAATGTCTGATACCCATTTACCATGCCTAGCAAATATGTTAACTTCTTCGGGGGATAGGGTGCCTTTCTAAAGCAGGGCATACACGAGGTAATTTCAATTGCAAGGCCCATTTCTTAGTGGGTGAGTTATGTGCTCACTGACCACGAACCTGAGCAATTGATCAAAATACACGAAGCAATGTGGGGCCTTGCAATTCCTTGAGCATGGTCATAGGTTTGGGGATATACTCAAAACATAAGTAGTGGTTAGTGATTTTCGTAATCATATCAAAATGGCTCATATGTTGTCCTGAAAGCAAAATATTGCCATCCTCTCCTGTATATCTATACAATTTTCCATAAAGAAAAGGCTAAGGAAAACTAAGATCAAAAGGGCTAAACACCACCACCAACTACAACATAGGCCTACAAGTGTATTATAATGTGCATTATCATGTTGTGGATTGTGAATCAAGCTGGTCCCTACACATTCCCAAATGAATGCAGTGACCAGCCGGTGTTCACTCAGCTGATTGGCTGGAGGAGATTAGATTGCATGCAACAACCTTGAAAGTAGAGCATGTCTCTGCTTTTGTGCCTGTTGCTAGGGGGATTAATTTGCCTGATGCTTGGGGGATTAATTCCTTGCAAATCCAAAATACACGGAGCAATCATTTTGCAAGGTGTGTGCAACAGGCAATTGCTTGGAAAATTGCCTCGTGTATGTCGGCCTTAACACATACTGGGCGATAAGGGGTCTCTCTATGATGTCAGTGATATATCTTGGAGTAGGTGGCTTCTTTATAATTAGACTACCTGAGAGTTTGGGACCTCTTATTATCTTATCTTATTATGAGACAACTGGGCGACGATAAGGCGTCTTTCTATGATGATGTCCGTGATATATATAACTGGAACATTATAGCCATTTATCACAAAACTAACGTTTTCACCTATTAAAATAGCATGTCACAGATGAGGGTCCTAACTTATGACCCATGGCCACATACATACAAAGACACGCAAATACAACATTTCGATGTACAGTTCTTGAGTTATAGGCATAAAGATTAAATGTCAATATCGGATATGTGATGCGATCAAGCAAAATCAGTCGGAACTCGGAAATATTGATTTTGAGATATAGCCAAACATAGGGAAACTTTTCTTTTGTTTCCTCTTGTTTTGTTTTGTCTTTAATTGCTTATATCTTTGGAACTGGTTGTTCAAATTTAATGGGGTTTTCTGTCAAATTTAACCTGGTAAATCCTTTTTACTATCCTATAAGAAACCGAAAATTTAATATTTCCGAGTTCCAACTGATTTTGCTTGATCGCATCACATATAGGGCAAACTCTACTTTTGCTCAATTCTATTATAATGAGGGGAATACATTGGGATGGGGTTTTCTCAGAATTGATCAATTTTGAAATTTAAGTCCTGCTTAAGGGAAAGCTGCAGTGGGATTTTTGTGAAATAAGGGTATTTTTGTCATTTTAGAGTTTGGGCTTTCATTTGCTTTTTATTTGAATCAAATCGGACATTTGGTTCAGAAGTTGCAAGTAATCAAAGGGAGCAAAATGACGCGAATTGAATTTGTCCTATACCAATACACGTAATGTTTTTCTTATGTATTGTATTTTTTTCAATGGGCGATATTTAAGGAATTTCCGGATAAAAATTAGTTTCTGCATAATGTGATATGTTTATTGCATAAAAGAGTGCTAATAATTAGTATAAATGTTATTGTTGACAGAAACATGATTTTATAATATTTGATATGCATAATTGCTGCCTAATTAACATATTAAGTATTTCTGGACTTAAAATGTAATTTTCTGCCAGATGTCGTTTCGCGTCATTTTTACCTTGCGCGTCACTTTTCTTGGTAATGGTATATCTGTTTGAGCTTATATTTTAAAAACATCTGCTAACCATGGAAACAACCTGTTTTCGTAAATGTTCCCCAAAATGCGCAAATTTACCAATTTTAATGCACCGTAGCATAACCTTACAACCTTTTTTGAACATTCTGTAAATTTTTTACTAAGACCTAAAAATTAAAAAAACAAAAAAAACAAAGAAAGACCGAAAGAAATGTCGCGCAACGACATCATGTTAAAATCCAACATGGCCGCCGTTACCGTTATAACGACGATCATTTTTTGGTTGGGAATCAACATACACATTCCCACCAATTTACAAGTGCACAGGTCAAATACTTTCCAAAATCACTTTTTTCAGTGCAGCTTCCCTTAAGCGGTCATTTTTATGCAAATTAGCATTTTCTACATACCCTCTTTTGTTATTTTTGATATGTTGATTAGATGGTGATGTCTTTTAGAGATACTTACAACAAAAACATTGATGTTCCACTTTTGTCTGGCTCAAACGTAATTTGACTTGTCTATAAGAGCTACTGTGGCTCAAGAACCACGAATATCAGGTGGTGACATCATCTTGACGTTTTCATGTTTCCTCACATCAAGGATGATTTTTACCAAGAGACAATGTCAACAACTACCGTCCAATTTCTGTTATTCCTGTTGTCATGAAAACTTTAGAACGCCTAATTCATAATCAGTTGTATGCCTTTTTAAGTGAACATAATTTGCTCTCTTCACATCAATCTGGATTCAGACCCAAACATTCCACACTTACCACTTTGATCAATGTTTTAAAAATTGTCCAGAACATTGATGCTGGCCATTTTGTTGGAGGGGTCTTTATTGACCTGAAAATGTCATTCGATTCGGTCAATCATGCCATTCGTCTTCAAAGCTTACATCGTTTGGAATTATGGGTCTGGAGCTAGGTTGGTTTAAATCTTATCTTAGTGATAGAGAGCAGGCAACTAAGATTGGTGATACTATTTCAGGAATGCGTGGAATGCGGATTAAGTACGTAGGTTGTGAACTTGACATTCACAGGTGTACTAATAGAGGGTACAAAGATTATGTCATGAAAAGGATATTTATATTTGTTAACATTAACTTAGATTATTTTCAAAAATCTACATGTAACTTTTTTTGGGACACCCGGTATGTAATGTAATGTAATGTAATGTAATGTAATGTAATGTAATGTAATGTAATGTAATGTAATGTAATGTAATGTAATGTAATGTAATGTAATGTAATGTAATGTAATGTAATGTAATGTAATGTAATGTAATGTAATGTAATGTAATGTAATGTAATGTAATGTAATATTAATTATCAGCTATGCTGGTACATAGGTTGATTTTTAGTGTTTTATATTTTAATCATGCTTTTTGGGTCTCTCCGTAGGCTATGTAATACTAATGTCTATAGGAATGGTTATGTAATATTAATGGTAATTTTATACATATTGTTGTAATGTTACATTGTTATTTGAATTACTTGTAAGTATTGTATCTAAATTTTGAATTAATTTTAATAGTGTCTATTTGAATGTATGTAGTATTTTAAAAACTTTTTGAGTAAATTATGGAAATGTTGTATTGTATTGAAGTGTCGAGTGTCGATTGAGTGTCTCAAGTTAAAGAAGAAATAAAACAACCAAACAAACAAACAAAACCTTGGGTGATTTCAGGTTGACGTTTTACGGTTTCATACTCCCGAAATGTCGGATTATTTTCAGCAAATTACAGCTCGATAGGAGCAACTTCCAATTTGACGTAACCTTTGACCTCGGATGACCTTTGTAGTTTCATACTCCCAAAGTGTCAGAGATCATTTTCCCCGAGTTGCAGACCGATCGGATTCGGAGAAACTTTGAATTTGACCTGACCTTTGACCTCAGATGACCTTTGCGATTTTGTACGCTCCAATTGTCGGGAATTGTTTTCTCGAGTTACAGCCCGATCGGAGCAACTTTAAATTTGAGTTAACCTTTGACCTCGGATGACCTTTACGGTTTCATACTCCCCATGTGTCAGGGATCATTTTCTGCAAGTTACAGCCCGATTGGAGCAACTTAAAATTTGATCTGACCTTTGACCTCAGATGACCTTTGCAAACTCATACTCTGGGGAAGTGCCGGGGATTGTTACCCCCAAGTTACAGCCCAATTGGAGCAACTTTAAATTTAACCTGACCTTTGACCTCGGATAACATGTGCAGTTTTATGCTCCCATATACCACCTGATATAATAAGCACAACAATAAACACAACAGTAACACGCGAGCATAGATACTTTTGTGGTATTATGCATGTCTTCGGTACTTCCGTTTATGAGAAATATGCATACGATAAGAACTCGCCAGTTTACGTCTACACCCAAGGCAAACATATTGATAACATACTATTATTATATACTTTATCATTAAATGCAAACAAGTGTACTAATGATTGTATTTGAGTTAGTTTTCAAAAATTTCATCATGTCGATAGTTTCCTGCTATGTTAAATGTTATTATAGTGCCAATCAGAGGAGGCTTAAAGGCATTCCTACAATACACTATGATTGGGACATTTGATCAATATAACCTAATTTTAAAGGCAAAGTCCCCATTGCCACACACACAAAATAGTAATTTTAAAACTGCAGCCAACGAGCTAATAGTTGAGACTTATAACTCATATTTGACTTTCTTACAGGAAACATTCATATTGTCCCACTGCATTAATTTTATTCATAAGTCTCGATGTTTTGAATGTTAAATAAAAGGATGAAAACACCAGATATTTGCATACAATCCCAATGCAAGGTATGGTCAACTGGGCACATGTATACAAAAGCCAGACATACCAAGGTCAGAAACCCCATTGGGTTATGGGAATGCCTTTAAACATCCTCTGAGTGCCAATTGTTAAGTGAGAAATAAGGATTTGGTAATTTAGCAAAACATACTAGGCTGAATTTATACTCCATCGCTGCGCGACGAGCGATTGCTTTCTAGCACGCTTTTAAAAAGTTGCAAAAAGCGCGCTGGCTCATTAGTCAATCGATTGTCGCTCAGCGATGGAGTATAGACTCAGATTAACTATCAGTACAAGGCGAACATATTGAAACAGGCAGTATTATTCGCCATAGAAGTGATGATGTAACAGGATTAACTACCATAGCAATAGATTAAAAGAATTTTTGAATACATCGCCCTGCACTATACAGCAGATTACACTCAGTACCTGAACATGTCTGCAATCATAAACATCTACCAAAAAGTAATTACCCCCTTAATTCGTAGGCCGTATCACATACTGGCGTATTTGCAAAATACGCATTTCGAGAAAATCGAATTTTGATTTTCATTTGCTGTATAATCAATATTAAATAAAATACGACACTATGAGGAAAGGACTAATAACAATTTCGCCGTTCAAATGATAAATAAGTCGTGCATATACGTCACTATGTGATATAGTTGCGCAAATACGTCACTATGTGAAAAGGACAAAACAGCAATTTTACCGTGCAATGACAAAGTCGCGCAGATATGTCGCGCAAATACGTCACTATGTGAAACGGCAAATTCTTCAAATTGCAGATACGACAAACTGGGCTTGTGCAGTATAGGTGATCGGTAAATACGTCGTTATGTGATGCAGACATTTCAAGGTTTTGCAAATACGACATAATTAAATTAATTAATATCTTACTAATTAAGTCACCATGAGACATGGTATTTGGTGAATATAAAGAGTAGAACATAACAAACTAATGTACCACTTTTCCCAAAAATGTGAAAAATGTCGAATAGTCAGTATGTGATACGGCTGACGAGTTATGACATAATAACTCAAACTCTATGCATCAAAACTTTAAACTGAAATAGCAAAAGGAAACCCAGTCATGCCAGTTTTGTTTTGCCAATTATGATACCTCATTTGTCTTAATAGCCCAAATTGTGTGGCATGGTGACCCTTTGAACGAATATGATCTATACATCTTTGCATGCGCTTAATCTTTCACACAGACGTCATTGGTCAGCCAATGACGTAAATAATTGCACAGTAATCGATGGGACAGGATGCACATGTTCAAGTTAAACTCAGAGGTTAAAATCAACATGAACCCCTCATGATGAGCTTTTCTCTTTGTAAACCACACCCCACTGTCAAAGATTTTTGAATTCCATCCAAATTCAACAGTTTCAATTATTCCAGATCCAGCCATTTGAATCCATAAAAAGTGGTATAAGTATGGAAGATTTTGGAATTCCAAACAATTGTCAAATATGTCTAATTCAACTAAAGTATGCACAAACAGTAACGCAGCTGTTATAAATACGCCCATAGCTTCAGAACTAATAATTGTTTCCACAATATTTCTACATAGAAAGAAGGATGATTTTTTTACCGACATTGTGATACCCCATTTGTCAAATGTCGTTCAATATTAACAACACAGTAGTGCTTAAAAATACCCGAATTTAAAAGTTGCAGTTTACAGCCATCAATGGTTATTACGCAAGCATTGTGGCACGTAAAATCCTCCATTTATCCTCGCACTGAATGCAATTCAATACAAATAGCTGCAACTTTTAAATTCGGGTATTTATCTTTACAAATACTGCTGTGTTGCTAATATTAAACGAAATTGGACGAATGGGGTATCAAAATGCGCGTAAATAAATCATCCTTCTTTCTATGTTGACATAATGTGAACACAATTATTAGTTCTGACGCTATAGGCGTATCTATAACAGCTGCGTTACTTTTTGTGCAGTCTTTAGATTTGTTCAATTTAAAAAAATTTCAAATTTCAAATAGCCCTACTATAGGGCATTTTGACCGTAGCAATCCCTGAAAAAAACCCCGAAATACCCCGAGAACTGCTGAAATCCAGTGGCCGCTCATATTTGGTACCCATGTACAGCTACGAATCTCCTCTATCCAGTGATAAGTACAAACATTCTCCAAATAATGTCACAATGACGTCATAATGTGAGCGCACTCTTGCAAAATTGACAAATTCTGGCTTTGTTTTGTACACAGCTAGAATTTCTCAATTTGATTTTCTAGGAATATGTGATTGCCATCAAATTTTAGATATCAAATGAAATGACCTGTTCAAACAAACAAAAAAGTAAAAAGTCAATTTCTCTTGGAGTAATTTTACAAGTGCGAAATTAAAATTTTACTGTAGGCCTATGTAGAAACCTATTTTGGGCCTCACCAACCTCCCTCTATGGTAATTTTTGATGGTCGGTTCTACCTCCGGGTAAGGTGTTGGGGTAAATATTTTATCACTAAAATGAGCGCAAGGGATGGATCTATACAATTAGCTTAGGTCGTTTGGGCGTTAAGACGAGCATTTTCTTAATGACGGATGGAAAACCTTGGGGTGGGGAATGGGGGTTGGTGCGCCCTTTCTGTATGGCTTATTTCTTTCTGGATTGCCCAAAATGTTCATCTGGAATTAACTCAGACGACAGGTTAAACTTTTGTCAGAATTGTACATTTCCTGACCATATTTGAAATAAGCATGAACAAGAACTGATTTAAAAAAGACCATGCCATACATGAAGACCATGTTTCATAATTTTGCATTGACTTGGAATGCTAGTAATTTTTTGTGTGTGGCACAACTAACCTGGTGGGAAATATCGGTATTTATTGGTAAACACCACCAATGACATACTACGAAATACTCAAGAATTTTCATGTTGAATTGAAGCTAAATAGAAAAATGTGTGCTAAATGGAAAGATGTTTACTCGTAGCCCAATCTCGTACATCATGCAACCAGTTTTGGTTTGTGGTTCGACATAATTGCAATTAAACTTTTGCGCCTCAGAAACCCAAATCTAGAACAATCATTATGTTTATAAAGATACAGTAAACTTTCCATGGTAGAGATTGGAACCAAGACAAATTATACCTTAATTAACCCTAGAACTACGACGGGGGACTGATCCTCTAAGATTTTTTATCCGTCATAAAAAACGCACGTTACGCCCAAACGACCTAAGCTAATCTTAGATACATGCTTTGTGCTCATAGAATTTTACCCCAACACTTTACCCGGGGTAGGACCGGGAAGGGGGCAGGGAGGTGGTTGTTGAGGCCCCAGTGATTTTGGTGATTGTCATTTCGCTCTTGTGAACTTATTTTAAGAGATACTGACTTTTACTTGTTAGTTGTGTCGACTTTTGTGTCGACTTTTTTTAGCCACAAATCAATTTTGCCTGTACTTTAGTACATAGCCAGATTTGTCCAAAACTGCATGGGCGCTCTCACATTATGACGTCATAGCGACATTATGTGGGGAATGTTTGTACTTTTGTTTGGTGTCACTGGATACCATAGCTATACATTAGTACCAAATATAACAGTATATGACGTTTATAATTGAAAATTGAGGGGGTGGGGGTTGCAACAACCCCCACTTCGTAGTTCGTGTTACAACATACGGCCCAGTAGTTCTAGGGCTAAGTGTAAATATAAGGTTAAACCGCTATGGGGATAAATACATTATAAAATAAGTACAAACAAGCCTAGTATTGGTTGAGTGGTTCATGAGATAGATCTTGATATTTTGAGAAAATATCTCAAAGCTTGGACTTCTTATGTTGAAGTCTATGGCTAGCACACAGAGCATTAATTAAGACGGCAGTGAAATGCACAGAGGGAACATGTATTTTAAATAAAATTGCCCAATTAATGACGACTCATAATTATTGATAAAATCAGACCCGTTACCACAAAACCCGGAACATAACTGCAGACCTACTGGGAGACAATGGTCTTTAAGTTTTGAGGTATTTTCTCAAAATCTCAAGAGTTTTCTTAAGAACCACTGAACCAATACTAGGCTTGTTTGTACTCATTTTAATGCATTTTTCATGATGTATCCAAATATGGTCATGAAAATTTAAAATCCACGGGCGATTATACGGGAGTCGAAGGTCAAAGTTTTCCATCCCATTCTTGATACCGATGTATTCCTCTCATCATCAAGGATTCGTAAGAAGAGTTCTCATTGACATTATCCGGGTCTTGCATCAAAATCTTAAAAAGTAATATTGTCACATATTCCGAGTCTTCAACTACACCAAAATCTTGGAAAGTAAATTTTTGACATATTCCGGGATTAAGAGGTACACCAAAATCTTCCACGTTGTGTCGGAATGGGTCAGAAATGGTTTGCCTATCGTGTGAGATCGGATGCAGATGTTCAAGTGGAAGTCATGTTCATGTTCAAGTCAACAATCGCTGATAACCTTATCATGTTTATTAGATGTTATTACTTTTCAATTGGTGTCAAAAAGTATAAAACACCCTGCAACTCAGCTTCTGATCACTTTCTGCTTGGAAAAAAATTCAGCGGACAAGCCCGAAACGGTAAGACAATACAATACTTCTTGTCTCTCTTTTACTTCATTACTTCATTACTTCATTACTTCATTACTTCATTACTTCGTTAATTAATTTTGCTCTGTGTGCTAGCCACAGGCTTCAACATAAATGGTCAAAGTTTTGAGATATTGTTTTCCAAAATATCAAGAGCTATCTTAAGAACTACTGAACCAATACTAGGCTTATTTGTACTCATTTGAATGCATCATCATGCTGATTCCAAATATGGTCATGAATATTTACAATTCTGAACTTTTTTTAAATTAAAAACAAATTGAAACTTGTGACATGCAGTTGAAACGGTAAGGCAATACAATACTTCTTGTATCGCCTTAACTCTATTGCTTTAATACTTATCAAGAGCTACCTCAAGAGCCTCTGGGCCAATACTAGGCTTTATGGTATTCATTATAATGCATTGTTCATGCTGATATCAAAGATGGTCATGGAAATGTACAATTCTGAAATGTTTGAATTATAAAATTGAAACTTGACGTCTGGAGTTACCACCCGCGCGGAGAGAGTGAACGTAAGAAAGGTTCTTTTTCAGATCCAAGTAATACTTTAATTCAGGAATCTTGATCACTCAGTCGTGGTGTTTCTAGATGTTTAGTCTTGATGCTGATTCCAAACTTCCGTGTTGCCGTTTATTAATGAGTTGATCGTAGATTTTGTCCAGTTTGTACGTCCCCTCGTCTTTGTGCATGCAAACTACTTCTAATCCAGATTGCTTCTATCAGCCAACGAGTTTTTTTATTGCTTCGTGGTCTATGATATGAGGCTCTTCCCACCCAATTCCGTGATTTGGGGCTGTTAAATGAACTGCGATGGCCGATTTGTGAATGTCTGTTGTTGAGGTTTTTGTTTGAGCCCTGATAAAACTTTTGACAATAACTGATTCGTTTTCTGCAAGCCTTGTGCAGAACTTCATTACTTTATTGTTATGTTTATAGCTACCAATCACTGGTCGTTTAATCTTGATGGGGTGCAGGTGTAAACTAACTGTCATTAATACTCTCCATACGGGTGTCGAACGCAGACGACAATTTTCAATTTCATTTTCAATGAAGAAATTTCAGAATTGTAAATCATCATGGTATTTGTAATCAGCATTAAAAGCGCCTTAAAATTAGTACAAACAAGCCTAGTATTGGTTCAGTGGTTCTTGAGATAGCTCTTGATATTTTGATAAGATATCTCAAACCTGGACTTCTTCTGTTGAAGCCTATGGCTAACATGCAGAGCATTATTAATAAGGAGTATCTCGGTAATGGATTTATTGAACCCCATTTTGTGTTCTGCATAATGATAAAACGTTTTGCCTATACTGTTTCCTAAAATGACCATAAACATTTCTTCAGAATTTAATTTATGTCAAATACTCTCCTTTTTGACTCAGGGAAATAAGAATAATGTTAAATGCTCTCTTAACACCTTCACTGAATTACTGTCTGTCTTACAACGGTTCTGATTGGTGAATTGTGCGATATTTTCATCTGAGTAACCAATCGCTATGCGGTTACGATACAATACAAAATGTTAACCCATTAGAATTACTACCTTTAAACAGCGTTTCTGATTGGTGAATTGTGCGATAAGCTCATCTGAGTAGCCAATCCCTATCCGGTTACGATACAATGCAAAATGTTAACCCACGTGAACGTCTCTGATTGGTGAAATATGCGATAGGTTTATCTGAGTAACCAATGTTGCTGATGGCTGATTGGCCTAATAAATCATATGTTGCCTTTTTGCATCCAATCATGTCATCTCTTTTATTGCGTACAGAACAAATAGGACCAATCATGAGAGTACTCGTTCTTCTCGCCGTAGTGGCTGTAGCCATGGGAGCCAGGCTCCATAAAACAGCGGAGAGGGTTCCAGGATCCTACATCATTCGTCTTCAGGTACAGCATGACCTCATTTGCTAGGTTTAAGATCAAAAGGGGACACTTTGTGCAAAAAACACAAATCTATTTCTTATGCAAATGTTACAATGTGGCTTTAAGTTAAACCTCTTTGGCAGTGTGGTCTTTGTACTGTAAAAATCATTTTTGGTCGAAGTATTTTACATGCATGTTCAGTTCCGTATCAGGGTCAGTTGTATGAGGGGAAAAGACAAAAAATTAGCAGTGTGCATCAGTCGCGGCAATTGCACCGGAAGTGTGCATAAATTGTCAATTTTTTCCGAAATAAAGATGACATTTTGTGTTTACTGTGGCCAATTTTCAATATTACACTTTTAGTTTCTTTTGGGGGTTGAGTTAATAAATAAACAAAATCATTGGCGATACGAAGAGTAACCTCCAAACCCTGCAAGGACAACACGGCCCTTTGGCGAATTCACAAAATCCATTGAAAACCGAACTCAAAATCCAGTTTAATTCAAACATCAAATGTATGGTAAAAAATTATGGCGCGAATTACATTCTCACATTATCTTTACGAAAAAATCTATAGTCACCAAAGGGATCAAGCTATACTAAATTAAAAATTATAAAAGTGAGATTCTTTGAACATAATTTCACCGGTTTATTGGAATTGAACTGATCTATCACTTACCAGTTAATATCCGACGCCAGCCTTTTGTCACACTTAAACGATAGGCGATTAGGCGCCTCTTCACACCTAACGAATGCTAACTAGCGTTACGTTGGAGATACTTACTATTATTTCCTCTTACTTAAGGGCTGGGGTATGAACGTTTGGACAGTATTTATTGTGGGACATTAGAGTACATCAGACATCGAATTGCATTCTGAATACGAAGAATGTCATTCTGATATCAAATAATTTTGATTTTTGAAATTCGCAATTTAATACACATTTTATGGCAAATCATTAAAAATTGATATTTTTGATATTTAACAGTACTTGAAGTAAATTACATAAATCTAATGATATATTCTTAAAGTGTATGTAGCAGGGAGGAAAAGCCGACGGTCAATTGAACATTTTGACCTTTCATATTGAAGATATGGATTTTTTTCCCAAAAAGACCTAATTTTTTTGGTGTTTTGGGAAAAAATCCATATCTTCAATACGAAAGGTCAAAATTTTCAATTGATCGTCGGCATTTCATCCCACCTACATACACGTTAAGTATAAATCATCAGATTTATTAAGTTTACTTCGAGTACTGTTAAATATCAAAATATCAATTTTTAATGATTTGCCATAAAATGTGTATTAAATTGCGAATTTCAAAAACCAAAATTATTTGATATCAGAATGACATTCTTCGTATTCAGAATGCAATTCGATATGTCTGATGTGCTCTAATGTCCCAAAATAAATACTGTCCAAACGTTCATACCCCAGCCCTTAACAAAAAAAAAAAAAAAACACAAAAACAAACAAACAACGAAATATGTTCGATTTAAAATTCTACCAAGTATTGACCGGGGTTTGAACCAGCAACCTATGGAGCCATATTCCAGATGTTATACCACTGTGCTACGAGTCGTACTTCTAGAAAGCCGTGCTTTTATCATACTCATTTTTACGGAATAAAGCGTATATATACACGATATACTATTACTAGTATTACCAATGAATACGTTTATAATCTCCAATCAATAATGAACCCTAACCCTAACCCCGATAGGTCGAATAGGTACCTTATCATCGCTAGCTAACCCTACAGCGCAAAAATACACTGCGCATATTTCATTAGGCACAATAGGTACCTAATCGACACTACGAAGCGAATCCCACAACACCTATCGATCGCTACGAAGCGTGTTAAAGTGGGACAGCGGGTTGCCGACGCGCAGGCGCAGCTAATTAGCTATTTCAATTGTATCAGGCCACTCCTTTCTACGTCAAAAATAAATAAGCTAGCCCAACTGTCCTTAAAATGAACATTTATCGATCAATCAATTCGCCAGCGAAGTGATACGTGTAATCCGATTATCACTAGAGAGATTGCGATTTCCAAACGTAGGTATCGGACGTACGTCGATCTATTCAAAACCACTCTCTTGTATCGAAGCGAGGTCACGTATTTAGCCAGTTTTGAAGATTTTCCACGTGCGAAATGAACGTAGATACGGATGCTATAACAAAAATTATCTCTCCCGTCACTCGTGTCGATTTTTACTTATGCGTTTAATTTATAGAACACAAATTTCTCCAAGCAAAGTTTGCCTTGCCTCTACACAGTCTGTGTTTACATTACACGGTTGAGTGGATAAAAGCTGTGTAAACCTCTATCTGGGCATGACAAGTGGAAAATGCGGCATATGTGATTGGTTTATGTCAAAACGTCGAATGTTTACTTCATGCAATTAGAAAAGTTTTTGTATCAAACGAAAGGTAACACTTTCCGCTAAACACCCCTTTTTCATTACGTCAACAGATGACGCAATTCAATATTTATAGCAAGGCGAATGTGGTAAATCTGTTGAAAATTACCTATTCACGCACAATTTTTGACCAAGTTTTATATAGGTTTGAAAGTCAAAACCCCGAATGATCCTTACTAATATTTTTAAATTTTATGTCATTAAATGAAAGAACATACCTATATTATTCATATACTGGATTCATTTCAATGAGCAATTGCTATTTCTCTTTCAATTGCAAAACTTTTGCGAAAAGATACCATTTTCGGCTATTTTGTAATATGGTTGTAAATTCAATAAAGAGCGCTTAGAAATTGATATGACAAAAACATTATTCCAGCTTAGCCACTACGAGCAGTCACCATTGACGTATGGGGGAGTTACATCCCGTGGTGATCCTCCACTGTCAGGGCCTTCACAATTGGTATTATGGGGAGTGAAACCCCTGGCAATCATAAAGGTGAACCTCATTGAAAATAAAGTTATATATCAATGGAAAGCTTATGATGTCAGGAAGCAGAAAAGAATATTTTTTATTTGCATAGCGTACCAGGCTAGACATAATCTCCATGCAAAGATTGGATATTGGCACCCCCCTAAATTACAAAACGAAATCGTTCAAATTGGGCGCTTTCGTTGATGACGTCAGCTCAGGGACACACAGTTACTTCCGGGTTTGATTGTAAACACAATGTCCGTGTATTACTGTGGCATGCATCGGGCCAATGCACGAATTCAGTCATTGTCAACTTACTTTACATGAAAACTATCTTCAATAAAATAAGAATAACATGAAGGAAATATCATGATCAAATTAAGAATGAAGTTCCTGAATAAAGTGTGTGGATTTAAAAATGGGAAAAGTGCTGGCCGAGGTGATTTGGGATAGGCCAAGCCATCCACGATATGCATAGGGAATATTACAGTAAAGCACGAAGAGCGAAGATTCGCCGAAGAACCGGAATGAAAACAGATTACAAAAAAATAACTGCTAGTGCTACCAGTACAGATCGTCACACCAAGTTGAGATGAACTTATCACAATGAGAAAATGAAGGAATAGAATAAGGTACATGTACAGGATTTTTTAATGATTTCTTAGCTTTACAACCAGTCATGGCCGGTCATGTATGATAGGCGAACTCGTATAGATACATACGGGATGAGCTCAGTGACTGCACTGAGTCTCACTACGCCGAGTGTTCAGTATCCGCGACTGTACTGCCACTTGCAGACAAAATGACCGATTTGATATTCACATTCTGATATTTCCAACTTATTGCTACTTCATCAGCAAAATTTATTCCTGTAAATGTTCCAAATATAAGGGAACGATTGATCAAATCTGCTGAAACACCCCATGAAACACAGAGGACGAAGCCCCGAAGCGAGTCGCTGTGTCTGTGTGCATATCCACAGTGGTGCATATCCGTCCCTGCAATTCAGCAGCAATTTACGCATCGTATTCGGTAATCCATAAAACATGAATGTTTCACTTTTTCAGTACCGTACACTGATTGTACTATCATTAAAGAATCATGACACAAGTGACAATATTTTAATTTTATTCAGATTTCAGAATTCCATCAAATAACGGCATACTAAGCCTAAATTGTATTTATTTTATAATAAAGTATCTGCCCAGTATCTGTTTCTTTCAATCGCGATTGTGTGGAAAGAATGTATTACCGCCATACGCTAAATATGACAACCTTTTATGGGCTGGATTTGATGAAATCGGAGGTTTTTTATTAATTTTGTAATTACTGCAAGACGATATTTTTTTAAATCAGACATTTTAAAATGGATCAAGAATATATAGGGAATGTCACAAACAACTATTTAATTTGTTATTCGATCATATTTATTCAGTCCATGACATGCACGGTAGCAGCATTTGCGCATGGGATTGATCCCAGCGCGAAATTCAAACTCAATTACCCAGTTATACCCAGCCAGTTATGACTGATTTTGTCAAAAATGTACGGAAAATTTATGTGTTGACAATAATTCTATTATTTCTAATATATATAGAAGGAACCAGCAATTTGAAGATTCCTCTAATTTCAAGCTTTATTGTGAAAATCAGACTTGCCGGGCAGCTTGCAAAGTACAGGAAGCAAGTCTTGTTTACATGTTTCCGAGTAGGATCACGTGACTGCGAACCCTGAGCTTACGTCACGAGCATTCCCAAGGTCATAGACGATTGATTTGGGTGCTTTTTGGGCGCCTTAAAAAAGACCAAAAATTCAATCATTTTTTTAATTTTTCAGCTTTATTAGCCATCAAAAAAATCGGAAAAAATAATTTTTAATATCCTGACATCATAAGCTTTCCATTGATATATAACTTTATTTTCAATGAGGTTCACCTTTAAAACGAGATAGAGAGGGAGACAGAACGTAGTAAATTACTGTATACGCCCTTTTTAGACATGACTTTAATCTCCCACACAGGGGTGTGAATTTCAAACAGAGTTACCCGAATGGGTGTTGGAACTCATACCACAGTGTGGGAGATTAAAGTCATGTCTTGTAGGTATAGTGGGTGTATGGAATTTAACTGGAATAGCCCAATCATGTACATTGTCTATATGATAATAATTTGTTCTTTTTATCTGCCATGCAGGAAGGTGTAAATCAAGACAAGTTTATTTCTTCGGCGGGATTCTCTAAGCTGAATGCAGTAGTAAAATACAAGTACAGTTCCATCAATGGCCTAGCCGTGAATATCCCTGACTTCCTTGTTGAGAAGGTAAGTCAGATGCGTGAATCTCGGTCTACTCCCTTAAATCTTTATCATGTAATGTATACATGGAATAAAATGCAATGTACAGTACACTGCAGGAAATAGGTTATCGCAGTGCGTGCGCAGGAACCTGAATCTCGGTCTATAAACATGGTAAATCAAAATAAAGTCTGCACAAAAAGTAACTCAGCTGTTATATATACGCCTATAGATTCAGAACTAATAATTGTTTTCGCAATATTTCAACATAAAAGAAGGATGATTTATTTACGCGCATTTTGATACCCCATTTGTCCAATTTTGTTCAATATTGACAATACAGCAGTGTTTTGAAAGAAAAATAACCCAATTTAAAAGTTGCAGTTATTTGTATTGATTTGAAGTAAGCGCGAAGATAATGGCGGGCTTTACGTGTTTACAGTGCTGGCATTGTAACCATTGATCGCCGCTGTAAGCTGCAACTTTTAAATTCGGGTATTTTTCTGTAAAAGCACTACTGTGTTGTTAATATTGAACGACATTTGACGAATCGGGTATCAAAACGCGTGTAAATAAATTATCATTCTCTCTATGTTGAAATATTGTGAAAACAATTACTTGTTTTGAATCTATAGGTGTATTTGTAACAGCTGAGTTACTTTTTGTGCAGACTTTATGTAGGTGTCTAGATCGGGTTAGAGGTTATTGCAAAATAGATAAGCATACTGTCAAACTCAATTTATACTTCATTGCTGATCTCAATCGATTGGTTTTTGGCCAATGAAGAAGATACCTCATTGGTTTAGAACGAATCGCTTGTCACTCAGCGATGGCGTTCAAATTCAGCTTCAGTCTTCTATGCAGATATATTCGCTTTTTAATAACTTGCGTGGTAATTTGTTTGATAAATTTAGTGATATATTTGATTTCAATTCAATGTTTGTTAAAAACAAATTTCATTTAATTATGAGTGCTAACGATCATGATACAGTTCATGCAGTTGCTAATTATGTTAAATCTGCATTTGAGCTACGATCATCAATAAATTGATTAATTAGTTTTCAGTGTTACAGTATTATTGTAGTTTATAATAGTAATTTTAAAAATTGTATTAGTTGTAGTATTTAGTGTTGTCTTGTATTTTGACCATACCTGTTATATGGTGAATGTCAATAAATTCTGATTCGGATTCTGATTCTATTCAAGCTACCCAGCAAACACAAAAACGTTTTAAAAACGTTTTTAATAAGTTATATTTTAGCTTTTGGTTTACATAAAAACGTTTTAATAACATTAAAATGTCGGGTTATATAAAGATCATGAAAACGTTTTAAAACGTTTCGTATGAAAACACACTCCAACAATATTTGTAAAATGTTTTCAAAAATGTTATTGTAAACAATTTTTGCAAACATGTTTTGCCAAATATTTTGTCAACATTTAAATAACATTATGTTAAAATATTTGCACCCAGCAAACACAGAAATGTTCTTACAATGTTTTTTTCAAAACGTTTTAATAACATTTAAATGTCGGGTTATATAAAAGTCATGAAAACGTTTTTAAAACGTTATTGTAACTATTTTGGGCAAACATTTTTCGCAAAATATTTTTCAACCCCAAAATAACATTCTGTTTAGAATGTTTTGTATCAAGTTTTCAAAAATGTTTTTGGAATGTTATTAAAACGTTTTTATACCCTTTATATAACCCGACATTTAAACGTTTTCTGTAAAACATTTTTTGTTTGCTGGGCAGTAGATTAGCAAAAAATTATTTTTAATGTTATGAAAATGTTTTATACCCTTAATATACCCTTTATATAACCCGACATTTAAACGTTTTCTGACAACCTTTTATAACCTTTTCCGAATGATGTCGAAAACGTTTTGTGTTTGCTGGGTTATCATTTTTGTTCCGTTCTGGGTGCATTTTTAGGTAAATATTGTGAATCAGTCTATCATCAAAGTAAGAGAGTCAATATCTGCTGGCACGCTTGCACTTAAATGAACTTTTTTTAATTGCCAAAGTTATGTTTACTTGATACAAATCAGCATGTATAAACAAACCTTCGATAAGTCTTACTTAGTGAAATTAATTAAAAGTACTACAGGCTGAGTCAAAAAGAAGTAAACTCATGTTTGAGGGGCTGTAACTCGAGATCTCCAAGGAATCTGCTAAAAATAAAAATACCACTGGAAAGAGCAACTTCTACACGTTTAAATGAAAACAGGAAATGTTTCAATTGCGTACAGCAAACTAAAGTTATACTCATTTAAATACTACCACCCATTTTTGTAGCTGCACACGGCTGATTGATTATTACCCGTTTCAATTACGACGAGTCAGCTAAGTGCTAACCATGCTAACAGGATTTATTGTTGAAAAGACTTTTGCTTTAATTAATATTCAACAAAGTCCATCGCGGTACTATAGTTTGTAGGGATACCAATTCAAGTCTTTACGAACGATCCGGCAGAAGCTTGATTGGGGAATGTTGGGTAAATGATTGAGCTGATCTTTGGTCTTGCTGTAACGCATGTCTGACTCTGGCAATGTTCACTTGTGATCTAGCAGTTTGTGGTCTGCCAGAAGCTTCCGGCTGTCTGTTCCTTAGTGTCCCATGCACATTGAGTTTTTTCACATTCTTATATACTGCTCCCTTACATAAAACCCGGTTAGCTATAGGAAATTGGAGACGAAAAAGACGCTGGACTTCAGTGGGACTCTTAGTTTCATGATACTTCGTCGATAGAAACGTGCGCTCCCGTGCGGTAAATTGTGGTTGCCATGTTGTCATTTGCACGTTTTATTATAATGTAGTGCAATGAATAAAATTCATATTGAAAAGAGCCCGTTAACATGTAGGAATTATTGATCGAAACCACACCTGCCACATAGGCCTAACTTTATTTGAATATCGCCCTAACCAGTCAATATAATAGGTAGGCCCTACTTAAGAAGTGAAACCGTGTGCAGCTACAAAAATGGGTGGTTGTATTCAAATGAGTATAACTTTAGTTTTCTGTAAGCAATTGCAACAATTCTTTTTTATTTAAACGTGTAGAATTTGATCTTTCCAGTGGTGTTTTTATTTTTAGCAGATTCCTTGCAGATCTCGAGTTACAGCCCCTCAAACATGAGTTTACTTCTTTTGACTCAGCCTGTAAATTACTCATTGACAACGCCAAAATATATATTTGGCCAATACGACGGTCACTATGGCATTAAATGCATAGTGACAATTTTGAATACATTTTACTAAAAACATTTTTTCAGATATTTATATAGTGAGTTTTAAATTTAACATTATAAACACATATGATTTTCGATTATTTCTGCCAAAAAGATTAGTTCAGATTAAAAAAATTATCCGCTGTTAACAAAATGACATTACACAGAGATCCACTTGTTTAATGCTCCAAACTTTCTAAATCAGTGAATATTTATATAGTACAATATATTGTACAATATACAGTTTTATTGTATCGCTCAAAAGCCTGATATAAATAATAATCTGACTTACCGCTTGATGTGAAGCCTGAAGTGTGGTCCAGAAATAAACTAGCTTGTCTATACTAATTTAAGTAAATGAGTCTGTGTGTTAAATCGAAAAACCCTTGTTTTTGCCGGTGATTTTGAAGTACACTAGGCCCTATAGAACTTGGCCCAGTTAGTTTTATACTTAAACGGGTAAAGTAATGCATGTACGGATATTTGAGTTTGAAATATCAGTTTTATTTTGAGTTATAAAAGCAGTTCAAGCAAAATCGTTAAGTAGGCCTATGAACTGGCGTACGGCTAATATCTCGGTAATCAGTGCTTAGTTCCGAAGTCACACAAACTTGGACCTTTCCAAACAAACGTCGGCTCCGGGGTTCTTTCGGCAGACTGCAACCCGGGGACTGCGAAGAGAGTACACATTTCAGACAAATTTCACAAAGAAACTTTAAAAGTTCCCATGCATTGATGAACTTCACTGCGTTAGTCCAAAAAATAAGAGAAATTAGTGTCAAGATACCGATAAATGTTTATTATAATATATATATATATATATAATACGTTCAAGAACTGTTTGGAATAACCTCTTTTTTGTACAGGTATCAATTGACTTATCTCGTATTTTGATTTGATTGACAATTGTTGGGAAGTTTGGTATCCCAAATTTTGCCAAGATGGCGCACATCGACTGCCTTTTATTCGGACCCTTTCCGACAAAAATACAGCTTATTTAGCCAAAGTCAACATAGGGGCATCGGTTAAAATATTTTCCTAGCATATTGAGCTAACAACTCAGTTACTTGGCTTTTCAAAATATATATGATAGTAATGGAAAGAAATATTCGTAATTTTCGCCATTTAGATTTTTTTACCGGAACGACAAAAATATGCATCACCTCTTCTACAAGTCAATCTCTTACACAAGACATACTAACACATGCATGATTGGCCATTATTCATTTTCGCAAACGTGTGGCTTATCCTATAGTATATTATTCCTCGAGAATCCTTGGTTATATACTTACCAATAATGCATTAGCTAGTACCTCATCAACATGGACATTTGTCTTTTATTTGAACTCTACAGCTGCTTGCCCTTGAGGGTGTCGAGTATGTTGAAGAAGATGGTGTAGCGCACTCGCAGCAGGTCGCCTCTTGGGGTCTTGACCGTATTGATCAACGATACCTCCCTCTTGATAACAGCTACACTGCACCAAGTAAGTAACAAAAACTAATAATCTAGTACAGAGATAAGACAACTTAATTTAAACAAACTCATTACTCGTGTGCAAAGTTTCCATTTCCCATTTAATACACATTAAATGTATTATTAATGTATTCTATTGTTTTTCAAGCAGTGATATTTATTATGTATTTTATTGTTTTTCAAGTGGCGATATATAACAATTTTACAGTCAAAAATCTGTATCTCAAAAACCAAATAAGCTTTTATCATGTTATCTTCACAACATATTGTAATAAACCAACACCAATTAATTATAGTTGACCAACACAACCACTGACCAATCATGAAATCACTAATTGGTTTATGACTTTATGTGCTTGAATCGACTGCTAACTGATTGTGACCAAAGATATTAGAAGCTCAGTATCTTTGTGGTGACTATCTCTGATAAAAAACATCAGTTCTGGTCAGCAGAGAAAGGAATAAATTCGGAAGACATGACTGTGTTGAAGGTCAGAAGTGTATTTGCAAAAATAATATTCATTGTATAATGCCTAACTGCTGGGAAGGGTTCCTAGCAAGGTTAAGTGAAAGAAACCCCACTGGCTATTTTGTCTGTTTAAAATAGAGTTCTATGACGTAATCTTGTTATTTATTAATTAATTTTTAGCAGAATTAATAACATAAAAATGGGCTGTGCCCGTTTCATGAAGAATAACGATCGATCTTACCCTTGATTTAGCAGGCATGTCAATTTCTTGGTATTGTTTGATATGAAAGGAGGGTATGATTGTTTTGTATTACTGCGTGTTTCTACTGAGGGCCAAATTCCGTGCCATGCCGTGCCGTGCCGGGTCATACCGGGTAACAAGCCCAGTAGAAACGATCTGGGTAATCGGTTGCCGTGTCATGCCGGGTCATGTGCTCGCCTTTCGTGATCCACCTCTTGAGGTGGATCATGCCGGGTCAAAGCGTGTAATCTGCGCAGTAGAAACGAGCCGTGTCATCAGTTGCCGGGTCGAGGTCATGCGTGTTGCAAAAATAACGCGATTTATATTCTACTTGTATAGTCTAGCTTAGGCCTATGATGTAGTAGGTTCCTTCTTTCCGATATTATATATACTGGACACATGTGTGACTCGCATGAACTTGATGAAGTATACAGTAAAATGGATATGACTTTACTTAGTCTAGGCCTAGGCCTACTTCTTTATAGTTAATGAGTTGGTTATATCTTTATAATTAATGAGTTGGTTATATATGAGCTGTAAATTAATTATCATAATAGCCAATTACTAGATCCACTGGTAAATTAATGCAATTTGGATTTTACGAAAATACTATATTGTGATTGTAGGTCATATGCCATGAGCTGCCATCCGTAGACATTTAAATTTAGGATATAATTAACCGTCAAATCTGTTTTCCGTACTTCCGGTTTACAGGAAAAAATGCCGTGCATCGTGCGAGACACGGCTTTCTGGTCTCAGTAGAAACAAGCTGGGTAACGGTGGCCGGATTATGATCGGTATTTTGTGCCCGGAAAATAGCGGGTCAAAAAGCCGTACGCTCAGTATAAAGTATTTCCTAGCCTCTCTTAGCCACATGGTTGGCTACAAAAGACACAGAGTATACCTTAGGATAAACTGGCATGAGTGCACCGACCCCAAGTGTTCAACATTTCAGGATTGTTTCTGGACGGAGGTCGGGTGAAAAACGAACTTACGTTTACATGACTTTGTCGAAATTCGTCGTGTGACAAGAATGAGTGTATAGATGACTAGGGGGAAGCTTACTTATTTGTGTCTTCTAGTTATCCATCATATACCCTAGGCCATGCATAACGAAATTCAACAATATTCAATATCCAAAGCAATATCCTCACTACAATAGGCTCCCAAAACAGAACTCCGACCCCACATAATCGCAAATTGATACGAAAGCTTCATTCCATGAAGCATTTCTCTCATTTGATCATCTTCTACTCTTCCCTAAAAACATCATTATAATACCAAATCTAATCACCATGGAATTCACCATATCCCGTCCAGCTCACATTGGGCGCCACATTCCTTTTTTAAAGGAATTTTTATTTACATGTTGTATTATACTAAATTGCCATCTAATTTGCTAACAAATTTAAAAAGGTGTTTCTAGATGTTTTTTAGGGTTTTTCTCGTTTTTGCATTTTTGCGCCTTCAAAAGAGTAACTTGTGACCAATTTACGACGGATTTGAATGCAATTTTCACAGAATGTAGATTTTTGTAGATTTTTGAATTTTGTTTTTGTTTTGACGCACTGTCACTTTTGTGTAGGTCAAAAAATCGCATTTTTAGGCGTTATCATGTTTCAGACTTTTTTTTCGAAAAATTAAGCATTTTATAAAAAATCTACTTCCACACTTTTATTTTGCTGCTTTTTAACTTTCATTTAAAGAAAAAATTACATCTCTAGCATCTACGGTTGCGTTCCGTTACTATTTTGAAACCCGACACCTAAAATCCAAGATGGCCGCCAATTAAATTTGCAAATGAGATTTTTTTTTTCATTTTTTTTTTTTTTTTGTCTCAAGTGTCATTTACACCAAGTATGAAGTTCCTAGCATGTTTAGTTTAAAAAATGATTTTTGGTGCACTTCTTCCCTTAAATTTCCGAGGAGCATACCCACCAAAATATATGATGTGCCACCCCTCTCCCCACCCGGGATCAGGTCAATAGTCTATGGATATGACGGCAGTGGCATAGCCAGGTTTTCGAAACGGAGGGGGGGGGCAAACTCGGGAATGTACCGACAAAAATATGATATCATCGACCATGATGACGACGAGAGCTATTGTATCAAACATGTCACACAAGTGATAGACTCCTTCCTGGCAATCTATTCCCCTCAACATCTATATATCACATTTTAACAAAAGCAAATTGATTTTATAACATTTGCGACTTTGCTTCTATTTAGTGACATTAAATCACTTCATAACATGACCATAAATTCCAGCATCTATAACATATTTAAGGCACAATGACTTTAATATGGCCCAATAAAAAAGAAACTTTGAGAGATCCGTCTTGTTGGCGACAAAGTATCGAGGAAGGGAAGTTTATTGTCTTATTCTTCTTCCTGCGTAAACTTAAGGTTAGCAACTATTTTAAACTGTTGCGATTAGGTAGTTCACATCATATTGTGAATAGTAGTGAGCTTTGGAAAAAATTGCATTGATCATTTCATAGTGAGCGTGTAGAAGAATTCAAATATCACATGATGCAGTCATGTCTACAGTAGAATTCATCTCGACCTTTGCAGGACTTAAACCCCATTAAAAGCTATTAAACCAAGATAACACTCATTGAAACAGCTCAACTGATTAAATCGGATCTTCTCTGGTTGTGCACATGTGTCTGTTTTATATGTGCGGTATCGCTATGAGGTGCTATAATACAGCTTCAGTTGGGTAACTGATTATAAAGGAAACGCACGGAAACAATGGTATGTGGACCTTTGTTCACGAAATGAGACAACGGCCTGCTTTTTGTTAACCAGCATTCTTGAAAATGAGCAACATAATGATTGTTGACTTAACATGGTTTGGAAATAATTTCTTCATATTTATGGTGTTATCTGTCGTTTACATATTCTTCCTAAAACACAAACACCTAAATTAGCTAAAAATTTAGGACATGTTACAAAACTATATTTTCTAGAATTTCATAGAATAGTTTAAATGTAGCTTGTACCGTTTTTTTGTGGCATCCTTCAGAACGGAGCGGTCCGTTACCAATATAGCTCAAATCTCCATTCAATTAACACGGGGAGTTGGCTAGCTATGAGCTAGCTCTGCTTTGCCCTCACTCATATTCTACGAAAGTGCGACTATTTCTGAACATCTAACCTAGCTGTAATTTTAGGTCATGTTAGAGAAATATATTTGCTAGAAGTTTGGAGAATAGTTTAAATATTGGCCGGTTATTTTTCACACAGTGATGTTAACTAGGTAAATGCAACATACTTCTAACATACACTATTTGTAAAGGTCGCGCGTCAATGGTGTGAGCACTGTGTATTGTGTATAGGAAAACGGACAGTAACTGCAGTATGACAGATATACTTTTAGTATGTCCTGTGGTTCTTGAGTTATGTTTGTAACATAGATTATCTAAGTTATTGATAATCTATGGTTGTAAATAGAGATGAAACAACAACACTTTTGTAAAACGTACATAACTCATTAACAACAATAAATCAAGCAAGTTTTCAAAGTATATGATTTGTAGAATGAACTTTTGCAAGACATAAGAGTGTTATTTTTCAATAATATATTGATTTAGATAATGAAAATCAATTTTGTTCGGTTGCTTCGACCAACAAAAGATCGCGTTGCCGTAATATTGTGATCAATGTTATTAATGTGATCAGTGAATTCTTCCATGTGCGTAGACTTATAGACTTAATCAACACGCACGTATCATCCACGTATCTTTTCCAAATACGCGGCAGGTGGGGGGGGGGGCTGATGTTAATGCCTGACTTCGAAGTATTCCATGTAAGCATCCACGGACAGGGGACTACATAGACTCCTCATAGCACAAGGTAGAACGTCTGTCTCCCGGAATACGCAGTAAGTGAGTAAGAAGTGTCCAGACAAACGCTTAAACAACCAACCACTTGTTCAGGCTCAAGATGTTCTGCTTCACCTTTCTTCTAGCTAGAATCACTTTTCAAAAGTTCACCGACAACTTCAAGTGTCTTGTCTACGGGGATGGCAGTGAACAGTGCAGAAACATCAAATGACACCAAGGATTCATCCAGATCCAAATGTAAATCGCGAATGTTCTCCACGAAGGATTGTGTGTTGGTAATGTGATAACGCCTGCGTTACTTTTTTGAGAAGTCTTTAGTTTGGATAAGTGTGCAATCGCAAATTCTCAAGTTACATTATATTAATTTCAACGTATATATAAACATTGTTTCTTTTTTAACGTCCATATAGGTTGCTCCTACGAAGTAACTGTATACATCATTGATACTGGTCTCCGTCATTCCCATCAAGACTTCGGCGGTCGTGCAGCTTACCATTTTGATTATCAACCAAGTGTAAGTATTGACAGTAAAACAGTAAGGAAAATCCCGCGTGAGTTTTGTGATTACAGCCGTAATATATGATTTAGGTCAAATTTTAATTTTGTTATTCTTTGCTAAAAATATTATGTAATATTAGTAACAACTGTCAAGGAGTTTTTCTGATCATTTTAAGCAGCAATAATGAGGTAAATTGATAGAAAACCAGTTAGCCGCACTGAATTTGACTGTAATTAAAGGACTTCAGGCTTAGTTTTACAAGGTATTAAGTACACCATTGGGCATAACAATGGTGCAAAAATCAGAGGAAATCACACATTATTGGTGTTGAAAAACCCCCCAAACAAACAAGTATATTCTAATGGGAATAAGAGTCTAAATGACCCAGTTGCAGTCCTACGTAAGGCGTATTGAGTAGCCTAAGGGGGAAACCAGACACTAATAGACAAACAATTGTCATTGAAGAGGAGATCGCTCATGTGAAAAACGCTCTGAAGGAACAGCAGCTATAGAGACTGGATTTTCTTCCGCAGCCAGTTCAAAGAAAAAAAACAGCTCTTCTCAGAACCCGGACTCGGGTTTTGTCACCTTGCGTTCATAGAATGCCTTTCTAAGAAGTTACGCAGAGCGTTTAGGACTGTGGGAGTATCCACCAACTTCAAACCGCAAAGTGCGCTCAGGAGCGCTTTTAGCCCCAAAAGACAAGGCGAAACCCATTACCATTAAACAATCTCAATCTGGGATTGTGTATGAGATCACCTGCGCTGTATGAGAATTTGTCAGGAAGCTAGAGAAAAGGATTAAAGAACACAAATCTACTGACTGCGGGAAGTTTCAAACCAGCTGTCAGGGAACACGTTGTAAGATCAAAAGGACATCATATTGACTGGAAAAATGTAGTTCTAGAACGGAAGCAAAAAGAGAATTCCCGTAGAGTTCTGGAAGCAATACACATAAGAACTCAGAAACCGAGACTGAATCGTCACAAAGGACTAGAAATAGACCCTATCTTGGATAACCTGCTGATGCCCGGGGGGGCACTATATTGTAACATCCTATGACGCCATTCTGTCAATGATATGATGTCGTCAGTGAGGGACATCCCGATTGTAGATTGAAAATATCATTCACAGCATCCCCATCCAGGTGAGCGACAAAGAGTGTAGTGTTGAAGTTAAACTCTTTAATTAAAAAAAAAAACAAGATTTTAAAAGGCAAGGTGACAAAACCTATTCATGTAAGTGTCTGAGCATTTGTCTGAGAAATGAGGAATTGTAGTGTGTGGCTTTAAGGTTAGCAACTATTTTAAACTGTTGCGATTTGGTAGTTCACAGTATAATGGTAGTGAGCTTTGGCAAAAATTGCATAGCGAGTGTGTAGAATTGACATATCACATATATACTTTTGTAGGTCCTGTGGTCCTTGAGTTATGTTGTAAAGAGGGCTGAAACAACAACACTTTTGTAAAACGTACATAATTTATCTCATTAACAACAATAAATCAAGCAAGGTTTCAAAGTATATGATTTGTAGAATGAACTTTTGCAAAACATCAAAGTGTTTTTTTTCAATAATATATTGATTTAGATAATGAAAATCGATTTTTGGCTGCTTCGACCAGCAGCAATACATCGTGTGCTCTTAAGGTTCAGACTCAGTTTTAATACATACTTGACATTCAGTATGGAATATTTTTTCGCAAAATTCCACGACTGTATATGGAAGGAATCTGCATAAACCGTATGGGCTAAATATTAATTGCAGTGTGTCGGGAGATGGTGTAAAATAATTGTTTGATAGTAAATGTGCTTTTCATGTAAATGGGCGGATTTAGTGAGGCCGAATTTGAACTTTGTGGGGGACCCAATTTCGGACTCTATGCAACATTATTCTGTTATTTTCAAATTGATTGGGGTTTGAGGCGAAATTTCCTAAACTTCGTCAGCAATTGGCGTTCGTCACAGCTGATGCTTTCAATATTCCAATTTTTTGACAAATGGAGGAGCTTAAAAATATGGCTTTTAAAAGTGATACGTACTCAGAAAGTTTGAAGGCCCTCCTGAGGTCAAATGTTATAAACTTGAGGTACAAAAAACAAATGCGCAGATTCCTGGTTCTCCAATGAACTCACGCTGTTTCTTTGTGTACAGTAAGTTTATTACATTTGACCCACAATGGGCTATTCAAACTCTCTGACTACGTACCACCTTTAATGGACATATTGATAAAGCTCCTCCCGTTTTCAAAACTGATAGATTATAAGTGCATTTCAGTTCTGACGAACACTTACAGGAACGATCCCCTCAAACCTCAATAAATTTGATAATTTCAAAATAATCTTGCTAAAATTAGGAAATTTTGCCCCCACAAAACTCAAATTCGGTCTCCTTAAATCCGTCATTTTAAGCTACTTCACTACATTATCAGCGCCATAATGTAAACTCATGTAAAGCACATTTTATATCAATGAAAAAAATATGAAAAAATATTCCACACTAAATGTCAACCAACCTCCATGAATGGAACAAACTTCGCTGTCAAACTGTACCCTGCTCAGAGTTAAAGGTCATACAGGGATATTCAAAATTGATCTTGTTGAAACCACCATAGTTAGCATCATTAGCAAGTTTTTGTCAAACCTGCATATGTTTGCGATTCAGCCACATACAGTCTTGGCACGAGATTACACCAGGTATTACTCTACCGTAGTCACTATTCAAAAAGGTTTGGTTTGACATATCTGGGACTTAAGGGAAGTGTAATGAGCGTGAACCTGGTTTGGATTCCAGAGGGAGTGTGCCTGTAACAGACACAGCCACCAGAAAAGAACCAGCTCAGATAGCACGCCAAATAAGTTTGCAGTTCAGAAATTGCATTTTTTTCTCAGCCTTGAAAAAAATAGGCAGAGGTGGGAATCGAACCCGGGTCCTCACTTTTATGAACCCCAGTACGTTACCACTAAGCCAACTAAGAAGCTGTGAGAAGCTTGATAGTAATCCTTGATATTCGCTGAATAGAATAAATCAATACTAATAGGCTTATTTATCTAGTGTACGATGCTATTCAAAATTAATAGACGTTCCATAGGGCCTATATATAGGAACATAATGTGAAATGATTATCAATCGAGCAATCAATCAAGTTTTAAGTTATCAACAATCAATAATAAACCGATGAGTCATGGAATATTACTAATTTCTTACTTATATACCAAATAAATAAATAAATAAATAAATAAATAAATAAATAAATAAATAAATAAATAAATAAATAAATAAATAAATAAATAAATAGATAAATAAATAAATAAATAAATAAATAAGTCAGTAAATAAATAAATAAATATTCATAGGCCTAAATAAATAGATAAATACATAATGCAGTTAGCATTTTAGTTAGAAAACTCCAAACATTCTATTACAATTTTCTGCTATGCACGCAAAGGACTTGTGCCTTTAATATCCGCGCCTAATCAATAATGTGACAGGATTTTAAGATACGACCTTGTGAAAAATTATAAGTTTCTTTTTTGGCTTAGTGTATAAGCTCTGACTCGAGATCGAGGGTAGCTTGTGTTCTACATAGCAGCATGTGGTCTACTCTAGTCTGCTAACAAGACTAATCAGTCAGTCAATTATTAATTAATCATACTTATTTACTACAGAACGGTGGCGAAGATTGCAACGGACACGGAACTCACTGCGGTGGTACTACCAGTGGATCGACCTATGGTGTTTCACCCGGTAGTCAGGTTCGAAGTGTTCGTATACTCAGCTGTTTTGGATCTGGTTCCTGGACTAATGTTATTGCTGGTATGTACTCTCATTCCTACTACTACCCGGCTTAGGCCAGACAAATGCGGATATTAGCCAACCTCGTTACCCGGAAGTGATGTCGATTTAAGCAGTGGGTCGTATGCATGATCTAGAAAATATGCACCCTCGTCACGGTTGAGTGCGTTTTTGCCTTTTTTCCTGTTTAGATGGGTTAGGAAGAAATAGCATCAGAAAGTTCGCTACCAAATAATTCACTAGAGTCAACAAAAAGCTTTCTACCACAGAACAGCACAAGTCCACAATAACTGAATAGAAAATCATGTCATCGACTGGGAGGGGACCATATTACTGGATAGAGACTCAAGTGCCTTCTCAAGGAGAGTCAGGAAGGCCATCCAAATCAGAAAAAAGGCGAGAACTCACTCAACCGCGGCTCCATTTGAAATGTGTGGGAGATAACCTTAATTTCACAACTGCAGGCCTAATAGCTCAATAAACACTTTCGCAATTTCACAACAGAGTGCATTGTAGGTAATATCCATAAAAAGAATTAGATATAAACAAAGCGACTCGTGCAGTATATTTCAACGGAAGTGAACTTCGCACTTAAAAAGTCTTCATGTTCTTAGATCCAGATGTCTTCTCAATACTTGCATATACTAGCAAAGTATTAATTGTGATTGTTTAAAATGGTCATGTAAAAGACGCGAAATATCACGGGGATTCCCTTTGAGTCGCAGTTCATTCACACGGTCGTCAGTGGGGGAGACTAGTTCTGTGTATATCCCGTCGAAGAATTAATTGTGTGACGATGTCTGAGAATGCGCAGTTGCAATATTCCGAAATTGCGAAAGGGCGTATTCGCTGTAGAAGTGACATAATAAATCGGATTAACTACCATAGCAATAGATGATTAAAATTTTGACTATATCGCCCTGCACTACAAGCAGGTTGCACTCATCACCTGTGTATGTCTGCAATCATAGATTGAATATAATACCGCTCTTTTCAAATATACTAATCTTACAGGTACGAGTGATTAGCATGATAGGTTCAATGCATAGGTATCTCGTGAACGTTGTAGTGCAGAGCGATATAGACAAAAGTTGTATTCATCTATTGCTATGGTAGTTAATCCAATTATTACGTCACTTCTACAGCGAATTGCAATATTCCCATATTTAGAACACAATGGCCTATTCGATATTAACATTCACACGTCCGATCATCATAATTATATTTCTATTAACTCCCAATATTTTAGGAGTTGACTCTGTCGCCAAAGCTACCGGATTGAGAGTTGGATCCATGTCTCTCGGTGGAGGTGCAACACAGTCCCTTGATGATGCTGTTGTGGCCGCTTTTGATGCAGGAGCTGTTATGGTAGTAGCAGCTGGAAACTCCAACGCCGATGCTTGCAACTACTCACCAGCACGCGTCCTTTTTCCATGGGTGAGGGCTCACTTTTTCTCTTTTTCTAGGGCTTTTGTTTGTTTGTTTGTTTCTTTTTTCATAAAAACATTTTAAAAGGGAGCAAAAAGTCGAAAGTGAATGCTGATGATGTAGATGTAGGTAGTGAATTAAACACGGGAGAAAATTTCGCTAGAAATTGCCCATGAGTAATCATGGTAATGGCTTGGCAGCGTGAGCATTCGAGCAGCACATCCCGTCTTAAAAACCTCTAGATATCATTTCTCAGTACATACTCAATGCACACCATGCATATGTCAGGCATGTTTCTTTTAAATTTATTGTAGGACAAAAGTATGAACGTATACATGAAGTTTATTAAGAGCTCGGTCACCCAACTTTGCACAGTATTTTTTTGTAGAACCTGGTGTTAAACTTAGGTATGTAATTTAGGCTTCCAGTGTAAGATTTGTGATTTTCACATGCTTCAACTTTTTGGGGGGTCAACGTTTTTGCTTTTCAAAGTAACATAATTGAATGTTTTAAAGTACATCATACAGGGCTATATTACATTGTCTTGTGAGCATTTTTTGATTGCACCATTTTTCAATTTCTGCTGTCCTGTCTCATAGACAGTAAATAATTATTTACCTGCCGTGGACGCTGTGTACTGCTGTCCTGTCTCATAGACAGTAAAATAATACTGCTGTCCTGTCTCATAGACATATTATGTAGTCTGTCAGTAAGGACCACGCTATTAGCACGATAATCCATCTACGCTGACGGCGTGGATTATCGTACTATTGAGCGTGGTCCTACTTGACGGACTTGGCAAAGATGGTATATCTAGAAGCGCCTATGCTGGCTCAAGATACTCTAAAATAGTTTTACATTTACTCTCTGACATTATCTTCCTGTATTCTCTCCCACTTCAATGAACACGGTGAATAGAAATGAATCGTTGCGAGTACGTCACAACAGGAATTAACACAACATAAATTATCATCTCATTAATGCGTAAACAATCTTTAGAAATCTTTCTGAAAATTGTTTGCCATTTTCTGCTAATCTTACTCTTCGAATAAAACATACATAAATCAATCTTCCTTTTACGCGCTACTAAGCAATCACGGGCTGTCACAGGGAATCGAGTTGATTGTCGGATATTTGTTTATTTCTGGCTCATATTATGTACAGGGTGTAACAATAAAATTTGTATAATTGTGAAAATAGAATGACACAAGGATGGTTTGATATTTATATGTCTATCAAGATAATTTCTTTAGCCACCAGATAAGCTTTGTTCCAATAAAATCGATGGTATACAAGTGAAGATATGGTCAATTATGTAACCTAATCTGAAAACTGCCTGGGCCACTTTTGTCTAAGTGTTACAAAAGTGACTGAATAGAGTTGAACCATGGACCAACCTGGACGGTGCTCTTACAATAGGTAGTGTTAAACAATGGGGTATTCGAAGTGGTAGGAATGATTACATAATAGAATATCTTCTTTGAAAGTCACAACTGGCTAGCTGCAGTTCAACAACTTCAACCCCAATTCTCGTTGGAAGAGCACATTTTTATGGTTGTGACATTCGATAGCACATGGAGTCAAGCAGAAACCATAAGATCACGCCTTCCATCAAGGCACACAATTTCATATAACTATGAGAAGTATGTAAAAAGTATGATGCTGGCAATAGTGGTCGCCCCAGAACAGCTAGAAGCCCAGCTGAACTTAATTTCAAAATTTTATTGTTTTATACTTATGGATGCAAAAACTGTTCAGGCATATATGAAATTACTTTATCTATAAGACAATTTGAAAGAAATTTCATTTATAGAGTTTAAAGAAATATATTATTATTATTAAGTTGATGTTAATTATACGAAGAAACACCACTTATAATTCTTTTGTGTCAGTTCTTTGATGTTTAATGCACGATAAGCATATCTACGCGTTCAAACTTGATATACGCAAACATGACAAAAGTGGCCCAACACGTTTATTGGACGATTTAATTAACCGGACATAACTTTTGAACCCAAGCTAGTAAAGAAACCAACTAAACGTCCCCTTTTAGCCAAGATATTACTATTTGTATTGCATATAACATTTATGCCATAACTCTTTTAGTTTATTCCTGAGAAGTCAAAATGCAATTGTATAAATTTTATTGTTACACCCTGTATATCCTCTTGTGGATGGTACTTTAAATGTTTCTTATCAAACATCCTTTTACTACTCCAAATCGTTCATTTGAAATTATTCAGGCTATTACTGTAGCAGCAACTGATAGTTTTGATAACCGAGCATCATTCTCCAACTACGGGTCTTGCATCGATATCTTCGCCCCTGGAGTCAGCATCACCAGTGCATGGTATACCAGTGACACGGCCAGTAATACGATCAGCGGAACTTCAATGGCTTGCCCACACGTCGCAGGTAAAATAACTGTATTTCTTTCATTCGTTCATACTTTCTGACTTTATCTATTTATTTGTGTTTTTATGATTGTGTGTTTTGCGTGTGGGTGGGTGTGTGTATGTGGGGTGGGTGGGGTTGAGTTTGAAAATAGGTGTTCATGTCTCCATGCACAGTGTCATCGCCCCGATATCTTCATGGCAGAAATCGCCATGGTAGGTTGAATCCACAGCCACGCATGGCCATTGTGTTCCGACCTGTTTAATAGTTTTGAAACGCATAATGGGCTGAGGGACATCCGACTAAGGCTATTGATAATAGCCTGTGACTGACCTCTGTACGGTCAGTGAGCATACATACGCCATGAGGTCCGCTGCTTTTAGACTGCCTCCACGATAGTCTCCTACACAGCCAGTTTGTGTCGGTCTGACACTCGTCGATCCTGTATGTTCGTGATACCCATATACAGTGTGGCCCGAGACTACCTCAACGAGTGCTACGCTGCGCTATAGTTCGGCACATATAAAATCAGAATTATTGTCAGTTTTTGAGCTCAATACGTACGGTTCTTTCTCAGTACGCAAGCTAACGACTATCATATCCTTTCAACACATATATTCAACTGCAAGCATAAAAATATGCCTTCTTTAGAATAAAAAGATACGGGAGATATTCATCATTTTCTACCCCGGTATCCAAAGATTTATCGTCTGAATATCAAATCGTGCATAGCACATTCACGTGTATCGATCCCGTGTATTCATTTTAGTGTCTCTGCTGTACAATGTAATTATTAACCAGGCGATGTCGGTGTGCCATGTACATCGCGGTCGATCTGTTATCATGGTTATCATTTCGATTCACTTTCATTTTGGGCTAAAATCACTTGGAATTGAACGATTTTCTCGTAGTTGTCCAAGTAAAACCGGACCAATATGCTAGTCCCAATTTTATTGTTTTCGCCGTTTATAATAGAGCATTAGCCACCCGTTCTTTTATCACGGTTTGAGCCCAGGCCCGGATACAGGGGGCCCCAATGATCGGAATCGTCGCCCCCCTTCAGAAAAAACAAAGAAGAAAGAAAAGACAGGGATAATTTTAGCTCGGTAAGGAAAAATGTGATAAAAGTAAAGGGGAGAAAAGGTAGAAGAAACGAGACGCAACACTATAGAATTGCGTCAAGTGAGTAGGTCCGTACCTAAAAGTCGAGACTTAATTAACTGGAAAGATGTTAATATGATGTGGTCGGAAAATAACCAATAGTAGTGTAATAATGGTGCATCCAATGGCTTTCTTTCGTTGAGGATCACTAGAGAATGTGTGAAATGAAGTTAACAAATTTACTTTAACTTCCACGGCTACCTCAAATATATCGATTGAATTTCTTGCTCAGATTTACTTCATCGCAAACGTCTGATTGGTTACGGCACAAACAGCGCCTTATCGCTTAAACTCGGGACATGTGTATCAATGGGCGATCAAAAGAAGGACATGTGTAAGCGACTGCATCCCAGGACTGCATTACGTGTTTCCTCTTTTTTTGGTCAAGTGGGCTATTGGTGACACTTCAAGACAAAAGACTCTAGCTTAGGCGTTTCGTTTGAATAAGCATGAATGAACTTGCAAGGCGATGAGCCTCTTAACAGGAATTATCGGCAGAGTGCCGAATACGCAAAATTGCTGTTCTGAGTAAACGACGTTTAAAAATCTTGGTACCATTCCATTGGCCCTTCTAAAAATTTAGAACATTCGTGAGCACTCATTTGAAATGTATTATAAAAGTGAATGTACACGAATTATTTGCAATACTTGCATGACGTTTTGAAACAATCGATAATACCTCAAAACGCGTTTTAACAGCTAGTCGGTTTTATGCTGTAGCCAAAATGTCTCAACCACTGCGCAGACAGTCGTATTCGGGGTCGAATACGCATTTAACTAAGTGTAGGCCTAAACCATAGCACGTATCCTTGTTTGAGGGCTTTTTTGTAGAAATTACTGGTTGTCCTAAGGCTATGTACACTCAACTTGGTATATAAGTTATTTTCCAATTTCACGGAGGCACACTCACATTATTTAGCCATAGCGATATCATGTGGGGAATGTTTGTACTTATTTTGGTATCACTGGATAGAAGATACCTACAACTATACGTTGGTATCAAATATCAGTATATGGCATTCGGGATTTTCACCAATACAAAACTATAGATCAACCTGATTTGTACAGCTAAGTATACGATTCGTCTCTTTGCCGAATCAATTTATTGCACTTAGGCGCGATTCGTCCAAATTAAAATTTCAATAAGTACGTCGGGGAGTAAGATTTGCCATTATTTTTTGGTGCAAATAAAAGATAATCTGAAACATAATCCTAAGCATACAAAAACTCAATTTGCTCAAAATTCTCGATTCGTCACTCTGCCGAATTCCCAACGATATTATTTTAAAGCTAACAGAATGTTGTACGTCATGAGCACACACAAAACTATACACCAAGCTTATGAGGAAATATGGAAACTATTGTTCTTAAATTGACGTATTTTCGTTCATACTTTACGGCTCAATATAGATATTTGTGTTCAGAGTGGTTTTGAATACATAATCCTCTTTAATTCTCTAGACGTTGAAGTTTGTGCTTTTGAACCGCATTTCGCAAACTCTCTACTACTGTCCTACCGCTCCCCCTCCTTCAAATCCTGGATCAGCCTCTAAACAGTTATTTAATCAAACCACTCTGCTGTGAAACCGCCCACAACTGTGGGGGTGGGGGGTCTAAAGCAATATCGCCATTTTTGACATCACCATTGAACAAACACGTAATCAGCGGCGGCGGAACGATTTTGAAAGTGGGGGGGCAGTCAGGGTGACGTAAGAAATCGAAATAATGGCCGCGAAGCGTGGCGCTTGCGCAACGCAGGTGGGGGGGGGGGGGTGTCTGAGGGGGGGGTGTGCCGCCCTCAGAAGTGAGAAACTTTTGCAAAATGAAAGCCCAGTTGAAACCATTTGATGGACTATTTTGGTACTATTTTGAGTTCGAAAAAGCCGAGAATTGGTGAAATTAAGCTATTAAAGCCATTCTTGGACAAGTTCTCACTATTAATATTCACTGAATAAATAAACATTAAGTGTCAGGTGTCCAAAGCAGATAAAATGGCGAAAGCAGTGGGTGTCTGAGGGGGGATGTGCCCCGCTCGGAAGCGAGAAACTTCAGCAAACTGAAGGCCCATTGAAGCTATGTGGTGGACCATTTTGACTATTTCATGAACAATACTAAACTTAGTTCTGTTAAATCCATTAAAGATCTTGGAATTGAAATATCTTCAAAAAAGAATAGTCATATCAACAATGTAGTCAAAAAGTGCAATAGAATTTTGGGTCTGATTAAGCGCACTGTAGGTTTTAATGCACCTGTGTAAGTCACCAAAGCCCTGTATGTTGCCCTGATCAGGAGTGATCTTGAGTTTGGTAGCTGCCTATGGAGTGGTACCTCCAGACACAATGTTGAGTGCCTGGAAGGTGTCCAGAGGCGAGCTACCAAATTCATTATGCACTACCCTGATCTGGACTATCGGGAGCGCTTGTGCCAATTAAACTTGCTCCCTCTTAGAATGCGAAGGGAACAGCTTGACCTTTCATTGTTTTTAAGTGTATTACAGGTGCGTATGACCTGGACATTAACAAACATGTCAAATTTTGCAACTCTGGGTCTGAACAAGGGCATCCCACCACGAGATCATCTACTGCTCCTCTTCTTCTTAAGGTTCCTTTTTGTAGGACTGAGGCATTCAAGTCATCTTTTTTCAACTGCATTGTATCTTTGTGGAATCAGCTTCCTCCTAGTACTAGGTCTTCTTTAGCTTTTTCTATTTTTAAAACTAATGCGGTTCTTTTTTAAACTCAAAATTTGAATCAAATTTCGAAGCCAACAGTACTTGCACATGGTTTTCTTCATGTAGCTGCACTATGTGCAGATCTACTTAAAGGGGGGAGGGTGAGGGTGGCTTATTTTTTGGTCTTGAGGTGGGATGGTCTTAGAGGTGATACGCACCTGTTCGTCCCATTCTCAGCACTGGTATCAATTCGTATTTTAAACCATTTTAGACATGTATATTATTGTAATATTTTCAAAATGTATTTGGCTATTATATATTTAACTGTTATTATGATATTGTGCAATCTCCAGTGTATAGAGTCTAATAAATAAATAAATAAATAAATTCTGGCACTAATATTGTGTACAATTTTAGTTTGAAAAATCCGAAAATGGGTTAAATGAAGGTCCAAATTGAAGCCATTCGTGGATGAGTTTTCACTATTATTGTATAAATTATTGCTTTTATTGTTGGGTGTCCAAAGCAGAAGCGAAAAAGGGGAATTTTGTTTATCCATAGGCCTACACACTGTATATTAACACAGGGGAGTTGGAAAATTTTGCAAAATGAAAGTCCAATTGAAGCCATTTGGTGCATCATTTTTACACTTTCATTAGAATAGAGATTTTGTTATTTATTTTCACCCAGACATGTTACACATAGCACATTATAGGTTAAAATTGGGGGAGACACCCGGTGAAAAAAAAGTGGAGGGGCCACTATGAGTAACCTTTTTGCCGTCTATCTTGCTGGAGAACTCATTGTCCTGATTTGTTGCCAAAGCATGGAATGGTCTACAACAACACATCAAGGGAGCCTCAATTACAAACAGTTTCAAGAAACTCTTAAAAACATACTTGTTTTGAGTTTTGGTCGTTGTTGCTTTTTAATTGCTTAGGCTGGACAAAATACTTGTTTCCGGTCACCCGACCGTGTCCTTCTGAAACCACCCGATTTTTTTAAGTGTTAGAGGAAACAAAGTTTTGGATTCCGGCCTTCCCGACCAACCCTGTTTCAGACCCGTGATTCAAAATATTTTGTGTAAAATAAAATATTTTACCGACCAACCGACCCAATTTTTTGGGAGCATGTGACCGGAATTTTTTTTTTTTTTGTAAAATAAAATTATGCCGACCGACCGACCGACCGACTCTTCCTGCCGGGACCAATGTTACCGAAAACACGTATATATTTTGTTTCAGCCTAATGTTATTTTTGTAAACGCAATGAAAAGGACTTTTCTAGAAAAAGATTTAATCTTACTTATGTTTACCGAGTACCAAGTAATTTCTAATCGCAATGTTACTTTGTCGGATTGCGTTCTAAGAAACTGTTGAATGATTGTATATGTATGTTTATATGATATGCGTCCTTATTCGTAACACACGGCATTTCATGACATGATTATGTAATTTTTCATATTTTGTAAAAGTATGTACTTTTACACAGCGATGGGTTTAATTGCCGTTATATAGTATCAAATAATAATTATTTCAACATTTCAATAATCACAGGATGTGCGGCCTCACACCTTTGCATAGGTGAGCAGCCCAGTACTGTTCCTTCTGCCATTGTAAATGAGGCAACAGAAGGCGTGGTTGGCAACCCAGGTAGAAACAGTCCAAATCTCTTGCTCTGCTGCTTATGCTAATAAAAAGCAAATGGTAAGTCAACATGTATATATATTTGATACCGCAGTTATTGATCATCATCACACCACCACCGTCAACACTCACCACCACCGTTAAGACTCACCACCACCACCGTTAACACTTACCAACACCAACACCACCGTTAACACTCCTCCTCACCACCACCACCACTATTACCAATCACCACCACCACCACCATTACCAATCACCACCACCACCATTAACATTCACTACCACCACCATTAACACTCACCACCACCACCACCGTTAACACTAACCACCACCACCATTACAAATCACCACCACCACCACCATTACCACCCACTACCACCACCACTAACACTCGCCACCACCACCGTTAACACTCACCACCACCACCACAATTACCACTCACCAACACCGTTAACACTCACACCACCACCGTTAACACTAACCACCACCACCGTTAACACTCACCGGTTCCATCGTTAATACTCACCACCACCACCAGCATTAACAATCACCACTATTAACACTAACCAGCACCAGCACCACCGTTAACACTCACCGGTTCCATCGTTAATACTCACCACCACCAGCATTAACAATCACCACTATTAACACTCACCAGCACCAGCACCACCGTTAACACTCACCGGTTCCATCGTTAATACTCACCACCACCACCATTAACAATCACCACTATTAACACTAACCAGCACCAGCACCACCGATAACACTCACCACCACCATTGACCAGGTCCATTACCACCGGTAATCAGTAACACTGATTTGGCACATAATGGGGTTGGAGTCAGTCCCTTCATTTAGATACGCTAGAAGTATATGAATTAATAAGATAAAGAAGTATGTCATAGATGAAGATGAAAAGTTCATGAGTGATTCATAGATTGGATTTTGTTGGAATAGGTAGGTAAATAATATGGTATTTTTATGTTGAGCGTATCTAGGCATTAACAGCTGAGATAACGCTGACGAAACGTCGGCCAGGCACAAGTGACAAAGGTGGTCGCCATAGATAGATGGTCGGGGTTTTTGAACCCGGCACCTCTCGCACCAAATGCAAAGACCTTAACCAGTGTGCCCCTTGGAAAATTGAAATAGTATCAAGTATAAAGGATGTGTAAAAAGTGAATGAAATAGGAGATAAAAGAATTGATACTTAAGAAAAGGTTTAATACCGAATCTCCATAATTTAAGATTTGTGTTATGTCATTTTGAGTGTTAGATTCATTCAGTTTGACGTTTCATAAGAATTTGAGACCCTTGGCTAATGCTATGATTTGTAAATCGGAGAGTTATATTAATATAGTTGGAGATCAATGGGCTATAGGTGTTTGATAGTTAGAATAATCTAAAGAGGTTTTAAGTATTTTGAAATAGCTTCTACAATTGTTTATAGAACGTGTTTTATTTGATTTATTAATAGTCTGACTGACTCCCCACGCCATTATGATATTGTTCCCTAACCCTGCACCACTGAGTCGCGGGTTTAAACTCCATCCATGCCCAAGGGCTGTATGTGAATTTGGTTTATCCCAATCCATGCTCGCCCAGCAAATACAAAAATGTTCTTAAAACGTTTTTAATGTTGGGTTATATAAAGATCATAAATACGTTTTTAAAACGTTAATTGTAAAATAACTTTTTGAAAGATATTTTGTCAATAGTTATATAACATTCTTAATATTCTTGACTGTTTTGCATCACGTTTTCAAACATTCTTTTATGAATGTTTATTTATCAAAATGTCTTTAATACGCTTGATATAGCACGACATTTAAACCTTGCCGTGTGGTTTCCTCTGAATTTCCAAAATCGGTGATTAGTTGTCTGGATGCGATCTGATTGTGATGATTCACCAGTGCGAATCCTCTGAAAAAATGCGCTATATAAATCCATAAATGTATTATTTATTTTATTCAACACTCGCCAGCATCACACAGGTCCACCCCACCATCACTACCATTAATACTCTTTTTTATTTTCAATTTATTTTCAGATTTGCGTTTGAGAAACAGACAACGATGAAATATTGCAACAAACTATAAATCTTTTCTGATTGTAAATGAATTAAGACCGGAATTATTTTACCTGATAAATGAGCGCTATTAATAACACTTTGTGTTTACCGTAATATTCCCAAATTCACCTGTTACATCTTATCAATTTTATTGTCATTTCTATAAGCTGAAAATAATTATGTAATACCTTTAAAGATCAATACGTTTTACTATAACCATAATGAAGCTCGGCAGGAAATGCGACGGTCTCCCCAGTGACGATACTCATGGCACGGCATGGCACGCAATGCAAACAACTTGATAAGTACGACAGATCACGAAATCGTAGAAAAATTGCATGTATACTATCCTTGTGTATTTATCTATGAAAACCAACATGTCTGCCATAATAATTCTCACCATACAATCTATCAGGACACAGTTCTTTAACCTCGTATCTGTACGTTCAACAAATGACCTTTATTGTATCGGGGTACAAAAACTCATACTCTGAGGTCAAATTTCATCTAGGATTAGATTATGGAAGTCATTGAACTCTGCCACTGATAGATGAGACTATTTTGGCTCGTATGTCTTGATAATTTCTGTCACGGGGCGTGGTTGCTTTCCTGCCGCGGGAGGCAGAGGTCAATAGCATATGACATCCTGTCCTGCCACGGCAAGCAGAGGTCAAAAGTATATAGATGATGAGTCACTGACATCATTTTCTGCCGCGGCAAGCAGAGCTTAAGAGTATATCGTATGCCAAGTCACTGAAATCATTTCCTGCCGCGGCAAGCAGAGGTTAAACTATAAAGATGCTGAGTCACTGACATCATTTTCCAGCGAGTTAGGAAGACCATCAATCAGATATTATGATCGAAAAAAATTAAAACACATTGAAATCTAGTAATAGTCTGTTTCCATCGATTTATTTCAAGTAATTGTATATCTTTCCATTTGGGTGTCAGCTGCAGACGATAAATGTCCATCTCCATATATTTGAATCAGCATGAAACATGCATTAAAATGAGTACAAACAAGAGTAGTATTCCCCCTTTGCATGGATCCGCCATCATGCTATCTAAACCTCCTTGCAAACGCATGGGCAAAAAGTGTATTTTTGTTTCTCGTCCTTTTCTAGCAACTCGCCATAAGACTTTTGCAAAGCGTGCGCGGAAATTAAAGCACGCGCTTGACAGGCGTACACACACGCAACACGCACTTTCGCGTAGAATCTGGTCGCGTAGAATCTGGTTTTTGAGATAACATAGCTCTTGATATTTTGAAAAAATAATTATGTCCAAACTTTTATTTTGAAGTCCACATAGACGTAGCGCCGTATTATCACTTGTTTCAGTCGTCTGGCCGCATCCAGGACCACTACAAAGGACTACTTTTCGATAGATTGTCAAGAACTGGCCACTTTCTTGACATTCTATTTGACAATACAAATAATCAAGGTACCAGTTATGTTCACCCCAGTATATCCTAAACCAGAGGATGATTTAAGCACTTCCCACCACGCCACTGTGTTGACTTGCGGTTAGCACAGCTGTGTGAGTGAACATAACACCACTGCTCGCACATTGCATTGACGGGCATGGTTAAATTTGAATTTGGACTGATATATTTACAATAAAAACGCATTCAAAATGCTAGTCGATTTCACATTTTATGTTACCTACAGAAGGTGTGAATTATCCTTTATGCATACATCACTTTTGTTCTGAAATCGACCAACTAATAATGACACACGCACAATTCTTAAACAACATCTTTTGCATAGAATTCAATGGGATTTGAAAAGTAAAGTGGCAGTTGAAACTCTAGTGATAACACGTTTGCAGTGCATGATGGGGCTTCTTTAAATCATCCTCTGATCCTAAACAAAGATAATTATGTCAAAATTAAAAGCAGTAGCCAATACCTGTATCCTTTAGCTCTTTAAGACCTCACTTGTTGAAATTGGTTGAGAATTAAACGGTGATCTGAAACCCCAGGAAGTAACGAAATCAAAAGCACTTTTATGTTCTGGAAAAAACGTCGCTATTAATGTCCTAATCAATGGAAGCACGGCGCTCTCTTGTTCGAGAACACTTTGTGTACAAAATCAATAGGGCATGTAATGGAGCAAAACTGCAACTTTTGAATTTGCATCGTCCTTGGGCTTTATTAATTGACCGATTTTAAATAATGGGGCCTTAAATCCGAGCTGAAAGATGCATCTATTGGATTCTGTAGGATATACAGTGATAACAATAACTGGTACATGTACCTTAAGGGCTGGGGTATGAACGTTTGGACAGTATTTATTGTGGGACATTAGAGCACATCAGACATATCGAATTGCATTCTGAATACGAAGAATGTCCTTCTGATATCAAATAATTTTCATTTTTGAAATTCGCATTGTAATACACATTTTATGGCAAATCATTAAAAATTGATATTTTTGATATTTAACAGTACTCGAAGTAAACTTTATAAATCTGATGATTTATATTTGAAGTGTATGTAGGTGGGATGAAAAGCCGACGATGAATTGAAAATGTTGACCTTTCGTATCGAAGATATGGATTTTTTTTCCCAAAACACCCAACAAATTAGGTCTTTTGGCAAAAAAAATCCATATCTTCAATATCAAAGGTTAAAATTTTCAATTGACCGTCGGCTTTTCCTCCCTGCTACATACGCTTTAAGAATATATCATTAGATTTATATAATTTACTTCGAGGACTGTTATAATATCAAAAATTTGAAAAACATCAAATTTTTATAATTTGTCATAAAATTTGCATTATATTGTGATTTTCAAAAAATGAAAATTATTTGATATCAGAAAGACATGCTTCGTATTCAGAATGCAATTCGATAGGTCTGAGGTGCTCTCATATCCCACAAAAAATACTGTCGAAACGCAATAAACGCTCATTTTAGATCCCTTAATGTTTTGCAGACTAAATATACCCCATCTATAATTAAGAAATTGCCACATGTGATGGGTATAACTTTTTAATCCCCTGTGTGTCTTAACCATCTCTAACAAAGCAAACAGAATCATTTCATGGTTATCACCCTGACTAAATTGTATTAACCACAGAGGGAAATATAGAAACACAGACTAGAAAAATAATCAAGAACTGCTACGTTTATTGACATCTCTGCTGCATGGGATATTTGTGGAGGGATCACACCATAAAAACAAATAAGTACAGTTAATTGTTTTTAAGTTTTTTTAAGGCCATTCATTAACTATAGCAACTACAAATGTTATAATTGATGGTCCTCCCATCGATCAAAACACATCCATTTGTTGGAAAGGTATAAACAAAAACACATGGTAAGACCAGAATAAACAACCACATGACCCCGAAAGACCCATGACCCAGCAAACATCGCCAAAGGTCCGCCCCGGGGTCGGTCAGTCAAGTCACCATGGGTAAATAGCAAGCACACTCTAGGCGCCTTATCGGACGCCCGATGGATAAGGCGTCCGTCTAGATATCGGAAGGTCGTGGGTTCAATCCCCGTGCCGGCACATTCCCTTGCTTTTTTTTTCAAGTTGTGTTTTGTGCCGGTCAGGATTTGTGTTTATTTGTTGTCATGTTTAATTGTAACACTTTGGGTTGGTAAACTGTTCATTCATTAAATATATTAAGTTTCCTCTTGTAGCGAGCAATCGTTCCCCACTGTGTTCATTTGTTCTTGTGCAGGATGCGTACCCCCATTACTTACTTTAGTAAAACAACTCAATTGATGCAAATATTGATAAAAATAGTAATCGATGGGACAGGATGCATTATGTTCAAGTTAAACTCCGGAGGTTAAAATTAACATGAACCACTCATGATGAGCTTTTTCTTTTGAGAACCATACCCCCACTGTCGCAGATTGTTTAATTACATCCATTTATTCTAAATCCAGAGGGGGGGGGGGGTGGTGCGCCCTTCGGTATGACTTATTTCTTTCTGAATTGCCCAAAAGGTGCAACTACGTGGGTGTCGACTGCAGACGACAGGTTTTAATTTTTTAATCCAAAAATGTAAGAATTGTACATTTTCATGACGATATTTGATATCAGCATGAACAAGAACTATCTTTAAAAAGAACAACCACATGGATGAATATCATGTTTCATAATTTTGGAATGCTAGTAATTCTTTGTGTGTGGCGCAACTAACCTGGTGGGAAATATCGGTATTTATTGGTAAATACCAACGATGTTCATGTTGAATTGAAGCTCAATAGAAAAATGTGTGCTAAATGGGTCTTCATTTAAAATCCATGCTGGTAACAAACTGGTCAATGAAAATTAGTCCTGGCCTTGTCTTACAGACCCGTATACAATTTTCCAATAGGAAAGTAGGGTATGCATAGGTCTTCCAAATTATACTAGGTGGAAAATTCCAAATCCGGGAAAACTCTGTATATAGCCTGATTGAACAGATTCATCAGGATCGGTATAGTAAACTGGTTAACAAAGTTCTTTGTATCTGATCCAGAATGTTCACTTACTTGTGTACGTTTCAACAACAGCTGTTGTCTTTATCAACACTTGATGGGTAGTGACTGCTATTGGCAACCGACGCTAGAAGTAGTTCCAGCGTTGATCATGTCGTCGACAAGAATCACGTCATAGGATGGGGGGAAGCTGAGGTCATCGGCACAGAGCAAAATAGATACACTCGCTGGATAAAGGAGGCTATAGAAATAAGAAAGCGGAGGGCACCACCATGAACAGAGATGAAGGACAGTACCAACTCTCTCACATTTTTGATGAGTTCCTGACTCAGGGATCAAGAAAATCCCTTGAAGGAAAACAGACTGGCAACTCCAAGATCAACGCTGGAACTACTTCTAGCGTCGGTTGCCAATAGCAGTCACTACCCATCAAGTGTTGATAAAGACAACAGCTGTTGTTGAAACGTACACAAGTAAGTGAACATTCTGGATCAGATACAAAGAACTTTGTTAACCAGTCTGTATATAGCCATTTTTCAAAATGGCCGCCAAAATGTACTTAAAATGACAATAACTCTGAAACTATTTGACCTAGAGGGGTGATTGAGGTGTGTATCCCCACTAAATCAAGGCTGTCTGATTGAATGAAGGGGGTTTCATGGTTGTTTGAGGTCTAGGACACCTGAAATCCAAGATAGCAACCATAATCATCATATTAGCCAGATGAAATGACAATAATTCGGAATCTGCTTGACCTACAAGGGTCATTGAGGTCTTATCCCTACTAAATCAAGACTGTCTTATTGAATGAAGAAGGTATCATGGTTGTCTTATGTTTAGGACACCCACAATCTAAGATGGCAGCCCATAGCAACCATATGATATTCACATTAACCAGGTGAAATGACAATATCTCAGTACCTATTTGATCCAGAGGAGCAATTAAGGTGTGTAACTTCGCTAAATCAAGACTGTTTGATTAAATGAATGTAAATGAATCAACCACTATTAACCAAGTGAAATGTCATCGATTAAAACCTATGTGACCTAGAGGCTGGATTAATGTGCTTACCCTCAGAAATTCAAGGCTAATTGATGAGTAAAATGTTTCTATGGTTATCTGAGGTCTTGGACATCTAAAATACAAGATGGCTACCCATAGCAACCACATGCATATTTTCACAGTGATAACTCTTGCAAATGATATTTAACTGGAGGTCATAAGCAAGATTAGGCCTACCAATTCGTCGGCTGTATTCCATAGTGGCGTATAGTGGGGCGCCGCGAATAAACAACTTTTCGAAAAAATCGGGTTTGACGAAATGCCAATTTAAATTCCGAGTTGTGTAAATCAGATTTTCACTATATTTTGTAAATGATGTGAATTTTCTGTAGTAAACTAAACAGATTTTATATTTATATATTTTTCAAAAGAAATAAATACATAATATTGCTGGCAAACTGAAAACAAAAAGCACAATACTATACGTCACTATGGAAAACAAGCAAAACGCAATACCCTAACCTAACGTTAACCTTACGCCACCTCGGTCGCCGTGTAATCCCTATGGCGTTACTTTTCGTCGGCTTGTATTCCATAGTGGTCCGATACGTCACTATGACATGTAAAGAGCTGTACACCACTATGACATACAATGTTGTTCATTTTTGCCGATATTTCATAATCATAAAATGTGTATAAAAAGTGGCGTATGGTCGATACGCCACTATGGAAAACACAAAATTTCACTTTGTAACTATACGCCACATTTAATTAATTAATTACTAATTAATTAGCTTATTTTGAATAATGAGACTTAGAAAAATTAAAGAGAACCTATTAAAGAGAAAAACATATGTGCCAATTTTCAAAAACATGACCAAAAATCACTGTACGCCACTATGGAATACAGCCGACGAATTGCAATGTGTACCCACCACTGATCTTTTAATTGGTAGAATTCAGCCTAAACTATTATTAACATCAATCTAATTGTTTCTTTTTATGAATAAGATATTAAGGTATATATTTCAGCCAAAACAAATAAAAATAAATGTCTTCATTAACTGCTTAATTAGCACTTAATTTGTTAAAGATGCACTCATATTGGCCTGTAATGCGTAACAACCGAGCTCATGTAGCCTCACTTATTTTGAATTTTCTAAGAGAATTTGAAGATAATTCCTAACAAATAGGGTATTACAGAAAAGCTAAGACTATAAGCAATGTCCCGAAGGCAAAGATTAAGTTGTGTAAGGATCTATTTTTTGTGAATGAAGTTTTTGATTTTGAGTAATGTTATGTAATGGTTTTCTAAGAAAGTGAATGGAAGTTTGTTAAACTCACCCCTGGATGTGAAAAGTGTAAAAATTCGGCCAAAACCCTATCGTATAAAATAAACAAATGATATAGTTCAAAATAAACATCTTTAGGATGACCAAAAAAATGCACCAAGAGCTCAGAGGAGATGATTTTCATGATCAGTCCACTTCTCAAGATTGTCTTTAACAGTGATTACAAGCTTTGTTTCTGCTTAAATTAACCCCTGTAGTAGCAGTTATATTTCTCCTCTCCTCTCCTCTTCTCTCCTGTCCTCTCCTCCACCAGATCATCTCCTCGTCTCTTCATCCCCACTTTCTCAAATAATATACATTTAAATTAGATTTGAGTCTGGTAATTTTGCCTGAAGCAATTATCAGATTACCAATTCCAATGAAAGAAATCATATTAGTTTCACTTTAACGCACTTCTCTGGTGTTGCATATTACCAAGTTTTAAGGTGTATTTGGGACGAGAATAATTCCTTGCGTGATTGCCCGAACAAGTATACGTAATTCTTGGAAACACTGATTACTATTGATTAATTTATATTATTATTATTACGACCGTAAAATTTAGACACTTCTTTTGTTTAGATTAGCATCAACCCTCTCATCTTACGTTTTTCATGTCAGAAATTAACATAACTCCCGAAACCGAAACAGAAGTTATCTTCGTTCAACTTTTCTGTAGTCAACAAAAGACTAGAATAAAAGGATTGTTCACACGTACCATGCTAACACTTCAAAATAACGATGAGATCCGAAACCGAAACCGGAAACAGAAACAGAAACAGAAAAGATAAAACGACGGTTAGTGTATCTGCACACAAGGTCACACTTGCACAATCCCAATAGGCATATACAAAAGAATTTGACCATTTCTTTTGTGCTTACCTACACACAAACATGGTGTGTTATTTCTTGTTACTTTTGGTTGTTACACATTTGGTAGGTCTGATCTTGCTTATGACCTGGAGGGTATATGAAATGTTGCCCGCTTAAACAATGTTAGATTATTGATTGTTAAATTTTGTGTATTAATGTTACAGGTAAGTAGATTTTGACAGACATGATAGAGGAAACAAAAGAAAGTACATCGCAGATCAAGGGTTCAATCTCCTTATTTCCAAGCCTGCTTCTGCTCCTCCAGACAAATTCGAAATTTTTCCCGCACCCTTGTTTCTTTTACTCGTACCCTATCAGATCAACATATCGCACAGTTAATGTAAATAGGTTTGGTTTGGCTGCTAAGCCCTGCCCTGGACGGAGAACGACGGTGCTGCGCGTGGGTGACACGTGGTCGGCATCTGGACCCTCATCTACCTGAGGTTACTCTGGTGGTATGGGGAAGTTTCGTGTATCTGTGTGCCCTTTATAACATGCATTCGTGTTATGGTACTTGAATGTACAGTCAGGTCCATGAACATTTTGTGAACATGATCATCTTTGAGTTCAGCTACCTCTCGTACACGTTTACTTCCAGTTTCACCACACTGAAGTGACTGGGATTTCTTGCCCTTCTTTTGACAAAATGATACATTTTTCAGGGTCTGGAGGAGCAGGAGCCGGCTTGGAAATAAGGAGATTAAGTCCCTTCATCTGCGATGTACTTTCTTTTGTTTCCTCTATCATGTCTGTCAGAGTATCTCTACTCACCTGCAACATTAACAAACAACATTTAACATATACCCTCCAGTTAAATTTCATTTGAAAGAGTTATAACTGTGGAAATATGCACGTGGTTGCTATGGGTAGCCATCTTGTATTTTAGGTATACAAGACCTCAGATAACCATGGAAACATATTTACTAGTTCAACTATCCTTGATTGTCTGGGGATAAGCACATTAATCCAGCCTCTAGGTTATATAGGTTCTAATTGATGACATTTCACTTGGTTAATAGTGGTTGATATGGCTCTATGGAAGTATTCTCAACGCTGACACCGCAACGTCAATGGGTCACGAATGTAATCATTCCTCTACCAAAGGCAACCTCTCTCTCATGACAAACTACCTTGGTATTTCGCTTATGTCCATTGCCGCAAAAGTATACATCAAGATCCTTCTGAACAGGATCCGACCTCACATTGATCCTTTACTGAGAAGCAACCAGACTGGCTTTAGATCAGGTCGCAGCTGTGCTCAGCAAATACACATTTTAAGGAGGATCATGGAAGGCTTCAAGAAGTACCAACTTCCATTGACAGACACTTTTGTGGACTTCACAACCCCCCCCCTGACTCCATCAATAGACATATACGTCATGTTTTCAGTGCTGCTGCATTATGGAATACCAATGGTTGTGGTTCATTATCCTGGTAGACTACCTTCTGAAGAAATCAACTTCTGGAATTGATGCTGGAATTGTTACCTACCCACGTCGGTCAAGCAGGCATCCTGCTACGATGCTGAATGACCTAGATTTTGCTGGTGATATTGCCCTGTTGAAATCTTCCATAGCCCGGGCCCAGTCACAGCTTACTAGGACTGCAACTGTAGCAGCAGATCTAGACCTTATCATCAGCGCACCTAAGACAGAATATACAGGCTGAGTCAAAAAGAAGTAAACTCATGTTTGAGGGGCTGTAACTAGAGATCTGTAAGGAATCTGCTAAAAATGAAAATATCATTGAAAAGAACAAATTCTAAACGTCACAATAAAAAATGAATTGTTGCAATTGCTTACAGCAAACTCAAGTTATACTCATTTGAATACAACCACCCTTTTTTTGGGAAGCTGCACACGGTTTCACTTCCCAAGTACCTATTATATAGATTGGTAAGGCGCAATATTCAAATGCAAACAGTAAAGTTACGGGGCAGGTGTGGTTTCTATCAATAATTCCTACATGTTAAAAGTTTCTTTTCAATATGAACTTTACCTCATTGCACTACATTATAATGAAATGGGCCAAATGACAACATGGCACCACAATTTACCGGACGTTTTTGTCGACGAAGTATCATGAAACTAAGAGTCCTACTGAAGTTCAGGGTCTTTTCGTCCCCAATTTCCCACAGCTAATCGAATTCCATGTAAGGGAGCAGTATATAAGAATGTGAACAAGCTCAATGTGCATGGGACACTAAGGGACAGACAGCCGGAAGCTTCAGGCAGACCACGAACTGCCAGATTACAAGTGAACATGGCTATAGAGTTAGACATGCGTTACAGCAAGACCCAAAGATCAGCTCAAGACGCAATCCTTCCCAACATTCTCCAATCAAGCTTCTGCCGGATCGTTCGTAAACACTTGGTATTGGTATTCCTACAACCCCACCGACTACAGAACTGTCATGGACTTTGTTGAATATTTATTAAAAAGCGAAAGTTGTCATTTCAACTGACAACTATAAATCCTGTTAGCACTTTGCTGATTCGTCAAAATTGAAATGGATGAAAATCAATCAGCCGTGTGCAGCTACAAAAATGGGTGGTTGTATTCAAATGAGTATAACTTTAGTTTGCTGTAAGCAATTGCAACAATTCTTGGTTTTATTTAGACGTGTAAAGGTTGCTCTTTCCAATGATATTTTCATTTATAGCAGAGTCCTTGCAGATCTCTAGTTACAGCCCCTTAAACACGAGTTCACTTCTTTTTGACTCAGCCTGTATGACTGCAAACTGTAACGCCTAGCCAGCACTTGAAGTTTATGTAGTGCCATCAACCATGTCACAAACTTCAAGTACTTGGGTTTCAAGATGGGCTCTAATGGAAACTGGAAACATTAAGAGTGTGGATCGGATTCCAAATGAAACCATCTGACCAACGCCACTCCAATGGTTGCCAGAGTCAAGATTCATCAACTCAAATTTCTCGGCCATATACTGCGTCTTGAAGACGACAAGCCTGTGAAAGAATATGCCCGTTATATTCACCACATGGGAAGAGGAAACAGGGACTGTATTTGCAGTATGCCCAGCACGTCCTGGGAGATACTGAAGAGATGCTTGCCCAAAGATCGCAATAGTTGGAGAAAGCTAGTAGTCGCCTGCTCAGCAGCCGACTGATGATGATGCTATGACTGCCATCTGCATTTGGTGTGACATCGACTTTAGACAACCATGATATCACATTCATTTAATCAAACAGACTTGATTCAACGAACCTTAATTGCTCTTCTAGGTCATTTCACCTGGTTAATGTAAAAATTTAATGGTTGCTATGGGCGGCCATCTTAGATTGTGGGTGTCCTAGACATGAGACAACCATGACACCCTTTTCATTCAATTGGATTTAGTAGTGATTTAGACCTCAATGACCCTTGCAGGTCAAGCAGATTCTGAATTATTGTCATTTCATCTGGCTAAAGTGATGGTTATTGTTGCTACGGGCGGCCATCGTGGATTTCAGGTGTCCTAGACCTCAGACAACCATGAAACCTCCTTCATTCAATCAGACAGCCTTGATTTAGTGGGGATAGACACATCAATCACCCCTCTAGGTCAAATAGTTTCAGAGTTATAGTCATTTTATCTGGTTCGTACGTGCATTTTGGCGGTCATTTAAAAATACAGAGTTTGCCTAGGTTTGGGAAGACCTATGGATACCATACTCGAATCAACATTCAAACTTTCCTCTTGAAAAATTGTGTACGGTTCTATAGGACAGGTTCTGGACTAAATCACATCAAACGAGTTTCACGACAAACAAACAATATATATTCAGACGAACATTTAAGTTCTTAAAAGAATGCTTGCCGTTCAAGGGTGATCATATCAACCAAGTTCGGAAATAATCCAACTATTTATTATCAGTAACTGTTAACCTTGATATTATCATGATAGTTTTGACGCTTAATTGTGATTACAAGAACCCCGTTTAATGGCAATCTGACAATCAATGCTCAGTTGACATCAATAAAATATATAAACATGACTTGATCTCAAAATATGATTAATTAATGAGCATTGTGTTTCTCGTTTGTTTGTTATGCTTCGTTTTGTTTTTACTTCTTTTTATGGTAACATTTTCTTTGTTAAAGGGGGTGACTTCCTCTGGCCTTATTGACCTTCTGGTCATCCCCTCCATAATTCGTTTGTTTGATATTGCCTTTGTTTATTTGTTTTTTAAAATTCATACTTGTGTGATTTCATGTGAATTATGGGAAAATAAAATATCTTGTATCTTGTATAATGACCGTGAGACGACTTTGAACATTCTGACAAACCCGACATTTATAGTTAGTCGACCTCAGATGACATTTAACAATTTTGGCGCAGCATTGGGATCGACAATCTATGCTCAATTGACCTCGGATGACCTTGACCTGACCTTGAACATTTTTGCGCTTACATCCATCATGTCCATAACAATCTAACTCCTCAACTCCAATCTTCTGTCTATGGCTCCTGCAAAAGCTTGGTATTTTATTTAAAATATCACCAAACAGTCACCAAACAGGTCACCAAAGACATTTCTAAACTAGCTTTGTTGGGCTCATACAGCATTTGGAATTGTAGGAAAGAGCCCTTGTGGGATGACCTCGAATACCTCAAATTGAACATTGTTTAATCATGTTTGTTGGCTCTTTTAAATGATTTTCTGCATTTCTGGTATGTAATTGTTTGTTTTTGCTTCGTTTTCCCTGCATTGGTCCATGCTGTTGTTTTGCACTTGCATGTTGGCCATGTCCTGGGTTTTGTGTGTGCTTTTTAACCTTGTTTGTTAATAAAGTAATTTGATGATGATTCGCAATGTATGATTTACTGTTAGTTACAAGCACATTACAATCAAAATGAGTGATTACTTAATCAAATCTTGTATATTCTGAAGGTATTGATTGCTAGGACTATAATAGTTCTGTGAAGTTATTTTGCAAAAGTAGAGCTTAATGTCAATTCATAACCTCATTAATATTCGCGATGCGTGTGATCCAATCATATCTTATTATTCTTAAAATGCGAACGCACATCGAGGTCATCAATATCTCGCAGTTGACCACAATGATCACAATGTCGCACACATTTGACCCGCATTTGAGTATTATTTCTTAACGTGCAAACAAACACGAGTAATCACTGCGAGTAAGCCCGCGTACTTGTTGATCCCGGAATTAAAACAGTGAACGGAAGATACATTTGCAATCGTATTTTAAGCAAACAAAGTTGTTCTTTTCATGTGGAAATTTGTAAATAGGCGGTAATGAATGGCAATAATAACTTTGCAACCTCTGTTTTACGGTCATTGCGTGAAATCTTCGGGGTTTGTGTTGGGCCTCGGTCCAAAACGAAGCCTTCCGATTTCCCGCAATGAGCTCAAAACAGATAGCGCGCAGTTATTATTGTCTAAATATTATAGGTCTTAAAAACTTTATTTGTGAACGGATTTTCATCGTTGACAAAACAAAAAGTATGTTATTTATTGCTAGCATTTGTGGCAGAAATCCTTTTAAAACGTATTTGGCCCTATACTGGAAATGCCCTTTTATACGACATTTGACCCAAAATATCATATACCCTATATGCACTGCCTATAACGAATTCAGTTATCAGTACTAGCTGGTAGGGTGTCTCGATAAAAACATCGTGATCTTACTAATATTTACATTGTTACGAGGGGCGGTCAATAAGTTCGTAGAACAAGGTACGTGAAAGAGTACTAGCGATTGCTACTTGAGCCACTCTTCAGTAAAGGCTCACCAGCATTGATCACCAGCAAACCTGATATTATGAAGGTAGGACTTAAAATTCAAAATAGGTTTCACTAACTGGAGGCAATGCCTGAACCACAATGTGGTTACTTTAGTTAACTGACCCCTCTGTAGTGAATGGCAGCTTGACAAACTAAGAATAGCGTACATGACACAATCCGAGAACAGTCGCATTCTTATCACCAACCTTCTTCACATGATGGCTTGCCTCAAGTTTGCTATCAAAAGTGTATGATATATGCATATGATTGCACTTTAATTTTGCAAATGATCTGTCATCAAGACTCTTCCTGAATCTCAGAAAACAGCGATGAAGACCTTGCACTATGGTGATCGAGTGATGATCTTCTTAGGGGTGGATGATCCAGGTCCTTCCACTGAATGGACTCAGTGATTAATGTACGTCTTATCACCTTTAGCCAAATATAGATTAAACTTTCCTCGGTCGTCATTCTAAGTGTTTAGACCTGAATATGTCAGCTGGTATAAATTTTATACATGAAGATTCTGGGACCTATCTAGAAGACACCCTGGAATACCCAAACGTTAATGGATTAATGTTGAAAACACTTTCATCAGAGTTGTCATATTTTATGGCTATCTCATCTTTCTTGTTTGGTTCTTTACATACTGCAGTTACTGTCCATTTTCCTATATACAATACACAATGCTCTCACCATTGACGTATGACCTCTATAAGCAGTGTATGTTAGAGGTATAGAGCATTGCCTAGTTAACGTCACTGTGTGAAAACTAACCGGCCAATATTTTTTGTACTGAAATTCTAGAAAATATAGTTTTATAACATGTCCTAAATTTTAGGCTAATTTAGATGTTTGGAAATATTCGCACTTTTGTGTTTTAGTAAGAAAGGGCACGTCATGGCCTGCAAAATTCTCTGTGTAAATCGAATGCAACTTTTAGTGACTATCACTCATTTTGTGGACCGCTCTCTTCCGAAGAGCATTAAAACTAAACCACTTGACGGATATTTTTTGTACTTAATGTCAATCAAGAATAATGTATACATTACCTGTAGGCTAAAAACTGAGTAGGTGGGGGATCTGCAAATGGTCGTACCTCCCTAATATATAATTAACAGATAACAGCAAAAACAACTCCCAAATCTGTCCATAACTTTGGTCAGTGGAGAGAGCCAGGGGATTTCATGTGGGTGATTATTGAAGCCACATGTTTCTCATTTACTTGTGTGATACAATTACAATTACTTTGACAAGTTTGACATGAGTTGTACCATCAACAAAGTTGGTTAACAATATGCAGACTATTGTTGTCATTTGAGAAACAAAGGCCAGGCACAGAATTGTTACCGTGCGTTTGCTTTGTAATGGTGCATCCAGCTGAAATTATGATACCTATTTCATCACAGCCCATTGCGATATCGCATAGGTAAATCAGAAACATGTGTTTGTGGATTTAAGTAGGGATATGAGACACATCCCTGATTTAATATAGTTGAGCTGTTTTCAATGAGTTTTCATCTTGGTTTAATGGGGTTTAAGTCCTGCAAAGGTCGCGTCGTGGTGAAATCTGCTGTAGACATAACTACATAATGATTCATTATCAATGCCACTGTACAAGCACATATAATTTTCATGGTGACTTCAGCAAGTCTTTTGGAACTTGTATGATCTTCAAGGACGCTCATTCCATCCTTGAACTCTAAAGACCATTCAAGGACTTTGTCACCATTTACAGTGCCTATTCATTGTTAAATTTCATTTGAGTTTTCAGCACCATCAGGAGAAATTTCCGTGAAGACCCTGTGTTCACTTCTGGTAGTACATGTGAACTCAAGCAGGTAGGCTTCCTCTGCAGAGTTTCCTGTCCGTATGCAATGATACAAAAAACGAATATTTAGCATTTGGTTGCTACGGTAAGAACAAGTAGACAAGTGTTAATCCAAAGGAAAATGTCATATTTTTGTCAAAATTTAACTAATTTAAATATGTAATTGACACTTTTGTGTGTGGAACGATTATAGAAACATGATTCATTGTAACAGGTATAGAATTAAATGTAGAAAAACAGGTTCAATTCAAATTTTATGCATACTAATTAGCTAATTTGGATATTTAATTACCGAATATTAGCCGTGTAAAAAAAGTAGCTCCACTATACAATGTCCTATTGAGACACTTGATGTGTCAAAATAAAGCTCTGGCAAAGATCTAGTGCATGAGCCTATTTCCAGTAACATCAGAGGGGGTAGGAGGTGTAGCACCTATGATTTTGGGATAAAATGACATCTTGCGTGTACCAATTTTGGTATATTTGGTCATCTGATTTTATCAATATCCAAGAAACATTTCAAATTAGGTTCTTGCACTGCACTAGATAATGGTCTAAAGAACATAAATGCCAACTTTCAGGTCTTTATGGGGTATACTTTAGGAGCTGCATTTTCTTAAATGTCGAATTTTGGTGAAAAAATGAAATGCATGAAAAACATCATGCAACAAGGTCGTAAACAAAGAAAATAATAAGATTCTTGTTGTAATTAGCACGCCTTTTGAAAGTAATTAAGGTGTTCCATCAAAGCTTTCGTCGGTGCTGCCACCTAGCGGTGGTTCCGGGAACGATGCGTCCAGGGCCGATTATACAGGAGTCGAAGGTCAAAGTTTATCCCAATCTTGCTACCAATGTATTCCTCTTATCACTAGGATTCAGAAAAAGTGGAGTTCTCATTTACATACGGGCGTATTATACAATGACCAAGTGTCACATTTTGGGCTTCATATAGGCCAACAATTGATTTCTTTGTAGTTGGTCTCAAGTTGTTCCCCTTGAAAAAAACAACAACAACAAACAAACAACAACAAACAAACAAAAACAAAACAAGAACAAAAAACATTTAAACAAAGATCAGTTGTCATATACAGATATCATTATCGTCATCAGTCGGCTGCGGAGCGGTTAGCGAAACAATTTTGTTTGACGTCCCTTCAGTATCTCCCAGGAGGTTCCGAACATACCACAAGTACTGTGCCCGCGTCAATCCTGATTTCCTCACCACATACAGGTAGCAAGGCAACAATGGTATGTGGCCGTACACGACGAATAAGCCGCAAATTCCTCCCCCGGTCCATTTTGTTTTATTTTGAGTTTAGAATTACATAAGCTTCAAATGGTATATCATTTGACTTCAAGCGATATCCAGAAGAGGGGTTACGGTTTGTTCCTTCAACAAAATGGCAACTTTTTCGGTTCTACATGTGCCTCTTTTTCCACATTGCTGGTAATAAATATCAAACAGTCATAATTGGCTGCCATTTCAAATCATCCCAAGTCAACGAGGTTCAGGAATGTCCTCTCAATGTTAATTGTTGGTTATACATACCTAGACAAAATACAATGGTTTGTAACCCACCACCTGAACAGGATTTAGCTAACGATAGACCAGAGCTATTTAAAAATCCTTATTATCCTCTTCAACATAGGATTATTGATTAGTTTAAAAGGCGTTTGACTAGCGCTATAAATGAGATACATGTCGCTACCTATGAGCTACCCATGAATAAGACCTTCATGCATATTTTACACTGTAACTCAGAATACAATTTAGGACATTTAGGGCTCATTCGTCGTGTACGGTCACACATTACTTACACATTCGTTATAGGCAGTGCATATAGGGTATATGATATTTGGGGTCAAATGTCGTATAAAAGGGCATTTCCAGTATAGGGCCAAATACGTTTTAAAATGATTTCTGCCACAAATTCCATAGCAAAATGAGATCTCTTTCTGGTATATATTGCAAATAATGTGCATGTTGGTATTGATCAGTCCTGATGAAGTCAGAGCCACATCTGACGAAAGCTTGACCAATTTCACACAGTGACTGGCTGCACCAGTACTGCAGTTTTCACACATTGACCGGGTGCACCGGTAATGTGATATCCGACGGCGCACCCGAAAAAAAATCAATTGTTATGGAATCTCTTCGTGAAAGCCTACCCATTTACTTGTTTAGATTTATATTTACAATCACGGTAATATTTATATTTTTAATATCAAATCAATAATTTTTAAAGCAACAGGTACAGAGATGGACAAAAGAGACAAAGACAGTGGACAAAGACAACATTCATGATGAGAATCTTGAATACATTTTGTTACGAGTCGTACTTGACTCAAGGCCAAAATCACCTTTTACCCAAATTCACTAGGCTATTACTACCTTCACACTATTCTGCAGTCTGGAAATTCCCAAGTCTTAATTATAACATTAACCTTTCACATTTCATCACTTCCTGAGGGTAATTCCCTGACATCACTTCCTGAGGGGAATCCCGTGACATCATCTTCATTTACAATCTTTATGGGTATTCCCATATGATCCAAAATTAGAAATGATTCAATTTGTTTTGCTCAATTTGAGAGGGGAATTCCCCCAAAATGTCATCACTCTTGTAACTTTGTAAACAAAGATAAATCATCAAACTAAATTACTCAGGGCACATCACAACGTATACTATCTGAATAATTGGGCAAACATGAAACACGGTGAAGAATAGATAACTGCATGTTCTACATACAGATATCCGACAATAAATGAGCCTCTATTAATAGTATAAATGCACAATACATTATATCGATTTTGAGTCTGCACGTGCCCTACTCATAGTGGTATAATTCATGTGGGTCAGTATATGGAGCCTACCATTTTTCTTGTATACACGTCGATGTTTTTATCATTTCTATATAAAATCCACATTAGACCTCATATTTTATTTGCTTAGATTACCATAAAAACGAAACAGTAATCTTTGGCGGGTCTAATTCTTTTTTTCTATCGTCATTCACACTAAATTTCAAAAAGATATATTTGGCTATACAAAATTGAAATAAAATTATCTGCTTCTTAAACGATATCAAATGTGCCACAATTGGGTATCAGGAATCGTTTATTATATGATGTGCAGTTAATATTCAGATTTTCTTTTATACAGAGGATGCTTCAGTTTTGACACTTTTGAAAATATTTTATTGAAAACCTTCTCACTCGGTTATTTCATAAAGGTAACCACGCTTCCCTAGAATGTGGAATTAATTAGCATTAAAATTTTTCTTATTTTAACAGCATTCTAGAAACTCTTGGCGTTTGGCGAAAAGAGGAGTAATCGCCTTGCTCGCTACCATTGGATTTTTACGCGAGTTTGATATTAATGCTGAAAACAGCTCCACCAAGGATTCCGTGTAATCAATAGATCGAAAATGGATCTAATACAATTATTGCTGTTTAGTGTGCATTCGGCGTGTAACATGATTATATTGACATTTAAACACATAATTTTCCTGTGTTACGGCTTATTTGTGACAACTAAATGCGAAATTACGTGCAAGTGCTTGGTGATATCTACATCCGGGTCTGGATTGTCAACCAATTTCCCACAATTCAGCGCGCTATGACGACTGTTGCATTTAAACCGAATGGTGGCGCATAGATTGCGAAATGCGAGAATTTTTGTCAAACAATATAAAAAGTCCTGCAGCTCAGCTTCTAGCCATTTTCTGTCTGGAACGAATTCAGTGGACAAGCAAGCCCGAAACGGTAAGGCAATGCAATGATTCTTGTATCTCTTTATTACTTCATTTATACTTCATTACTTTATTACTTCATTTATTCTCTGCGTGCTAGCAATATGTTTCAACATAAGTGGTCAAAGTTTTGAGATATTTTTTCTTAAAAAACTGGACCAATACTTATTGTACTCATCTGAAAGCATCATCCTGCTGATTCCAAATATGGTCATGAAAATTTACAATTCTTAATTTTTTTAATTAAAAACAAATTGAATGGAACTTGTAATCTGCAGTCAAAACGGAAAGGCAATACAATACTTCTTGTATCTCCTTTACTATATTACTTTAATGCACTGTGTGCCATAGCCAGAAGGCTTCAAAACAAAATGTCTTGAGATATTTTATCAAGAGCTACCTCAAAAGCCTCTTAGCTAATACATCGTAATTCATTTGTCATGCTGATCCAAAATATGGCCATGAAAATGTACAATTCTGAATTTTTTGAATTAAAAAAATTAAACTTAAAAATTAAAGTTAAAGTAAGAATGGTTTTATTTCAGATTCAAGTAATACTACATTTCTGGAATCTTGATCACTCAGTTGTGGTGTTTAAGTCTTGATGCTGGGCCAAAACTTCCTTGTTGTCGTTTATTGATGAGTTGATCGTAGATTTTGTCCAGTTTGTATGTCCCCTCGTCTAAATGATCTACGATGGCTGATTTGTGAATTTCTGTTGTTGAAGTTTTTGTTTGAGCCCTGAAAAACTTTTGACATTAACTGATTCGTTTTCTGCAAGTCAAAGTGCTACTTGATTTCTTTATTGTTATGTATTTAATATAGCTACCAATCACTGGTCGTATAATCTTGGTGAGATGCAGGTGTATACTAACATTTGCATGGGCTATTTATGAAGAAAAAAGTCACTACACGTTAGCAAACATAAGATCTAAATTCAGCTAGCGGAGACAAGCTTGAGGGGAAGGAGTTGCTGGCAGGGGGGTTGTCTCCCCTCAAGTTCTGTAAACTTTTTTTTTATAAATCACGCGTTAAAATCACGCATTTTAGTGACTCATTTTTGACATTAAGGGCTGAGAGCTGAGAACACATCACTCAGACATACCAAATTGCATATATTCTTGCATTTTTCCGCCATGGAGAGTTAATTCTGAATTGACACTTAATTTAGGTGTACCTTGTCTTGGGTCCAAACTCTACCATGGAAAGTTTGCTATATTTATCTTTATAAATATAATGATTGATTGTTCTGGGTTTTAGTTTTAGCAGCGTTTAGCGTTTCATATTTGAAAGAACTAACGTTTAATTACAATATTTCGAAACCACAAACCAAAACTGGGTGCTAAGATGTACGAGATTGGGCTACGAGTATTCATTTTACCAAGTTGGCAATAGGAAAATGCTTCATTTTACATATGTATGACTTTCTTGTGATGACCTTCAAATTGTGAGTTTTTTTTTTTCAGAAAAAGGATGAGGTTGTTCAAAAGTTTAGGTAGATATGAAATGTGCTTAATAAGTTGTTTGTTTTTGAATGAAATTTGCTGTAATCAACGAAATCTGGCGAATGGCTCATTTTCAGTCCAAATTGACACCTAACACATTCAAATAGGTTAAAATTTGACGAAAATATGATATTTTCTTTTGAATTAATACTTGTCCAATTGATTTTGTCATATCGACGGACTGGTAATAAAATTCCCAGAAGCCAAAGTTCCATAATACCAGTTATACCACATCCATCTATCCCTGGTATACTCAGAAACGGATTTTACTATCAATGCATAGTATCTGTTTTTGACTATAACAATGTAAACATGGGCAAGGTCATGTTTTTGTAGCATCAGCAGGCAGTACCGATAATGAAATTGCACGCTAATTGAATCTGAACATACAATTAAAAGCGCTTAATTTGCAAACAGATAAACACTCTGTGATTATTTATGGAAGAAATTGAAAGGAAATGCTCTCAATGAAATAATTAATATATTAAACATACATTTTGTTTTGTCAACGATGAAAACCCGTTCAAAAATAAAGTTTTTAGGACATTAGGACAAAATGCAAGATTGTAATCATGCAGTCTTTTTAATTATAATGTGCTTGTAACTAAATCCTGTTATCTACCCAGCAATGTTTGCTTATCTTAATTGGAACCCTATTGATGTGGTGTAATCTGTGATTAAATAGGCATATGATAGTGATAGGGATTTGAAAGCATATATTTCCACGAGTTACCTGCTGGCGAGTTATATAAGCCAGAGTCAGGATGTTGGTATCATTATGCCTCAGTGCAGAGTAGATTAGATACGAAAATGGAAAGTTAAAAAATTACTATACAACTGATCCGTGTCTTTTTTAAAGCCTCTTCTTGTTTCAGTTTTAGCCATTTAATTAACACAAAAAACTATAGTGTACTAAATGGTAAAAGACAGAAAAGGCAAACAGACAGAAGTTTAGAGTTATGAATTAGAGAGTTGACAGAAAGTTGTAAGAGTTAAATTGGGGTCAAAGGTCATTAAGCGACGAAGCTTTAAATCCGCGGTCGACTAAGTATTATATTGTTGGATTGTCAGAATGTTCAAAGTCGTGTCATAAAACGTAATCACAATTAAGCATTAAAACCATCAAGGTCATATCAAAGTTAACAGTTACTGATAATAGATATTTGGATTGTCATGGCTGGTTATGATCACCGGCAACATACATTCTTAAGGTCGTCTGAATATAGATTGTTGGATTGATGCGAAACTCGGTGGATGTGTTTTCCATTGATCCTTTTGTTGTACAAGTATAAATTGAATTTAGCACACATTTTTCAATTTAGCTTTCAACTTAAAAATTCACGAGAATTTCCTATAGTATGTCATTGGTGGTAACAACATTTCCCACCCGGTTAGTTGTGCATGTGCTACACACAAAAAATTACTAGCATTCCAAGTACAAATTATGAAACATGATTTTCATCCATGGCGTTGTCTTTTTAAAAACATTTCTTGTTTATTAGTGCAATTTGTAGCACTTCAGGCTCTTTATCTTGTATTGTTGTATGTGCAATGTGGAGATACCGAATAAAATCTAATCAAATCAGGAACCACTCATTTACGTTTTATATATCAACATTATTTCTCTAATGTGTTAGCAACGCGTATCTACATTTTTAAAGAAATACGTTGATATTAAGCTTTCAAATAAAGTGAATTAAAAAAAGGTTCGGTGCTTGCGCTTGAGTGTAGTATAACCGGGCTAAATGAGGTGTGTTGATGATTGGTCTGGGAACTAACTCAGGTACAGATTTGAGGAATTTACGATGAAAATACAAAGTTAATGTTCCTTTTGTTTGACTATGATATTGATTTGGTGATCCTCCTTCTTTAACTTCCAAAACTCACTTTAAAAACACATTTCTTAACCCACATCACTCACATCCAACTTAACCATCCAATCAGCATGCAGGAAACACTTATTTTCGTAGAACTCATCTCTATGAGCGGTAGCTTCCTTAAAGAAATCATGCAAAACAACCTTATGAATGATATACAATTTTATATTCGGAAAGTGGTGAAAGTAACATTTGTTCTCTCGACGTCATCAGGGCGATGGAGTAGATGGTGGTTGTTCTTAATCACTTAAAGAATTCCTAATTACTGAAAGAGTGTCATAATTATGCCAGGTAATTTAGTCATGAGAACCAAAGTTGACTGACCATCGTGATTATTACTCATCCATCATCAAGGTTGCAAACATAGGAAAACATATACCTTTCTAAAACATGTTAATGTCAATGTTAATGTTTAATACTATACATTTGCAATTTTGAAAAAAGTCACTGCACGTTAGCAAACCTAAAATCTGAAAGATCAGCTAGCGGAGACAAGCTTGAGGGGAAGGGGTTGCTTGCAGAGGGGTTGTCTCCCCTCGAGTTCTGTAAACTTTTACAAATCACGCATTTTAGTTACTCATTTTTGACCGTTAAGGGCTATGAGCTGAGAGCACATCACTTAGACATACCAAATTGCATTACGAGGAATAGCCTTAACTGACATCAAATAATTTTGAATTTTTTGAAATTTGCGATTAAATACAAATTGTTTGACAAATTATTAAACTGATATTTTGACATTTACCAGTCCTCGAAGTAAAGTTTATCAATATAATGATATGCACTTAAAGTTGAAAATTGATACATGTCTGGTTCATTTAATTGACTTGTCGTTATTTTTAATTACCTACAGCTCCATGAAAGTACACACTAGGATCATTAATGTCATTAAGTTTATGGTATTGATGGTATTGATATGCAAAAACGAATACAAACTCTGCAAAAATGTATAAAATGCACACAGGTGCCTACAATTGCACGAAAAACATCTGTAAAATGTCATAATAATTAAAAAAAAATCCTTTTAATTTACCGAGAAAATGTCATTCGATTTAATTGAATTATCATTTTTGATAACTCCATAAAAGTACACAGAACCTCTTTATTGAAATGCACACGTGTCCCTAACATCTCTGAACCTGTCGCACAGTAGCGTAATGTTCTCAAAATGTGATAAGATTTCTGTAACTTAAGTGATGCAAAGGTGCATGAGTTGTCGGGAAATTGCATAATAACGTTGCATATAAATTTCATTACAAAAGATTAAACACACTCTTCATGAACTAAATGTCTATATATCTGAACTTAAACCCGTCCATAACAGGGTATTTATTTTCTACAAGCATATAGAGGGTGAGTCAAAAATAGTGTAAAGAATCCTTCGTTATTTTATAACCATTTTCTTAACCTCATTAGCACTGAAGTAGAATGGAGCATCCAAAGTTGTATTGTCCCTGGTCTTGTATAATTAAGTAGAGGAAATATTACTTTTATTTGAAGAGCTTTGTTGCAGAAGCCCTTACATCCACTTTTTGACTTTTTGAGACAAACAGGTTTTTTTTAATTGTGCAAGTATTACTCGATTTGATTCAATTTGGGTTCGGATAAAGTGTTGATGAGGATAGAAACTAAAAGAATAAGTTTGGTACAATTTTCAAGCCTTCCTATCTATTTTATTATTTCTTTTATATCGCGCATTTTGTGGATGTAAGGGCTTTTGTAACAAAATAAATTTACCCCTTTTCTAGAAACCACCTTTGCAATCAAATTTCAGCCCATTTGTTTGCACTTCTGTGCAAATTGTGTATTTTTACCCACACTATAATGTCATGCCAATAACTCAATTTCAGTCAAAAGTGGATGTAAGGGCTTTTGCAACAGAGCTCTTTATTTGTTGTTATTTTCATATTTACCCTTACATTAAAAATGTTCATTCTCTATAAAAGAAACATGGGCGGATTTCTCAAATGTCGAAAGTAATGCGTGCAAATTGAAGTGGTGTGAATTACAAAATATCCAGTATAAGCTGGACACATTGTAGGGAATTGGAAAATCGGAGTTGAAGTTGGAGTTGGGTGAGGTATGAAGAACTTAAGTAATATTAGAAAGTTAGTTTGAAGGAAGGAAAAAGCAATTGAAAGAACGACAAAAATCAACCTTGATTTAAGTTAAAGCCAGTTTCAGATTTGGTGTCTTTATTTCACATTGTGTGCTATCATTCAAATTACATGGTGCCTCGTGGACAAAGAGTTAAAATGGGTATCGCCGTAAAATGACTCATAAAAGTTAAAGGGTTCACTTTCTTTTTTCACAAAAGGTGAATATTGAGTGTGGCATTTATAAAAAGTTTCAATTTGGGAAAGTTCAACTTGGTTCTTACATGAATATTGCTTCGTTGACCTATTGCGCTTTTTTACTCACCCTGTATACGTTTAATACCTAAATGATTTGATGTGTTCATCATTAAAGGGCAGGTCTAATGCAAAAACAAGTTTATCTTTATTCGAAGAGAATAATTATTACATTGCAAGTTGACACTCGTTGCATTTTTTATGCGTATTTCTCCTGAAAAAAGAGAAATTGTGTGGGTAACGTTCGGGCTCGTACGTGTTCTTCCCCCTTTGAAGCGAAATAAATGGACGGGGTGATGACGTAAGTAAATGAATCGGACAATATATCATGGTCTCATTTAATTTTCTGACACAATCACAATTACTTTGACAAGTTTGACATTAGCAACAATGAGTTGTACTATTATTTACCATAACAATGCTGCATAACAATATGCAGACTATTGTTCTCATTTGGGAAACAGAGCCTCACAGAGTATTGTTACTATGCGTTTGCTTTGCAATATTCCATCCAACTGCAACTATAATAACTATAGCATTGCAATTTCGCACAGGGAAATCAGATACATGAGTTTGAAATTATTTTTTTATTTTTTAGCCCAAATATTTCTTATGATATTGATCACAATTTACTAATATATAAATATGTTTAAAAACCATTAAATTTGTAATACTTAATTCAGAGGTTTTTTTCTGTGAACAAGAACAGTATACGTTCTGTGCATTTAGTCTCTTCTCGCAAAGCAGGCACAGTCATTTCATGACATCAACTTTTTCTAGGTCAAATCTGTCGCGTTCGAAGGAACTCATCGCTTAAGTTGTTTTAACCTTAACCGTCTGATTTAACATGCATTTAGCAAAAAATGAAAAAAAAAAACCCAATAATTTTTTAAATAATTATCATCTGGTTAAGCAGTGTTTTTTCACTGATCTGGACTCTTCTCTACTAATATATCGCAAATAAATAATTATAATATGGTAATTAAAGGGTTCATTGAGCATGCTGTGGAAAGCCGCGCTTTTAGCTTTTTTCACACTAATTTGGCCATAAATTTTGATTATGAAAAAGTCCCGATATTGAGCCAGAGGGATTATCAAGCTGCCCCCCGTTACCAGGTCTGAATGCCATACAGGCTGCGCACTTGCTTTTTTATTGGTGCCCCCGTTGGCATATCAGCGGTGAGCGCAGTGGCGCAACTAGACATTTTCAGGGGGGGGGGGTAAGCGGGGGAAACATAATAAATGAGGGGGCAGGCATCGTTCATGTTGTTTGGGTTTGTAAGCGCAACAACACCCTCGTCACATTGAGCATGGTGAGGAAAGCCGCGGTTTTAGCTTTTTGGCGCCCTCTACGGAGGCGCCAAAATATAGGCATGACTTTGTGATTCTTTGTGAAAAGCTTCTAATGTCACTCTTGCTAGATTGACTTCGCAATTGTTTTGCTAAAATTATGCCCAGCTCAGAAATAAAACCACAATTTGCTTGGATTTTATTTTATTATTGTTTTCTGATATGCACAGGATAAAATGGTGAGCGTATATTCTTTGTTTAAAATACAAAATTAGGATTTATAAAAACACCAAATAAATCCTGACCTTTGTATGGGTTCAACCAGTTTACCGTGTGCCTTAGAAACCCGATAGACGGTGACATTTGACCATACACTAGGATCCACAACATGCTCATCTATCATGGGAACAGTTCTTAAGCCCTAATACATTTGTAGCCTACTTTCATCCTTTGAAAATTTGGGTACACAAACTCATACTCTGCAACTTGAGGTCAAATTTTGCACTATGATTATGTAATTGAGGTTATTGGACTATGCCATTGGGATGAGACTATTGTGGTCCATAGTGATAAGATCAATTAACGAGGACTCTACTGATGGCTTTTGTTTGCTAATTACCATAGAATCTATATAGCGGTTATTGCCAAAGTTGCAATATGGTGGCACAATTGGGCGGAAAACTGTATGCAAACAACACGGCATATTAATTATACATGTTCTACATTGTTGTATTTTAAAACACTGAAGACCAAAATTGACGTTATTGCCATGATTGGATCATGGAGGTAGTAAGCCTACTACAACTCTGGCGGAAATTCGTTGCCACACCAGGGCCACACCAGCACGTTCTGGTGTTAAAAGCACGCAATCGAAGCTAAATATGGGATAGTTCCGTACTATTTTGTATAATAGTTGCAAATGCACATTCAGATTACACTTGCCCCTTCCCCACCCCCATTTTCCAATGTTGGGAGACTGTAATGTAGAAATGATGACGATTTTGTCCAAATCAACATTGCAATAGGGGAGCGGGGAAGGATATTGGCCAATTAACGCTCAGGTGTGGCAACATTTTTCGCCAAGGTTGTAGCTATACTACCTCCATGATTGGATTAAGTAAATAACTAAATCCTGTTATCTACCCAGCAATGTTTGCTTATCATAATAATTGTAACAAACTGTAGACAGAAAAGGCAAACAGACAGAAATTTAGAGTTTTAAATTAGAGAGTTGACAGGAAGTTGTAAGAGTTAAATTGTTATGGATATGATTGAATGTCAGATCAAAGTCATCCGAGGTGAATTAAGTAATGTCAATCACAAATTGTTACAGGTCATTTGAGGTGGACTAAGTTTATATTTGGATTGTCAGAACACCTTCCCCAATCAGACACATTTCTCTTGTTTGGCTTGACTTTGCAAAGAGCGTCTAATTTCGGTCTTGCTAGATTTACTTCGCAACTGTATTGCTTAAAAGTATGCCCAGCTTAGAAATAAAACAACAATTTGCTTGGATTTTATTTTATTATTGTTTTCTGATATGTTCGGGATAAAATGTTGTGCGTATATTCTTTGTTTAAAATACAAAATTAATGGACTTCTTTCTATGCTAATATTACATTATTGTTTTAAAGAGAAAAAAAGTATCCAAACAGTTGGGCGCCCATTCCTTTTTTAAAGGAATTTTTATTTCACACTAATTTGGCCATAAGTATTGTTAATTTTGATTATAAAAAAGTCCCGATATTGAGCCAGAGGGATTATCAAGCTGTCCCCCTTTACCAGGTCTGAATGCCAAACAGGCTGTGCACTTGCTTTTTATTGGTGCCCCCGTTGGCATATCAGCGGTGACCGCAGTGGCATAACTAGACATTTTCATGGGGGGGGGCAAGCGGAGAAAACATAATACATGAGAGGGCAGGCATCGTTCATGTTGTTTGGGTTTGTAAGCGCGTCAACACCCTCGTCGCACTGTGCGACACGGGGGTCTAAGGAGTCTTTGGATCTGCTTGGAATGTGTACCAGGAACAGTGGCGTAGATTTCTTTTTGACATGGGGGGGGTAGGGTTTGAAAAATTGTATGGAAGTATATTGAATCCAGCACCTTTTGGCTACAAATGAAGTTTATGTTACAAATGTGCGCTAAGCGCGCCAAAAATGTTGGCATATTAAAGCTAAACTGGTAACATATGGTACAAAAGTGGAATAAATGCGCGCGCAAAATTTGGGTTTTTTAGGTTAAAATGACCAAATATGAGGCTAATTAATAACTCTCAGAAGTAGGCCTACTTTACCTTTTTCATTTGGGGGGGGGGCAAGCAGGGGGTAAGAGTTCAAATCTGGGGGGGCTCCCGCCCTCTCCCACCCCCGCTAGTTACGCCACTGTGTGAGCGGCGATGAATATGTTCCTGATTGTCATTTTGACGTACTATCATCGTAAGGACAATTTGTTGGTGGTTCATGGTAGGTTTCATATGTACAGCGCATTGGTCCATGGGAAATGCGCTATATAAGTTCTTTGAAATAATAATAATAATAATAATAATAATAATAATAATAATAATAATAATAATAATAATAATAATAATAATAATAATAATAATAATAATAATAAAGCTACACTAATTTGGCCGAAATCAAGATGACATTTTGTGTTTACCGGGGCCAATTTTCAATTTTACACTTGGGGGTTTGGTTTTAGGGGAGGGGTGGAAATTTCTTTTGGGAGTTGAGTTAACAACTTAACAAACTAAATCATAGGTCGGGGAGGGGGACCAAGGACAACACGGCCCTTTGACGAATTCACAAAATTAGAATTAAAATATCAAATGTATGGTAAAAAAATTATAGCGTCATTTACATTGCCACATTATCTTTACGAAAAAAAATATAATAATAATATTTACTTACTTGAATTACTTGCAAAATACAGAAATAACAACAAAATTTATCCAGAATCTACATTTCTTACACATGACAAAAGCAAGTAATTCAGGATGAGTAATTCATGGAGCACCACAACGTTCAGTAATAGGACCGATGCGTTTCTCGTTCTATTCGTCCCCTATTGATGATATTATTGAAGCTGTGATGTGCCCTGAGTAATTTAATTTAATTATTTAACATTGTTTACAATACTTGGATTGGGTGGACTCCATGCTCTATATCATAATGATTTCTTTTATCTTCCATGCAGGAAGGTATGAATGAAGACAATTTTGTTGCTTCGGCGGGATTCGCTAGGCTGAATGCAGTCGTAAAATACAAATACAGTTCCATCAATGGCCTAGCCGTGAATATCCCTGACGTCCTTGTTGACAGGGTAAGTCAGATGCAGGAACATGAATCCCCCCCCCCCCCCCCGACCTATGATTTAGCTACGGTAACCGTATAATTATGTTTAGGTAAATCCGGTATTGTGAACCAGTTTACCACTAAAAGTAAGTAAGTATCTGCTGGGATGCTGGCACTTCAAGGAATAAAAACTTTTTTAAAGTAAAAAAAAATGTCAAAATATTTGTCTTCATCCAATGACCTTCAAAACCACCTGTAACTCAATTTCGTCAAAGGTGGACTTACAGTCTTCTTGCGCTCAGGTCGTCAAGTGTAAAAAATATGGGGTCGTTGGGTGAAAGCATGAATTTTGGCATTCGATGAGAGCAAAATGTAAAAAATATGGGGTCATTGTGTGAGAACGTGACATTTTTTTCAAATGGAACCTTTGGGTGAGAGCCGAACCAGCGCCACAGAAACCTCGAACATCGAATTTCTAGTTCTAAATGGCTTCAAATTTCATTGTTTTTTTCAAAATAAGTAACAAAATCAGTGATAAATGAAAGTTGCTGTTCAAATTGAAAAATATGGGTCTTTGGGTGACAGATCAAATGGAAAAATAGGGGGTCTTTGGGTGACAGAGCATGTGTTCGTAAAAAATATGGGGTCTATGGGTGACAGCGACGCTGAAAAAGCGGGTCTTTTAAGACCCGCTTTTGAAAGACCCGCTTTTTGTTTTTGTTTTTTGTTAAAATAGCCCTACTAACGCGTCATCTCCAAAGTGGGAGTACCCAGGGCGCTCGCAACATATCGTTATGAACACGGCAGAGTGCCGAATACGCAAAATTGATGTTCTGAGTAAACGGCGTTTGAAAATATTGGTAATTCCATTGGTCCTTCCAAAAATTGAGAACATTCTTGAGCACTCATTTGAAATGTATATTATAGCAGTGATTGTGCACGAATTATTTGCAATAATTAGATGTTCTGAAACAATCGATATCATCCCTCAAAATGGGTATTTACAGCTATTCGGCTTTATGCTGAATCCAAAATGTCTGTACCGCTGCGCAAATAGTTGTATACGAGGTCGAATACGCAGTCAACTACGTGTAAACCATAGCACGCATTCTTGATTTGGAGCTTTCGTGTAGAAATTACTGATTTTACAAAAGCTGTAGACTTTACATTTGATATATAAGTTATAAAATAGTCGTCCCTGTATTATTTAGCAAAACCCGAGAATTTTAAACCAGAAATAACAATATTGGCCTATATTTTGCATACAATTTTGGGGATTTTACGAGGGCGCACTCACATTATTAAGCCATAGCGATATCATGTGGAGAATATTTGTACTTATATTGGTATCACTGGATAGAAGATACCTATAGCTATCCATTGGTATCAAATATAATAGTATAGGACACTTAATATAGAACATTCGGGGTTTTCAGCTATACAATACTACAGATCAACCTGATTTGTACAGCTAAGTATACGATTCGTCTTTTGGTCGAATTCATTAATTGCACTCAGGCGCGATTCGTCCAAATCAAAATTTCGATATCTACGTCAGGGATTAACATTTGCCATTAATTTTTGGTGGAAATAAAAGATCATCTGAAACATAATCACAAGCATACAATAACTCAATTTACTCAAAATTCTCAATTCGTCACTCTGCCGAATTCATAACGATATATAATATCTAGACCATTACAGGTTTCCAATTTGAGATCCTAAATATTTGGCATGTGCAAATGGGGGCAGATTTTTTTTGGCAGGCCGAGATTGAGGCCGTAATTATTACATAGCCCTTAAATTACGTTTAACCTAGTTCGAACGATAGTGGACATCCAAGGCCCTTTAAACTTTTCCCAAAGCTCCAGTTTATTATTAATCTATTTTAACCATTATAATTCAGGTACTATCGAAGATGTAACTGTAAGCTGCCATGTTTTCGTCCCAGACATCCATGTGGACGTTATATACATCATATTTATAGAACCTTATATCTCATCAACATCATGAACATTGACATTTGTCTTTTACTTTGACTCTACAGCTGCTTGCCCTAGATGGTGTCGAGTATGTCGAAGAAGATGGTGTTGCCCACATACAGACAGTATCCTCATGGGGTCTCGACCGTGTTGATCAACGAAACCTCCCTCTTGATGACACCTACACTCCACCACGTGAGTTACAAAAGTAGTAACATAACAAAGTAAGAAAAACCTAATAAAATATCAGAGGCAAAGAGACGTGAGAGAAAACTTAATAAACAAACTCAGTGTTAAAGTTTCTATTTCCCTCAATACACACTCTACTGGTTCCCCCGATTCACCGTAGAAGCAGTGATGTAACATGAGTAATTACCAATTACCATAGCGATAGTTGAAAACCATTTTTGAATGTATTGCCCTACACTATAAGAAGGCTGCACTCATCACCTGTCACGTACATGGACTCTGTATGTGAAATTTCCATATAATTACGATCCAGGTCTTTATGCCTATTCTTTGATAACCAACGAGTTAGAGCGTATGCCTAGTGCAGGCCAATACATTCAAAATAATAGTTTTTGAACCACTGCTTCCCAACTAAACCAATTATATTTATAATTAACTGCTATTTATGACATTAGGGTTCCTCTCTACACCTTGAAGTCGAAAATCTTTTAAATATTTTTTAAGGGTACTCTAGGGGTTAAAAATAGCCTGACCAGAGTTATCTCATCTATACTTTGTCACATTTTAAACCAAACAATGGGATTTTATGACATGTGCAATGTCGCTTCTATTTAGTGACCTTTAATCGCGTCATAACATGACCAATAACTTGAGATTTGATGAATTTTCCAATGCTTTCTTTGTCATTTTGCAACGTCAGTCCTTTAAACTGCAAAGGAATCACCGTAAGGGAATTCCACGATTGGGCGATTCAGAATAAATTTCACTATCTACACATGTATACCTTTAATAAGGCATACTAACTTTATAATAAGGCATACTAACTTTATAATAAGGCATACTAACTTTAATAAAGACTTCACAAAATGTAATGCAGCCGTTACAAGTATACACCTATAGCTTCAGAACTACAGTAAGCAAAAGAATTAAGGTACCAGTTGTGTTCACCCCTGTATATTCTAAATAAAGACAAATGTGGCAAAATTGGTTGAGAATTAAAGAAACGGTGATTCAAAACCTAATGAAGATACGGAAATAAAAAGTTGCACTTTTGTGTTCTAATCAATGAAAGCACGACGCTAGTTTTTCGTGCTAATCAATGAAAGCACGGCGCTAGTTCTCTTGTACGCCAACGCGTTGTGTACAAATCAATAGGGCATGTAATGTGGCAAACTGCAACTTTTATATTTGCATCTTCCTTGGGTTTTTGGATCGTCGTGTCTTTATTTCTTGAACAATGTCAACGAATGAGGTCTTAAATTCGTGCCAAAAGATGTAGCTATTGGCTGTTAATTTGGTTCCAGTTATGACATTTCTGTCTTTGTTTAGGATATACAGGGGGTGAACTGGTACCTTAATTATTTGGCTTACTGTATTAATCGTTTTTATAATATTTTAACATAATTGAAGAGCTTATTTCCAAACCGTGTTAAGTCCACAAGATTCACTTTGAAGAAAATCAGGAATTTTCTTTATGGCAATGAAAAAAAGTTTGATTTCTATAAAATTTCAGTGGAGTGAAGGTGACATATATAGGACCATAAAAACATGTTAAGTTAAAATCTAGAGACGTTTGATTTTTTTTAATGAATTAATTTGTTTTAAAAATAGCATGGACTTAACACGTTTTGACACAAAACGCAATTTCTGGCTTGGACTTAACACATTTTGACACAAAACATAGTATCTGTAACACAGAACTAACCATATTTTTCTCAAACTAGTCTTAAAAGATAACAAATTTATTAAAAACATACAAAATGTGATTCTCTCTACTATAAAATGCAATTTTGCCACAAAACACCTTGCATCTCGAACCCCCTCCTGCTGCCCATTTTTACCAAAATTCGACGTTTAAAATAGTTCAAAATTCAAAACTTAGTTGAATTGCATTTCTCAGAATTGAATAAACATCATTTCCCTGACAATAAGTGATGACCTGAAATATCCACTTGTTTTATCACAAATATTTCCCCCTCCCCCCATGCTGCCACCCTAATCTCATATTGACAGTCGTAAGTTTTAAGTCCTAAGTTTTTTATACCTTTAACTTTAAAATTATACCTTGAATTTAGTAGCACATTTTGATAATCATACAAAATAATAATATCAAAAACTAACTCTACCAGCATCCTCTAACATAAATTTTACCATCACAGCCTCTCCCTCTCCCCCTTCCCACCCTATTCATGTCTTTCTGGAGGTATCTATCAAATATTTCAGAAATCCCATACAAACTAAGCCTACTAATATAAAACAAAAACAAAAACAACAACTTTTTATGCAGACCAAATTCATGTATACTAGTCTCAGGACCAAACAAGAACTTTGGCGATTAACTATTGGAAGCCCTATGCCGTGCTACTTGCCTACAAGCTGCCCACAAGGGCAGTGTTCGTGGACTTAACACAGTTTGCTACAAAACTGGATTGGACTTAACACGTTTTGGAAAAAATCGATACTTTGTGTGTCAATATTTCGGAACTTGACTAATTTTGGGAAAAAACAAACACATTGCTGGATAGCCCTAGTTACTCACTACCCATTTTCATCAAAATCTCAATTTTGAAGGTGGGTGGACTTAACACGGTTTGGAAATAAGCTCTTCATATATAGAAAGGTGGTTTATGTACACGCATTTTGATACCACAGTCGCCCAATTTTGTTTAATATTAACAACACATCTTTTTAAAGAAAAAAAAACACACCAAATTTAAAAGTTGCAGTAATGATGTAATGATTTGAAATCATCGCGAAGATAATAACGGTTTTACAATCCACGTGCTTATTCCGTTTATAACCATTTGTCGTTGTAAATGCAACTTTTAAATTGCTTTTTTCTTTTAAATACTGCTGTGTTAGTTGTTAATATTGAACGAAATTAGGCGACTGTGGTATCAAAATACGCATACATAAACCACTTGTCTCTATATGTTAAAATACATATCAATTTGTAAGTGCCCTTTAGCAAAGTCATAGTTCATTGAATTTACAACCGTATGACAAAATGTATGACGAAACAGGCGAAAATAGTAACCTTTTGCACATGATTTGCAATTTAAAGAGAATTGGCCATTGGTCATTCTAATGACGCTAGTATATGGACAATATAAGTGTGCTTTTTCATTTGACATAAAATTTAAAAAATATGCGAGGAACACTAGATGTTTTGACTTTTAAAACCTACATGTTGGTCAAAACTGTGCCAGGATAGGTCGTTTTCAACAGATTTACCACAGTCGCCTTACTATAAACATTGAATTGCGTTATCTGTTGACCTAATGAGAGAAATTGCTTTTAGGGCGAAGTGTTAGCTTTCGTTCGATATAAAAAAAAATTGATTGGATGAGGGGAACATTTGAGGTTTTGACAAAAACCAATCACAGAGGCCCTATTTTCCAGCTAGCAGCTCCACAGCTCGTACGATGCTATGCACTCAACAGTGTAGTGTAATCAAAGACTGTGTAGAGACAATTCACTGCTTGCTTGGAAGCTCTTGAACGAAAATGTGTGTTCAGGTGTATCGAGGTGGAAACTGTGCATAGATGGTTTATACGAGAATAGTTTTTGTATAGAAACCTTTCCATATGTTGTGAATACGATTATTAGTTCTGTAGCTTTTGGCTATAGGCGTCGTTACTCTTTGTGAAGTCCTGTTAGTGTGGACAAGTGTACAATGCCGTTGCTGTTCAAATCGTAAACTAGAGTAGCAACTATGATTATACTAATTTCAACGTGCATTGATTATAGGTAACGGCTCCGGAGTAGATGTATACATCATTGATACTGGTCTCCGTCATTCTCACAACGACTTCGGTGGTCGTGCAGCTTACCATTGGGATTACCAACCAGATGTAAGTATTGACAGTAAGCAGTGAGCATAAATCCCGTGCGAGTTTTGTGATCAAAGCCACAATTTATGATTTCGGTCAAAATGTATTTCTGTTATTCTTAGTCAAAAATATAACGTAATAGTAGTTACAATTGAATATATGAATACACAACCCACCCAAGTCCATACTTTGGCCAAATTGAGTTAAGCATGGGATATTGTTGCTATACATAGGCCTGTCATGTGTATGAAAGAACAACTCAAATTCATCCTCTGTGTCTATTGAGCATGTGAAAAATAGCATGTATGAAAGAACCACCAAAGTCCATGATTTGAGTCTTGTAACACATTTATTGAAATCCAGTATGTATAAAAGTCCACTTGTAACACATTCATTACTGGAGAGTGACTTTTGGAAAAAAATGGGTTTAATCAAGGAAAGTGTGTGGTTTATATTACATGGCAGAATGCTTATCAACATTATACATACCTGTGTGCTTTATTTTGTATTATCTTACTGTGATTCAAGCACTTCAGGCTTAGTATTTCACATGAGTATTCAAGTACACCATTGGGTATTAAAATCGTTTAAAAAATAGAAATTTTAAATAAAATGAGGGTGTCCCTGTATGAGCAAATTACACATTTTTGCTTTAAGGATAGACAAGGTATTGTTGGTCGAAGCAACAAAAAAAAATCGATTTTCATTATCTAGATCAATATATTATTGAAAAATAACACCTTGATGTTTTGCAAAAGTTCATTCTACAAATTCTATACATTGCAAACTTGCTTAATTTATTGTTGTTAATAAGTTGTGTACGTTTTACGGGTTTGGGTAAAAACATGCGACATGCTGCTGAAACTTACTGATTGAATTAGATTGAAATGATTTTCTCTTCCAAACGTCACGCTTGGTATAAACTTTTGTGTGTGCTCATGACGTACACAAATTCATCTTGATTCCAACGCCGAGATATTATTATTAGAGATAGCAGTGTAGCAAACGTCTGCGAAGTGTAGCAACGGTGAACAATATGTTACGTTGCCTGTCTTAATTACACCTCTATATAACTAGTCACTCAAAACGCCCTGGCTACTGCGTTGGTGTTCACTCACCTGTTAAAGCCACTAAGTAAGTATGTCTGTATGTACTAGATCGACAGGCTCAGATTTATTTTTTGCTAGCCCTAGTTCTTTGGATATATAACTTACACCCACCCACCCACCCACCCACCCACCACTGTAACATGATTTGTTTTCAAGAATTCTTGCTTTAAGTTTGCTTGAGTGTTCTAGTTTCAGCTAAATTCTTTTTTGATGTTTAGTGAGGTATGGAGAGTGTGGCCTTCAACACGTAAAATTGAGAAGGCTATTTAGCATAATAAAGGGTTAGCAACGGTGAGCAAGAAAAGTGGTTATTTGCATAGTAAATACACTATTAAATCACGGCGAGATGTAAATTGGGTGATGATGTCACAGCTCATTAGAGTTTGTCACTCGGCTTATTGTAGCTTGTTGTAATGGTAAAGCTCGGGCTCGAGGAGGCGTGGCGTCAGTCAATCAATTAATTAATGAGAAATCTTTGACAATCGTTTGTACTTTCATACTTTCTTGCAACAGAATGAGGGCATAGATTGCAACGGGCACGGAACTCACTGCGGTGGTACTTCCAGTGGAACGACCTATGGTGTTGCACCAGGTTCTAATGTGTTTAGTGTTCGTGTGCTCAGTTGTTTTGGAGTTGGTTCCTGGACTAATGTTATCGCTGGTATGTACTCTCATCCCTATACACGACTAAGGCCAGAAAAATTCACTGATTGTACATAATTCCCTTCTAAGGGGCAGGGTCGGTCGATCGGATTTTTTTAAAAACGGAGTGGCACTCATAATATGGAATTTGCACTTAAAAAGAGACCACTTGGGAGCTATGTGGGTCTCTTATCTTTTAACTACTTTTTTTCATTACACCCAATGTTGTTGGAATTTATGTCTAATAACATCTTTGAATTGGGCTCATACTTACATTGTGGTCAGGTTGACATGGGAATTTGCCTTATTTGTATATTCACATGTTTGTTCCCACTCCTCCTTACGTCATACATACATTCGCCCAGTCCCATTTCCCTAATATGAAATTAAAACCAAAATAGGAAATTCAACTCAGCAGAGGTGGGCTTCGAACCCACGCTGCATACAGAATAGTCAAGTCCAGCGCGCTAATCCATTGGTCCACATGACTTATCGGTAGCCAAATCAAACATATAGGCTACAGGCAACTCCAACATTTATCGGGCATAGAATAGAAATACAACAATATGTGTACCGTGGTGCGCACAATACATATGTGACCCGTTACAGCAAACGGTACCTTAAGTCGGATGCTACATATACGAGAGTCATTCAAAAAAGTTTTACCTCCACCATCATATCTCAGTCATCTAACGTGCCAGTCAATTGAAATTACCTATACTTATACTCTTAAATCTAGGCTACAAAATAAAAAGTATTTGATAAAAATGTGATATTTGGTTATTAAGATATGTTGGTTTAAAGCGAATACATATTTGGTACATCGGAAACGGTTAAAAACTGAAGCCACAAGTTTAGTAAGCAATAGCATCATATTGTAGCTTTGGATAATGTCAATAAAAATGTTTTCAAGATGCGGTTGTCCGACTGCTTTACTCGGGATAAGCATTTTGGTAGTGTTTGAGCTCCCTGACATACTTTGGGACTTCAAATCAAAATGAAATATGTGTTATAATTATGAGAAGAAAACATCAAAAGGTTCAACAGACACACAAATGTTAGTGAAATTTTGACTAACGTTTAAGGGTAATTCGTAATTACGTCCTATTTTAAGCAATGGATGCATCTGAACGTGGAAATAAGATGTTTGTTAATATTAAAACTGTTTGTTAATATTAATACAAAAACTGTGCATAAGACTTATTTGATTTTAACTTTTGAACCAATTCATATGACTTGAACCAACAAGTGCTGACCCGATTGAAGTCAACCACCTATGGAAAAGGGTCAATACGAATGCTAGCTGAACATGTATCGGTTTTGTTGTGCAAAATTCATGATACCCAGTAATACTGTACTATCTACAAGCATTAGATATTGATCAAATTATTTTAACAAAAATAAAGCAATTTAATCATTTTCAGAAATAAATCTGATAAATAATGATTTTCACATAGACCTTTTTAATAGCCTTTCTTTTCAGACCATTTCCGATGTTTTTATCAAATAACCTTTATTTTATAGCCAAGATTAAAGAGTATAACCATTGGTAAAATTACATAGATTTTCATCATTTTGTGAGCGTTTATTTTCACTAAATTTATAAAATATTTTGAGGTATATAAAATTGAAATAAAAGTCTCTGCATCCTGAACGACACCAACAGTACCACAAATTGGTTATACATGTTGTACAGTTAATATTCATATATTAATTTATACATAGGATGCTTCAGTTTATACACAAAAAATATTTCAGCGAAAACCCACCCACTCGGCTATTTCAAAAAGATAATCAGACTTATAGAATGTGCAATAATTAGCATTAAAAACAAGTCGATTTTTACGCATTTTAAAAACGCCGTGGCCCGATGACGAATGCCGCTGTGGTTTGTGCCTGTGCTTCGTCCTGAGTTCTATTCAACTGCATGCATGCACACAAGACCATGGAATCACTGACTAATGTATTAAATTCACTCACTGTGCTAGAATGCATGACTTATTAAATGGTTTGACTAAAAAACGATTCTCTTATAAATACATCTACGCACAGTTTCCACCTCGATACACCCGAGTACACAGATATTTCCAGCACAGCGGGCCTAGTCTCCACGCAGTCTGTGTTATACTACACGGTTGAGTGCATAGCATCATAAGAGCTCTGTGAGATCTAGTGGAAAATAAACATCTGTGATTGGTTTTTTATCAAAACCTCAAGTGTTCCTATCGTCCAATCAGAATTTTTTTATATCGAACGAAAGCTACCACGTCCCCCTAAAACACCTTTTTTCATTAGGTCAACAGATAACGCAATTCAATGTTATAGCAAAGCGAATGTGGTAAATCTGTTTTAAACTACCTATCCAAGCACATTTTTTAACCAAAAATGTAGATTTTAAAAGTCAAAACCTCAAGTGTTCCTTACAATAATTTTATGTCATTAATGAAAGAGCACACTTATAATGTCCATAATCACTAGCTTCATTTTAATGAGCAATGGGCAATTCTCTTTTACTTGCAAATCTTGTGCAAAACGTTAATGTTTTCGCCTGTTTTGTCATACGGTAGTAAATACAATGAACTATGATTTTGCTAAAGAGCACTCACAAATTGATATGTGACCATTAGAGACAAACAATTTTACTATCATGACCTCATTATGATAGAACATTCATGTGATTCGGTTGGTTAAAAGTAGTTCAAAATGTAATAAATTGAACTAAATAATATTTTTAAAACTAATTTTGTCTTTTAAAAAAAAAAAAAAAAACGGGTTTGAAATAAAGTTTTTCCTAGGACTTTTTTTTCTAGCATAATAACATGTAGGCATATTTGACAAGTTTGTACATAGACAATTGAATGGCCTATTATTTATTTTAGGTTTAATTCTCTTTTGCCATGTTTGTTTTAAAATAATATTCCTACATTGCTCTCTTTCCTTTTGAAATAATGTTCGAGGGGATCACCTAACACAATAACCATACGGCTATGCTTTTGTATCCTAGAGAGACCCCAGCTTTTGGACAGCGCAGCTCCCACAGACCCCTGAATTTTACCAAAGCAGCGCGCCGAATGAACCATCAAAAATGTATGATATGCACCCCCTAATGCTCATGACGGCAAATGTAGAAATCAAACTGTAAATTACACATTGCGAATAATATATTACAACTAATTCTATTACCCCCACGACCCATTATTCAAAATCGCGCACTGTGATTTGTTGAAACGCGTCACGTGACAGACCATTAATTAGCGATAAAGTGTCAAGGGCAACGAACTTTATGTTCTTCTATCATCACAGCGCACAGCAGAGCGCACAGCACACCTGCTTATGTAGGGGAGAATAGAATGTCAGGGGTGTGTTATTGTATGTACATACCTGCTTATGGGGGAGAATGGGATGTTAGGTTGTGTTATCATGTACATACGCTTTGGCTACGCTTATGCGCTCCACCTTGAGGTAAACAACTTGAAATATTTGGGCAAAAATTTTTATATTTTCTCTTTAAATCACACTATTTTGTGGTAATAGAATAGAAATAAAGGGTGCAGCATTATCCTTTACACGCAAATAATGTGTCCTCGGCAGTAAAACGTTTAAATAATGGGTTCGGCTGCGCCTCACCCATTATTTACGTTTTTACTGCCTCGGACACATTATTTTCGTGTAAAGGATCATGCATTACCCTTTATTTCTTAAATAAAAGGACATGAATCTAATGCGAGACATTTTTTAGCTATTCACAAACTAAAAAAGTGCAGTGTACTTCCTAATATTAAAACTATTACACATTAGTAAAAGTCCTAGCGACGCTGTATTTTCCTGGCATATGGAGTACACCGGGGTATATATTATGAATCGTGACATGATTTCACTCACCCTTCCCATATTCAATGAACTTCTCTGGAAACCCGTTTATTTCTTCGTTTGGACACACTTGTCTTATTATCCGTATGAAAAAAAGAGCATTATGCAGTTACTGTCCTTTTTTCCTATTCAGTGCACACACAGCACTCCAATTGATGATTGACCTCTAGCTCACTCACTGTACTGTAGGCATAGGCAATGGGCTAGTTAGTGGGCTGGTGGGAAAACCCTTCACCCAATAATAGCCATAGAAGCTCACATGTGAATTATAATGTTCAACATAATAACATACTACCATTTGAAGTAAAAAATGTCAGGGGAAAGCTGTTGTCGAGCTGTTTTCCCGAAGAGAGTCTTCCAAAATTTCACAACAGTCGGACATGTAATTTAAATGGCAAATTGAATACATGAATACAAAACCCACCCAAGTCCATGGGAGGTGATTTTGAGAGAAAAACCTGTGTATCATTTTAATTCCTTCAGTTAGATTTACCTGGTCAATATGGTAAGTTTTACGTGCAAATGAGTGGATTAACCTGTTTTAGGTATGACGATTAGCATTTCAGGGACTTCGTGGGGTTCATTTTAAATTTTGGACTTGGGTGGTTGTTTGAATCATATACAAAGACAACAATGTTAGAATGAGATTACCACTAGTAAGATAATACAAAATAAAGCACACAGGTATGTATAATGTTGATAAGCATGTAATATAAACCACACACTTTCCTTTATTAAATCCATTTTTTTTTCAAAAGTCACTCTCTAGCAATGAATGTGTTACAAGTGGACTTTTATACATACTGGATTTCAATGAATGTGTTACAAGACTCAAATCATGGAATTGGGTGGTTCTTTCATACATGCTATTTTTCACATGCTCAATAGACACAGAGGATGAATTTGAGTTGTTCTTTCATACATATGAAAGGCCTATGTATAGCAACAATGTCCCATGCTTAACTCAATTTAGCCAACGTATGGACTTGGGTGGGTTTTGTATTCATATATTCAATTGTGCTCAACAGCTGACTCGTGATAGCTCCAACTTCGAACGAGCACCATCGTGTGATCGGTTTGATCAATTTTCGCCATAGAAGCTGTAAATAAACTTCAATTCTTTCCCTCTATGGTCATCTAAAAATGATTAAAATGCGATTTTGGAAAGATTGTTGTCGAGCCCTCCCATATATGGAGTTCTGACTGCCTGATAGGGAGCTAAAAAATGGAAAAACTTTTTCCAAACCGTGTTAAGTCTAAAATCACATGTTTCTCATTTACGTGTGTTGACATGAGTTGTACCATCCACATGGCTGGAGAACAATACGCAGACTATTGTTCTCTTTTCGGAAACAAAGGCCACGCTCAGTATTGTTAACTGTGCGTTTGCTTTGTAATGGTGCATCCAACTGAAATTATAATACCTATTTCATCACAGCACATTAAATATCGCACATGTCAGAAACATATGTTTATGAATTTAACCAGGGCTATGAGACCCATCCTTGATTTAACATAGTTGAGCTGTTTTCAATGAGGTTTATCTTGGTTTAATGGGGTTTAAGTCCTGCAAAGGTCGTGGTGAATTCTGCTGTAGACATGACTGCATAATGATATGTTTCTATACATGATATATCCTACTAAATCAACAAGAATGCATGAAGTGTTTGATCTGTACTAGGCATATCTAAGATGGAAGCGCTGTCCACTTATATGTTAAAATTCATAACCAGTGGCAGTGAATGCCGCCAATCTTATGCTTCCTCTTAAAAGTTATAATGATGTATATTCATACGTAGCGGTAAACGTAAATAGGAAGCAATTTAAGGGATCTGGAATGAGCGTTTTGAGCGTTTCGGCAGTATTTTTTGTGGGACATGAGAGCACATCAGACATATCGAATTGCATTCTGAATACGAAGAATGTCTTTCTAATATCAAATAATTTTCATTTTTTGAAATTCACGATATAATACAAATTTTATGACAAATGATTAAAATTTGATATTTTTCACATTTTTGATATATAACAGTCCTCGATGTATATTTTATAAATCTAATGACATATTCTTAAAGTGTATGTAGCTGGGAGGAAAAGCCGACGATCAATTGAAAAATTTTGACCTTTCATATTGAAGATATGGATTTTTTCCCAAAAGACCTAATTTTTTTGGTGTTTTGGGGAAAAAAATCCATATCTTCAATACGAAAGGTCAAAATTTTCAATTGATCGTCGGCTTTTCATCCCACCTACATACACTTTAAGTATAAATCATCAGATTTATAAAGTTTACTTCAAGTACTGTTAAGTATCAAAAATATAAATTTTGAATCATTTGCCATAAAATGTGTATTACATTGCGAATTTAAAAAAATCAAAATTATTTGATATCAGAAGGACATTCTTCGTATTCAGAATGCAATTCGTAATGTCTGATGTGCTCTAATGTCCCACAATAAATACTGTCCAAACGTTCATACCCCACCCCTTAAGACTTCTACGCTACTCAAATTTCACTCACCGGAGCGCTTTCACCGGGTCAACCGGCGTCTTCAGTGGATGATATTGCTCTGAAGATTTGTTGTTGCTAGTGATGTTATTGGAACACCTCCGTTGGAACAACTACCTGACTCTCCGGAACAAAGGGGGCGCCACCACATCTTCAAGTTTGACAACATCTACATCTGAGGTGTTCCAATAACATCACTAGCAACAACAAATCTTCAGAGCAATAACATCCGCTGAAGACGCAGGTTGACCCGGTGAAAGCGCTCCGGTGAGTGAAATTTGAGTAGCGTAGAAGTATTAAATTGCTTCCTACTCTTAAACGTTATTTTCAAACAGCCTGCAATATACGCATCATCCTGCATCAATGTGAGTGGCCCTGGATTTTTGGGGCATTGGACCGAAACGTTCATTATTTAGGTTATTATTATTACATATACGGAAGACATGACCTTAATCTTCCACACAGTATAAATTTCAAACTCAGTTAAATGGGTGGCTGCATTTGAAATCTACACCCCTTGTGTGGGAGACTAAGGTGATGTCACATTAATGTAGGCCTAATAGCCCAATTGCACATTCCCGAATTTGGAGCATGTGGCCTATTCGATATTAACATTCACATGTTGTCATCCTATATATATATATATATATATTATTAACTCCAACATGATAGGAGTTGACTCAGTCACCAGTGCTAGCGGAAACAGAGTTGGATCCATGTCTCTCGCTGGAAGTGGAGCACAGTCTGTTGATGATGCCGTTTCGGCCGCTGTTGCTGCAGGAGCTGTTATGTCCGTAGCTGCAGGGAACGACAACGTCAATGCTTGCAACTACTCACCAGCACGTGAACCAACGGTGAGTGCTCGCTTTTCTTCGGCCTTTAAAAAAAATTTATCAAATTGAATGCTGAATGTAAAATGGGCAAGGCCTCGGCACCTTGAGCCGCACCGTTTGGGCACATCACGTAAAATAATACTTTTAGAAATCATTTACTCAGTCTTAAGGTTCGTTCATACTACGCCGCAATTGCGTTGCGATGCATTGCGATGCGGTGCGATGCCGCATCGCATTGTACTGAAAATACTGCAATTGCGATATCGCAATAAAGTTAAATACATTTTAACTTGGAAATGCGACGAGTTGCGTCGAGTTGCGGCAAAAGTAATCGATATATCGGTATCGCAAAGCAACGCATCGCAAATGCGGTGGTGGTATGAACGAACCTTTAGCGTGCACAAAGTGCGATAAAGTAATATAATAAGCGTGCATGAATTGCATGTATTTATAGGTTTTCCTGGTCAATTTCGCAACTTGTGCGTTTAATTTAATAAAAGTGTCATTCGTTTTCGCGCAAGATTGAATGATTGCAACGAATCCCGATTTCTTTTTCGCATTATGAGCAATCGATTTCATTTTAGATCAATCGAATTAATATATGATCAGAACAATTCATTAAATTGTGAATTCAATTTCGTTCTCGAATGTTTCAATTTCACCATTAGACGTCTAATTTAAAGAAATAGGCAATCAATTTCGCCAAAGATGCACGGGGGACTGCGAAACGTGGTTAATCCTATTTTCAATTTCATGCATTGACAATCTAATTAGCGAAAAGAAATTCAATTTGAAATTATGCGCATTTTCTAGTATACTGACATAGGCCTATAGGCCCTACGTCTACGTTGCAGCAGAAAAAAGTGAGTAGCCCTATGTAACACAGAATAAACACACAAATGTTTTAATGGGTAATGCTTGTAATGAGAGTATACTTTAGGTACAGTCTGACAGTGTTCATTTATAAACACATTAATGCTTGCAAATACGAATGTAACATGTTTTAAACACACGAACGCATTAAAATGTTTAAAACATCGCTTAACACGTTCGGGTGTTAGCAGTTTAAACACTTTAACATGTCAGTTAATCCAGTGGCGTAGCGTCATAGGGGCACGGGGGGGGGGGGGGGGGGGGCATGTGCCCCAATCGATCTGAAATTTTTTAAATCCCACAGGAAAATGGCCGAAAATTGCCCCCCAATCAGACCCGGTGCCCCCAATCATGGTCGGTGCCCCCGAATAAAAATTAATAAAATGTTATACTATAGGCCTATATATAGTACAGATTTTCACACAATGAAATGGACACGAAATGGGTCTAATTAAACAGGTTGTGATGTGAAGGATATGTTTATAAGTCGACTGCAAAATATGCTCAGCTATTTAATTTCTGGATGTTGTTTTGACTGTGTTCATTCAGTTTTTAGTCTTATACGATACATATTATACAATTAAAAATACGAAGATTTAAAAAAGACCTATCGTAAGAAGAAGTAGCATTAACGTAAAGGAAGAGATTCATTATATTTTTACACAGCCGTGACGTTAGTTTTTTGCTCTAGCACTCACATGCTTACATCGATTTTGACCTAACTTAGTCACAATGATCATTAACCGTGCACCTACAAGTTACATGAAACTCATGGGGTCAAAGGTCACGCAGAGGTCATAGGGGTCAAAAACGTGATTTCAACTAAAAATGCATCTTCTCCCACAACTTACGTAGGACAGCGGCGCCACTAGCACACATGCATTGATATTACCCAGTGTCTATGTGGTATACACAGATTTGGGGTCAAAGGTCATTAAGGGGTCATTTCCGGTATAAAATGAAATACTTTCAAAAAATTTTATTAGCTAAACAAAACATAGGCCAGTAACGGTATGTTGACATATGAGTTGTAGTAACCCAGTGTATATGTGATATTTTTTATATGAAGTCAAAGGTCATTAAGGGGTCACTTCCGGTATAAAAACGAAATACCTTTAAAATGCATCTTCTCCCACAAATTACGTAGGACAGTGACGCCACTTGCACACATGTATTATAATTACCTAGTGTCTATGGGGTGTACACAGATTTGGGGTCAAAGGTCATTAAGGGGTCACTTCCGGTATAAAACAAAATATCTTCAAAAATTTTTATTAGCTAAGAAAAACGTAGAACAGTAACGGTATATGCACACATAAATTGTGGTTACCCAGTGTATATGTGGTATTTTTTAATTTGGGGTCAAAGGTCATTAAGGGGTCACTTCCGGTATAAATAGATATACTTATAAAATGCATCTTCTTCCACAAATTACGTAGGACAGTGACGCCACTTGCACACATGCATTGGTGTTACCCAGTGTATATGGGGTGTACACAGATTTGGGGTCAAAGGTCATTAAGGGGTCACTTCCGGTATAAAACGAAATACCTTCAAAAATTTATTAGCTAAGAAAAACGAAGGACAGTGACGGTATGTTCATATATGAATTGTGGTTACTCAGTGTATATGTGGTATTTTTTTATTTTGGGTCAAACGTCATTAAGGGGTCACTTCCGGTCTGAGACGAAAACCCTTCAAAATGTCCCTTCTGCCACAAATAACATGGCATAGTGATGCCACGTGCAAATGTGCATTGACATTAGCCAATGTCTATGGGGTTTTCATATATTTTGGGGTCAAAGGTCATTAAGGGGTCACAACACGGCTGTGTTCGTGGTCTTAGACCACAGCTAAGTCTAGTTTATAATTATGATTAACTACACTGAGCTTGATTGAACTATGGGACATACATCACTTTATGGTTTCTGAACTAAACCGGGAAAAATGCTTTTGAATATTATAATTAGTTATAATTACACAGCCGTGACGTTAGTGCACCACAAGTTACATGAAACTCATGGGGTCAAAGGTCACGCAGAGGTCATAGGGGTCAAAAACGAAAAAAAAAAAAAAAATGCATCTTCTCCCACAACTTACGTAGGACAGCGACGCCACTAGCACACATGCATTGATATCACCCAGTGTCTATGTGGTGTACACAGATTTGGGGTCAAAGATCATTAAGGGGTCACTTCCGGTATAAAATGAAATACCTTCAAAAATTTTTATTAGCTAAACAAAACATAGGCCAGTAACGGTATGTTGACATATGAGTTGTAGTAACCCAGTGTATATGTGATATTTTTTTATATGGAGTCAAAGGTCATTAAGGGGTCACTTCCGGTATAAAAACGAAATACCTTTAAAATGCATCTTCTCCCACAAATTACGTAGGACAGTGACGCCACTTGCACACATGTATTATAATTACCTAGTGTCTATGGGGTGTACACAGATTTGGGGTCAAAGGTCATTAAGGGGTCACTTCCGGTATAAAACAAAATATCTTCAAACATTTTTATTAGCTAAGAAAAACGTAGAACAGTAACGGTATATGCACACATAAATTGTGGTTACCCAGTGTATATGTGGTATTTTTTATTTTGGGTCAAAGGTCATCAAGGGGTCACTTCCGGTCTGAGACGAAAAACCTTCAAAATGCCCCCTTCTGCCACAAATAACATGGCATAGTGATGCCTAATGCAAATGTGCATTGACATTAGCCAATGTCTATGGGGCTTTCATATATTTTGGGGTCAAAGGTCATTAAGGGGTCATAACACGGCTGTGTTCGTGGTCTTAGACCACAGCTAAGTCTAGTTCTTTCTTCTTCTTCTGTCAACCATTACATTTGCTCTAGCACTCACACACTTACATCTATTTTGACCTAACTTGGTCACAATGATCATTTACCATGCCCCTACATGTCACATGAAACTTGTGGGGTCAAAGGTTACGCAGGGGTGATTTCAACTAAAAATGCATCTTCTCCCACAACTTACGTAGGACAGTGACGCCACTAGCACACATGCATTGTTATCATCCAGTGTCTATATGGTGTACACAGATTTGGGGTCAAAGGTCATTAAGGGGTCACTTCCGGTATAAAACGAAATATCTTCAAAAATTTTTATTAGCTAAGACAAACGTAGGACAGTAACGGTATATGCACACATAAATTGTGGTTGCCCAGTGTATATGTGGTATTTTTTAATTTGGGGTCAAAGGACATTAAGGGGTCACTTCCGGTATAAAACGAAATACTTATAAAATGCATCTTCTTCCACAAATTACGTAGGACAGTGATACCACTTGCACACATGCATTGGTGTTACCCAGTGTATATGGGGTGTACACAGATTTGGGGTCAAATGTCATTAAGGGGTCACTTCCGGTATAAAACGAAATATCTTCAAAAATTTTTATTAGCTAAGACAAACGTAGGACAGTAACGGTATATGCACACATAAATTGTGGTTGCCCAGTGTATATGTGGTATTTTTTAATTTGGGGTCAAAGGACATTAAGGGGTCACTTCCGGTATAAAACGAAATACTTATAAAATGCATCTTCTTCCACAAATTACGTAGGACAGTTATACCACTTGCACACATGCATTGGTGTTACCCAGTGTATATGGGGTGTACACAGATTTGGGGTCAAAGGTCATTAAGGGGTCACTTCCGGTATAAAACGAAATACCTTCAAAATTTGTTTATTAGCTAAGAAAAACAAAGGACAGTAACGGTATGTTCATATATGAATTGTGGTTACCCAGTGTATATGTGGTATTTTTTTATTTTGGGTCAAAGGTCATCAAGGGGTCACTTCCGGTCTGAAACGAAAAACCTTCAAAATGCCCCTTCTGCCACAAGTAACATGGGATAGTGATGCCACATGCAAATGTACATTGACACTAGCCAATGTCTATGGGACTTTCATATATTTTGGGCTCAAAGGTCAATAAGGGGTCACAACACGGCTGTGTTCGTGGTCTTAGACCACAGCTAAGTCTAGTTCATTTTCTTTCTTACTAGGCCTATCCATACGGCAATTTTAAACATTACTTAAAATATGTTTTCCCTTCACAATTAATATAGCAACGTGCTTGTTTGAACAATGTTGACGATACATGTAGGCCTATCTAATGTTCAATATAAACACGATAAATAGCATTTTTATATTTGAACCATTGTAAAATATTTAAGAACTTCTGGATTTGATTCTGCACTTTGCAAATTCGATTGAACATTTTTCCATTTTGTTTCCGCATATATGAATTTGTATTTCCAAATAGGCTCTGAATTCAAGGCCACGTGAATTTGGCTGCACAATTTGCGAAATTTGCTGCACAATGTGCGAAATTGGGTGCACTATTTAGAATTTTGAATGCGTATTAATGAAATAGATTGCACATTTGCTAAATTGAAATCGAGAATGTAAGCGTTCATTCAATTTCGCGCGAAAAGGAATTTAACTTATACTAAACTGAACGCCCAAAGTTTAAAACTGGACGGGAAAACCTATATTATATAACGACATTAAAAATAAGCGTAATGAGCATCTTTTATAAGATACTTTCTTGGGTTTTTTCCCCCGCTGGATAGTAGACGAGTGAATATACGTTTAGACAAAATTACAAAATCAATGTTTTTTGTTCAAAATATCTCGAAAAGACCTCCTCAACAACATTATCAAATAAGGAAAAAATAGGAACTAGGGAAAAATCGCTTATTTGCATAAAACAAAAACGGCCGCTTATGCAGGGCAAAATTTCAAAATTGACCGATTCTGTGAAAACCCATGTACAGCCTGTCTAAAAAAAATGTGCAAGTAAAGAGCGCCCTCTCTGGCAATTAGAAAATACCGTTGTGACATAATGCTTACATCAACGTCAAGGGTGTAGTCTTAGCTCTCAAAGAGGGCGCTTTTCACTTGCACAATTTTTTTGGAGACAGGCTGTATACCTCTTATTATTAGGATTCGGAAAAGGTATAGTTTGACCCACCTCCGATGTACTCTTGGGGGGGTAGAAATCCCAGTTTGCATCATTTTGACCCGGTGTTATCAGTGGGATATAATACATACATATACCGGTCTTTTTTTAGAGAGAGACTGTAGGCCTACATGTAAAGTCTTCGAGCTTCCACAAAAGGACTTTATTGGGAGAATGTGGGAAAAGGGTTCCTTTCCCCTTTTCTTTTCCTTTGCCTTGCCGATTTCCTCTTTCATTTTTGTCATAGGGGTACTTGTCTCTTTCATTTTTTTTATCAGGAGGGGTGTCACTCCTTCCCCTACTACCCCACACCCCACTGGCTCCGTTACTGTTCTCTTGCTACGTGGATGGCAGTATGAAACATGCCTATTCTAAATCGTCCTTTTGAAATTTTTCAGGCTATTACTGTAGGAGCAACTGATAGTACTGATACTCGAGCATCATTCTCCAACTACGGGTCTTGCCTCGATATCTTCGCCCCTGGAGTCAGCATCACCAGTGCATGGCATACCAGTGACACTGCCAGCCATACGAAGCATGGAACTTCGATGGCTTGCCCGCACGTCTCAGGTAAAATAACTTTATTTATTTCATTCGTTCATTCGTTCATACTTTATTACTGATTTATTTATCTATTTTTGTTTGTTTTATGGCTGGATATTTTGTGTGTATACAGTAGGTTGTGAGGGTGAGTGGGACGGACCAAAATATGCTAGTCCCAATTGTATTGCTTCTGCCGCTATTATAGATCAAGCACCCATCCCCTTCTTGATAACGCTTCGAGCCTAGGGGTGGATACAGGGGGCCCAAATGATTGGAATGATTGCATTCTGAAGACGAAGAATGTCCTTCTGATATCAAATAATTTTGATTTTTTGAAATTCGCAACACATTTTATGGCAAATGATTAAAAATTGATATTTTTGATATTTAACAGTACTCGAAGTAAACTTTATAAATCTGATGATTTATGCTCTGCCATGCGCTTCAACGGAAAAGGTTGAAGTTCTGAGATATTTTCTCAAAATATCAAGAGAATATCACAATATCTTAAGAACTACTGAACCAATACTGAGCTTGTTTGTACTCATTTTAATGCATTTTTCATGCTGATTCCAAATATGGTCATGAAAATTTACATTTCTGAAATTTTTGAATTTTTAAAACAATTTTGAAACATGTCGTCTGCAGTCGACACCCGCGTGAAGAGAGTTAAAGTGTATGTAGGTGGGATAAAAAGCCGACGATCAATTGAAAATGTTGACCTTTCGTATTGAAGATATGTACTTTTTCCCCAAAACACCAAAAAATGAGACGAGTTGATTCTATGGCCATTTTGGCTGCTGAAACTGAATCTGGAAAGCCTTTTGATATAACATGAATTTTTATATTGGTTCAGTGAACTTTTTCAAAATGTGCACCAAAAACCACCTTTTCCTGACATTTTGCTGAAAATTTACCAATAATATTAAAAAAACATAGCTTTTATAGGTTTTGAGGTCACTGAATTAAAAAATACATTAATTTAGAGTGATTCAAGCATTTGTATTGCCATTTGTATTGCCAGTTAGCTGCAAAAAGTTTTAAAAATCTTCAAGTTGATGTGTGTGTTTTACACGTCTATAACACTTTGGGCCTATAGTAGCTGTCTATGTACATTGTAGTGTACAACAAGAAGCAAAAATATAATTATGTATATTCATACGTAGCGGTAAACGTAAATAGAAAGCTAAATTATACTTCTACGCTACTCAAATTTGAAGCAACAACTTTGAAATCTTTGTTGAAAAGAAAATGTAGATTTCTACACGAAGAAACTCTCTGCCAGGTAATACAGTGAAACTGAACTGTCAAAGGCGCGTTCACTAATCAATATCAAAGACCGTCATTGCGTCGTTTCATTAAAGAGAATCCAAAGTCTGTATACCCCATTGTTGACGCCTGTATATGGGGTTTTGACCAAATTAACCTCATATTTAATGTTCATTTTAACCTAATAATTGCCAATTTTTCCCCCTTTTATTACACTTTTTACCATATTTAACCAGTTTAGTTTCAATATTGTATTTTTTACTCGCGCTTGGCGTGCATTTGTACCATAAACTTATTTTATCGCCAAAATATGCTGGATTCACTAGACGTCAAGAATTTTTTCCAACCCCATCCCCCCATATCGAAAAAAATCCACGCCACTGGTGGCAGACACCTCATACGTATGGACAAAGAAATCGTTGTTTTATCTTCCGTTTTAGACACCCATACACTAACAATAATGGAAAATGATCAACGAATGGCTTCAATTGGTTTTTCATTTGTGGGTCAATTTTAGTTTATACATTAGTTTTAGATACATTTGTACCCGGCACCTTACCATCATAATATGCAAACCACACTTTGGAATTTTTTTTAAATATTTTGCTAACGTATGTAGTTTTTCACACAACGCGCGGCTTAATTGTCATTCAATAATATCCTGACAGTGTTAATAATAAGTAATTATAATAATGATAATTTATAACATTCCAATAATTACAGGAGCAGCCGCCCTACTCCTTGCCAGAGGTGTATCGGCCGGTAATGTTACTTCTACCATGGTTGCTGAGGCAACTACAGGCGTAGTTGGCAACCCAGGAAATGGCAGTCCAAACCTCCTTCTTTATGTCCAATAAAAACAAATAGTAAGTAGGCATGTAGTAAGTAGGCATGTGTACATTTACCTGTAACACTCACCACCACCATCGTTAACACTCACCACTACATGCCGTACAGCAAAAATATTTTATGTGACGATAATATATAAAATATTTTCATCATTACACCACCACCACCATCACCACCAGGTCCACCACCACCGTTAACACTCACCATCACCATTAACACTCACCACCACCACCGATAACACTCACCACCACCACCGTTAACACTCACCACCACCACCGTTAACACTCACTACCACTACCGTTAACACTCACCACCACCACCGATAACACTTACCACCCCCACCATTAACACGCACCACCACTACCGTTAACACTCACCACCACCACAGATAACACTCACCACCACCACCACCGTTAACACTCACCACCACCGATAACACTTACCACCCCCACCATTAACACTCACCACCACTACCGTTAACACTCACCACCACCACAGATACCGCTCACCACCACCATCACCACCAATTAACACTCACCCCTACCATTAACACTCACCACCACTACCGTTAACACTCACCACCACCACAGATAACGCTCACCACCACCACCACCGTTAACACTCACCACCACCGCCGGTAACACTCACCAACACTACCGTTAACACTCACCATCACCACCGTTAACACTCACCAGTACCGTTAACACTTACCACCACCACCATTAACACTCACTACCACTACCGTTAACATTCACCACCACCGATAACACTCACCACCACGCCGTTAACATTCACCACCATCAACATTTACACTCACCACCACCACCGTTAACACTCACAACCACTACCGTTAACACTCACCACCACTGCCGTTAATACTCACCACCACCACCGTTAACACTCAGAACCACTACCGTTAACACTCACCACCACTACCGTTAACACTCACCACCACCACCCTTAACACTCACCATTACCACCGTTAACACTCACAACCACTACCGTTAACACTCACCACCACTACCGTTAACACTCACCACCATCGCCGTTAACACTCACCACCACCACCATTAACACTCACCACCACCACCGATAACGGTCACAACCACCACATTAACACTCACCATCACCACCGTTAACACTCACCACCACTGCCGTTGACACTCACAACCACTGCCGTTGACACTCACCACCACCACCACCGTTAACACTCACCACCACCACCACCGTTAACACTCACCACCACTACCGTTAACACTCACCACCACCGCCGTTAACACTCACCACCACCGCCGTTAACACTCACCACCACCGCCGTTAACACTCACCACCACCGCCGTTAACACTCACCACCACTACCGTTTACACTCACCACCACCACCGTTAACACTCACCACCACCACCACCATTAACACTCACCACCACCACCACCGTTAACACTCGCAACCACCACCGATAACGGTCACCACCACCACCACCACAGACAACACTCACCACCACTGCCGTTGACACTCACCACCACCACCACCACCGTTAACACTCACCACCACTACCGTTAACACTAACCACCACCGCCGTTAACACTCACCACCACCGCCGTTAACACTCACCACCACTACCGTTAACACTCACCAACACCACCGTTAACACTCACCACCACCACCATTAACACTCACCACCACCACCGTTAACACTCGCAACCACCACCGATAACGGTCACCACCACCACCACCGACAACACTCACCTCCACTGCCGTTGACACTCACCACCACTACCGTTAACACTCACCACTACCACCGTTAACACTCACCACCACCATCGTTAACACTCACCACCACCGTTAACACTCTTAACACTCACCACCACCACCATTAACACTCACCACTTTGCTGGCAGTTACCTCCTGATTTCTAAATAGCTGCACATAATAATTTGTGGAGTCGATCTAAGTGTACATAGGCGACAGGTTCAGCTGCAACCAGCCTAGGTGATGGGACCTGATTGTGATGTGTCATCAGTGTCAGCGGAATTACAGTGTGTTGGATTCTCTGTAAAAATATACGCTACGCTATAAATCCATAAATGTATGATTTATTTATTCAACACACACCAGCACCACCCAGGTCCATCATCACCCCTACCATTAACACTCTTTTCTTATTCTTATTTTAATTTCAGATTTGCGTATGAGAGCCAGACAACGATATAATGTAAAAGCAACTTTGTTAATCATTTAAACGCGGAATTATTTTACCAAATTAAGGAGCGCTTAACGCTTTGTGTTTACCGTAATATGCGGAAATCCACCTGTTAAATCTTATCAATTTCATTGTCATTCCTAAAAGCTGCAAATAATTACGTAATATTGTATTAAGATCAATACGTTTTACTATGACCACACGGCACCTCGGCAGGAAATGCGACGGTCTCCACAGTGACGATACTTTAATACAGAGGGTGACCAGCATGGCACGCAATGAAAACGACAGATCACAAAATCATAGACAAATTGCATGTTTATTATCCTTGTGTATTTTTCTATGAACCAACATGTCCGCCATAATTGTTCTCACTATCGGATCTAAAACATGCTCATCTATCAGGACACAGATCTTGAACCTTAATTAGTTTGTACATTCATCAAATGACCTTTAATGTGCATGTGTCGTGGTACAAAAACGCATACTTTGAGGTCAAATTTTATCTTTGATTAGTGAATGGAGATTAATGAACTATGCCACTGATATATATAATGAGACTATTTTGCCTCGTAGAGGGCGTGGTCGCTTTCCTGCCACGGTATGCACATATCAAAAGTATATAGATGTTAAATCACTGACATCATTTTCCAGCGATCTGATATTATGATCGAAATAAATTAAAACACGTTGAAATCTCGATATAGTCTGTTTCCATCGATTTATTTCAAGTTTTAAAGCTATTGAGGGTGTCTGGTGGAGCACAAGAGAGTGAGAGTCTGGTGGGGTGTTAGAGAGATAAGATTGTCGATATAGTACTTATATTGTGATCCTTCAGAAGACAGACACTGACGCTTTCTTTTAATACATAAACTGACAGAACCCCCTTTATGTAGTTCCCCTCTGAACCAGAAGTTGATATCTGTCTTGCCTAGATATCACGTGGAAAGAAGACGATTCCCTTGAGGTTACTTTACAGAAAACCCGCCCATACAGATCAATATCTGGATTTTGTCACTGATCAACAAGAAAGGACAAAAGAAATAGAATATAGGCCTAGGTGGTCTGGGCAAGTACGGGTATCGTCAATGGGTTTTTGACTTAGCCAATAGTCGGAATAAGCCCCTGAAATGCAACAATCTAGCCACCGACCACACACCGTTTATGAGGTTAATGTTTGCACAGAGAGAGTGAAATGCGGTAAATTTTAGTCTCAGAAAAGCTTGACGTGCAGAATAAAACATTTTTGACCAAGGTTGGTCTTAACCCTAGAATTATGAAAACGTATGAAATCATAACTGCTAAATACAGTAAGCCCAAAAATTAAGGTACCAGTTGTGTTCACCCCTGTATCTCCTAAACAAAGACAAATATGTAAGATTAAAACAAGCCATCAATACCTATATTCTTTAGCTCTGATTTAAGACCTTATTTGTTGAAATTGGTTGAGAATTAAAGAAACATTGATATAAAACGTGATGAAAAAGCGAAATCAAAAGTTGCACTTTTGTGTTCTAATCAATGAAAGCACGACGCTAGTTTTACCGTGCTGATCAATGGAAGCACGGCGCTAGTTCGCTTGTTCGCGAACGCGTTGTGTACAAATCAATAGGGCATCATATGGAGCAAACTGCAACTTTTAAAATAAAATTGGCATCTTCCTTCGGTTTTTGGATCGTCGTGTGTTTATTTCTTGAACGATTTAAACAAATTTTTTAATTCGAGCTATAAGATGTAGCTATCGGCTGCTGGTTCCAACAATGGCATATATATCTTAGGATATACAAGGGGTGAACATAACTGGTACCTTAATTATTTGGCTTACTGTAGTTTGAAGTATATAAAGTATGTAAACATATTTAGAAAAGGATAACGTGACGTTTGGTACAAATGCTATTTTTTGGGGGAGGGGAGGCATAACGTAACAAGTTTGTAATAGAGTAGAGTTTATTTCAACAAAATATGTATCTGTAATACTTGGTGGTGACATTTGTAAGTTCCGTCCTGGTTAGAGCCCTCATTCCATGTGGAGACTTTTTCAACATAGAAATGTAACTAGCGGTCACCCGTTTTTCGCGGTTCACAAAATAATGATACCAATGTTTTTTGGATTTTTGTGCGGCGGTTAAAATGGAACGATTGAAGAATTGCGATATCCATTGAGTATGTTGGACTGAGATTTAAATACATGAGTTGACTTTTGTATTGCTCTCAAGCATTATGTGAGTAATCAGATACGGAGATGATGGGATATGTTGGATTTTTATAGTTTAATTAGTTTAATTAGACCAGTGCAAGCTGGTGTATGTTGCGTAAATTTCAAGAATACAATTTGCAAATGCATCACTACCCTCCGAGTTCCATTGCGGAAACATGTATGAAAGATTGGTTAACAAAGTTCTTTGTATCTGATCCAGAATGTTCACTTACTTGTGTACGTTTCAACAACAGCTGTTGTCTTTATCAACACTTGATGGGTAGTGACTGCTATTGGCAACCGACGCTAGAAGTAGTTCCAGCGTTGATCTTGGAGTTGCCAGTCTGTTTTCCTTCAAGGGATTTTCTTGATCCCTGAGTCAGGAACTCATCAAAATGTGAGAGAGTTGGTACTGTCCTTCATCTCTGTTCATGGTGGTGCCCTCCGCTTTCTTATTTCTATAGCCTCCTTTATCCAGCGAGTGTATCTATTTTGCTCTGTGCCGATGACCTCAGCTTCCCCCCATCCTATGACGTGATTCTTGTCGACGACATGATCAGTAATGGCTGACTTGTGTGTAGTTGTTAGCGATTCCTTTCTCCCTGCTCTGGTGGTTACCGTTTTACTCACTTTCTCCGCCTCGCTTTTATGTTCTTCAAGTCTTGTGCCAAACTTTCTGCCAGTTTCCCCTATGTAGGACAAATCGCAGTTCATACAGGGAATCTTATATACTGCATCAGTGGTGTTATTTGGATCGCGTTTGTCTTTTGGGTGTACCAGTTGTTTTCTGAGAGTGTTGTGCGGCTTCATCGCAGTAGAAATGTTGTAATTTTCATAACTCTAGATACTCTTTCTGTGACACCCTTTACATAAGGAAGTACAACCATGCCTTTACTCCTGGTTTTATCATCAGTCTTTTGCTCACTTTCTTGGGCTTGACGCTTTGTATCTGGTCTTTGACCTTTTTAAAGGTCCAGTCAGGATAGCCGCATGTTCTGAGGGCTTCTTGCACTTTCTTCTCTTCCTCCACTTTATCCTCCTCCTCTGTCACAACGCTGTCTTTCCTGTTATACAAAGTGCGTATCACACCAAGCTTTTGATGCAGAGGGTGATGGGACTGATAGTTGAGGTACTGGTCTGTATGTGTTGGCTTGCGGTAGACCAGTAGCTTTACAGTGCCGTCTTCTTTTTTCACGATCAAAGTATCCAGAAATGGAAGGATGCCTTGAGATTCTTGCTCAAAGGTGAATTTTATTGAGCCCGACTTGTCCACTTGGTTGATATGATCGGTAAGACGCTGGACACTGTCTTTGTTTATAACTTCCAACACGTCATCCACATAACGCAACGGTCTACAGTCTAGGGGTGCCGTAGCAATTGCCTGCTGTTCAAGAGCCTCCATGAATATATTGGCTGCAATCAGGGGATACAGGGCTGCCCATCGCAGTACCAAAAAGCTGGCGGTAAATCTTACCTCTAAAGGTAAAATATGTGGTAGTTAGTATGAACTCAAGAAGTTCTACCACATCCTTACTGGTTAGCTTTTTTTTTAGCTCTCACATTTTTGATGAGTTCCTGACTCAGGGATCAAGAAAATCCCTTGAAGGAAAACAGACTGGCAACTCCAAGATCAACGCTGGAACTACTTCTAGCGTCGGTTGCCAATAGCAGTCACTACCCATCAAGTGTTGATAAAGACAACAGCTGTTGTTGAAACGTACACAAGTAAGTGAACATTCTGGATCAGATACAAAGAACTTTGTTAACCAGTTTACTATACCGATCCTGATGAATCTGTTCAATCATGTATGAAAGATTAATCAGCCTGGCGATACGAGAAAACACATCTAGTAGTTGAAGGGATAATTAATCAATGATGAAACAAAATTTTAAAAAAGCAAAGCAAAAAAATGCAAACAAATCAAGAATTATATTTGCCGTGGAAAAAGAAACAGATGTTGCACCCACCCAAGACAGGAAACAACACAGACTGACACAGCAGCAAAAGCCATATCCACTACTAAAAGCAGGTGGTGGTCGCATTGCATTCTCTAAAGTCAGTAAATTTTCATCGTCAACCGTGTAATTGAATGGGATTATTTTGAAATTTTAAAACGCTTGAAATAACACAAACAAATAGTCCTATGTTAATAAATAATATAAATACAAGCTAAAACCATTGGGGTTCGATAATGAACCCCACAAAACTAACCGAGTATATGGACAATTCCATACGGCCGGGCGGTTTCACAAGTTGCCGGCTCTATCATGCCACTCACCGCCTGACTAAAAGCAGAGAAACACAATATACCACTATAAGCTGAAAATAATTACGTAATACCTTTAAAGTTCAATACGTTTTACTATGACCATAATGCAGCTCGACAGGAAATGCGACGGTTTCCACAGTGACGATACTTTAATACAGAGGGTGACCAGCATGGCACGCAATGAAAACGACAGATCACAAAATCATAGACAAATTGCATGTTTATTATCCTTGTGTATTTTTCTATGAACCAACATGTCCGCCATAATTATTCTCACTATCGGATCTAAAACATGTTCATCTATCAGGACACAGATCTTGAACCTTAAATGACCTTTAATGTGCATGTGTCGTGGTACAAAAACACATATTTTGAGGTCAAATTTCATCTTTGATGATTAGTGAATGGAGATCAATGAACTATGCCACTGATATATATAATGAGACTATTTTGGCTCGTTGAGGGCGTGGTCGTTTTCCTACCGCGGTATGCAGAGTATATAGATGTTGAATCACTGACATCATTTTCCAGCGATCTGATATTATGATCGAAATAAATTAAAACACGTTGAAATCTCGATATAGTCTGTTTCCATCGATTTATTTCAAGTTTTAAAGCTATTGAGGGTGTCTGGTGGAGCACAAGAGAGAGTGAGAGTCTGGTGGGGTGTTAGAGAGATAAGATTGTCGATATAGTACTTATATTGTGATCCTTCAGAAGACAGACACTGACGCTTTCTTTTAATACATAAACTGACAGAACCCCCTTTATGTAGTTCCCCTCTGAACCAGAAGTTGATATCTGTCTTGCCTAGATATCACGTGGAAAGAAGACGATTCCCTTGAGGTTACTATACAGAAAACCCGCCCATACAGATCAATATCTGGATTTTGTCACTGATCAACAAGAAAGGACAAAAGAAATAGAATATAGGCCTAGGTGATCTGGGCAAGTACGGGTATCGTCAATGTGTTTTTGACTTAGCCAATAGTCGGAATAAGCCCCTGAAACGCAACAATCTAGCCACCGACCACACACCGTTTATGAGGTTAATTTTTGCACAGAGAGAGTGAAATGCGGTAAATTTTAGTCTCAGAAAAGCTTGACGTGCAGAATAAAACATTTTTTACCAAGGTTTGTCTTAACCCTAGAATTATGTAAACGTATGAAATCATAACTGCTAAATACAGTAAGCCCAAAAATTAAGGTACCAGTTGTGTTCACACCTGTATCTCCTAAACAAAGACAAATATGTAAGATTAAAACAAGCAGTCAATACCTATACTCTTTAGCTCTGATTTAAGACCTTATTTGTTGAAATTGGTTGAGAATTAAAGAAACATCGATATAAAACGTGATGAAAAAGCGAAATCAAAAGTTGCACTTTTGTGTTCTAATCAATGAAAGCACGACGCTAGTTTTACCGTGCTGATCAATGGAAGCACGGCGCTAGTTCGCTTGTTCGCGAACGCGTTGTGTACAAATCAGTAGGGCATCATATGGAGCAAACTGCAACTTTTAAATTGGCATCTTCCTTCGGTTTTTGGATCGTCGTGTGTTTATTTCTTGAACGATTTCAACTAATTTTTTAATTCGAGCTATAAGATGTAGCTATCGGCTGCTGTTTCCAATAATGGCATATATATCTTAGGATATACAAGGGGTGAACATAACTGGTACCTTAATTATTTGGCTTACTGTAGTTTGAAGTATATAAAGTATGTAAACATATTTAGAAAAGGATAACGTGACGTTTGGTACAAATGCTATTTTTTGGGGAGGGAGGCATAACGTAACAAGTTTGTAATAGAGTAGAGTTTATTTCAACAAAATATGTATCTGTAATACTTGGTGGTGACATTTGTAAGTTCCGTCCTGGCTAGAGCCTTCATTCCATGTGGAGACTTTTTCAACATAGAAATGTAACTAGCGGTCACCCGTTTTTCGCGGTTCACAAAATAATGATACCAATGTTTTTTGGATTTTTGTGCGGCGGTTAAAATGGAACGATTGAAGAATTGCGATATCCATTGAGTATGTTGGACTGAGATTTAAATACATGAGTTGACTTTTGTATTGCTCTAAAGCATTATATGAGTAATCAGATACGGAGATGATGGGATATGTTGGATTTTTATAGTTTAATTAGTTTAATTAGACCAGTGCAAGCTGGTGTATGTTGCGTAAATTTCAAGAATACAATTTGCAAATGCATCACTACCCTCCGAGTTCCATTGCGGAAACATGTATGAAAGATTGGTTAACAAAGTTCTTTGTATCTGATCCAGAATGTTCACTTACTTGTGTACGTTTCAACAACAGCTGTTGTCTTTATCAACACTTGATGGGTAGTGACTGCTATTGGCAACCGACGCTAGAAGTAGTTCCAGCGTTGATCTTGGAGTTGCCAGTCTGTTTTCCTTCAAGGGATTTTCTTGATCCCTGAGTCAGGAACTCATCAAAAATGTGAGAGAGTTGGTACTGTCCTTCATCTCTGTTCATGGTGGTACCCCTCCGCTTTCTTATTTCTATAGCCTCCTTTATCCAGCGAGTGTATCTATTTTGCTCTGTGCCGATGACCTCAGCTTCCCCCCATCCTATGACGTGATTCTTGTCGACGACATGATCAGTAATGGCTGACTTGTGTGTAGTTGTTAGCGATTCCTTTCTCCCTGCTCTGGTGGTTACCGTTTTACTCACTTTCTCCGCCTCGCTTTTATGTTCTTCAAGTCTTGTGCCAAACTTTCTGCCAGTTTCCCCTATGTAGGACAAATCGCAGTTCATACAGGGAATCTTATATACTGCATCAGTGGTGTTATTTGGATCGCGTTTGTCTTTTGGGTGTACCAGTTGTTTTCTGAGAGTGTTGTGCGGCTTCATCGCAGTAGAAATGTTGTAATTTTTCATAACTCTAGATACTCTTTCTGTGACACCCTTTACATAAGGAAGTACAACCATGCCTTTACTCCTGGTTTTATCATCAGTCTTTTTGCTCACTTTCTTGGGCTTGACGCTTTGTATCTGGTCTTTGACCTTTTTAAAGGTCCAGTCAGGATAGCCGCATGTTCTGAGGGCTTCTTGCACTTTCTTCTCTTCCTCCACTTTATCCTCCTCCTCTGTCACAACGCTGTCTTTCCTGTTATACAAAGTGCGTATCACACCAAGCTTTTGATGCAGAGGGTGATGGGACTGATAGTTGAGGTACTGGTCTGTATGTGTTGGCTTGCGGTAGACCAGTAGCTTTACAGTGCCGTCTTCTTTTTTCACGATCAAAGTATCCAGAAATGGAAGGATGCCTTGAGATTCTTGCTCAAAGGTGAATTTTATTGAGCCCGACTTGTCCACTTGGTTGATATGATCGGTAAGACGCTGGACACTGTCTTTGTTTATAACTTCCAACACGTTATCCACATAACGCAACGGTCTACAGTCTAGGGGTGCCGTAGCAATTGCCTGCTGTTCAAGAGCCTCCATGAATATATTGGCTGCAATCGGGGATACAGGGCTGCCCATCGCAGTACCAAAAAGCTGGCGGTAAATCTTACCTCTAAAGGTAAAATATGTGGTAGTTAGTATGAACTCAAGAAGTTCTACCACATCCTTACTGGTTAGCTTTTTTTTTAGCTCTCACATTTTGATGAGTTCCTGACTCAGGGATCAAGAAAATCCCTTGAAGGAAAACAGACTGGCAACTCCAAGATCAACGCTGGAACTACTTCTAGCGTCGGTTGCCAATAGCAGTCACTACCCATCAAGTGTTGATAAAGACAACAGCTGTTGTTGAAACGTACACAAGTAAGTGAACATTCTGGATCAGATACAAAGAACTTTGTTAACCAGTTTACTATACCGATCCTGATGAATCTGTTCAATCATGTATGAAAGATTAATCAGCCTGGCGATACGAGAAAACACATCTAGTAGTTGAAGGGATAATTAATCAATGATGAAACAAAATTTAAAAAAAGCAAAGCAAAAAAATGCAAACAAATCAAAAATTATATTTGCCGTGGAAAAAGAAACAGATGTTGCACCCACCCAAGACAGGAAACAACACAGACTGACACAGCAGCAAAAGCCATATCCACTACTAAAAGCAGGTGGTGGTCGCATTGCATTCTCTAAAGTCAGTAAATTTTCATCGTCAACCGTGTAATTGAATGGGATTATTTTGAAATTTTAAAACGCTTGAAATAACACAAACAAATAGTCCTATGTTAATAAATAATATAAATACAAGCTAAAACCATTGGGGTTCGATAATGAACCCCACAAAACTAACCGAGTATATGGACAATTCCATACGGCCGGGCGGTTTCACAAGTTGCCGGCTCTATCATGCCACTCACCGCCTGACTAAAAGCAGAGAAACACAATATACCACTAATTACAGGCTGATTAACCACCACGCGTGGGCAATCATTTACTGTTTAAAAATGGCTAGTCAACTCTGATTGTGTGAGAAGTTGTTTATACTCGGGGAGCTAGGACCACTTTCTGTGCACCCCCACAGGACCAAACCAAACCAACTTTTTTAGGTTCCTGAGATGACCCCAAAACATAATCAGGATGTTCCCAAAAATATAAACTGGCCCCAAGGGGGGTAAAAGGTCATCGAACTTTGCATAGGGTCAAAATTTCAAACTTGCTCAAATTGTGTTGAATTCCAATGTATTCCCCTAGTCACACAGATTCAGAAAATGTATAGTTTGACCTATCTAGGATGTACCATTCTTGAGTTATAACCAAACAGGTCAAAGGTCACGTTTTTGCCTCTATGGGGGGTCGAAAACATCAAAGTGCTCCGATTTTGCCAAAAGAGGTGTCAAAATGTTCGTTTTGGTTAAACATTTGGTTATAACATTTGCATGACGCCCTCAATATTTGTCAAAATTCTGTTTTTTTCATGGTTGTAATAAACTTCTTTAAACTAACATGCCCTGCAAAATTCAAGACTTTCGGTGCTGTAGTTTTGTCAAACTGCGCGATTTTGAATAAAAACAGGAACCGTCGTTTTATTATTATTATTTTAATATTAGTCGAACACGTACACGATGTTCACATCACAGTACGTACACGGCGTGCGGGATGGTACACACACATGCAGCAGCACAGTGACATGCATTGGCGACATCTGCGCTTGTAGAAAATTTCAGTTTTTGGGCGGGTGCGGCGTGCCGCACCCGCCCTGTATTCACTGACTATTGACCTACTTTTTCACATGCCGCAGTGTTGAGAAAATATTCGTGCCGGTTATATCCCAAACACCCACAGAGGTGATAGTTTACGGCGAGTTTTGTAATTATTACTTGATTTTGATATGTAAGTAATACGATAAAATCATCATAGGCAGTAATGTGTTTGTATTAAAAGAAATAACAAAAATAATTATTTTAGTAATAGAAATACTATTTGGAAATTGCAGCAAGATTTGCAGATGTTTTTATTTGAACAGTACCAGTTCACCAGTTTTGCTAGTTTTCCTAATCTTTGGGCTAAATTAATAGCATCGTGAAGGTCATATATATCATTTTATACTGATAGCTTCGGCATGTACTTAAATACAGCTTGTATGTGCATTGTGTTCAGTGTGTACAGTGTACATAGGCTATTTACTTTTCAAATCTTGTGACAAATAGTGCTAATTGCTGATGCTTGTATAAGGTATTATAGACAAGTTATTAGAATGCATGTGCCCCAGTAGAAATGGCCCAGGTTGAATAAAATAAATAAACATATGAATGAATATTTTATTCCCTGGATTATTTTTGTTGGGACAAAATAATGATATAGTTTGACGCTTTGAAATACATTTATGTTAATCATAATAAAGTTACAAAGTTAAAAAATAATATCGAAATATTGTAAAATCAAACTTTTCCCCTCATAAGTTGTATCAAAACAACATATTGAGGAAATTGATATGACAGATTTTTAAACTTTGATATGGAAAGATACCCCAGCCCTGTTGTCTCACCAGAGAAGATGAGCAGAAGTCTTTCTATCTGATGATAAAAAAACTCTAGGTATGATTACGAAAATGTTTTAAATAACTATTATCTACAAAAGTTTTATAACAATGTTTTATATAAAATGTTAACATAAAACGTCTTCTGTTATGATGTGAAGGGTTAATATAAAAACAGGGAAAATCTGTTCCAACTGACCAGCAGAGAACAAAGGATAAGCAATAGATAAGATTAAAATCAAAGAAAATATGACACAACCTCCAATGGGGGAATAACAAACGTATAAACATATAAAGTTAAAACTCTTTTAACTTTCTTTATACGTTTTGTGTTATTCCCCATTGGAAATCGATGTTGTGTCATATTTTCCTATTTTAATTGTGAACTTGACTTACTCATTCTTTCATTTCTCTTGACAATTTTTCATTTGCCCGCCCTATTCCTTTTAAAGGAATTTTATCTTTACTTTACATCAGTTGTCCGGCTCAAAATGAACAGGGGTCATATTTGATAGTAAACGTTAACATGTTATGGAAAAGAAATACTAATCTATGTTTTATGGAAATGTTATAACATGGCTTTAAGTGCCTAAAACGGCCTAAAATGAGGCTATAACGCCCTTTCCAGCCTTCTCTAATATTAATCTCCATAGACTTTAAGTAAAATGAAAAGGTCCATAAAAAGAACAGCATCGAATTGTGTAATAAAATTTTCACAAAATCCTAATTGAGCAAGTACGTATGCAATGCACTAGTTTTCGAGAGGGGGCTATACGAAATGTTTTTAAACATCTGAAAGATATTTTGATTTGATTTGTGAAATCTTTATTGAGGGGTTTAAACTACTTCAGTGGCTAGCACTGCTTTCCAAGCAGGCCCTCATGCATAAAGTAAAATGATATTTACAATGTGCATGATTTACAGAATATCTACACAAATGATATTTACAAGATTACACAAAAATATAGATACATATTTACTTGTACTTGTACAATATAATAAATATAAAAATACATACAATAATACATACATACAATAATAAAAAATGATTATAATTCAGGATAAATGATTCTTGTCTTGAATTTATGCAATGACAGAGTTTCAAGGTACATCTAGTAAAGTTGTTGTTGTGGAATGATTGGATCTAAAACCAGATTGTGAATCAGAAAGGATATTTCTACTACAAAGATAATCATATTATTGGTTATGAACAGTTCTTTCTTTAATCTATGAAATAATTGGCAAGATTGAAATTGGTCTATAATTATAACTAGATTTAAAAATTGGAGTAACTTTAGCTTTCTTCCACTCATCAGGAAATTGGAACGGCTTAAAGAATGATTTCATATAATATGAGCAACTGATTTAGACACATAAGGTGCAGCCAATTTGAGTAGAATTACATTGAATTTATCTAAACCTGGTGACTTAGACCATCAATACAAGCATTTTGAGACCATCAGTAATGTTGTGGCTTTAAAAAAAACCTTGCCCCCTTGAAAATCAAAATTTGCCCCCAAAACACCCAAAAACTGTATAGATTAGTACAGGAGTCAATAGGATAACGCATTAATGAAATCGGATAAGGTAATTATGTATACATAATACTTGACCTCACATGAACAGATTTGTATTTTAAACAGATTTGGGGGTCTTCAGGCCTCACTACTTCCCTAAGACCTCAAAATTTCAGAATATATGTCCATTTTATGGGGGTCATTGGGTCAACACCACTCTCATGTGCCCATAGGTCTGCAAATACAGAAAGTGTATAGTTTGTAATATTACATGAGGACTTCAAACATACTGATAAGTAGGTGTACTTCAAATAAACTGATAAGTAGGGTCACCTTGTTAAATGATATTCACTTCTTGATATAAACAATTGCTCTAACAGGCCAGCTTGTCGAGGGTCTGCTGAAAGTTCTCATAATATAATAGTGTCCTGCCACTTCTCCTCCAGAGGTAGGTCATGAGGGCATCCCCAAACTCCTGCGCAAATTTTAATTTCCGCTTTCCACTCGACAGTGTTACCATTATTCTGAAAATGGGGTCTACCTTAGGAAGGAGAGTGGTACTCTCTCTGGCAAACTGTATCTCAAGCTTCATCCTCTGTTGCTTTGTACCACCATCCATACTTGGGTCTGCTAGAAAGGTCTCAACGTCCACACTGTCCGTGAAGGGACCACCGTGCGACTGTCCAGCATATATGTTCAACCTCTTCCTTCCCTTTGATCCATTTCTTGTCTCTGTTCTGCACCTACTTCAAATTTGTCCTTCATGTATATATTCCAGTTGAGTTCAAGCTCCCGCTTATCTTCTGCTGCTGCCTTGAAGCCGCGGAAGGAAGGAACTTGCCCTGCTCTCAGTTCCTGGCTCTTATGAAGTATGACTGACCTGCTGACTGCATTCAATGTGTGTAGCTTTCTCTACCTGTAATCTACTGTCCTACGTTCATGCCAATATTGTAAACCGGTGTTGCATCAATGTCACTTTTTGGTCACTCACAGGATATCCCCAATGGGAATGCTTCCACGTCAATCCCGTAGTCCTTATTCTGCCTTGCTAGGACAGTCTGCAGGTAGGTGGGGTAGCATTAAGTGGGTCAGCTTCTTCACTTCTTCAATGTGTTCCTCAGCAAGCTCAGAGACAGCGTAGAGGGCTTCCTCATTATAGGTCTTCTTCACACCGGAGAATAGATCATCAGATACCCCAGGGTATTCAGGCTTGATGAATCTTGTAAAGTCTTCACTGATAGACTGACCCAAACCTGTATGCAGTCCTTTTGGAGTTGAGTATGGGTAGCATCTTTCTCTATTGTTCTAGCATAGAATGGCTACACCAAGTGCACACCCAGGCAGGCAAACACCACAAGAGCTACTTTAAGATAAGGAAGCTCCATAACTTCTCTGACAAGGCAGGCTAAGCGGTTGTTGATGTGAGGATTCTGACTAATGAACTATGTCAAGTGGTCATAACTATAGATTAGGACTACAGACTGCTGCCCTGTAGAGGCATCCCAATCTACTATCTTTGTAGGCAACAGTACACTGGATACACGCCTTTGTTCCAGGAAGAGAAGGAATTCCTTTTAGCGGTTCCAAGGTTTTTGAGAGTATTCAGGAGCTACCGTACCAGCTTGAGGCACATGTACACTGGACATTGTCCAGTGCTTGCCCTGCTAGACTGACATTCTTACTGTCTAACTCTAGATCTACCATGAAACCCTTCAACACCTGTTCCATCTTCGTATCTGCATCTACCAACCTCATGACCTTATTCATTGCACTGCTGAAGCCCAGTGTAGTGTGAATGCCACAAAAGAGCTGACCTGCTGGTGTTTCCAGGGAGTACATCTACATAGTACAGTGGAATTAACCCATTATCTTTAGTGGGATGCTACATAAGGGGAGGGGGGGGTCTTTATTACATAATATACATTATAATGATGTTTCCAACCTGGTTCAGGACACGAACAAATCACTCCCATCAAATATGTTAGAACACATATGTTGCTAGCACTTTGCAACCAGATTAAATAGCAGTACATTGTGTAATATAGATTCGTGCAATGGGGATTTTGTGTGTAAGTCATAGTGTAAATTGCATATTTCGTTTTTTGGCAGGGGGCAAGGTTTTTTTTCATGCAATATGCCCAAATTTGGTATGTAGGTTTCTCAAATTACCCAATGCACCACCCCTGAAGTGGGTGTAATTAAATTCCAAAAAATGTGTTTTTACCCCTATTATCCCCCTACCCTAATATAGGGACCAAATAAAAGAGATTTCAGTCTGTGTGGCAGTAGAGCAAGTGATGGTATCAGTCTGTATTCCAATACTAGAGTAAGTGTCCAAAGGTTGTGTTGAAACATTTGCTTGCAGCTGAGGTTGAGAAGATGTGGTAACCGGCGCGGCGTAGATGTCAGGAGGGGTATAGCTAAACTTGAGGAACCAAGGTACGCTTTAAGTTTCAGGCCAAGTTCGTGTAGTACTGTCTCTACCCAAGTTTCTTGGAGAGTTCCAAGTTGTTGGGTAACAAGTAATGGTTACCTGTGCAATGGTGCCATCATTATTGTTCATTAAACATCTGTATAATTTTCCATGCTGGGTTCCTTTGTCTAATGGGGGGCCATAAAGTTCACATAATTCGTTCAGAAGGTATTCAAGGATATCTGGTTTTATCATAATTGTAGTTGATCTTGACCTGGGTTTGATAGTCCATAGAGAATGTACATAGATGTCATCATGAGAAAATCCATTGAAGTACATAATAGTACTTGAGTCTTTGTGACAGGAAGTATCAAATGCACCCATTGTTGTTATTGATGAACATAGAATATAGATGCAAAAATCAATACTAGTAAAGATGAAATATACTAGTCTATTGGTAGATAAACAACAAAAATTACAACAAAATATGCAATTTTCTTGATAAATATAACACAGTCAAAGATGAAATTAGTATCAGTAGAATCCTGGTGAAAAACTCTGGATGATGATACATAAAATAATGTATAAAAGTCCACAATTCAACTAAAATGATGATGTAAATACAGAGCTCTGCTTTTGTATGTACATTGCTCATGTGACACTGTCTGCCATAGGTGCGTAATCCTTGCACCCGTTCTTTCAGGTAGCGATGTTCCATTTGCCGTACCTAGTGTCTAGTGTCTGTTGTTCCATACACTGTACCTTTTGCACCTGGCGATGGTGATGGTGGACATCGCAGTTCAAGACATTGCACATATTTATGGTCAGGTCAATTAATAATAATAATAATAATAATAATAATAATAATAATAATAATAATAATAATAATAATAATAATAATAATAATAATAATAATAATAATAATAATAATAATAATAATAATAATAACAATTATTAAAAAATAATAATAATAATGGGGCGTAGGTAATTAGAAAAACAAATGGTTGAAAAAAAAAAAAAAAAATATTACGGTAAATGTAAAGACCAAAAACGTGCCTATAATAATGACGTTATGATCAAAATTACACTTTTTCGTGGAGAAATAATATAGTCACGTTGCATCAATCGCGCCCTGGCGTAAAATTCAGCGCATGCGGTACACATCAACCTATTGTTCTACGCCTGGGGTAGACAGGAATCTCCTGATCCCTATATTGGACTGAACATTTCTAATATTATTTAAGAAGGAACCACCACCTTATGGCTCAGTACCACTACTTCTCTATAATACAGTTTTCAATGGAAACTTAAGAAATTTTCAGGTATGTTTGAAACCACTGAGGTTTAAATACCACAATTGTACAATGAACCTTCCTTTTTTCAGATGGTGTAGGAAGTGATATCGCCAATTTTGAGGTCGCCATTGGATTAACACATAGGCTAATCATGAAATCTTCACAAACAATTCTAAATTTTTTATGTGGTGTCAAAGCAAAATTATCTTACTCTAAAACCGTCGGGGTACGACAGTGTATACCACACTGCAAGTATGTTAATTGTCCATTTGTAATTGCTAACCGTGTATTTTGAATGGGGCTGTCAGCCCTGTATCTTCGCTAGCCTCGTACGTCACGTGTTGCGCTTCCTACGCCGCATGCCTTTTTTGGAACCAGATAGGAGCACACCCTCTGGGTGGTAAAAATCGATATGCAGCAGATGAATTTGGGGGCATTTTCCATCAAGACTTTTAAATAATGGTAGAAAAGGTAATTTCTGCATGTTACTCTGACATTTGTAGAACTACTCACCCATATTTTGTAACACGGACTGCGAAGGGGGTGGCTAATTTTTAATTATAAACGTCATATCGTAAATTTTTGTACCAATGTATAGCTATGGGTCGCCTCTATACCAACAAAATTACAAACATTCCTCTCATAATACCGTTATGACGTCATAATGTGATGGCGCCGATGCATATTGGGAAATACTGTCTATGTGCAAACGTATGTATAATGTATAGGCAACATTGATTTTCGGCTAAAATTTGTACAAAAATGCGATTTTCTCTGCATTTATCCTCAATATAAAATAAAATGACTATTTCAACCTGACTAACAAGTAAAAAGTCAATAGCTCTTGGTATAATTTTACAGGAGCCAAATGAAAAGAATTGATTTTACTGTAGAAACCAATGGTGGCCATCATCAACCCCCCTTCTATGTTCATCTTTGACGACCAGTCCTACCCCCGGGTAAAGTACTGGGGTAAACATTTTCTCACTAAATCGGAGCATTTATAAGACACAGATTTGACATTTGACCTTTATGCTCTAGAATGGATATCGAAGATATTTTTTCTGAACCTTAATAATGAGAGGAACACAATTATATTTCATCGGAGGGATGGAGCTAGATTGTGAGCCCGTTTTTTTTTTTTTTTTTATTCTCGCACACTCCTCAACAATTCGTTGATAATAAATATTGGCACACAGATTCAGCTTACTGGGTACGTGATACATAGTGAATGTGTAAAACCTGTCTTGTATATATTTTTCAATTAACTTAATTGTTTGTTGCGACCACCTGTTGCTGATTTTGCTGATTTGAATGTCCTATTACTGGTTTAGCATGTCCATGGTTTAGCATAAGTTCATCATGATGTAGTTATTATACTTAGCTAATGGGGTATAAAAATGTAAAAGACACAGAGAAAAAAGAAAAAAAAGAAGGTTATATGAGATTTTAACATTTGGCCTTTGACGTAAGCCAACCCATACAGCCAATTAAAGCCTACAATTTGTAATCATTAGTGTGCTTGAAGGTCTAGTCAATTTCAGTCTTTTGTAATAGTAGGCTATAAATTACTCTGCCTAGAAGAACAAATCATCAGTTATATCACCATCTTTAAGACAGGCAAATATGGCGTGGAGTGTTAATGTCATTCTTTTCCTGCTACAGTTGGTCGGGATCTCTGGGGCTCAAGGAATGCATCGTAAGTATCGATTTTAATAACTTTAAGTATTTCTTGAATTTACTGATTTACTGTATATCAATAAAAACTATAAACCAGGGATAGGCAACCTTTTTACTGTATTTTACATCCTATTTGCTGTAATGAGTAGCTACACTTGTCGCATGTTGAGTATTGATTAAAGAGAATCTTCTAGACCAAAACGAAGGTTTCAAAATGTCACGAATATTTATTGTCGATGGTTTGTGTACCTATATAGAGTTAGCAAAATAATTAATGTTCATACATGTATATCCTAAACAAAGACAATAGGTCAAAATAAGCAGCCAATACCTGTACTCTTTAGCCCTGATTTAAGGATTATTTAAAAAAAAATTGGTTGAGAATTAAAGAAATGGTGATCTAAAACCTAAGGAAAAAAAACAAATCAAAAGTTACACTTTTGGGCTAATCAATGAAAGCACGACGCCAGCCTGCAACTTTTGAATTTTCCGCGGCATCTTCCGCGGCTTTTTGGGTCGTCGAGTCTTTATTTCTTGAACGGTTTCAATGAATGCGGTTTTTAATTTTTTTTAATATGACATACTCATCCAGATTCTCATTCACGGTGTACCACCGCGGCAGATTACCTTCGTGGCTACACATGGTGTAACCATGAAGCTACAACTTGAAGGAGAAGAAGCTACTCCTTAGCAAATCCATAGTTGATAATCTGTATCAGAGCTACTTCACGGTTAATCCGTCCCCTGTCCGTCTTGGTGCCAACTCCGGTGTTACACCAGCGCCATAATCGGAGCTACTTCAAATGTACTCTGACGAAAGCTAATCTGAAGTACATCTGATAGATGCCAGCCACGAACCAACACTGGAGTAACAACGAAGTCAGCTCCGGTGTACAACCGCAGTCAAATGGGTCATTGACCGGCAGCGGTAAACAACTCACTGAACGCGTAATCGGCTGCGTACCAGTGCGCGTACTTACCTATAGACCTTTTTCTCAGATGTCACCAATCAATCGATATTGGGTCCAGCATTCGAGTCAGCACCCAAACGCAAATACCGCGCCGGTGCGTGCGATCAACTTTGCGCCACGCTAGCGCCAACTTTGCGCCACGCGGAATTGCCAGCACGCAGTACGCGTTTAATTAGTCACGGTGTAAAAAGTAACAAAGATTAATTTTCAAATAGCATGGCGGTTTTTACGTATCTTTTGTATTATGTGGTATCAAAACAATCTCATCTTTCACAGTGTGAAAACACCAAATACCGCGTATTTTCTCCTCTGTTTTGTCATCTTTCACTTCAGCTTCAATTAAAAAAAATTTAAGGGAACTGTATACTGGTTACCTTTGTTTCAGATTGTTTCAAAAATAAATAAGTAAAATAAATAATTACTTAAAGAAATTAAAAAAAATATCAAATTAATAATAAATTTAATCAAGCGTAAAAGATAAATGAATACAAGTGGGGTCCTTAAATAAATATTAGCTATAAAATGACCAATCAATCAAGTGTAATATGCAAAGACAAATGTTTAAAATCATAGAAATACAGGCCTGCTCAAATAAACGAAAAAAACAACAACACAAAACAAGTAAACAAATAGGGTTCGAAGTAGAAAAGTTATTTACAACTAAGTCAACATGGTCAGTGTTATTGATTGTTTTATACGAGTAGGCCTACTTTTATTTTTTATTTAGGCATAGTTGTTTACTTTTACTTTCTTATTTAGGCATACTTGTTTATTTCTACTTTCTTATTTGATATTTTCTTGTTAATTTGCTTATTTATTTACTTGATTATTTGAAAAGAGAAAAAAAACACTGTCAAAATGTTTTTTCTAGAAAGACTCATAATGACTGAAAAGGATTTACTGGGTCAATATAAAGTAATTCTATAACAAAAACATGCACCTAAAACCCATAATTTGCTTTAAAAATAACCAGAGCCCAATACGTAACACAAAATTCTATGTCTAGAGAAAAAACACTGTCGAAAAATGTTTTCTAGAAAGACTCAAAATGACTCACAATGAGTTACTGAGTCAATATAAAGTAATTCTATAACAAAAACATGCACCTAATCATGATAATTTCCTTTTAAAATAACCAATAGGCCAATACGTAACAAATAAATTCCAAGTCTAGAGATAAAACACTGTCAAATATTTTGTTCTAGAAAGACTCAAAATGGGTTACTGAGTCAATATAAAGTACTTCTATAAAAACACATGCACATAATATCCATAATTTGCTTGAAAAACAACCGGAGCCCAATACGTAACAAAAAAAATGTATAGAGCCCAATACGTAACAAAAACCACTACAGAGGGAGGGAGTATGAATAAAGTAATTTTAATTACATTTTAGTGTTGTTACGTATTGGGCGGGATGATTTATTTTTTTGCCATTTTTTGTTCCAGGTAGAAGTGGTTGAGCCCAATACGTATCAAATTGTTACGTACTGGGCTTTTGTTACGTATTGGGCTCTTACACACGTTCAGACATGTTGAAATGGGAATTAAAAGTAGAAGCTGATCAGCGTGTTAATTAGACCAACGCTATTGTGTTCTATTACCCTCATACCAGAACTCTAAATAATAGACGGTGATAGAAAGGATGTGACGTGAATTTTACCCATTTCCTAAACGGCAAGGAACAATATTGTCATTAGAACCATTAACTGATTCTTAATGGAAATCTACCAATACCTTAATGTATTTTGAACTCAGGCTTGATATTAAATTCCTTTTTGCTTAATTGCCTGAATTACTTAAAGCCTTAATGTTCAAAATATACCTTTATTTTTTTCAAAACTGATTTTTTGGCATATTTGTAATACTTGCACATGTTCCAACTTAAATCTATGAGCAAACTGTCAAATTCACCCTATCGCCCTCTTTGTAGTAAAACGTGATGATTGTCTGTTGGTCCGACATATTATCATAATTTTCAGATTATGATAATATGTGACCCATCACATCGAAACACACCTCTTCCATTAATGTCGCATGTAGAATGGCGAATTTATGTGACAAATAAAGTTCAAATTTCTTTTTATTGTCTTTATTTTTTCAGGGCACATTTTCTTTATTATCTTTAAATGCGTGTTTCCGACAACTACCGTGTTTCGATGTGATGGGTCACATATGTCAGAACGATCGTAAATTGCAGTCTCTCCCGGCACTCTCAGCAGTAACACGTGTAGAAGTTACTGGTACAAGTGACATGTTTAGATGATGTTACATGCAGCAGTGATATCTGAACAGTCTCTGCAATTCACACATATTGGGGCTAAATAACAATATGTATCATGTCAGTAAGTGACTGTTGTGTGTCTGGATGAAGAGAATAGTATCTTCCCAAGTAAACATAGGACACTGACCAAGGTCAGATGGACTTGTGGTTTGTAAAGTGTTGAAACATAGTTGAAATCAGTCATAATTGGGTGTGGTAATGCTCCTCTTTGGGGGTCTATTACATCAAAAGAAATCAAATGATTGTAATTGTATCTGAATAATCTGTTACCTTGGTACATTGAGATCATGTTTACATAGTTAATTTCTTTGCGACTCTCATTTCTGTAGGTGCGACGGTCAATTAAAAACTGGAAGTTATGGTCAATATTTTCCAAGTGTTTCTTGGTAGGGTAGCACTCTTGGCAGCCATGTTTTTAATTATTTTAGATGTTACTGCATGCAGTAACATTGTAAAATGTGAACTTAAATGGACCTCATTGGAAGTCGCCGCCAAGATATAGACTAGTGTGTGTTACTTGTAGCAGTAAAAAAAGTTTGTTACTGTTGTAAGTGCTGCTACGAAGCCAGTTTGGTTACGCTCCCTCCACACGTGGAGGGAGCGTAACCAAACTGTTTGCGTAGGACACTAACTCTGAGGCCGCACTCGCCGTCCTAATCCAAAAAGTGCGAGATATTTCGAGTGATAGAGGTGACGTTTATGATGTTGTTTCTTTGCAAATTTCCAATGTTTTTTGCTTTCAAATGTATTGAGAACTTTTATAATGATAGCATATTAACTATTTTATCATTTTGGAAGAAAAAAAGAAAAATCTAAGAATTAAAAAAGATCGTACATTAAGGCTTTTTAAATTACCTTGACAAAAAGTATATTTACTGCCTAAAAGCTGTCAATGTGCTTTTTGTTTGTGTCTAATGTAATTGCAACTACATATTCTGCTCACACAAATTCACATTTAAGTTCAACCCCACTAAAATGTTGAGGTGATGTGTGCACAATATCTCGGAGAACAACATACCAAAAGCCACTAAAATCCACCTTATGGAATCCTTTTGTGAGGAGAATAAGTTTATAAAGTGCTCCGATTGTGCTAAAATATAACAACGTATTAATTACGTTAATTGGGGTTCAAACCAAGGTATAGTTTATCCTAATTAAATCCTATAGGTATATAATAAATTCCTCAAAAAAGTTTGGAAACTGTCAAAAACGGATGTATATCAGAAAGTTTTGAAATCTATTTCCATATTGTTTCATATCAGTGAAAACATTGTTCTTTCCTGCCACTTATGACACCTCATTTGTGACGATAACTTATTCCACGACTTAGTAACTTTCTTTGAAAGACAGATAGGTCTAAAAGAAAATGTGCCAAACAGACTCATTACCTAGAATTAATAAATTAAAAATTGTTTGCATATCATTTTGAATGAAAAGTGCTGGCCATTTCTTCATAGTGGTCATTTGCAAGAAAGTTCTAACCAACCATGGTTCGATTATCAGATCTAGATAAGGCTCGAGCTAATGGTCAGCTTGAGGCTGGCATACCTCAGAATCAAGTTGCGTCAACCTTTGGAGTTCCCCGCAGTATGGTAACCAAGCTAAGAGCTAATTCTCGTCAGACCGGATCTTACAATTTAAAACAACACTAACAATAATAATGCCCTTCATACCTAAAAAATCAACTTTCCCGGTATAGATCATTCTGGGACATCCTGTAACATTACACAGATTTTCTTCCATTATACTGAATACAAATCAATAGAATTTACTGCAACTTTCAAAGCTTGGGTTCAATTAATTTAAATGTACGCTGTGACGTCATTATTTAGTCAATTGCTACAAACGAGATGTCAAAATATGTAGAAATAAATTCTGCTTCCAACGCATTTTACAGATTTGTAATACAATAGCCCGGTTTTTTTTTATAATGGTCATTAATTAAATGGGGTCATTACTTTTTTGAGATGTTTACATCAACTGACACACAGGCTTAAACCTAAATAGTTCTCTACATGTACTATAGAGCCTTATACCCTTCTACAAAGCACCATGGTACAGTAAAGCCATTTCAGACCTGAAAAGGCTACAGCAAAAGAAACGCATCGCAACATCGGGTCCGAATGATCAAGTTAACAACACTCTTTGAAAAAAGCTAAATGCTGAACTTTGAACCTGAAGGGTTCTGCATTTAAAACCTTAAATGATAAAAAGTGTAAAGGGTTGTGGAACGCTATAAAGCCTTTCTTATGGTAACAATGTTCAAGTCCTACTTACAGGACAGCCAATAATTAATTTTAGTGAGATATTCACATGCAGTAAAACGTTGTTTGCATGGGTAACGCATCAACCTGAGACATTCATACACAAAAATGCAAATTGTTATTAATTATTTAGTTGTTTTTATGGTAGTATTGGAGTTATAAAGCTATAGCTCAGAAACCTGCCATCCTTCACTTAGGCAAACTTCATTTTGTGTAGCACTTAGGCCTATTATTATTAAATATATATACAGTCACCATGGTGACTAATGTCGCTTTTCAGTTCGCATCTGTTCGCAGGTCCAATAAATAATTCCTGTTAAAGGCAGGGATTTCAATTACTTTTGATCAAATATAACAAAGTGAATGGGTTTTACCAATTTAATTGACAAGAATGTTTTATTTATGTTATTTCGATATGCAGCGTCTATGTAGAGCCGTGCTCTCTATATAGTAGGGTCATTAGTTAGTGTAAAAAAAACCCATCCAGCTCCAAGAACACCCGGAACAAGTCGCCAAAGACCAAATGTTGGAATTCTTAAGTTCATGTTATGTGACTGTGGGACTAGGTGGACTTTCATATCCTTGGAAGTACTTATTAAAAAGAGGTTTATTTAATCAATAAATAACAGTTGAATAGGGTTCTGTTTCATTCAATGGGCCACCATGGCAACAGATTTTGGGTTATTAAGACATATGAGGCATCAAAATGTGTAACACAAACCTGGGTTCCTTTTGCTATTTCAGATTTGAATTTTGATGCAGAGATTTTGAGTTATTATCTAATAATAAGGGGGATTGCTTTTTGCTAGATGTTTACAATGTTTCACAATAGAATATAATGTGACCTGATCTGATCCACGTTAGCCAATGTTGGAAATGTTGAACATTGAGCGACTGCCATAAGTAACTTGAATGCTTAGTACCTATACTTACTGATGTTGAATCTCCGGGTATCTTGTGTACTTCGTTGCAAAGATATGAACCTGTTTAAATGTCCATTATCTTACTGTTTTATTGTTTGTCTCCTCACTTTGTGCCTATAGTACGTCTCTAGTACAGTTGAAACGATCTTTAAAAACTCATTTAATGAAACAAGTATTTTCCTGATGTACAATAGTATGTATTATAAATTCACATTATCATTATTATTATCATTATTATTATTATTATTATTATTATTATCATCATCATCATCATCATCATCATCATCATCATCATCATCATTATTATTATTATTATTATTATTATTATTATTATTATTATTATTATTATTATTATTATTATTATTATTATTATTATTCTTATTCTTGTTGTTGTTGTTGTTGTTGTTGTTGTTGTTGTTGTTGTTGTTGTTGTTGTTGTTGTTGTTGTTGTTATTATTATTATTATTATTATTATTATTATTATTATTATTATTATTATTATTATTATTATTAATAATATTATTCAAGGAGTACCAACTTCCCTTAACAGTCACTTTTGTGGACTTCAAAAAAGCCTTCGACTCCATCAACAGGTCCGTCATGTTTTCAGTGCTGCGGCATTATGGAATACCAAAGGTTGTGGTCAATGCCATCTAGGTGTTCTACAAAGACTCCAATAGTGCCGTTATGGTAGATGGCAGTATCTCAGAGCCTTTCCAAGTAACAACTGCAGTGCTTCAGGGTGATGTGTTGGCACCATTCCTGTTCATTATCCTGGTAGACTACCTTCTGATGAAATCAACTTCTGGAATTGACGCTGGAATTGTTACCTACCCACGTCGGTCAAGCAGGTATCCTGCCAAGATGCTGAATGACCTGGATTTTGCTGATGATATTGCCCTGCTGGAATCTTCCATAGACCGGGCCCAGTCACAGCTTACTAGGACTGCAACTGCAGCAGCAGATCTAGGCCTTGTCATCAGCGCACCTAAGACAGAATATATGACTGCAAACTGCAACGCCCAACCAGCAATTGAAGTCAATGGTAGTACCATCAACCATGTCACAGACTTCAAGTATTTGGGTTCCAAGATGGGCTCTAGTGTTTGAGACCTAAAAAGAAGAAAAGCACTAGCCTGTGCAGTTTTCTGGAAACTGGAACGCCTTTGGAGAAGCCCGTCCCTGACAATCGAAACAAAACTCAAGCTGTTTCAGACAACGTGTGTTATTGTCTTTCTGTACGGGTGCGAGTCATGGGTAATTACCAAGGACATGGAAAACAAGATCAATGCATTTGCAACATCTTGCTACAGAGTCATGTTAAACATCAAGCGTGTGGATCGGATTCCAAGTGAAACCATCTACAACCTGACCAACACCACTCCACTGGTTACCAGAGTCAAGATTCATCAACTCAAATTTCTCGGCCATATACTGCGTCTTGAAGATGGCGAGCCTGTGAAAGAATATGCGCTTTATATGCCACCACATGGGAAGAGGAAACCGGGACGGCCGCGCACACTGTACTTTCAGTATGTCCAGCACCTCCTGGGAGATACTGAAGGGATGCTGCAGCCAAACAAAATTGTTTCGCTTGCCCAAGATCGCATTAGTTGGAGAAAGCTTGTAGTCGCCTGCTCCGCAGCCGACTGATGATGATGATGATATTATTATTATTATCATTATTATTAGACCTTAAGTTTTCACAATTTTTTTAAAATTTTATATTGCTGTTACAGGTGTTAATAGTATGATGTCGCACTTATCTTAATCTATCATTTATCATACCAGTTTGTATGTTAAAAAACAAAGATAATTTTAAGAACGCACAACTTTCTGACATTTATGCAGACCAGAAAGTTTTAAAACAATTTACCGATGTTTTTTCTTCATACTGTCGCTACTATACTATAATAATCTTGCTGCAAATATGTCTTAAACCAGTTAAGGCAGGTTAGAATGAGAATTTTAACAAGTAATTAAGCTTTGTATTTAAGTAGGTAAAAAGCTTTTTTTTCTGATACTATCCACCAGATCTCTGAATAATAGATGCTACAAATAAAAGACGTGACATTTAGTAAGCATGGTATTAAACGTATTTTTAGATACCATCAACCAGCTCTCTAAATAATAGATGCTAGAATACAGAGGATGTGAAATGCACTTTTTCCATTTTCTATGGCAACGCGTAAGAATTATTGTTGTAATTAGAAATCACTAAAATCTACATTTGCCTTAATGTATTTCGAATCATATGCCTGCTCGTTAAAATTAAATTTGGTTTTAACCAAATTTAAAGTGAAATTGAAATTTCAGGCACAACTTTTATTGGCCAAGGTAACCTCAAGTCAGTCAATTAGTACAAAGAATTTGCCAAAAATAATAATAATCAATGATCTATATTCAGAGTGCTAAGGTCATCTTGATTTAATAATTCGTGTCAAAGCCCCCGCGCGCATTATGAAAACAGCCCGTTTATTCGCGGTTTTTTTTTCTCGATCTTGTGACTATTGTCAGACGTCAAAATAGATTAAGTTTTAATAAATAATATTCATCTTGACAACAGTAGCTTTGTTTTTTTAAACCAAGTTCGAGAGGAAAAACAAATTTCTCAGGGACCGTCTTGCTTATCTGCTTTCGGAATGGGTTTACTGGGATTAATGTATGCATAGCGAGCGAGGAAATTGGGCATTTTAATGTTAAATGGGCCAAAAGGGGTTTGAATTTTTGGTCTAGGATAGAGAATAGACCTAGAATATAGAATAGGCCAAACAAGAAGACGCATATCGCAAATTTGGTCCCAATATTCCTGTCGACTGAGCAGGGGAGGGGAACGTGCCCCATTGGTGCTGATGAAGGGGCGGTACGGAGAAGTAACATTTTTGTTTTCAATTTTGCAGAGTCATTAGTTCTTTGCCTATTTGGTACAATAAAGAAAATGGATGCACCTATCTTGGGTTACATCACCCAAACACACATGGCCAAGACCATTGTAGGCCCAATATGGCCTATAAGATCAACTAATTGTGGTTGATTATAGTTCTAATATCTTACCCCATCAAGCATGATGCGAGAGGCAATCTTCATCTCACCCTTCCTCTTCCTTTCTCTTTCTCTCCCTTTCTTTCTCTCACTTCCTTTTTCGGGATTGCCAGTACCAATATGAAAGTTTGACGCTGAAATCACACTGAAAATCATTTTCAGCGTTACTCTTGCCATTTCCATTGTTACTCTGGGTATTTCCAGTGTGGCTACTGTTTAGGGATTATTTTTCATAACAATTGCATGGCCCAATACATGTCAGCGAGATTAGGATCATTTCTGTGGGATTAATGAATGGCCTATCATTTTGAGAAGCGTTGCGGTCATATATTAGACAGTAATTTATGATAACAAAAAACTCATTTCAGTGGTATTATCTATTGTATATTTTTTCAGCGTTTAGCCTGCAGCTTTCAATGTGACATCCCATGCACTGTTTCCTCCATTCTTTTCAGTTGCTATGTCTTGAGTCCTGTACAAAACATCACATAGTCAATAGGACTCCGACCTTTTAAGGTTATTAATTATTTTAAACTGTTGTGATTTGGTAGTTCACAGCATCTTACGAATGGTAGTGAGCTTTGGCAAAAACTGCATTGCTCAATTCATAGCGAACGTGTAGAAGAATTAAAATATCACAGATACACTTTTATAGGTGCTGCGGTTCTTGAGTTACGTTGTAAAGAGGGCTAAAACAACAACACTTTTGTAAAACGTACATAACTCATTAACAACAATAAATTAAGCAAGTTTGCAAAGTATACGATTTGAAGAATGAACTTTTGCAAAACATCAAGGTGTTAATTTTCAATAATATATTGATCTAGATAATGAAAATCGATTTTTAGTTTTCTTTGACCAACAATACCTCGTCTATCCTTAAATGCTCTTGTTATTTGAAAAAGGTCTATATTCGACGTCATTTTGTATCCTGTTTTCTCAAATTATATCATCTCTCCTTCCCTGTTTCCTCTTTTGGTGGCGTAGAGTGAGTCATTTAATTAGGGGACTGATCCTGATTTAGGAGGGGGGGTTCTAATAGTTGCACTTCTTTTGTGGTGCCCAAAAATTCGTTTTAAATCTGGGTAAAAAATGGGGAGGGGGTTCAATTGACAGGCAATTGGACGTTGGTGCATGAACGTTGTCATTGCAATAATTATTGTTTTTGCACCTGTTCTATAATAGCATATAGGACTGATATTGTTTTTTCCTCAAAATCTGGGTGTCACACGGGAATGGTTATACATGTACATAAACATATCTAAGCGACTGCATCAGATTATTAAATAAACAGGGTTTGCATGCTACTCCATTGTTATAAAACAAATTAAAAAAGAATTTGAAATTGTAAAAGAATATCGAATTCACATTTGTTATGACGAATTCATAGAGTGTGACAAGCAATGTGACAAGCGCATGAGCTTACTTTATTATAAAGGTATTGTTGCCAAAACAGCATTTTACTACGTACGGTTTGCGACACTGACAATACGCCCAATTACTGTCATGTCATTGGTATTTAGGGAAACAATTACCAAGACCTGACAGAAATCATTTTACAAGCAGCCCAATTTGGGTTCCGCAAACCATTAATGGCATAACCGATGCTCATGAATTATTTGAATGATTGGCAAGCCCCCAGCTAGCTGAGCATTCGGTAGCTGTTATTCCAGTTTTCTCCGTTTCTATTTCAACACCTCTCCTTACGACGTTGGCGTAACGTGCGGTATAGCTAGGTGAGTAAAGTATTAATATAAGTGAAGTGATTTAAAGCCATAAATGTATGATGTTATAATATGAAATTGTTTTTTTTTTTTCAAACCTGATTTTTTTTGCATATTTGTAATGTTTACACATGTCCCAACTTGCACCTAAATGGAATCGGCCAAATTTGTTGTCTTTGTAGGTCAACAGAGCAAAGTTCGACATATTATCATAATTTAAAAATTATGATAATATGTCCTCCCATAGAACTGCATGTTAAATGGCCAAAATAAACAGTGGGGTTTCTTTCACTTTAACCTTGTTATTTCAGCTTAACATTTTGAATAAAGAATAACAAAATTAAAATTTGACAGAAATCGTACATCAAGGCTTTAACTCTTGTATGTACTTCTAGGGTGTGCTCTCAAAGTTAAGGTAAGGGGTGGCTGTCACCAAGAGATTCAAGACATTGCTCTACTGAAAATTATATTACGGTGGTACTACACCCCCCCCCCCTGATTAATTTTGTGACTAATTGTGCATTTTTCTCAAAAAATAACTAGACACTGGAAACAAAAGTTATATATAGTAAGCAATATAATAAATATTTAAGTACCAATTATGTTATATCTTAAACAAAGATAGATATGTCATAATTGGAACCAGCAGCCAATAGCTCATTCGTTGAACTCGTTCAAGAGATAAAGACAAAACGATCGAAAAACCCAAGGTAGATGCAACTTTAAAAGTTGCAGTTTGCTCCATTGCATGCCCCATTGATTTGTACACAAAGCGTTCTCGAACAAGAAAACTAGCGCCGTGCTTCCATTGATTAGCACGTTAAAACTAGCGTCGTGCTTTCATTTATTAGAACACAAAAGTGCAACTTTTGATTTTGTTTCTTTCTTATGTTTTAGATCACCGCTTCTTTAATTCTCATCCAATTTCAACAAATGAGGTTTTAAATCAGAGCTAAAGAGTACAGGTATTTGCTGCTTGTTTACATGTTGACATATTTGTCTTTATTTAGGATATACGGGGGTGAACGTAACCGATACCTTATTTTTGGGCTTACTGTATATTATAAGGGAAATGAATCCAATTACTTCATTGAAATTTTAGTGATTCAAGACAAGTGGTTCATTAATATGTTATGAAATCAGATACATTCTCACGGTACCTCTTTTCTTATCATAAATAACGTACCGCTTTCTTGAGTCACTGAAATTCCAGTGTAGTAACTGGCTTCCTTGTCCTTCCTAATATACATAACTTACAGGTGTACTATTATTTTTTGAGAAAAATGCAAAATTGGTCGAAATTTAATAAGCAGACAAGAACGTATCATAATGAAGTGCGTGATGACATTTTATTTCATTTCAGGTCAGCATGTGGTCATTTTTGTTGGGAATGAATCACGTACAACGCGTGACTTTACTTCTTTTAAGCATACAAGGTATTAATATAGTAGTTGAAGTATCAAAGAATCTACAATTATTCATATAAAACTGAACACAACTTGCATGTGGTCGTTTTTGTTGTGGTCGTTTTTGTTGGGAATGAATCACGTACAACGCATGGCTTTACTTCTTTTAAGCATACAGTAGTTGAAGTAAGAATTAACAATTATTTATATAAAACTGAACACAAATTGCATTTTGTATTGAATAAAATCGCATTTTCTAGACAGTTGGCAATGGTTAGTGTTTATACTTTAACCTGGGCCGAATTACCGAATGCACATTATTATGCTTAGTGTCGTAGCCGGATTTGTTTAATGGGCGGGAGGGGGGTGTGGGTGGATGTACTTATGAATGTACCGACGGAAATATTTTTGTTGCCTTAAATTGGGAGTTGTTGATCTCATTTGAATTTGCACCGGATGCTCTGGAATCTTACAAGAGGGGATGTGTTGACAAAAGTTTTTAACACTCATATAGAAATATTAATCAGTCAATGCGGCAAATTTTTAACATGAACATGCGAAAGGGAAGACGCACGTCGCATATGTTACCAATATGAGGCATGGTTTTCCTTCCTGGACAAAAGGTAATCACAAGATTGTTGTTGACCACAATTGTTTTTGACCAGAAACTCATGTGCACGACCTGCTGTTCCGAAAGTCCATGCTTCCTCAAGTTCTGATACAATTGATAACTTGATAATTCAATTACGGACATCTGACAATATTTCAAAAATATAGAGTATAACAAAAGTAAATGTACGTAAGCGGCACAAATGTTTTAGGCATCACCTATTAACCTTAATAATTTTTATTCATCAGTGTTGATATCAATAGTGTCTAGCTACGTGTGCGTGCTAGAGGAACGACCGGATCCATCACGAGGGGGTGCCTTGAGATGGTCACTGCCGTATAAAGAAAGATGTCATTGCCAAGGAGTGGTAGCCCCTCGGAAGTCTACCCAGGCATGTAGTTCTTATCAAGACGATATCGATGATATGAAACTATGGTTTGTGGATGATCCTAGACCACTAACCAACCGTATGAATTGGAATAAAGATGCACTCGACATCTTACTTGAGCGAACTCAATACTGCGGTAAGTACATTTTGTCACAATGATTATAGCCAGTTCCTCAGTTAATGGTATTCAACATGACTCACTATTCATAGAAGCTTTATGCGGAACGAACGAAGCGTAGTCTGAGGTCCACTTTTATATACACACAAAGAATGGCGGATTGTTTGCCTTGGGACATTTTTGTGCGAGAGGATCTCTTGAATTATGATAGCAGTCACTTTCATGTTACGGGATTAGTGCCCATCCGGCTTGAAATATGGGTTTTTTTTGCCGAAAGGTAGGGGAACATGACATGTTGTCCCTCCCCCCTTATTAGACGGGGATGCGGGCAAGTATTAAGTAGTCAAAGATAATTTAACGTCATGAATGTCCAGTTATCAACCCTTACATTTCGTCTGTCACAACAGAAAGTTGCGTTTGGTAATGTTGGTAATATTTATGCAATTTGGCTCAATGGCTTCAAATATTAAGTTCTTCAAGTACAATGACATCATTGTACTTCGTCGTTCCTTGCGAACATAAATATAACGTATTATTTTTTTAGGGTTAAATGAATGTTCATCGAATCCTTGTAAATATGGTGGGATTTGTTATGACAGAATTGGGGAATACATCTGTGCATGCCAAGACGGATTCTCTGGATCTCGATGCGAGAAGGGTAAGTCTTAAACGTTGCTCAGTAGTTCCTGTATTAAAGAGTTAAAAGAATATGCAAGTCTCCTTTAAGAAAACAAGTTCCGAGTTTTTGACTAGAAATACATTAGCATAACTAACTAGAAAGTATACGTCTGAGTCATATAGTTTTAGCCCTTTTAAATGTTAACTGGAAAGTTTGAAAGTTACTGTGTTAAGCACTATGAGATGGTTTTGAGAATCCAACCCATTCAAATATAATGTTTCATTACCGAGATATGCTTTGGAAATGATACAAACAACTTACATTTGAGAAAATCCGAAAACAATCTCAATTAAATAAAGAAATAGATAGGATTACTTATGTCAGATGTGTCTCTCACTGTCATGATGGAGTCCGAGACACAAACACTAAACTAGAAATGCCTTATTTGCATAATATGTTAAGTGTATTTTTTTTTTATAAACCATATTAAGTATCTGCTTAGTTTGTAGACCTTATCAATATAAAGGTATGTAGTGGCAATATTGCTTCAAGCAAATATACAGTGATACGGGAAGAGGTAAAGTTCAATACAAGTATACAAAGTTACTAATTGCTCGTTTTACGTTGATGTCAAGGGTAAGAGTTCTTTTTTATAACAGTTAATTGACTGCCAATTATATCATTGTGTGAATATGTTATTGTTGTGTTGGCAGTAAACACAACAAATAAAACGGTTTTTAAACACTTTCAGTTTACCCTATTTCATTTGTGTTATTGTTTATTATCAGACAATGAAGACCCTGTTTTGGAGTCCTGCCCTGCAAACCAAACAATCAACACAGATCCAGGTCGACCAACCGCAATGGTTGTATGGCAAGGGCCTATTGCTACCGATAACTCAGGTGTTAACCCTACAGTTATGTGCGATCCTGCATCGGGAACTGACTTTATTATTGGTAAAGCAAATGTAACGTGCTCAGCTTTGGATGGATTCGGGAATGTCAATAATTGCTCATTTTACGTTGATATCAAGGGTAAGAGTTCTGTTTTTCTTACAACCTCAAATTGACTGACAGTATATCATTGTGTGAATATGCTATTGTTGTGTCGGCAAAAAAACACAACACACAAAACCGTATTTAAACACTTTCAATTAAGGCAAGTCCATTTGTGTTAATGTTTATTATCAGACAATGAAAACCCTGTTTTGGAGTCCTGCCCTGCAAACCAAACAACCAACACAGATCCAGGTCAACCAACCGCAATGATTGAATGGCAAGAGCCCATTGCCACCGATAACTCCGGCCTTAAGCCTACAGTTATGTGTGATCCGGCATCAGGAACTGACTTTGTTATTGGGAAAAGAAATGTAACATGCACAGCTTTGGATGGATTCGGAAATGCCAATAATTGTTCCTTTTACATTGATATCAAGGGTAAGAGCTTTGTTTTTCTTATACAATCAAATTGACTGATCAATAACAACATCAATCGCTTTGAGAAAGCCAGAAGTTTTTCCTTTGGTCTTGGCAAAGAACTTTTTTTAGCAGTAAACAGGACAAACACACCAGTATTTAAACACTTTCAATTTACTTCATTCCATTTGTGTTATTGTTTATTATCAGACAATGAAGACCCTGTTGTTGCGTCCTGCCCTGCAAACCAAACAACCAACACAGATCCAGGTCAACCGATCGCAATGGTTGTATGGCAAGGGCCTATTGCTACAGACAACTCCGGCCTTAACCCTACAGTTATGTGCGAGCCGGCATCGGGAACTGACTTTGTTATTGGGATAACAATTGTAACGTGCACAGCTGTGGATGGATTCGGGAATGTCAATATTTGCTCATTTTACGTTGATGTCAAGGGTAAGAGTTCTTTTTTTCTTATAACATAAAATTGACTGACAATATATCATTGCGTGAATATGCTATTGTTGTGTCGGCAGTAAACAGAACAAATAAAACCGTATTTAGATACTTTCAATTTACCCAATTCTATTTGTGTTTTAGTTTATTATAAGGCAATGAAGACCCTGTTTATCCGATACTATCTGTATTAATGTTTATTATCAGACAATGGAGACCCTGTTTTGGAGTCCTGTCCTGCAAACCAAACAACCAACACAGATCCAGGTCAACCAACCGCAATGATTGTATGGCAAGAGCCTATTGCCACCGATAACTCCGGCCTTAACCCTACAGTTAAGTGTGATCCGGCATCTGGAACTGACTTTGTTATTGGGAAAACAAATGTAACGTGCACAGCTTTGGATGGATTCGGAAATGCCAATAATTGCTCATTTTACGTTCATGTCAAGGGTAAGAGTTCAGTTTTTCTTTTGATTTTGTTTGATATGTTTCTCGTTTACAAAAAATAAAGATAAGCGTTCTTTCGTTCGTTCCAAAATTGTCTCAATATGATAAACACAAAATGTGTATGCTATAGGCTTTGAAAAAACAATGACCAACAACCAGTGTGCGAAATTCATAAAGATTTTCATAAATCTGCCTGCCATGGCCAAACAACCTCTTCCTGCTAGTGTTTCAATTTTCAAACAGATTATTTCTTAACATTTGCTTTTTTACACTTGTATATTAATAATGTATTGTTGTATTTTGCTTTATTTCTCTATCTACTTTTAAGAATTTGTATATTTCATATGTAATGTTTTAACTTTTTGATGCATTTTGTTTGACCCCTGGGCACCCATGGAAAACAGTGTTTCACTGATTGGGTATCCCCAGGCTAAAGATGATGTAATAAATGTAATATGCTATAGGCTTTGAAAAAACAATGACCACCAACCAGTGTGTGAAATTCATAAAGATTACTATATAGTCCGAAAGACAGGCTGCCCCTAAAGGTAACCTGTCTGGCCTGAACGTAACCTGTCTGCTCGGACGCTGTCTGTCTAATTATCAGTGTATACATTTAAAAGGTGGGCAAAATATGTAATTGACCCTCTACCAAAATTGTTTTACCGGGAAGTGTGCACGCAAAACGCGTTAAAAGTTGCAATTCAAATGCTAAAATGGACAGACATGGTAATATATGTGAGGCCTAAAAAGGCCAATCGGAAGATAAGTGGAAAATAAATATCACAAATTTGGTCAATTTTGGTATTTCGGTTGTTGGTACGCCACTTCTAGTTAGAGTGAGAACAATTCAGTGCATCAGTTGGAAGAACTGGTTTTCAACATAGCTGGTCCAAAGACAAAGTAGTCCGTCTGGGACGTGCGGACGAGCTCTGTTTTATACACTGCCATCAACCATGTAACTTACAATCACCTTTGTGCAAACGCTTGTAGCGTACATGGCTTTCGATAGATTATAGTATTAAATAATAACAGTTGCTTTAATACAGGGCGCAATGTCGAAATATTTGAGTTAGCATTTTGTCTTACTACATTAGTGGAACCAATGATTTTTGGGATCCTTACACCTCAAATGATAAAACTAGTATTGGTTCCATTTTTTTCATGCCCTATGGGATAAAAAAAAAAAGTCAATTGTTATATTACACTTGGATTCTTAGTTGATGAGTTGTGGAATAAATTAGGTCAAATGTCAAATATCTCAAACACAGAGGCCTAATTTTCAAAATGATCCGGTTCAATCGAGCTACGAGTTTTAAACTATTTGGCGAGTTGTAGTCGAATCCAATATTTTAAAACACATAGCGAGACCAATAAATATTGGCCGTGAAGCTGCTTCCACTTCCACTATCAGTATTATGTTTTGGATCCAATATTTCACAATACATGGATTCATCAAAACATAACAATAAATCAAAATGGTTTCATTGGTAAGAAACATGTCTGGCGCTTATATATCTTGTAAGTGCCTTTTCAATCTCTTAAATGTCGAGTTCTCTAAATCATTAACAAGACATCTTTCCACCTTTACTTGGTCATTTCATGTATTTTACCCTTTCAGATATCCATACAAATTCTGGCAGTGAGTCTTTACATTTGATATGAAATATATCTTTGACATGTTTCTCATGTAGATGATTGGTGTGTAAACGTTGTACACGTGGGACCCGACATTCAAGATCACAGTGGAACCCTAAGAAATGGAATAGTTTTTATTATGCCTCGTCATGTGATAGAATGTGTGGGAGTTGTATCGAGCTGGGAGTTTTGGACAGGCGTGTCAGCTACATTTCGAGCAATGGTATTCAGACCAGAATCTGGAGGCGACCCTACTAAATGGACAATTGTTGGTATAAATGATATCCCCGCATCAGATGTGATTGCTAACCAAAGGTCTATTTATGTCGTACCAAGTAATGACCAAATAGCAGTTCAAATTGGCGATGTCATCGGAGTAGCCGTTGGACAAGTCAGTCCAGGTATTCAACACTTTTATATCAGCGGGACTGACCTTACTCGTTACACAATTATGTCAGACCCTTCTACTTTAATGGCAGGTGAAACATTTGTCACCAACCACGGCCCGACTACAGCCGAAATTACACTTGCCGCCAAAATATCAGCTCCATGATAAGATCATAGTAGTACCAATAGGGTACATTCACGTTGATCTATTTGCGCAAATGGACCCTTTCAATTATTTCAGCATAATATCCGACCAGTTATTTGGAAATTGGTGTCATATAAAAGGCACCGACATGGGTACGCCTACCTGGACTAGATCTACTATAGGACCGTTTAACCGTGGTACCCCCAAAAAAAACAAAACAAAACAACAACCAACACCACCGCGTTATATCCAGAGAACTACTGAACCCAGTCACCGCTCTCCTCGAGAGTGTGGAGCGGTCACTGGGTTTTAGCAGTTTCGTAGTATTGCGTGTCTCGGTAGGGCTAATCTTCACATTTATCAGTATATCGAATATAAGGCCATATAAAATTAATATTTTGGTTCTCGTTCAGAGGATTTTCATGAATTGATGAGGGAGGGAGGTTTTTTTTTTTTTTTTTTTTTTTTTAATGTAAAATCAGCATTGTCAGTAGTTTTCGGTCTTTTCCAACAGTGCTCGAGGAGACGATGAGGCACTTTTTTTCAAATGTCAGATTCTGAGAGATAAACCCCCTAGAGTACCACAAAAAGACTTGGAAGTGATCCTTGTTCTCTAATAAACTTATTTATATGTATGAAAAATTCATAAATCATTCCAAAGTCTAAAATAATTAAAAAAATCTATAAAAAAATCAAAAAAAAATCTGACAAATCCCAGAAATTGAGGAGGGAGGGGACGAGAACCAAAACATTAATTTTATACGGCCTAAATGTACTGTTTCATGATCTACTAACCATTGAGGAACGAGGATCTATAAGCGTGCCGCCATTGCGTGTCGGCGCTTACTGTCTTATATCCACTATCGTGTCATAATGGATAGGTGAAAACCAATTGCGTGTATTCTTGATAAGACACACCAACTGAATTTATAACTAGAGGGCCTTATATTTGTACACAAATACGGCTATACCCGCATGTTATCAGTCCTTATTTGCTGAGGACTTAAAAAATCAAAAATGGGCTATTCCAGCTGTTTTAATGGCGGTATTAATCACCTAGCCCTTGCAAATAAAGAAATATGATTTAGGATATGATTTAGGATAAATAGCGCAATATATAGTTTGCATTTAGTTACGAATGAAGCCAATTCTATATACATCAAACAGCCGTCCCATAGGTTGCTCTTGTGAGTCTCTCTTATTCACAGCGAAGCTATCCAATTTGATCTAGATTGAAATTCACAATATGCAATTTGGGGAAAAGATATTCCAGAGAGTATGTAAATTAAATGGAACAGCCATTTCACAGGGAATATGTAAATTAAATGGAATAGTCTTAATGTTTATGTCATCTATATTACAATTACGCTATAAAATCTCTGTGGATATGTCTGTTGAAAAATCTTACGTCTATGTGGTTTGTTAGGATTGGTGTTAGTAACAATATAATGCTCAGGTGTAATCTGTGTACAAACTGAAGCCCTGAAGACCTAATGATATTATAAGCAATTGATCTAATAGTATCTAATACTAATTTGTAATTTTCTGCTAACCATATGGTGTTTCTTTCTTTCTTTCTTTCTTTTTTTTTCATTTATTCTTTCTTTCTTTCTTTCTTTCTTTCTTTCTTTCTTTCTTTCTTTCTTTCTTTCTTTCTTTCTTTCTTTCTTTCTTTCTTTCTTTCTTTCTTTCTTTCTTTCTTTCTTTCTTTCTTTATTTATTTATTTATTTATTTATTTTTTTATTTATTTTTTTATTTATTTATTTATTTGTTTATTTATTTATTATTTTATAAAATGAAATGCTGTCCTGCCAATTTATGCAATCTTGCAATAATAATAAGAATGGAAAACCAAGCGTAAAATTGGTTTTATACATTTGTATTCTTATGCTAATTTCATACAGCTTTTATCAACATTATTACAACTCATGCTGTTATTGTGATACTTTTTAGAGAACCAGTTAAAACTTCCACGTTTCATGCTGAAATTTTTTATGCATGCATTTCTAAATGATGCGATAAGGGTTTTCTTTATCTCTTGCATCTAACAATAATCACTTAAAATCAATCTAAAATAGGGATAAAGGAACTTGTTGTCTATAACTGAACCCCTTTATTTTCCCCTTTTTATTAACGTAATAAATATAACATTAGCATGTATTATCATACTACGTATTGAGTTTGTGGTTTATTTCGTTATCGGTTGTGTTTAGTGAAAACACATCTAGATTTGTCCCATAGTCCCACGGTGTGATAAGAAATTCACACTTATAGTTAGGTCCAAAGCATCCTCTGGCTAGTAAGGTTTGACGATTGACTATGGACCATTTAGAAAAAAAAAGCACCCATGTCCAATTCGGTAGAGCGTAAACGTAACCTTTGAATCAGAGCACCTAGGATCATGCATTAAAACCTTTTTTGTGGTTAATTATAATATGCTCACTGCTGTGCAAGTGTGTTATTTCCGCTTTATCTGGGGTTTATGTCCCTTATCTGGGGTATCTGTTGTATCTGGGGTATACGTTCCTTGCCTGGGGCTAAGGTGCCTTAACTTTAGGATAGCGCAGTCTAACCCCAGATAAAGAATCTAAATTCCATATAAGGTACCCTAACCCCAGATAAGAAACGTAAACCTCAGATAAGTCAGTCTAAACCCCAGATAAGGTGCCTTAACCCCAGATAAGGGACTTTAACCCTTGATAATGTAGTCCAAACCCCAGATTATGGCATCTAAACCCCAAATAAGGCATGATTGAACAAATTAATCAGGATCGGTAGAGTAACATCAGTAACCAAAGTTCTTTATATCTTTATGCCTTTGTCAACACTTGATGAGGAGTAATTACACCTGGCAACGGAAGCTAGTTGTATATCCAGCATAAGTCTTGGTGTTGCCAGTTGATTTCCATCAGGGGACTTTCTTGATCCCAGTTATAGAAACTCACCAACTTACCATCTATTTTACATTCAAAGGCAAAATGTATAGTCAGCTCTTTGGTACGGCGATGGGCAGCCCCGTAAACCCTATAGCGGACACGCTTGACTGCAGACCAAACATATCACTCCGAAATGTCGACGACATTCTTGAAATTATTCAAAGAGATAGTGTTCAGCAGCTCACAGAACACATCAACGAAGTTGACAGGTCAGGCTCCATCAAGGTCACCTTTGAACAATAATTGCGAGGTCTGCGTCCTTTTATGGATACCAAAATTGTTACGACGGAACAATGAAGTTGTTGGTCTATCGCAAGCCTAGATGAGGTGCCTTAACCCCAGATAAGGGACGTTAACCGGTGATAACGAAGTTTAAACCCCAGATAAGGCATCTGAACCCCACATAAGGCGACTTAACCCCAGATAAGGGACGTAAGCCCATAAAGGCAGTCTAACCCCCAAATAAGGCGCCTTAGCCTCAGATAGGGAGCGTAAATCAAGATATGGTGCCTGAAGCATCTAAACCCAGATAAGGCGCTCTAACCTCAGATAAGGATCGTAGACATAGAATAATGCAGCCTAAACCCCAGGTAAGGCACCAAGCTAGCTTTATTATCCTTGGTGTCCTTAATGACTTTAAAGATGGTGTTTTATGTAATCACACTTCACTTCGTCAAGTTGTCACTTTTCCGACCCATGAAAACAACTGTCTTGACAAAATAATGAGTGATATCCATGATCAATTTGAGAAACCTGAAAAACATGCTCCCATTGGTAAAAGTAAACACTGCGTTGTCGTGTGGAAACCTACGACCCAGATCTGTAAGACAATTTCTAAAAGAGTAACCACGAGGCATTTAAAAGATTCTTGTATGCGTACGTTTGGCCAAAGGATTTGTAGTGAAAAATGGGTGAGTGTTTAAGAGGGTTCATCATGTGATACTATTGCTCAATCACTTGAAATTGTACTTTGAGAAAAGTAAACTGGTCTTGGAAACTTGCAATTTTTCACAAGGTCATATCTTCAATTCCTGTCCAAAAAATGAACAAAAAATTGCACAAAGGATTACTTAAATTCTCTACTCTAAACACATGTCAGTAACCAAGCAGCTGTTCAACAGCTGAGCAAGTTTCTGGACTACATTCACTTCCTTCAAGAAACAGGTCTTGTTCCACGCTATTCCACGTACTGACAAAGTCAAAATCCACGGCCATGACACTTTCTTGTTGACAATTAGGAGGGAATGAGATTGAAGAAGATGACACTCATGTACAAGAAGATTGGGAGGGTAAGTCTAATTTTGATGCAAGTCGAGAAAAAAGACCGATACCAAGGTGAAATAGTGTCTTTTGCAGATGAGAAGCACAGAATAAAGGTAAATGTCAAATAAAGTCAAGCAAGATTTGGGGAAAATCCCGGGGCAAACCGATGAAGTCATATGAAGAAAACATCATCAAAAGTATTGGGTTTCCAATTCCTACAGGCTACAGGATAGAGGTACAGCACATTTACTTTCGAAAAGCTTGTTGTAATTTACAGGTTTTGAATGTACCCTAGTCGTGGTCCAAATTATCTGGACTCCACATTATGTTTAATACAATTTGGGGGTACGGTCTCTGCCTCGCAATCGGAGAATTGCGAGTTCAAGCCACGGCCGTACCATCGTATTGTGAACTTGGACAAGGCGCTTTACATCACTTGCCTCTCTACCCAGGGGTGAAATGAGGAGCTGTTAGGAATATTGTCTATTTAGCGCCGCCCGAGGGTATGAGCATGCCTTATGCATTATATGGCAGCTGGCATATTCTAGTACGTACGGTGTTGATTGACGCTATTTAAAAGTTAATTGTAACATTGGGCATTCATTGATTGCCTAAATCCGTTTAAAAATATGTCATTTGTAACAGTCCAGATAATAAAAGGAAATCAAGCGATAGTTCACACTTACATTGACGTCACGTAGCCTACTAATTTTTGTTTGCAAGAAAATTTGTATATAATTAAAGAAACTAAGATTTAATGACATCTTGACATTTGTTACAAGTTTAAAATATAAGGTTATTAAAATGTTTAAGGGTTCACAGGCTCGAAGTCCCCCCAAATACCCAGCAAACACAAAACGTTTTCAACATCATTCGGAAAATGTTATAAAAGGTTGTCAGAAAACGTTTAAATTTCGGGTTATATAAAGTGTACATTAATGGTATGAAACGTTTTCATAACATTGAAAAACATTTTTTGATAATCTACTGCCCAACAAAACACAAAATGTTTTACAGAAAACGTTAAAAGGGTATAAAAACGTTTTAATAACATTCCAAAATATTCTAAACAGAATGTTATTTTGGGGTTGAAAAAATATTTTGCGAAAAATGTTTGCCCAAAATATTTGCAATAACGTTTTAAAAACGTTTTTATGACCTTTATATAACCCGACATTTAAATGTTACTAAAAGGATTTGAAGAAAACATTTTAAGAACAATTATATTATAATAAGCTTGTCACTTTAATAACTAAACGTTTTCATTAAACGAGCGCAAAGGGCAACGTTATGATTATCCCAAGTCATTTGATAAACAGAAAAGTTGTTTTCTCCGCTTTGGTTTTGAATAACAGAACGGAGAAGCCCTAGGGTGCAAGTCACGAGTGTGAACGTTTGCCAATCAACATTTTTTGTATGTCTGTTCGGATCATTGCGGATTCGGATCACCCGAGATGCTCGTGCTAGCAGTCTTCGTGCTGTTGGGACGTGATTAGGGTTAACTTAATGGAAAGTTAAACGGGACAGTCAGAATTAATTCAGGATGTGTAACATTGTCACTTAATAAAACGGCTGTGGTGAAGAATTCGTCACCTCTCATTACTATATACATGGTACACTATGAAATGTTGTTGTAATTCAGTTCTTTTATAACCGACATTTTTCAGTTATTTTTCAAGTAGGCTTGCGTAACGACATTTCGTGGCATATTATACTTAAACACAGCATGAACCCTCTTGCACAATGTGCAACGTCTTACTTATGGATACCTTACTCGGAACTCAAGAACCATTGAAAGTATGAGTATGCCATTATGGAATAAGTTTCAGTTAGCATCGTTTCATGAATACCTGACTCAAAACTCGGTCACTAATGGACATGGTAGAGACTTGCATGACTTCATAATATGTCATCATGTCACACCGAGATCATGGTGATTTAAATCTTTTAAACTTGACTAATGCTATGACTAATGTGACAGTTCATGTAAACTACGGAGTAGGCCTTCATCAGTTACCTAATAAATAAAACTGTTAGTCCTGTGTCAATAAAATAAAAACATAAGTTTTGTTTTGCTCATAACTCCGGAAGGAGGCCACACTATATATTTTCTGAATCCTTATGACCTGAGGAATATTTTGAAAATTGTTTAAACAAAATCTGAGTAACTTTTAATTTTGACCTCTGTATAAACTTTGACCTTGGAATATTATGGTATGCACAAATGGCTCACGTTGGCTAACGTATTTTTCCTAATAAGTGACTCACACGGAGAGTATATGTCAATTCCGTTGCTTGTATCACCCTGATAAAATTGATTCACCAATATGCAGCAGTAAAAGGTATAATTGAACATTAAACATATCAAAAAGTAACTTTTTTCCATGTTCTTCGTTTTGTGTGAAAGTTTACATATTTCCTGCAAGTAATATACGTACGCTACTTTGCCATTTTCCTTTTACTAGAAAATACAAACAAGGATGCATGATTTTCAGCATGGATTGAGCATGTCATAGTTATATAACCAATATTAGTGGCAAACACGAATTGCGCTAATTTTCCGGTTTGTTCTTAGGTATACTAATGAAACATGTAATGAAACATGAAATAGATCATCGTATTTTTTATTTGCAAATGACAGCAGAGTTATTTGACCATTGCGAGTAATTTAAATTTCAGTCGCCTGGCATGAGCGACAGTTCACTTATATCCATCACATATTGTTCGGTACCTATCGCATCATGGATAAAAAGCAATAAGTCAGACAATACTTGATTGGGACGGTAAAATAGGCATGTGACTACCATTTATTGAGTTTATGTTGACGTGTGAGATGCAAAGAATAAGTGAGCAGGATATACAGGGTCAATCCTTTCACCGGTATCAACATTTTATAATATGTCTCTTGTCATAAGAATTCATAAAATATATACGTTTACCTATCTACTACTTAACAGCCTCGTGTTATTAACGTCGAAGGTCACCATTTTGGTCTAAAATTCTTTGTCTTGTTAATGCAACACACAACTGTAGTTAACAATATGTGAGACATTTTTTTCATCCATGTAACACAACAAAACTGTTCATTACCAATTTAGTACTCATGTTTGTGACCAATTTACCTGGCTGTGTTTCGTATCTACTAAGCAATAAAACCACAGTCATACGCAACTTTACAGGAAAGGGTGGTGGTTCGCCTTATCTACTAGACTAACTCTGTAGTTAAGCATGTTAAGTGTCATAGTTACCCAGAATGTAATTGTTCAGTGGTATCTGGTATTCATATTTACCCCTTTACATAAGCGGTGCTGGACATGTCAACAATACAACACTGGAAAAAATAAAAAGGTGTTATTTTACACAACTAGAGGTGTCGCATATGGGTCCCCACATGAGCATGCTATGGTGTATTTTTTACAACTATGTGGTGTAATATTGACACCTTAATGGTGTAATTTTGACAACTATGTGGTGTAATCTTGACACCTTAATGGTGTCATGATAAACACATTTAGGGTGTCATTTTAAATTGACACCATTGGGGTCTCGTCTCAGGGCCCATTTTGAAAGGTGTCAAAATGACACCCTTGAATACACTGCATGCATGTCAATTACCAACACACTGATGTCAATGAAATATTAGCATTTAGGTACTATTATCAAAGCACTTGAAAGGTGTCAAATAACATTATTATGTGTTACTCAATTTCAGCATTTCATGGTGTCATTTTCGGTAGCTAAGTGTTTCAAGAAAAGAAATACATATGAAAAGTGTCATTTTACACCCCTATATTGTTTCAGTGAATACAGAGAAAAATAATAAATTGCAGATTATAATATTAATGATTTTGAGTTACAAATCCTTTAAAAAATCATATTGGATGGTGGCTTCTGCATTAATAACCTTAGTGTATAACCTCTATTAGATTGAAATACCCATTAAGTGGTTTCATAATCTTACTGAAGCGTTAATATCAAGCTTAAGTGCATTAATATACAATCAGTTTGAATATAGTTCCTTCTATTTAATCCCGAAACCATCAAGTGAGAATGATGCTTTGACAGGACTTAATTTTTAAAAATCGTTCTTTCTTTCTTTCTTTCTTTCTTTCTTTCTTTCTTTCTTTCTTTCTTTCTTTCTTTCTTTCTTTCTTTCTTTCTTTCTTTCTTTCTTTCTTTCTTTCTTTCTTTCTTTCTTTCTTTCTTTCCTTTCTTTCTTTCTTTCTTTCTTTCTTTCTTTTTTTTTCTTTCTTTTCTTTCTTTCTTTCTTTCTTTCTTTCTTTCTTTCTTTCTTTCTTTCTTTCTTTTATTAATATAATATTATTACATACGCGTATTATAATCCTATATTATATTATATTATACTACATTATATTATATTATATTATATTATATTATATTATATTATATTATATTATATTATATTATATTATATTATATATCATAATATTATTTTATTATTATATCCTGTTATATATAATATATCATAATATATAATGTAGTGAATTAGTCTAAAATGGCGGTTTTGAAGATTTTTGTGGGGTTAACTTCTTTGAATTTGAGCAACCTTATTCTGATATTATCAAATTTATTGAGGTTTGAGGAGATATGTACCTGAACCTAAATACCAAAGTCTTCGTCAGAACTGAAATATATTAGTATTCTACAAGTTATGAAAGTGGTGTTGATGTTAAACTCTTTAATCAGTTAATCTACCACTACGTATGAATATCCACTCGTATATCATATTATTTGAATGATTGTTTGATTCATAAACTCAAGTAAATATTTCCTTACTTGGCGTATATTGATGACGTGTAGACAAACACGACCGTGTAATTGATCTACACTAGATTTGCCTCAAATACTTAATATCTTATCTTCTAGGAAAAACACAAATTCACTGTAGTCCCGCTGTTTACCTTAATACTACTTCTGGAGTTAAGACTTCCAATATTTGACGATTTTAATAACGTATCCTTCAGTCAGCTAGACAACCACAATATTCTGCATAAATTGACTGATCACTTTCCACGAGAGAATCAGGACGAATTTTCTCGTCATCACCGCAGGTCCATAGAACTTTCAGCCACCTTTTCTTGCACTTTTAACGCCAGTAATCAGAAACACCAATCGTCGAATAGCCGTACAGCGTCGCGTCGTCACGTCGCAAAGGCGTAATTTATTCATGAGATCAGAATAAGAGCTTTAAGACATATCTGACACGTGGAGCTCTTGTTCTGAAGTTCAGTTTATAGTTCGTTCGGCAGAATGCGGGCATGGATCCCCGACACAAGTTGGCTTCATATACCTGCCAAATTGCGTTAGATTTAACGTCCCTGTTCAATGGTTGAAATCAAGCTTTTATTTAGCAACTGAAAATATTAACATTAATTATTGTGGATGGCTCCTAGTCCCACAACAGGTGAGTAACTTATCGCTATACATGTATGGTTTAAATCATCAAAGATTAATGTACAATGAGCATGCTTAAGTTTGTTTTATTGACCACAAGACGTATAACTAGGATTTAAAAATTCAAATACAAAAGTGTAATGATTTCAACAAGCAACCTACTTTGAGCAGACTTGTTGACTTAGATATGATAATATTCATTGAAAACAAATACACTACCAGACAGTGATAACACAAATTCAAACAAGAGTGGGTGAGTTGAATATGATTTTGAAAGAAAGAAGACGTGGATATTGTATAGTATTGACTAAGCATAAAAAACAAAAAAAGTGAAGTGACATTTTGTCCAGCGGTAATACATTTTAATTACAGATGCGTACTGTTGATGCTCATAACAGATAGTGTTTAATATCTAAATATCTAAATAACCGTGTAATTTCAGCCTATGAAACACATTAAAATATGACGTTCGTTCCAGCGCATGAAGCAATTCAAGCAAATTTAAAGTCCATCGCGTCAGTGATGCAGAACTAAAAACTGATCTACAAATGTTGAGCTTCAGACCAAGAGTTCCAGGCATTTTATTTGTTTTTAAAGCTCTTATTCAAATCTCATTTAGCTGAGGGTTGAGAGCCAGAAAGCCTCGACTCAAAATTACCTGCTCCCACAAAATAAGCATAAAGTTGCTAAGGCACCATAAAAGATACAGTCCAATAATCATGACAAAATAGAAAACAAAAGACATTGTTGAGAAAATATAAATTTTTCAAGACCAAAGCAAGGAGTCAACTTTATGCTCATTTTGTAAAAGCTGGTCATAGTGAGTTACGGCTTTCTGGTTCTGAACCCTCGAGCTATTTCGACGTGACCACCACGCTGTATAACGGTTATTCGACGCTTGACATTTCTGATAATCACTAGTACTAGATGTAATAAGTGCAGGAAGGGCGACGGTTAGTTCTAGTTACGTGGTCAGATGAATAGACTTGATGAGTTCGTGTGGCGGATATTATCAGGATTATTTCAACGACAGTGAACCATTTCGCTGGGAAATAACGGTCATCTGACTTGAAAAGATAACTTATTAACTCTGTTCAATCTTAGTCTTACCTTTTACACATTATTTGATATGAGTTATATGGTTTTAGCTTCGGGTTTCTGTTATAGATATTTTAGTTACGTGTTGCATCCACGTCGCATGGATAGTTACGTCATCTAGATTAATTACGGTATCGTGTTTCTACATGTCATCTATATAATTCAAGTAAGACCATACTTGTTGTTATTTAACGTTGAATCTATGAGTCAATTTTAAGTGGACGTTTTATTCCGAACAAATTGCTCTTTCTGAGGTCACGATATATTCATAACCAATTTTAAGGGATCAATTGATGCAGTCATAACTCATTTCGATGGGATCAACCGCTGGTTTCGTATTAAACGGTAGCAGGAGTTGTTATCCTGTTAAATCTTTCTCGTGAAACTCACAAAAGCAGGGTAAAAACCACGAGTACAAGCAGGATTATATGAAATAGATCGTAGTCTAGAAAACAGGATGTTCCTTGGAAATGCTGTATATTCATAACGTATTATCGGAGACTTATTCCGGTCATCGGAGTTGCTACTCACGAAAAACGTACGATATGATTGTTTAAACAGGATTTGTTGCCAAATACAGCAGTTCGACAATACTACTATGTAATCATTGTCGGTTGTATATGAGAATTAAGTACAATGTAACGCCACTGGATCGAGCTTTGTATAACAAGGAAAGAAATATACCGGTATTCCAGGAAAGGTAGAGTAAAGCTGATGAAAAAACATCAAGTTGCTTGACAATTTTACAACCATGAAACCCGGATTTGGGAGCAAAAACTCGACCAAAATGCCGAAGTGCTGTCATTTGTTGCCAGAAGTGAATTACAGCGTGATTGTCTTCAATTGGTCGTTCTATCCTTTGGACATTGCAGTTTGCTGATGGCAGGATATCGGCTTGACAAAATAAGGATAACGTCCAACAGTTGGTTTGGGTTTGTGCGTGACTATTATTAAACATTGTTTGGCATCTAATACATAATCGATGTCACATACATACGTTATCATGTTAATAGGAATAATGTTAGATGCTACGACAATCCCTGTGCAGTATTCATCAAATCTGTCAGAATCAGACGATGTCTTTTTAGCGGACGACGCTGAGGTTTTAATAGACGACATTGCCTGCATCTCTAACAACACCAAAGTCATACCCGACGACGAGGCGGCAAGCAACCTGCTTCATACCAAAATTGACGTTATCGTTTACGCCTTGCTGGTACCTCTAATAGTTGTTCTTGGCGTAACTGGCAATGGCGCCTTTCTCTTTATGGTAGCAAGACTTTCGCACATGAAAACTACTGTGAATTTTCTGTTAGTAAACTTAGCTATTACAGATGTTATTTTTCTCTCAACACAATCTGCTTACTTAATGTATTCGTTTTTCAAGTCACCCGTCTCTTACCGATACCCATTTGAAACTAATGGAAGTTGTATAATTATCTATCTCATTGGATACGTAAGTCATTACTGCTCAGTGACAATTATAACGCTAATATCGGTGGAGAGATTTTACGCGATATGCCATCCATTTCTGCACCGTAAAATGCAGAGTAGGGGACACACAATCAAAGCAATGGCAACTGCGTATGGTTTGTCGATAGTGTTGGCTATAGTAACTTTACTTAAGAGAACGAATCTTGTTGAATTCTGTTTGCAGTGGCCTGATGATGATAAATATAATGACATGCCTAAAACATTTCGCTATTGTGGACCAGTCGGTGGAATCAGGGAAGTTATGATAACCATGGAAATACTATATTTTATCCTCTTTTTCGCCGCTGCTTTTATTAATGGCTTCTTATATACCAAGATCATCGTTGCTTTGAACTCGCGATCTGTTAATCGTCAAACCAATGCAACGGAAACTCATCATGTGTTGGTTCGAAACCAAGTTGCTCGTGCTCTCGTCGTAAATGGAATTCTATTCTTTGTTACACAAGCACCAATGAGAGTACACGATATCAATGTAATTCTAGAAGAGTTTGGTCACCAAGGGTTTTTCGCACCAAAGCAAGAAGCCAATTTCCTTTCTTTCTCCGCGTTTTTCTTGTTTTTGAATTCAGCGTTGAATCCTTATGTCTACGCTTTTGGAAGCTCCAATTATAGGCAAGGATTTTGGGATGCCTTTGGATTTTCACGTAAATCTGACAATAAATTTGAGAGGGGATCACTTCACTCAGTCAGTGGGATGACTGACACAACAAAAATTTAAATATCAATAAACTGATCACTATTTACTTTAGTCTATGTACGTCACGATATTATTGCTCAATATGACACAGATCGTGAGATTACTTCCGAGTTGTAGTGCGTGTAAGAGCGTAGCCGGGGCAAGCTGCCTTCAGAGAACATTTTGTACTCATTGTATGTCTAGTAAGTCCAGATAATACAGCACTAATTTTGGAGATTTAAAAATATCATCCTTGGTCAAGTGAAACATAGCCCAACCACAACCATAATCCTTTAGATAGTTCTGCCTAGCAATAGGTTTAACATATAGCCAAACCTTTTAGAATAAATAATAAGGGTCAAAAGGATGAGCCTAAGACTTGTACAAATACATACTCGTATTATCTAATCCTTTGCATAACCAATTATCAAACATAACATAAAATATTAAAATTATGAGCTAAATGTTTACATTCACGAATTGAAATGCTTAAACGTGTGTTAAGTACAATTGTAAGCAAATTAAATTTGACTTTTATTGCCAGAAAGAACGAACTAAAGGATTAAGATTTAGCTATGTTTCATATGGCAAAACAAAATAACAAAATTTTAGTTCAAAAAATTAGTGCAGTGTTTTTTCTGGAATCGAGAATATATTAATTCTTAAGTCTGTTATTGTGAAAGACGAAACTAATATTTGTACGGTATTTATGTTTTATTTTTCTCATTTGTTTTATAGTTTATACATAGAACATAAAACGAAAAGAGAATAGCAGATTCATACGTAGTGGTAATAAAATAAGAATAATTTAAATTAGACTTCAACGCTACTTCTTTATTTTGCCTACTCTCAAGGAACTTCCGCGTTTTTACACACCCGAGGATCATACCGTATTACAACCGCGGGAGTAACATGCACGGGCGCTAGTAGTAAATTCCAATTTCCTATGCTTTACCTCACGTCTTGTTCGGCTCAAAATTAAAAGGGGATATATCTGACAGTAAAAGCTAACATTTTATGGAAAATAAATACTAATCTATGTTTACAGAAATGTTATAATATGGCTCTAACGTCCCAGTTCAATGGTTGAGATCAAGCCTTTATTTATCAACTTAAGACATTTATATTAATTAGTTGTTGATGGCTCCTAGTCCCACAACAGGTGAGTAACTTATCGCTATATGGTTTATATCATCAAAGATAAATGTACAATGAGCATGCTTAAGTTCGTTTTATTGACAACAAGACGTAGAAAAAGGATTTAAAAATTTGGTGTGATGATTTCAACAAGCAACCTACTTTGAGCAGACATGTTGACTTACGTTCGAAAGTATTACGTTCACAAATTTCGATGAATATGTACTTCAGCCAATTCAATGAAGCAACATATCCCAGGGTTCGTATATTGTTATCTTGATTATCGCAAAGAAGCACGAACCGATACCTGGGGTGCACTTAACTCAACGCTAAAAAGGTAACTGTACTAAAACGTTATGGCCGAGATTGTTTTGTCGTTTACCAGTTTAGTTACTACCTATTTCACTTTAACTCCGCTCTGTAATTATAGGGTGCACTTAACCGGCAGTTTCAGAGTAGTACTTACCCGATTTAATGCTCATAGCAGATAGTGTTTAAAAGTATCTAAATAATCGGGTAAATCCAGCCATTGAAATACATTAAGGGGGTACTACACCCCTGCCCAATTTTATGCCTATTTTTGCATTTTTCTCAAAAATTATAGCGCATTGGTGACAAGTAAGATATGTATAATATAGGGGCAAGGACTACAACTACTGCACTGGAAATTTTATTTCAACACAGACAATAGTTGTGTAGTTACAATCAAATATTTTCAGTGCAGTAGTTGTAGTCCTTGCCCCTATAATTTACACCAATGCGCTATAATTTTTGAGAAAAATGCAAAAAATATGCACAAAATTGGCCAGGGGTGTAGTACCCCCTTAAGGTGTGACGTTCGATCCAGCGCATGAAGCAATTCGAACAAATTTAAAGTCCATCGCGTCACTCAGTGATGCAAGACTATAAAAACTGAACTATAAAAGTTGAGCTTCAGACCAAGAGTTCCAAGCATTTTATTTGTTTTAAACCTCTTATTCCAATCTCATAAATATATTTAGCTCGAGGGTTGAGAGCCAGAAAGTCTCAACTCAAAATTACCTGCTCCCAAGTCACCATAGAAGATACAGTCCATTAATCATGGCAAAACTCAATAGAAAACAAAAGACATTGTTAAGAAAATATTAATTTTTCATGACCAAAGCAAGAGGCCATCTTTAAGCTGATTTTGTGTGAGCTGGTCATAGTGAGTTACGGCTTTCTGGTTCTGAACCTGTCTCTCAAGGAACTTCCGCGTTGTCAGCGAACAACATCGAACAAGGAATAAACAAGTAGTATTGGAACCTAATCCAAATCATTCTAATGTTAATGTTTGTAAAAGTTTAAACTGAGTTTCAGCACAAAAGTCCAACTAACCTTGAATTTACGATGTGTGACACACATTTTCATCAGAAGAAGTCTAAGGATGTTGTTGACTTGCCCTTTTGTTGACTATTTGCAACTCTCGGTCGAATGAGGGCGTTGTATAAGGATGGCAATTCCAGTCCTTGATAATTCAAGTAATGTTAATGTTACTTCAATTCGTGTATAACATTTAATAATTCAAGATGAGTGGCACAAAGACGGTGTAATTTCAAATAGTGTGATATAACTTACGTTTATTGATATGTGATTATGTACATAATAAACGTGGCCGTACACTACGAATGAGCCATAAAGTCGGCATGTTTCTCTTTTTATGGTATTCGTAATACAACGTGTGTGTCTGTACAAAGGTGGATGACCCAGTCCTTACGTAAAAGTGTAAGGATTTTTATAAACATCTAACATTTTATAGGTTTCAACTTCCAATCTTCCACTGACCGGTTAATGTCTTTAGATAAGCAAGGCCGACGACCCACAATCACACACTTTTAAGTTAAAATGTAAGGATTTTTATTCATATCAAACATCTGATCGGTTTTACCTTCCAGCCTTCGACTGAAAGCTTTAGATAAGCAAGGCTGTCGACCCAACCTAAAAGTAGTATAGACTTTGTATTGAAGTCATTATTTTTTAAATAAAATATATATTATATATCATTATGAATTCGGCAGAGTGACGAATCAAGAATTTTGAGCAAATTGAGTTTTTGTATGCTTGTGATTATATTTCAGGTGATCTTTTATTTCCACCAAAAATTAATTGCAAATCTTACTTCCCGACGAATCGCGCCAAAGTGCAATAAATGAATTCGGCAAAGAGACGAATCGTATTTTTAGCTGTACAAATCAGGTTGATCCATATATAGTATTGTACAGCTGAAAACCACGAATTAAATATCCTATACTAATATATTTGATAACAACGTATAGCTGTATGTATCTTATATCCAGTGATACCAAAATAAGTACAAACATTCCCCACATGATGTCGATATGACTTAATAATGTGAGTGCGCCCCCGTGAAATTGGAAAATCCCAGAAAATTATACGCAAAATATAGGCTAATATTGTTATTTCTGCATTAAAATCCTTCAGGTTTTGCTAAATATTACAGGGATGACTATTTATAACGTATATAAGTCTACACATAGTCTTAGGACAACCAGTGATTTCTACACAAAAACCCCAAACCAAGGATGATTGCTATGGTTTACACGTAGTTGAATGCGTATTCGACCCCGAATTCGCAATGGAAGAGACATTTTGGATACAACATAAAGCCGAATAGCTGTTAAAACGCGTTTTGAGGGATATATCGATTGTTTCAGAACATGCAAGTATTGCAAATAATTCGTGTACGTTCACTTCTGTAATAAACGTTTCAAATGAGTGCTCATGAATGTTCTAAATTTTTAGAAGGACCAATGGAATGGTACCAAGATTTTCAAACGCCGTTTACTCAGTAAAGCAATTTTGCGTATTTGGCACTCTGCCGTGATCATAACGATATTATGATCAAGTTCGGCATAAATAAATTGTAGAAAGTCTGACGGTGCAGTTATATCAGATCAAATTGTAAAATTAAAAAATATCCACCCTGCAGTCGTATAACAAATAAGAGGTATCCATTTAGGGATTCAATCATGTTTCACCGTTGTTCATCACCGTTTAACAACGATGCGGCCGCGTCGTCTGCGTGGTTTACTTCGCTGCCCGAGCGAAGTAAACCACACAAACGCGCCGGACGCGAGTTGTTAAACGGTGATGAACAACGGTGAAACAAGATTGAATCCCTTTCAACAACGAAAAGAAGATAAAGATCGTATAATTCACGATTATTTCACGAGGAAATGTCAGTTAATCATTGCCACTCAGCCTTACAAAAACTTCGATGATTTCTCTGTTAATATCATCAATAAAACTACAGAATAAAACGGCAAAATTTAGCCGCTATCTGAAAATACTGAATTCAACTTGTAAGCTTGCATACGCACAAAGGTTCCAGGCATGACAAATTTTACGCGCTCTCGCGTAACGCGTAGTCTCGCTCGCGTTCGCGTATACGCTGCAGTAAAAGTGTGGATTCATCACGGATTAACAACGGTTGGCTCCTGTACAAAGGTATAGGAGGAGTTGTTTCATATGAAATCACCCTTTAAAATTTCTTTAAAACAAACAACAAACAAACAAACAGAAAAAACCAACATCTCATTCTTCTGAACTAAAAAAAATATTTGTGACAAATATCATTACTGCTTTGCACACTTTGCCCAAGTTGTGAGTTAAAATGCAATTACGTTAACAAATTCGATGACCAACCTGTGCAATATCGCCGTAAGCCTGTTATAATACAATTTCGGTATCGTTTGAAATGTGAACTAAAATGGTGTTAATATATACGTGTGTAGGGTCGATTAATACTCTTCACATTCTTTAATGAAACCATATTTGTCAAATTAGCTCTTGTATTTCTAACTTAATAATGGATGCCAAGGGGGCGTTAAATGTCAGGAATTCAATTAAACCATAATGGAAATTAACGCTTCAGTAAAAATATGAAAACACTGATGGGTACTTCAGGCTAAATGAGGTTACACGCTAAAGGTTGGTGAAAATAACTTAAGCATTTTCACAATATGTAGCTCAAGATATCCAACCTTTAAACGTACAATATTATATTTCGTTTGTATTTGATATTTCCTCTCAGGTCATTGCTGGGCGGGAAAATCTTCGTGATTCCGAAGGTCAAATGCAAAACCTAAAACGTACAATTATATTTAGCACCTGTACATTATGTCTCTTTTTATGTGTCAACTTATGAAAAATGTCCGAACACACCTTCTGATACTTCCACCTGTAAACTACATACAATACGTCTAACCAACGTAAGTATGTACATCCTGTTAATTTTGAACCGTTTTGTTTACAATATAAATGAAAATCTTCGTATAAATTCCGAAGGTCAAATGCAAAACCTACCACCTATGATTATATTGAACCCCAGGACATTATGTCTCCTTTTGTGTGCCAACTTATGGAAAATGTCCGAACACACCTTCTGATATGCTCTTTATCTGCATAAAATGCGTCTACATGTCAACATAACCAACGTTATGTAAATCCTGTTAATTTTGCACCGTTTTCTGTACAAAATAGTTACATATAATGTATTATCATTGTATTGGATATCTCATATTAAAGTGAACTGTTGCTCAATGCAAGCGACAACAGTATGAAGTAATCGGCATTATGTAATAACCCTGCTGCCATTTGAAAAATAATATATTTGATGTTTCATTGCATATTTCATTAGCTTTCTTGTCAACACACCGGAAAATTAGCGCGATTCGTGGTTGTCATTATTATTGGACAAGCTTAAACGATGCAGAAAGTCTTCTAACACAACATTACACATCACAGTGACCGGTCGGAATGACTTCCATGAGGCATCAATGTTTTCGGATGGGACCAGTGCTCATTCTTAAGGGGCTGTGCGATAATTATGAGCCCTGGGGGAGGATACAATTGGGGGGGGGGGATACATTTTTTTTGGCGAGCCTAGAGGGGGCAAGCAATTTTCGGCACACATTCATGGAGCGCCTTTTAAATAAAACGCTCTAAAAAGGCTTAGGAAAAGGAGCAGTAAAAATTGAACCAAGCAGAAAATCCTAGTTTTGTTGTTCCACTGGAAAATCCGGTTCACATAAGACGTCCAGCTCTCTGGGTATACTTTCATTTTCGTTTCCCATCAAGTAGCGAGGATTACTAATACGCATGAGCAAACTGAAACTTTTAGGAATGGACTTTAAGTATTCAGAGGAAGTCCATGGCAACAGAGGACACGGATATTTTTACGCACGTGACGATGATAGTGTCAATCTCACACCATCACTGGAGAGGTTCATTAGGTCTTTTGATTAAACACCTAATAAAAGTTCTTTATCAAGACCAAAGGAAAAACTTTTTTTCTGCTGACAGTTTCGCCAGAAACAATAACATCCGGCATTATTGTGCAAAATTCGACACACGTGCAATTGCAAGCAACTGTTTATAATTGAGTGTAATTAGCACACCTTTTTATGTCTATAGGTCGCGCTCACTATTTTAAGGCCCGAACTTAAAAACTCTCTCAACAATTCGTAGTATTAGTATGGTGTTTTTATACCTTATAAGTTGCCCTTTAGCTTTATATAACCGGCGCGACAAGGCATGTTCGTATTTGCATCGTATCGGCGGGTAACTTCTGGCCACGTATGGTAAATAATTTACACAGGGTCAAGTTATTTCAATGTGAATAATATTATAAATGACCCGCCTATCAAATTGCTGCAGTCAAGAATATTACACGAATTTTGTAGTGTTTAAAATGTATGTGTATCTGAAGTGAAATAGAAAAATAATAATAAATCACAAATAAAAGATAATAAAGAGATAGAAAAGAAATATGAAAATAAAAAGATGAGCTTATGAATGACCCCTCCTTTTACCACACACACTCAGAGCATGTACACGACATAACTTCCGGTAAATGAGGCCAGATCGGAGGGGATATGCTTCAACAAATGAAGAGCTCTGTTGCAAAAGCCCTTACATCCACTTTTTGCTGAAATTGAGTTATTGACATGATTATAGTGTGGGTAAAAATACACATTTTGATGGTTGTTTGACCTTCATACCACTTTCCCTTCCGGAGATATCGTATATTTTCCGTTTGTGAAATCTTAGGAAATCTGAACTTAAAATAAATATAAAATTTTATGAAAATAATTTCTTGATCTATAATAGTAGCCTTGAATGTTCTTTAACTATTAAAACCAAAAGCAACTATTTTGGGGTCACCATGTTTGAAAAAAATAATTGTAATTAACGAAAGCTGTAGCTTCGGAAATGCTCATAAACGTCATTTTCCCGGATTTAATTAAAAATTCATAATTAAAAAAGTAAATGAGATAATTCAATTTTTCTTTTTGATTTTGAAAGTACATAAAGTAGTGCAAATAAATGGGCTCAAATTCGATTGCAAAGGTGGTTTCTAGAAAAGGGGTAAATTTATTTTGTTGCAAATGCCACAAAAGGCGCGATATTAAAGAAATAATAAAATAAATAGGAAGGCTTGAAAATTGTACCAAAACTATTTTTTAGTTTCTATTCATCAACAATTTCTATCCGAACCCAAAATGAATCAAATCGAAGAACTAATACTTAATTAAACAATTAAAAAATCTGTTTGTCTCCAAAAGTCAAAAGTGGATGTAAGGGGTTTTGAAACAAAGCTCTTCAAATGTCAAAGCGATTGTAACGTTATCTGCCTATTCATCATTCATGCCATTGTTCCTGTCATTGTTGGGTAGAGTGGACAGTATGCCGACGCGTCATATTTGTTTCAGGGCCCGTTCTTTTAAAACTCACACTACATATAAATAAGGCTATTGAACGTGGTAGTAGACCAGTCCCTGTCGCTTTAGTCGCGAAGCAAAGCTAAAATGTCTAGAACCAGTGATATTGACGATAGAGTTCATCATCACACCCGAGGTCAATAGAGATCATCGTTTCATGGCTTTCAATGTAGGTTGTTAATGCACACTTCAATATGAACTGAACTTAGTCTATGCTGGGATGTTGTTTGCAAAGTATTTTCTCCACTAAGTTTCTCATGTTTGACAGTTATCAATGGCCATGAAGTTTTACAGGGAAAATGGCAAATTTTAAGACATAAAATAAAAATCTCGAGTATAATAGAAATAACAGACCAAGGTATGTGTCAATCTTTAAATGTGTCCAATTTGGTTGCGAAACGTTGAATAGGTAAGCTTACAGTCAATGATTTAATACTCAAAAACTTGTAAGATTAGTAAGATATTAATTAATTAAATTCTGTCGTATTTGCAAAACCCTGAAAAATCTGTATTACATAACGAAGTATTTGCCGATCACCTATATTGCGCAAGCCCAGTATGTCGTATCTGCAATTTGAAGATTTTGCCGTTTCACATAGTGACGTATTTGCGCGACTTTGCCATTGCACGATAAAATTATTGTTCTGTCCTTTTCACATAGTGACGTATTTGCGTAACTGTTTAACATAGTGACGTATTTATTTGTCATTTGAACGGCGAAATTGTAATTAGCCCTTTCCACAAAGTGACGTATTTTATTTAATATTGATTTTTTTCCAGAATAAGCTATACCCTAATAGTAATGAGTGACCATATTTGGAATCAGCATGAAAAATGCATGAAAATGAGTACAAACAAGCCTAGTATTAGTTCAGTAATTCTTAAGATAGCTCTAGATATTTCGAGGAGATATCTCAAACCTTGGACTTTTTACGCTGAAACCTATATGGCTAGTACGCGGAGCATAACAATTGACATCTGCGTAAATATCGAATAAGCACGCACAATTTTTCTTTCATTCAGTTTACATATTTTACAATTTAGTAAAACAACTCAATTGACCCAAAATAATACTGATTAAAACATTGTTTGGTTATCTATGAGACTGGATGCACATGTTCAAGTTAAAGTCCGGAGGTTGAACTTAACTTGGACCACTTATGATGGGCTGCTCTAAATGAAACCACACCCCCACTGTCGAAGATTTAGATTTCTAAATTCAGCAGTTTCAATTATTTCAGATCAAACCATTTTCATCCATAAAAAGTGGAATAGGTCTGGAAGATTTTGGAATTCCAAACAAAATTGTCTATTTTAAACCAAATTAAGCTAAATTTAACAACTAGATTTGATCAATTAAAAAAAAAATCAGCTTGGATTTTACATAGCCTACATACGCCCACGTATTTGCTGTTTTTTATTGCTGTTTTGGCCTTTTTACACGTATTTGCGCAACAGTTTCACAGAGTGACGTATTTGCACAACTTGTTTCACAGAGTGACGTATTTGCATGACGTTTTTTTCATCGGAACGGCAAAATTGGCATTAGTCCTTTCCACATAGTGACATATTTAATATAAAATTGATTTTTTTTGGCAGAATAAGTTATGCTCTGCTAGTGAATTACATTGCACATATGGTATATTTGCATTACTTTTAACCGACAATCATGTTTTAATCGACAATCATGTTTAAATCATGAGTATGCAGCAAAATAAAATAAATTTTAAAATTCGAATTTTCTCGAAATGCATATTTTGCAAATACGTCACTATGTGATGCGGCCGACGATTTAAGGTTGACGCTACAGATCTTATATTCAGTAACTATTTTATAATAAATCACATCTTGTATTTAACATGGGCCTATAGACCTAAATAGAATATACAGTGTAAGTAAATAATTGAATCTTAATATGAAGTTATAGTAAGTTTAGCACGGATCACCAATCAATGCTACGGTGCATCTATGCTAAATGAAGCTTGTATGCCAAAGAGGAAAGAGCCCTCTGTTGTCTGAAGTGCTCCATGTATAATGGAGCTTTTCTTGCTGCATTAAGCATTTATACTAACATGCAGCTGTACACTTACAACTGACCATTGAAATAGGATACTTAGAGTAGAAATCTTTGAATTATAACATGAAGAATCTGCATGATATAAAAAATAATAAAGATTTAAAACCTAAATAAATACATTTTATCATGATTTTTTGATTTCTAAATAAGATCAGATTTTCATTCTATTAATATGGAGAGAGGGGCTAGGACATGGACATGAAGAAAATTTTAGTGAGAAGTGAAGCTGATATATACAACAGATTAAAGATGTATGTTTTAATTATGTTGATGAAATAAAAAAGTGTACGCTGTGGCATAATGGGCGCAGGCGTGGATAAAGTATTGGCGCTTTTGGTGTTGCTCAAATTAGTAGTTCACTAAAATCATGCAACTTCAATTGTGTGTTTCTAAGTAAGTAAATAAAAACACAACGGTGAAAATTTATATATTTTAGAACTGTCCCTCGGCTTTGCAAATATGTACGTTTTGTGTTGGAAAGTTACTGCCCATGAGAGAAATACAGATTTAAAAAATGATATATTTTTGCCTAAAATCATCTTCTTTTTAAGGTGTTTACATAAAATAGAAACACACAAGGCACCAAAAATGTGACATTTTCTTTATTTATATTTGTGAACCCAATCATTTGAAATGTTTAATCCAAATATTAACTTTCTAGTACACTCAGATCTAGAAATACATTGAAAACATGAAATATAGTCGATTTTAAAAGTCTGGCAAAATTGCGTAAATAGGCTCAATCAAGGGTTTTTGATCTAGAAACACTGGCACATGATACAACAAAATTATTTCACCATGTGAAATGTTTCATCACTATATGTCCATAATAAAAGTATGAAGAGATTTGAAGAACCTTCATCTTCCCGCCTCAGCAAAATTCAGGAGGTTCTTAGAAAAAGGGCTCCTTAAAAATCGTTACAAATAAAATGCAGTAAAATATACAGCATTAACAGCAATCGCCGCTAATTAGTGTATTGTATTTCAAGTTAGTGTATTGGAAACAAAACCTGGATTTTACCTGACAACAAATCGAATTTTCTTGTAATAGAAACATCATATGGGGTACTAGAGCATGCGCAAATCGTAATTTTCTGTAGAATAGAAACTCTGTGGTATCTCATTTGATAATCGCATGGTGTAACTTGATATGCTTAGCCTGAGTTGCTCGACCTATCGCGATCAAAATCGCCATGCGTAGCTGTTGAAAAACAAGATTCGCCGCACTATCACGGCAATTTTTGACACGAAGATATAGGGATGATGACGCTGTGTACCATTGATTGGGATATCATACCCAAATAAAAAGAAATTTCCACCACATACTTGGGTATCCCCGTCACTTCAAACCCGTCTTTGTCCAAACACATAGAAGTCATTAGAGTAAAAGCCTCTTAGATGGTGGGTTTGATACGCAAAAAAACGCAAAGAAAATTTTGTGTCTCAAGAAGCGATCGTACCTAGAGGATCTCTTGAAAACTCAAAGTTGATATTTTTGCTAAATTATTCTTACCAACATTCCATGACATCTGCTGGGGCTGTTTTGGAGAGTGCTTTGTGCATCCTTAGCTATTTGGGGATTGTCTCTTTTTCGTCCAGTTTTCTGTATAACTCTTTTGAAGAGTAATGAGCTGTTATTTTTTGCATGGGCTTCTTCCATGCAGCAACATCCATCAGTTTTACATTCCACTTCACACGCTGGTTTTCGTTAGCTGTTGAGGAATCGTTGGCGTAGATATATTGGCTTCCCTCCTTTGGTCAAATGCTATTCTAACTTTGACATAGGACGATATTTGCCACTTGCACCTTTTAGAGCACTTTTTGGCCATTCTCTTCGCCTATTAACGTAATCTTTCTTAACCAAGTTTCACATAGTTCTCATTGACCGGATTTAACATCTCTTCTGTGTGGAGCAGATCGTGTCACAATTTGTTCATTTATTTATTTATTTATTTATTTATTTATTTATTTATTTATTTATTTATTTATTTATTTATTTATTTATTTATTTATTTATTCATTTATTTATTTATTTATTTATTTATTTATTTATTTATTTATTTATTTATTTATTTATTTATGTATTTATTTATTTATTTATTTATTTATTAATTTATGTATTTATTTATGTATTTATTTATTTTATTTATTCATATATTTATATATTTTTCCTCTTTATTATTCCTTCCTCTCTTATTATAGCAATATTTATCTCTAAAAAGTCGCTAGATGAGCAACAACAATCTGACCAATTAGCGCAGACGTTTATGATTACTTAGGAAAGAACAGCTCACATCATTGGTCAAATATCAAGAGCTTTTCGCTATGGATGTAATTCAGCTCGTCTATTACTCAATATTTTTTTTATATATAGAATGCCAACTCGGCTTCTTAATTTTTCTTGATTTTGATGTGCTTTTATATGCCTTATAGACTACGTGTAATACAAGGTGTCTCGGAAAGAACTACACAGTCTGAAATTATATTTTGTTTCGTATTTTAAGTCCTGAACTAAACGCGATTGAATAATGTGTGCAATTGTAACATAACTCTTTGAATTTTAGACATTGGCTGCTTCGTTCTTGATATATATTACAAATTGTCTACTACATGAATAATAATTTTTAAAAACAAGCGCAGTGATTTATAGTGCGCTACGCACAGGCACAACGCCTAGGCGTTGATCCACAAGCCTCAGCACACTTTACAGTGTTGATTTGGCATTCTTGTAATGTAAGCAAATTAAATATAGTTAAATACATTTTGCTTCTGACTCGGGGAATAATTATAATTGCACAAATGAGGGGTCAATATTTATAAAATCAATAAATACATGGACTGGCAGTTACTTTATCACGCACGACACTATTCCTTTCAGTTTTGTTGTGGCGCTAAAAATATTCAAACAATAAGCTGACCGAACAGTTCTTTCTGAGACACTCTGCAGCTTTACCGCCCATTTCACTGTTAGGTATTACTGGAACTATAGCTGCAATCAAATCGTTTGTCTCTGCTTCTGTTGTCTATCTCGCTTATGTAGATTGTTGAATAAAGAACGATATTTCTCCTACATTTCTGTATGCGTTATTTTAAATTAAATTAAATGTTTATCATCTAACTTGACAATAAGAGTTACTTACAGCTGGTATTGTTATATTGAGAGATAAGAATAGGGTTCAACAAAAGGTGACCAGCGACGTGAAAAAGAGAGAGAGAGGGAGGGAATCATAAGCTAGCACTGGAGGATCAAGAATTGATTTTACCCCGGCCCTCGCCATCGAAAATTGAGAGTAAAACAACGAATGCACCTTCCCCGAGTTGGTAAGTTTTCATGTCTACGAGTGTTTTGACTGACATAATTTTTGCGCCTATAATATCCAGCATGTTAATAATAATGGTTTTTTTGTTTGTTTTTGTTTGGTTTTTTTTGCCTCCGGGGGCCAAGGGGTTTAGGGATCAAGGGAATTGCAGCGGGTTGGGCAAATTGTGACACATGACACACCATTTATACTCAAACGCGCTCAAAAATTATTTACTATTTTAATTACTATTAAAATGTACCTATCGGGAAAATTTTGTTGCGCTAAATAGCCTTCCGAATTTTGTGTGTTGAATGTCGCGCTTTACATACATCAGTGAACATCAAAAGAGGAGCTATGCTGTATTAATTTATATTTAATTAATATTATGTTATTGTCAAAAATGGTAAAATAGGGCTAAATATCTAATTTAATCTGGTGACCAGCATCCAACGAGGGTGGGGTCTTGGGGGTAGATTTTTGATATATAAGAGGGTCACTTTCAATAAACAATACAAGGCATGCGATCCTTACAGGTTGCTAAATTAATCTTGGAAAATCTACACTATTCTAGAATATTCTCTTTATTGCATCATTGGGAAAATTCCTTAGATTGTAAAATGGATATGATGACATCATTTTGGAAATTCCCCAGGAAGTAAATGTGACAGAACGTTCTATTAATAGCGTCTGGGTATAAAAGTGGAGGCAATTGAATTATCTCTTTGCAGAATATCATGAGAGCTTGAAGACTCTCTATGTACGTGTTTGTAATCGTTTTGCTTCAAAATGAGGTACATTTGAGCCAGTATACATAGCCAATAATGTGCTATTTTACAGCAACAAAGGAGGTTTTCAGTACACGAATGTACTCCTCCTCCCCAAAGGATTAAAGTTCTTCTGTCGACTTGATGGAGTATGGTTTATAAAACAACACATCTGTCAAATACAGTGGAGCAGTGCAGAAAGGAGTCTGTTTCCTGGAGAACGAGAGTGATTAGTGAAAGAAGCACCATTTTGGATTGCCATCTGCGCAAGCAGTTAAGTGTTAGGAGAAAACAGCGCAAGGAGATAAGTGTTTGGAGAAAGCTGTGCAAAGAATTAAATGTTTGGGAGCAAGCAGCACCATTTTTGTGTGAGGATTTTAAACGAAAGGATATACAAATGCAAGTGTACAATGGATTTTGCTGATTTTCGCAGGAGAAGTGAATAAGGATGTGTAAATCAGCCGTCCAGAACATTGCAAGAACTCTATGATCACCACGAGGAAGACTGCTGGTTAGGTACTAATTATTGTTGATATGTACCAATTGTAGTTTACTTTCAATTAATGGCTTACATTTTGTTAACTTAATCAAACTGTGTATTGTTGCGCATTCGTGTGTATTTGGGTAAAAGGTGATTTTGGCCTTGAGGGTATTACGGCTCGTAACAATTGTTTTTCTCATTATAATTATGGTAATTTAGAAATGTGTCTATACTTGTAGTCCTTTTTTTTTATTTCACCAAAGAGATTAAACAATAAAATCAACACATTTTACATATTATACATGTAGGTTCGTGGTCTAGTGGTTTGATATACGCTTCAAGATTCATAGGTATCGGATTCGAATTCCAGATCCGCCTCATTTTGATAGGTAGACACCTGGCGCGTTCTGGATTCAATCTTTTCTGCATGATCTTTCTGTTATTAACTCCCCTCTTAAACCAAATACCATTTTCTAACCTTCTTATCTATAGAAGGCACGAAACTAGTTCTCGTATGTGTATAGGCCGCGAAAGCGAGGTCCCTCCCCCGGTTTTCGCAAGGGGGAGCCTTCCCTAAAATCATAACAAAGAAAAAATAAAGCAATAATTGCCTTGAAATTACACTCTTACTGAATCCTTATGATAAGAGCAATACATTGGTATGGTTTTTAAAAAGATTTGACCAACTTTGAAATTTCACCCCCTGCATAAGCGGCCATTTTGTAATTATGCAAATTAATCCAGTATTTGGATTTTCGAGGACTTTTAATGTGTTATTAAATATGCTTTTTTTTAAATAAATGATAATCACATGCTCTGTTGCAATTAGCGGTGAGTTAACCACTTCTTTTTCTTAATTTGACTAACGTATTCTGTATTTGCTGAAAAATATCAAAAAAACAAAAGAACCAAAGCATTTTGCTTATTGTAAATATTGTGCCACGATGTCTGTGGTAGTCTTTTCAGTCGTTTATTTTTAAACTTGGTGCTGCAAAAGATTCCGCGTGACTCTAATTCAATATATTGATCGATATGCAGTACTAGCAAAGATATACCTGAACAGAAAATATTATTTTCGAATTAATGCGCTTTTCAATCAAATCTACCGTTCTATCCTAAAATATATTTTCAACAATTTTTTCCGATGGAAAGTTTTCTACCGCCTTGCAGTCTAAAAATCGTGTATTATTCATTGTGTTTTAAAATCCGCGATTTTTGTTTCAAAAAAATAAAAGGTTTCACCAATAACCAATAACGTTCCTAGGAAGATAAAAATGATAAGAGTGCGTTGCGATTTCCAAACGCCGTGATCATATGACTGTCTATCTGTAACGGAGTGAGGTCGCTTATTTACCTAGTATTGAAGATTCTGCACGTAGACAACGTAGAAAATACACAAACGTGGTCTGTTTTACAATAATGATACTAAGGGCACGGTTGTTTGATGGGATCATTTATTAGTTTTTCCAACAAAACATCAAATTTTAGGCTTAAACAGCTAAAAGCAATATCATTCTAATGTATACAGATGCTTTTGAGTCTTTTTCAACTTTGATTTCCCCTATTTTACAAAATTATTCACTTTTATAGCATTTTTTAAAGCTTTTTCAGATATAAAATGTATTTATTAATGACAAAATTGATGGCGCTATTTAGTTACTGGAAATTACTCTTTCAAGCTTTTAATACAAATAATTCCTTTTATTGTTTGATAAAATATGTTTATAAAATTTCCTTGTTGCTTGTCTCACCTATTCCAGCTGTTTTGACAGTATTAATCACCTACCCCTTGCAAATAAAGAAATATGATTTAGGATAAATAGCGCCATCTATAGTTTACATTTAGTTAATAATGAAGTCAATTCTATATACATCAAACAACCGTGAGGGATATTGAACATACGAAATTAAGTGTAAATGTTGTTACTATCCATTTCGTTTGTAAGAAATCATTACAATAAAGCAATAGTAAAGTGTTAAAATTTGGCTTCAATCATACGTTCAGTTCGTCCATTGAAATATGTGTAAAATAGCTCGTATAAAAAGAGATTGCGATTTACATCTTTGATACAAACGCATGGAGTAACGCACGTAGGACGTTAATATTTACAGTTTTGTACTACCTCACACGATTCATACAACCCGACTTATTTTCCTCACGATGAAGTAAATTAAAGAAAACCATGATATAAACATATAAACATTAATATAATTCCCGTCGATCATGCTACTGTTTTTCCAAAACCATGATAGTTTATGCAAGTTCAGGTTCGGGTTCAGCATGTCACAACCCTCAAAAGAGCCATAGGCGTTTCACTTGATAGCCATCCTTCTAGCGCACATTATGACCGCTTCCTTCCTTTCGGTCCCTTTGCACAGATCTCTGCTTCAATAGTCTATAGGACTTGGCTGTCACTTGTTCGATTCCTATGACCATACTTGGAACAATATTTATTTTCAAAATAGCGGAATAGAAAAAAACTTAATGAATGAATACAATTTTGACTAGAGCTACTGTGCTTCAAGAAGCACAAATATCAGGTGGCAGCTGATATGGTTGATGATTATTAAATGTGGAAATGCTAAAAATGGAAGGATAGTTTTTGTTTATTTTGTTTATAGAGGTCATTTTCCCCAAGTGACAGCCCAATGCGAGCAACTTAAAATTTGACCTGACCTTGATCTCATATGACCTTTACGGTTTCATACTACTAAAGTGTCAGGGATCATTTTCTGCAAGTTACAGATCAAGCAGAGCAACTTCCAATTTGACCTGACCTTTGACATTGGATGACCTTTGCAGTTTCATATTCCTGAAGTGTCAGGGATTGTTTTCCTGAGTTACACGCCGATCAGAGCAACTTTAAATTTGACCTGACCTTTGACCTCAGGTGACCTTTGCTGTTTTCTACTCCCCAGTGTCAGGGATCATTTTCTGAAAGTTACAGCCCGATTGGAGCAACTTTAAATTTGACCTGACCTTTGACCTCAGTTGACCTTTGCTGCTTCATACTCCTCAAGTGCTAGGGATTGGTATCCCCGAGTTACAGCCCAATTAGAGCAACTTTAAATTTGACCTGACCTTTGACCTCAGATGACCTTTGCGGTTTTATACTCCCCAAGTGCCAGGGATTGTTTACCCAAAATTACAATCTCATCGGAGCAACTTCAAATTTGACCTGACCTTTGACATGGGCAAAGTTTGACATTTGAGTGAACACCCCATACTGCCCTCCCACCCATGAACAAGCGAAATTGCACTCATATGACACTCCTAAAATCTTATGTGAGATCCACTGTTAGCTATCTTCTATAAGATTCTGCTTTAATACTTGGGCATTTCACAATATTTACTTCTCTTGGAAACACAATTCAAGCTGTGGCTTGTCTACTATAAGTATAAATGTAGGTCACCGTGCCTAATGACAGCTGTTCTATCAAATTTTACACAAAGATGTTCAAAGCCAAATCAGGTTAATTTTAACATGTGACCTCGTTTGACCTTTGACCTTGGGTTGACCCTTACGCTGTGGTACCATATATATAAAGCTTGGGCCAGTGATTCTTCTGACGGATTAGCAGCAAGATTTTCACTAAATTACCCCTAATATCCGCTATATGACATTTGACCCCTTTCTGTGAACAACTTATATCAAGCTTGGGTCAGCGGTTCTTATGGCCATGTTTGGTCGAAATTGGGTCAAGCGCCTTGCACTAGTAGCATTTTAAAGATTTTCACATAATGACCTCTAATGACCCCTACGTAACCTTTCTCCCCTAATTGTTAACAACTTAGAAGGAACTTGGGTCAGTGCTTCTTGTGGCCGAGTTTGGTCAAGATCGGCGCAAGCGTCTGGCACTAGTAGCATTTTAAAAGATGGTTTGACGAAAGAATCGGAAGAAGCAGAAGAACCAGGCCACCTGATATAAATATTTCGCCCTGCACTACAATGTTCACAATGAACCATAGATGTCAAAGGCTGATCATGTAAGATTAGTATTTTTGAAAAGAGCGGCATTGTATTCAATTTACACACAGACACACACAGGTGACTAGTGCAATCTACTTGTAGTGTAGGGCGATCTATTCAAAAATTGTATTCATCTATTGCTATGGTAGTTAATCAGATTATTGCGTCACTTCTACGGCGAATTGAAGTGTTACCATTACCAACAAACCTCTTTAGCAAACAAAAGGGAGGGTTTTTTTGCAGTCGCTTTTACATGCTTTTCGTATGATCGCCCATTCATACACAAGTCCCTAGTTGAAAGGACAAGGCGCCTGTTGGTACAAAAACCAACACGTTGGCGTTCCAGTTCTAGTCAATTTTCAAACTTCATTTCACAAACTCTCTAATATGCTAGTTGCGCTAAACAAGAAACTTTTCGTATTTGGCTGCTCCTCATTTGATGCAGGTCATATTGGTTCATCGTCTACAGAGATGCCCCATCTCCAGGCCAATTGTGCGTTCAAGACGATTGGTTGGACGTCCAGAGGTCCCGTAAACGTAAAAAAATTGACCACTTGTCTTTTTGCTAAATATGTTACATGATATTCGAATTATAAAGATATAGTGGATTGACCTTATAATGTCTGTGCACTCATAAGTTGACCTCCGAACGTATTATGTATAAACACATCATACTCCACAACTTTAGGTTAACTTTTTTGTTGAATGGAGGCATCGAGGTCACTGAACTGTGCCTTTTAACTGATAGTATAATTATAATGTGTTAAGCAAAAAACATATCTGAAAAGTGAGCAAGGCAGTTCAGTACGTTCGTTTTTGTTTAAAAAAATTACAAGTAACATGAGTGCATACTTTATTTTGATAAATCCTGTATAATAATGCTCTAGTCAACTCGTCATACCCATTGAAAGCTAGCCACAGATATTTACTAATACACCTCCTACCTCATATATATATACAAATACATAATATATTGCCGTGAATGGTTCTGGTAAAAACTATGGGCCCGAGGTGAGATCAATAGTACTATTGGTCAGATTTTGTCAAAAACCAGGCCTAAGCATTCCTCTGGTCAAAACGATTCAGAAAAAAGTATAGTTTGACCTCTCTGCGACTTACCATTCTTGAGTTATAAGCAGTGAGCCTTGATTTAATATACTTTTTTTTTTATTATTGCCTTTCATGGTAGTCTTTATGTTTATGATTTCCTTTGAAACCCCTAAATCTTGCATTTTTTTGTCTGTTAAAACAGGTGGGTTGCAAACAGTGACATCTTACAGCACGGTCAGAATTTCGACAACGGTGGTCAGTTGTTGAAAGGAGACCCACTAGATTGTTGAACGTACCCTTTGAGCAGCAGATATTGTGACGCTGTCATTTGTATCAAAGTTTACCATCTGAAGTCAGTTAATATAGGCATGGGACCACATTTACGTACTCAATCAGCATCTAAACCGGATGTTCTTTCTAACCTTTGTAACCATCACTTGAAGTCAATATCAGACTGAAACGAATCAAATTAACTGCGGTAAACATCGCGGGAACCATTTCAACAATCAGTCGTATCTGAAACCCAGCATCTCAACAATCAGTCCTATTCAAAACTCCTCCCCGCATCTCAGCAATCAGTCCTGTCTGAAACCTACTACGTGGAATAATTCCGAGTTAGATTTTTGGCTTTATCAAAATATTGCTGAAGAGTCATCTGTCATGAACGGTGAAATACCCTTTTTAGCCTGAAGATCTGAAGCCAACTAGGACACATGGAGATCAGTTGCGACCTGTTGGTGTATATATAAGATTTGTCGCTTGATACATGTATATCGAAATGATTAGGTAAGTGATACACGTTGTACTTGTATTTCATTATAATACATCGTATCGTCATTATTATACTTAAGTACTTACGAACACTTTAGGTTAGACACTATTTTAGACTGTTACGATTTGGTAGTTCACAGCACCTTGCAAATGGTACTGAGCATTGGCAAAAATTGCATTGCTCATTTCATAGCGATTGTGTAGAAGAATTCAAGAATCACAGATATACTTTTGTAAAGAGGGTTAAAACAACAACACTTTTGTAAAACTTGCATAACTCATTAACAACAATAAATCAAGCAAGTTTCCGAAATATATAATTTGTAGAATTTGAAAAGTGTTAATTTTCATTAATAATTGATTTAGATAATGAAAATCGATTTTCTTTGGGGCTGCTTTGACCAACAGTACCTAGTCTATCCGTATCTCACTAGACAAATATTTCATATATTTTCGTTCCAATTAAGGACAGGCGCTTTCGATATTAGGGAAATTTGAATAAGTTATTAAGGCTGAATTACAGACGATTTCAGTCGTTAATTTTGTCGTCAGATTTAAAACAGGTCTATTTTGAATTATTTATTTTGCAAATTTTGTGAGCGATGTCCTGTAAAAAGTTAGAACATCATGTACCGTAGTAAGTATCAAATACTAAGTGAGATGTTTTTTTGTTTTTTTGTTTTTAATTTACAGCACATTCAAGATTACGTTTCAAATGGCAAATTTGAGCATATTCCGATTCAATATTGCTCCTATTCTTGCCCCCCTTATCTATTTCAATCTGGTATTTCATGCCATTGCTAGCTTGCAAGTTGTTCCTCTCTGGAATACTGCTGACAATAGATTCAAATGCTCTCTCACTAAGGATAAGAAACAAATACTTGATGAAATCAGGTTCACTTTCAGTGGGGAGCCAATCCAAACTTGCGGCTTGCATTTAACATCATCGGAAGGAGCAGGAGTTTTATTGCACGTACTTTATAGAATGCCGCCTGGTAGTTTCATGTACGTGGAGAAGCAGGGAGATCTTTTGAATTGTCAGAATAGATATGTAGTTATTGCTGCAAATGAATCCTGTTCCATAGAGTTTTCGCACGCCGAATTTCAGCTTTTTCTACATGATGTTATCATAGTCCTTATCAACAACATACCAATAAATCAGTCTTTGTGCTCAAAAGGCGATTGCGAACAACAGCATATTGTTTCTGAAGGAGACACAAAGCATTGTGATATACGTGAATTCAATCACACTACCTTTTGCTTGACGGTTTCTGAACATACTTGCTCTTTTGACTTTCCACCTGATTGCAATGCTACTGTGGATAACAGATATGTTAATTTTACGTGCCATAACCCCCATTCGAGCCACACAGCTCTTATAATTTATCCAGATAATATCTTAGCATTATACCTATCAGAACAGAATATAGTAGAGATCGCCGGAAATGCTTTCATCAGTCTGGCACGACTGCAACAGATTGATATCAGTTTCAATAGATTATCGAGACTACATTCCCAGGTGTTTACGGGTTTAAAATCCCTATCACATGTGTCTTTAGCGCATAATAACCTGGTCACCATAGCCATTGATTTATTTCAAGATTTGCCACAACTTGTTTTACTAGTATTAGATGGTAACCAAATTAGGTCACTTGATTATAAGATGTTTCTTAGGACAACTGGGCTGACTTACTTAAAGGTTGTCAACAACAGCCTGACACGTTTACCAAGTGCATTGTTCAAAGGGTTGACAAGCCTTAAAGGGTTAGATCTTTCGGGAAATGAAATAATGTCATTAGATGATGATTTGTTCAATAACACTAGTAAGTTGACTATACTGATTCTGATGGACAACAACCTGGCCGTTTTACCAAAAGGGTTGTTCAAAGGTTTGATAAACCTTGAAGAGTTGGTTCTCTATAGGAATCAAATCATTTCGTTAGATGATGATTTGTTCAATAACACTAGTAAGTTGATTTTATTGAATCTGTCCAACAACAGCCTGACCGTTTTACCAAGAGGGTTGTTCAAGGGATTGATAAACCTTGAAATGTTGTCACTCTCTGGGAATCAAATAATTTCATTGGATGATGATTTGTTCAATAACACTAGTAATTTGACATTGCTGCATCTGAATGACAACAACCTGACCGGATTATCAAGAGGGTTGTTCAAAGGTTTGATAAGCCTTGAACAGTTGTCACTCTCTGGGAATCAAATTATTTCATTGGATGATGATTTGTTCAATAACACTAGTAATTTGACATTGCTGCATCTGAATGACAACAACCTGACCGGATTATCAAGAGGGTTGTTCAAAGGTTTGATAAAACTTGTAGAGTTGTTACTCTTTGGGAATCATATAATTTCGTTAGATGATATTTTGTTCAATAACACTAGTAAGTTGACAGTGCTGAATCTGATGGACAACAACCTGACCGTTTTACCAAGAGGATTGTTCAAAGGTTTGATAAACCTTGAACATTTGTCACTCTCTGGAAATCAAATCATTTCGTTAGATGATGATTTGTTCAATAACACTAGTAAGTTGATTTCCTTGGAACTGTTCAACAATAGCCTGACCCTTTTACCAAGAGGGTTGTTCAAGGGTTTGATAAACCTTAAACAGGTGGTACTCACTGGAAATCAAATCATTTCATTAGATGATGATTTGCTTAATAACAATAGTAAGTTGATTTTATTGGATCTGTCCAACAACAGCCTGACTCTTTTACCAAGAGGGTTGTTCAACGGTTTGATAAACCTTGAAGAGTTGTCACTCTCTGGAAATCAAATAATTTCATTAGATGATGATTTGCTCAATAACACTGGTAATATGAGATTGCTGCATCTGTATGACAACAACCTTACCGTTTTACCAAGAGGATTGTTCAAAGGTTTGATAAACCTTGAAATGTTGTCACTCTCTGGGAATCAAATAATTTCGTTAGATGATGATTTGTTCAATAACACTAGTAAGCTGACATTGCTGTATCTGAAGGACAACAACCTGACCGTTTTACCAAGAGGGTTGTTCAAAGGATTGATAAGCCTTGAACATTTGTCACTCTCCGGGAATAAAATTATTTCATTAAATGATGATTTGTTCAATAACACTAGTAAGCTGACTTCCCTGGATTCGGACTACAGCAACCTGACCGGATTACCAAGAGGGTTGTTTAAAGGTTTGATAAACATTGAAGAGTTCCCAGCAAACACAAAACGTTTTCGACATCATTCGCAAAAGGTTATAAAAGGTTGTCAGAAAATGTTTAAATGTCGGGTTATATAAAGGGTATATTAAGAGTATAAAACGGTTTCATAACCTTAAAAAACATTTTTTGATAATCTACTGCTCAGCAAACACAAATGTTTTACAGAAAACGTTTAAATGTCGGGTTATATAAAGGATATAAAAACGTTTTGATAACATTCCAAAAACATTCTTGAAAACTTGGTACAAAACATTCTAAACAGAATGTTATTTTGGGGTTGAAAAATATTTTGCAAAAATGTTTGCCCAAAATATTTGCAATAACGTTTTAAAAACGTTTTCATGACCTTTATATAACCCGACATTTAAATGTTATTAAAATGTTTTGAAAAAAACATTTTAAGAACATTTCTGTAATTGCTGGGTTCAAATATTCTAACATAATGTTTTTTAAGTATTGACAAAATATTTGGCAAAAATGTTTGCAAAAATAGTTTACAATAACATTTTTTGAAAACATTAAAAATATTGTTGTAGTTTGTTTTCATACAAAACGTTTTAAAACGTTATCATGACCTTTATATAACCCGACATTTTAATGTTATTAAAATGTTTTTACCTAAACCAAAAGCCAAAATATAACTTATTTAAAACGTTTTTAAAACGTTTTTGTGTTTGCTGGGTTGTCACTCTCTGTAAATCAAATCATTTCGTTAGATGATGATTTGCTCAATAATACTAGTAAGTTGATTTTATTGAATCTGTCCAACAACAACCTGACCGTTTTACCAAGAGGGTTGTTCAAAGATTTGATCAACCTTGAAAGGTTGTCACTCTCTGGGAATCAAATAATTTCATTAGATGATGATTTGTTCAATAACACTAGTAATTTGACATTGCTGTATCTGAAGGACAACAACCTGACCGGTTTACCAAGAGGGTTGTTCAAAGGTTTGATAAACATTGAAGAGTTGTCACTCTCTGGGAATCAAATAATTTCATTAGATTATGATTTGTTCAATAACACTAGTAATTTGACATTGCTGTATCTGAGGGACAACAACCTTACCGTTTTACCAAGAGGGTTGTTCAAAGGTTTGATAAACCTTGAAAGGTTGTCATTCTATGGGAATCAAATAATTTCATTAAATGACGATTTGTTCAATAACACTAGTAAGCTGACTTCACTGGATACGGGCTGCAACAACCTGACACATTTACCAAGGGGTTTGTTCAAAGGTTTGATCAACCTTGAAGATTTGTTCTTCTCTGGGAATCAAATAATTTCGTTAGATGGTGATTTGTTCAATAACACTAGTAAGTTGAGATTGCTGTATCTGAAGGACAACAACCTGACCGGTTTACCATGAGGGTTGTTCAAAAGTTTGATAAACATTGTACATTTGTTTCTCTCTGGAAATCAAATAGTTTCATTTGATGATGATTTGTTCAATGAAACTATTAATCTGACTTTCCTGCATCTGAACGCCAACAACGTGACACTTTTACCAAAAGGATTGTTCAAAGGTTTAATAAACCTTGCAGAGTTGTCGCTCAATAGGAATGAAATTATTTCATTAGATTTAGGTTTGTTCAATGACACTACTAATATGTCCCACCTGCAAATCAATAACAACAAATTAAAACATCTACCGAAGCAATTGTTCTTCAGACTTCATAACCTCAACATGTTATTGCTTCACGGAAATGAATTGACATCATTAGATGATATGTTGTTTCACGGTTTGTCGAACTTAAAATGTCTGGATTTAGATGATAATAAATTTGTGACATTCGAACAAAATTTTTTTTGGAAGCTTGTTAAATTGGAACTCCTGTCTTTTGCTGCCAACTCATTGACTAATTTAAATCACAAAACATTTAAAGGTTTGATACATTTGCAGTATTTGATAATGTCAAACAATCAATTGCATGTGTTGGATTTACAAATATTCATAAAAAACTATAAACCTTTCTTCACCTGGACTTGTCTGGTAATCAGTTTACAAATATTCCAACGATTGCGTATTTAAAAAAACTTGCTTTTATTTTCTTAAAGGACAACAGACTAACTATGGTAGATAAGTATACATTTAGTGGCGTATCAAAGCAGGCAGAAATTAGTGTCAGCCAAACTGAAGTCTGTGAATGTTATGTACCAAGTGATATCAATTGCATAGCTTTAGATGTGAGGTCTTCGTATTTGACATGCGATAGATTGTTATCGGATAAGCTTTTGATGGGCATGATGTGGCTTATTGGCTTGAACGCCCTAGCGGGAAATATTTTTGTTTTAAGCAGGAAAAAAACAAAACACGAAAAAGGTAAAGTTCAAACATTCCTCCTTAACAATCTGGCGATGTCTGATTTACTAATGGGCATCTTTATGCTAGTCATCGCATCAGCTGATATTTATTTTGGTGAACATTTTCCAATGCAAGCTGAGTCTTGGAGAAAGGGTATTACATGCAGAATGACTGGAACATTGTCAATAGTATCTAGTGAAGCTTCTGTTTTCTTTGTGACATTGATAAGCATTGACAGATTCATGAACATTCGCTTTCCTTACTCTGATCGCAAGTTGAGAAAAAAGTCATCGGCTATAGTAGTTGCATTTCTTTGGCTGATTTCTCTGACATTAGGCGTAATCCTTGCTTTATCCGGGAATAATTATAGATTTTACGAAAACTCTCACGTGTGTATCGGACTTCCGTTGGCTAAATTTGAAAGATTTAACAAGACAGTATCATACGAAACGATTTATCCTCACACAAGTAGGAATTATTCATATACAAGGTTCGTTTCCGATTCTGAATCTCTAGGCCAACTTCCCGGTTATTATTATGCGTCGGCACGATTTCTAGGTCTTAATGGCATATGCTGTGTTGTTATACTGGTATGCTATGTAGAACTTGTGCGATCTGTCGTCAAGTCATCAAAACGAGCAGGGCGTGATCTGAGTATGAAAGAACCGATAAAAATGACTGCCAAAGTCTCTGCCATAGTTTTTACAGATTTCTTTTGTTGGTCCCCAATAAATTTGCTTGGGGTATTGGTACAAAGTGGGGTAATATCTCTGCCCCCTTCAGTATTCGCATGGTCGGTGATATTTATTTTACCCATTAATTCTGCAATAAATCCATACTTATATACTAATTGCGGCACTCATCAGCAATTATCGTAAACAAAGGAAATCTACTCAAGATGAGAATAAGATAGAACCACCGCGGCCATGGGAACAGAAGCCATTACGACAGTTACAAGCTCCTGCAGTTGAAGATAATAGAGAACCACCTCGACCATTGGAACAGAATCCATTACAACAGGGACAAATTCCTCAGGTTGGTGATAACATAGAACCACCTCGACCATTGGAACAGAAGCCATTACAACAGGGACAAATTCCTCAGGTTGATTATAACATAGAACCACCTCGACCATTGGAACAGAATCCATTACAACAGGGACAAATTCCTCAGGTTGATGATAACATAGAACCACCTCGACCATTGGAACAGAATCCATTACAACAGGGACAAATTCCTCAGGTTGATGATAACATAGAACCACATCGACCATTGGAACAGAAGCCATTACAACAAGGACAAATTCCTCAGGTTGATGATGCCATAGAACCACCTCGACCATTGGAACAGAAGCCATTACAACAAGGACAAATTCCTCAGGTTGATGATAACATAGAACCACCTCGACCATTGGAACAGAAGCCATTACAACAAGGACAAATTCCTCAGGTTGATGATGCCATAGAACCACCTCGACCATTGGAACAGAAGCCATTACAACAAGGACAAATTCCTCAGGTTGATGATAACATAGAACCACCTCGACCATTGAAACAGAAGCCATTACAACAAGGACGAATTTATCAGGTTGATGATAACATAGAACCACCTCGCCTATTGGAACAAAAAGCCATTACAACAAGGACAAATTCCTTAAGTCGGTGATAACATGGAGCCACCTCGGCCATTGGAACAGAAGCCATTTACGACAAATTTTTGGTGGAAATAAAAGATCACCTGAAATATAATCATAAGCATACAAAAACCTCAATTTGCTCAAAATTCTCGATTCGTCACTCTGCCGAATTCCGAACGATATGAAAGAGCAGTTTGATATGATTTTTATCCATCAATTGCGATTCGTCACGTTAAGCTATTTAATCATACTATATGACATCTGTTCGGCTTACTTTTAGCCAAACTAAATGTAATAAAATCGTTGTAATGATACATTTAGTGTAACCACCAAAACACCACTAAATGTAATTATATCGTTATAATGATGTAATAATTTAAATTTAACAATAGAGTCTCGTTATTTTATGCGCTTATTTTATGCCTTACAAATTTACGACAATTGCATTCTATATACTACACTGAGTAATAATTCGAATCTACACATTTTTCATGTCTGGGTAAACATGTTTTCAAAACTCAAGATATCTTCTATCTCTAATAATAGGCCTAGACATTACACACTAATGTTTGAATGGGGTAGGCCCACGATTGTCAGATATTTTGCCCAAATTGAAAACAATTTTGTGACATTGTTACCAAATATCTTTTAAAAAACGTGCGTTTTTTGTGATGTTTTAGAAAAATACAAACCTTTATGCTTAAATTGTATATAAATGGGGACCATTATTATACTAGAGCCTCCAAAATGAGACTCATGTTTGCGGCTTATTATGACGTACGGTCATTTAAACTGAGTACCAAGATGGTCTTTGCGGGGGGGGGTGTGGGTTGCTTTGCTAACTCACCCCCCCCAAAAAAAATCCACCCCCCAAAAAAAAAACCCAATCTCATAAATAAAATGTCAACACCCTAAAACCAACACCCTAAAAATGTTAACCCCCTGACCTCAGGTAAATACACAATTTTACCCTTATTTGGGCAAAAATAAATAAATATTGGAATAGAAAACAAAAAATATCACCTTAATTTTGGGGTAAAATGGTGTACAATTGAAATGAGCAATTATCACAATAACACGAGACGAAAATGATGCTCGCCAATTTTTTTTTTTTTTGTCTTTTCCCCCTCCTACAACTGACCCTGACACGCGACTGAACATGTAAGCTACTTTGACCCCGAAAGGATTTTTACAAAAACTACACGGCTGGGCCCCCACCCCGGTGGGTTACCCTTTCTGTCATGGTGTGACAAAATAGATATCATAAATCATAAACATGGGCCTACTACAAAGCACGCTAAATACACTGACAGGTATTTTGTTTGTGATATTAAAGGTGCTGATTGGGATTTACTGCTCCATTAACAAAGATACTAAAGAAGTAGTTACTCGCCAGTTGCGCTTCCAAGCAAGTCTCAAAAATACTAGTTTAGTATATAAGATACGCGGCAGTTGCGGAGTAGTTACTAAAGAAGTAAGCTACTAAACTAGTAAGTTACGCGGATTTGATGCACTCAGCGGATAATCATGCATAACTCGCAAACGCAAAATCGGAATCAACTGAAATTTTGGGAATAAGCCTTTTTCGTGGATATCTACTGAAAAATGTCATAAAAAATGCTAGGTAAATGCATTGGTAATTACCGTGTGTGGAGCAACATTAAATGTAATCAAATCGTTATAATGATATATTATTTGTAATTACCGTGTGTGGAGCAACATTAAATGTAATTAAATCGTTATATTGATTTAGTATTTGTAATTACCGTGTGTAGAACAACATTAAATGTAATTAAATCGTTATAACGATGTATTATTTGTAATTACCTCGGGATATTCCACGGTTCCAAAGCACAATGTTTAGATATTTCACAATACCCTCAAAACAACTGATGCGCAGTCATTAACCTCTAATTAAATCGTTATAATGATGTATTATTTGTAATTACCGTGTGTGGAGCAACAGTAAATGTAATTAAATCGTTATATTGATGTAGTATTTGTAATTACCGTGTGTAGAACAACATTAAATGTAATCAAATCGTTATAATGATATATTATTTGTAATTACCGTGTGTAGAACAACATTAAATGTAATTAAATCGTTATATTGATTTAGTATTTGTAATTACCGTGTGTAGAACAACATTAAATGTAATTAAATCGTTATAACGATGTATTATTTGTAATTACCTCGGGATATTCCACGGTTCCAAAGCACAATGTTTAGATATTTCACAATACCCTCAAAACAACTGATGCGCAGTCATTAACCTCTAATTAAATCGTTATAATGATGTATTATTTGTAATTACCGTGTGTGGAGCAACAGTAAATGTAATTAAATCGTTATATTGATGTAGTATTTGTAATTACCGTGTGTAGAACAACATTAAATGTAATTAAATCGTTATAACGATGTATTATTTGTAATTACCTCGGGATATTCCACGGTTCCAAAGCACAATGTTTAGATATTTCACAATACCCTCAAAACAACTGATGCGCAGTCATTAACCTCTAATTAAATCGTTATAATGATGTATTATTTGTAATTACCGTGTGTGGAGCAACAGTAAATGTAATTAAATCGTTATATTGATGTAGTATTTGTAATTAACGTGTGTGGAGCAACATTAAATGTAATTAAATCGTTATATTGATGTAGTATTTGTAATTACCGTGTGTAGAACAACATTAAATGTAATTAAATCGTTATAACGATGTATTATTTGTAATTACCGTGTGTGGAGCAACAGTAAATGTAATTAAATCGTTATATTGATGTAGTATTTGTAATTACCGTGTGTGGAGCAACATTAAATGTAATTAAATCGTTATATTGATGTAGTATTTTGTAATTACCGTGTGTGGAGCAACATTAAATGTAATTAAATCGTTATATTGATGTAGTATTTTGTAATTACCGTGTGTAGAACAACATTAAATGTAATCAAATCATTATAATGATGTATTATTTGTAATTACCGTGTGTGGAGCAACATTATATGTAATTAAATCGTTATAACGATGTATAATTTGTAATTACCGTGTGTGGAGCAACATTAAATGTAATTAAATCGTTATAACGATGTATAATTTGTAATTAACGTGTGTGGAGCAACAGTAAATGTAATTAAATCGTTATATTGATGTAGTATTTGATTTGTAATTACCGTGTGTGGAGCAACATTAAATGTAATTAAATCGTTATATTGATGTAGTATTTGTAATTACCGTGTGTGGAGCAACAGTAAATGTAATTAAATCGTTATATTGATGTAGTATTTGTAATTACCGTGTGTGGAGCAACATTAAATGTAATTAAATCGTTATATTGATGTAGTATTTGTAATTACCGTGTGTGGAGCAACAGTAAATGTAATTAAATCGTTATATTGATGTAGTATTTGTAATTACCGTGTGTGGAGCAACATTAAATGTAATCAAATCATTATAATGATGTATTATTTGTAATTACCGTGTGCGGGCCAACATTAAATGTAATTAAATCGTTATAACGATGTATAATTTGTAATTACCGTGTGTGGAGCAACATAAAATGTAATTAAATCGTTATATTGATGTAGTATTATTTTGTAATAACCGTGTGTGGAGCAACATTAAATATAATTCATAACCTCATTAATATACGCAGCAAGTGCGATTCAATCACAGATAATGACCTTTAAATACGCGGACGCAAATGCAGGTCATTGAAAAAGTATAATGACCGCGTCTCGTGACGTAGCTAAAAGTACGCTCTACAATGACCGCGTTACGTGACGTGTTACGCGTTCGAACAATTTACGCGGACGCTGGCCGCCGTATTTGAACATCGTATGATTGCGCGCTAGTGGGATTGATCGCTAGCGGTATTTCCTTAATGGGCTATTCGATTTTCTACAGGGAAAACGACAGATAAAGTTAAAATTGTTTTCTGTTTTCAAATTAAAAGAAGAAAATGTGACGTAAATTGAATTTAAAAAAGTGAAAAGTGACGGTTATGAATGAGGTTAATGACTTTGCATCAAGTTTTTTTTCGGGTATTGTGAAATATCTAAACATTGTGCTTTGGACCTCGAAATATTCCACGGTTCCAAAGCACAATGTTTAGATATTTCACAATACCCTCAAAACAACTGATGCGCAGTCATTAATCTCTAATTAAATCGTTATAATGATGTATAAGTTGTAATCACAATGCGGAAAACACTAAACTGCATTTAAATCGTTACAATGGTGAATTAAAAATTGTAATTACCGTATGTGGAACAACACTAATTATAATTAAATCATTAAACTCTTGGGTAACATCGATTTAAATGTACGCCGTGGCGTCAATATTTAGTCAATTGCTGCAAATGAGGTTTCAAAATGTGCATAAATAAATTCTGCTTCCATCGTATTTTACAGATTTGTAATACAATCACCCGTTTTTGAATAATGGTCATTATTTAAGGGGGTTAGTTACTTTTTGAGATGTTTAGTTACAGCGATGTATTAAGTTCAATTACCATGTGTGGAACAAGACTAACTGTAACTAAAGAGTCACAATGATGTTTTAAGTGTAATCACCATGTGGAACAACACACATAATTGTTATTTTAATAATCGTTATAATGATGTATTGGTTGTAATCACGATGAAGAAACACACTAAACTGCATTAAAATCGCTAGGCCTACAATTATGTAGGGTGCGCAACTTATAAGTTCCCCTTAATTTTCTATTTAATGAAATGTAAACTTGTAAAAAGTTATGAGTAACCTTATTTGTTTTACAAAGCTGGACCAATTTGTAGTGTCACACATCATTGAGTTCGGTCACAATGGTTCATTATGTAAAAAAGAGGCAGTTTGAAAAGTTTGAAAAGCACCTTAGTCCATAGGAGTCAATTTTCAAACAATACAGTATGTCAGTTCTGTTCATGTGTTTGTAATGGAAATAAAACTTAAAGTCTAGATGTTCAGTAGGGAATGTGTCCTCATACACTGTTAACAAGTGCATTACAACGTCTGCGCATGCTGTTTATTAAAGTCCGGATCCCTTGCTGGTTTCAGCCAAATTCGCTATTGACATGTCCTGACGAACAGACGTGACACGTCCATGAGGTGTTGTCGGCTGATTTTTCACTTCTCCTGTCACCTGGAATTTTGTTCTCAATTCTCGAATCGCACTGGGCGCAACTCCCATACTACGAGCAATTCTTTCACTGGTACATTTTCATCCAGCAAACCTATTGGTCGACCGCGAAGGATATCGGGCAAACGTGGCATTTTTAAAATTACTTTTCACATGTGATGAACTACTGGCGATGTATGGTCTCCCGGGTATGGTCTATTCACACCGCAGTACATATCCCGCCCAACTCAGCCATTTATCATAAAGAAAAAAGAATTAAACTCCTGTGCGTCCTGCTTTGCTTTTGAAAAAGAAGAACAACAAAGATTAAGTTTTCTTTAACAAACCCATGAATATTCCTGGCCTACTGTATTGTTTTCGAGATGCCTCCTATGGACTCAGATGCAACTTTTAACACTGTTAAAAACGGTCTCTTTTGTTTACATAATGAACCATTGTGACCAAACGCAATGACGTGTGACGCTATAATTTGGACCATATGTTTGAAACAAATAAGGCTACCCATACCATTTTCACGTTTGCATTTCGTCAATTATTTTTTTATTTATTTGAACAAATATTTAGGGGGGAACTTATAAGTTGTGGACCCTATATTAAAGGCCTATTCAGTGATTTGCTCATCCGGACGATCGCAAATATCATCATAATTCAGATTATGGTACCTTTGTCATTGTCATAGAAGTGCTAACATAGCCTGCGAGTGGTTCAGTCGAAAGCCACGTATTTAAGACAAAATAAGGCATTTACATGAATCTGTAATTTATGTACTGACAGTACATAGAATCGCGTCATGTATTTGAATGGGGCTTCAATTTCGGCAATACTGCTTTTTTCTTCGTTTCTTTTTTTCTTTTTTCAATTTTTTTTCATTCCAAAAATACCAAATAAATATTTGAATGACTTATCCTTCACTTTTAAGCAATTTATACACAATTTAAATTTTCTCATTTGCGATTGGATCACCGAATAGGCCTTTAACTCTAATTACCATGTGTGGAACAACACTAGGTATACACGGGATGGTAGAAAAAAGCCACTGGTCTCAGGTGATAGGCTCATGCATGGGTATTATCACCAGGGTGGGTGTAGAATTTGAAAATTGTGCATTTACCCAAATTGCGTAAATTGTATAATAATCATATTTTTAGTCCGCCACTCATGAAAATAAATGGGAACAGCAAGTTTTATGTGATAAGAGACATGCAAATATTATTATCTTTATTTTCCATACACTCTAAGCAAGTTATTGGGTGAAATTTAAACCAAAATGTGTAAACAAAATTACCCAATTTGGGTAAAATTTAACATATTTTTGGCATAGATAAAATAACAGTTATGATGGATAAACATTATGTCAATTGGTAGCTTTAGATAATACTTTTTATTAGTATAGAAATGAGTAAATTTAAGCAAAATATGTAACATTTTACAACAATTCGCAATTGACATATGTTATATTCAATACTGCAGTAACCATATTACAAGGTGAGGATGCACTATGATGTTTACGTACATTTGCTTTATTAAAACAATCTACACCAAAAATGTTTTAGCTCTTGAATTAAAACTTGGTCACTTTGTTAGCAAGTAAATAGGTAAAATTCAACCAAAATGTGTAAAAAGTTACCTAATTTAGGTACAATATAACATGCCAATATTTTTGACATCTTTGGCATTGACAAAATAGACAACAATATATTCTGATGGTAAAACGCTTACAAATGCCAATTTGTAGATTTTAGACACTTCTTATCAGTAAATAAATTAAAATTTAAACAAATTGTGTAAATATTTACCACAATTTCCACTGTACCGTTACTGTGGTTACAATAACATGATACTTTCACTACTGCAAGGAAAATATGTAAATTGTTTAAAGGCAGGTCCATTCCAGGAAAAAACTAACACTTTTTTCAGATGTTAATCTATAGATATTAGGTTCGAATGATTTTCGTCACATTCCTAGCGGAAGGCATCAGAACTGCATATTTTTTTAAGAAACATACAAAGTCACGTAGGGATGAAAATGTTTATACTAAGTTCTCTTGGTTGATAGGATGAACAAATTTAAATCTGTAACCAGAGCACCAAGCGCACATAAACGTTGAAAAAGAAAACCCAGTGCATCTGGCCGGATTCGAACCGGCGACCTTCGTATTACTAGCATGACGCTCTGCCGATTAAGCCGCAGATGCACACTGGAGAAGAACGGAAGATTTTAATATATAGGTATTAGGTTCGACTGGCGCATTCCTAGTAGAAGGCATCAAAACTGCATTTTTAAGAATTATGCAAAGTTACATTGAAAATTGAAATTTTTGATATAAAATTTATATATAAAACTTTCATGAACAGCTTTGGTAAGTATTTTCTTTATATTTTGTGTTTCGTTTTGTTTGATATTTCCGGCATCTGTAAGGTAAATCCCCGACGCGAGTCATTTACGGTCAATTAACGTTTGTTTTTGTATTCTTTAAATGATTCGTACTGCGCATTTATATATTTGATATCACAAATTAAAGTGACGGTTCACTTTTAAAAGCACGTCACAATTTACGGTTTGTCACAGTGGTTATATCTTTGATAGGATTTCTTCATTGAAATGATTTTTTTACCAATAATAATAACACACAATTGCTAATTTGTTTTGGAAAATGCATATCACATTCACATTATAACATGTTGATCAATCAATTGAGGATTTGAATTAGAGTGAGGCTGACGATTAGCAGTGGCGGCACCAGAAATGTTAATCGGGGAGGGGGCGTTGGGGCCGTTTTTCTGGCTGGGGGAATTTACCTACCCCTCTCGTGGCGCTGATGAGTGGGATTAAGCGATTGTGATATTAAAATTAGCAATAGATTCCGTTCTGCTTTGAATTATAGTTTGGGGATGATAACTATAATTACTATGATGTTGATCCAATTAAATTAGTTATTGGCAAATGTAAATACTAAGCGCTAAACAGCAAATAAAAAAATACCAAGAATGTATATGCATATATTTTAGACATAATAAATATATTTTAGAAATATTATTTCCGTCTCCAGAGTAAATCGCAAATATGTAGGGCCCTAGATCGGGAAATTGGTTATTGCAGCGCGTGCTCAGGAACCTGAATCTCGATCTACTCCCCTAAATCTTTATCATGTAATGAATACGGAATAAATCGCAAATATGTAGTGCACTAGATCGGGAAATTGGTTACTGCAGTGCGTGCTCAGGAACCTGAATCTCGATTTACTCCCCTAAATCTTTATCATGTAATGAATACATAGTAAATCAGTAGTAAGAGGGCATGTAGAGACGTCCACTTCCGGTTCCGGTTCTGGGTCAACCGAGGTCAAAGGTCAACTTGGATCACTTCCGGGTCATGGGTCATGAGGTCAAAGGTTTAGAGTCAAAAGGTCACGAGGTCACTTCCGGGTCAAAATGTCAATCGGAAGTGGTCAAAGGTCAACCAAATACCGCCATTTTGAAGAAAAAAAAAATAAAAAAAAAATTGAAAGTGATTAATGGCTAAAAAAATTTCAAAATAAAAAATTTCAAAAAAAAAAAATTTGGCTTGATAAAAGCTGAAAAAATTAAAAAAAAAATTTCAAAAAAAAAAAATAAAAAAAAATGATCCTCAGTGAGTGTTTTTGTTCTAGAAACACCAAATTTTTAAAATAAGGAAAACATTTTGCCTAATTTGAAACGTCGTATCGGCCGTTTTATGGACTGTATCGGCGTCAAATTCGGTATACAGGGTGAGGGTTGAATTACAAACTACCCGCGGGGGTCGAGAGGTCGAAAGGTCGATGCGCTTACAAAATTTATTTTGTCTAGGGAAATATTGCATTTTTTCGTTTTATACCCCGTATCGAAGTAAAACTTAGAGGTGCGACCATGCAAAACAGAAATGACCTTTATCCCGGAAATGAGGTTCGATCCTGAGTGCCCCTACACGATCTTTGAATCCCTACATGACCTCTCCTCAAATGCGCCAATTGCACCAAACGCGTCAATTTTGGTGAAATGAGTAAATGAGCGGGAAATGAGCAAATGAGCAATGAAATGAGCAAATGAGCGGTGAAATGAGCGGGAAATGAGCAAATGAGGAGTGAAATGAGTCAATGATCAGGAAATGAGTAAACGAGCTGCGAAATGAGCGGGGTAATGCTATATATAGAACCGGATAAAACCGGTTCTCCTCTCCCCTCCCATCACCACCAAATATACAACAAAATACACAAATGCGTCAAAATGCGTCGATTGCGCAACAAAATGCGTCAAAGCATCGTGAAATGCGTCATTGCGTCGTAATTTGCGTCAAAGCGTAACTAATTATGTCAATTAAGCGACGAAATGCGTCAAAGCGTTATAGATTGCGTCAAAATGCATCATTGCATCGTAATTTGCGTCAAAGCGTAACTAATTGCGTCGATTACGCGTCGAATTGCATCAAAATGCGTAAATTGTGCAACGAAATGCGTAACGCAAAAGCTTATATAAACCGGCTAGCTTAAACCTCTCGGTCATTTCGATCCGAGCCTTCAAAGAGTCAACATGAATACCTTCAAATCTTACCCTTGCTCCCTGTGCGGCAGGACGTTCTCGCGCAAGTACGATCTCGCGAGACACGAGCGACACGTACATTCCAAGGAAAGAGAGGAAGAAGAAGAGGAGGATATGGATTCCGACGATAAAGAGTCGGAGATCGAAGAGCGCGAAGTGTCGGACGAAGACAACAACGAACTGGAAGACAACGAGGCTTATCGGGAATGGTACGAGGGCGCTAAAGAAACTACGGAAGATATGAGGAGGGAAAAATACGAAAAGTACATCAAAGACGGCATGGACCCGGAGATGGCTAGGGAAAAGGCCTACCTCAAAACAGTATGGGCCGTCAAACGTGACTTTTTCGACCAGTACAGTACGTTTCTACGAAGCCACGCGCGTCTCAAAGACGAAGACGTTTATACGGAGATCACGGATGATCTCGAGGAGAAAATGGAGAAAGGTGTCGAGGTAGACAAAGCCGTGAAGAGAACGATGGCCAAACATCGGTCTAAATTTGACGGGTTGTTCCAGTACGACGAAGATGATGACGTTGATGAGTCTGCCACGGACGAAGGCGGCGATGATTAACCCGCAAATACTTGCTTCCTTTAAGGCTAATAAAGTAGAGAAACAAAATACAATTGACTCTTTTACTCGTTATTACCCAAATTTTAAACCTCTAACATCCCTTTTGCGTTACGCATTTTGTAGCTCGATCGACGCAATTTGGTACGCAATTTACGCATTTTGACGCAATCTATAACGCTTTGACGCATTTCACGACGCATTGACGCATTTTTACGCGATTCGTTACGCTTTGACGCATATTACGACGCATTGACGCATTTCACGATGCTTTGACGCATTTTGTTGCGCAATCGACGCATTTTGACGCATTTGTGCATTTTTTTGTATATTTGGTGGTGATGGGAGGGGAGAGGAGAACCGGTTTTATCCGGTTCTATATATAGCATTACCCCGCTCATTTCGCAGCTCGTTTACTCATTTCCCTGATCATTGACTCATTTCACTCCTCATTTGCTCATTTCCCCGCTCATTTGCTCATTTCTCATTGCTCATTTGCTCATTTCCCGCTCATTTACTCATTTCACCAAAATTGACGCGTTTGGTGCAATTGGCGCATTTGAGGAGAGGTCATGTAGGGATTCAAAGATCGTGTAGGGGCACTCAGGATCGAACCTCATTTCCGGGATAAAGATCATTTCTGTTTTGCATGGTCGCACCTCTAAGTTTTACTTCGATACGGGGGTAAAAACGAAAAATGCAATATTTCCCTAGACAAAATAAATTTTGTAAGCGCATCGACCTTTCGACCTCTCGACCCCTGCGGGTAGTTTGTAATTCAACCTCACCCTTGTATACCGAATTTGACGCCGATACAGTCCATAAAACGGCCGATACGACGTTTCAAATTAGGCAAAATGTTTTCCTTATTTTAAAAATTTGGTGTTTCTAGAACAAAAACACTCACTGAGGATCATTTTGGGTCGAAGGTCACTTCCGGGTCAAAAGTCACAATTTTTTGAATTTTTTTTTATTTTTTTTTTTTGAATTTTTTTTTTTTGAAAATTTTTTGGAATTTTTTTTTGAAATTTTTGTTGAAATTTTTTTTTTTTTAGAAATTTTTTTTGAAATTTTTATTTTGAAATTTTTTTTGAAATTTTTTTTTGAATTTTATTTTTTTATTTTTTTTTATTTTTATTTTTTTCAAAATGGCGGTATTTCCGGTTGACCTTTGACCACTTCCGATTGACATTTTGACCCGGAAGTGACCTCGTGACCTTTTGGACTCTAAACCTTTGACCTCATGACCCATGACCCGGAAGTGATCAAAGTTGACCTTTGACCTCGGTTGACCCAGAACCGGAACCGGAAGTGGACGTCTCTACATGCCCTCTTACTACTTAAATCGCAAATATGTAGTGCACTAGATCGGGAAATTGGTTACTGCAGTGCGTGCTCAGGAACCTGAATCTCGATCTACTCCCTAAATCTTTATCAAGTAATGAATACATAGTAAATCGCAAATATGTAGTGCACTAGATCGGGAAATTGGTTATTGCAGTGCGTGCTCAGGAACCTGAATCTCGATCTACTCACCTATATCTTTATCAAGTAATGAATACGGAATAAATCGCAAATATGTAGTGCACTAGATCGGGAAATTGGTTATTGCAGTGCGTGCTCAGGAACCTGAATCTCGATCTACTCCCCTAAATCTTTATCATGTAATGAATACGGAATAAATCGCAAATATGTAGGGCCCTAGATCGGGAAATTGGTTATTGCAGTGCGTGCGCAGGAACCTGAATCTCGATCTACTCCCCTAAATCTTTATCAAGTAATGAATACGGAATAAATCGCAAATATGTGTTGCACTAGATCGGGAAATTGGTTATTGCAGTGCGTCCTCAGGAACCTGAATCTCGATCTACTCCCCTAAATCTTTATCAAGTAATGAATACGGAATAAATCGCAAATATGTAGTGCACTAGATCGGGAAATTGGTTATTGCAGTGCGTCCTCAGGAACCTGAATCTCGATCTACTCCCCTAAATCTTTATCAAGTAATGAATACGGAATAAATCGCAAATATGTAGTGCACTAGATCGGGAAATTGGTTACTGCAGTGCGTGCTCAGGAACCTGAATCTCGATCTACTCCCCTAAATCTTTATCAAGTAATGAATACGGAATAAATCGCAAATATGTAGTGCACTAGATCGGGAAATTGGTTACTGCAGTGCGTGCTCAGGAACCTGAATCTCGATCTACTCCCCTAAATCTTTATCAAGTAATGAATACGGAATAAATCGCAAATATGTAGTGCACTAGATCGGGAAATTGGTTACTGCAGTGCGTGCTCAGGAACCTGAATCTCGATCTACTCCCCTAAATCTTTATCAAGTAATGAATACGGAATAAATCGCAAATATGTAGTGCACTAGATCGGGAAATTGGTTATTGCAGTGCGTCCTCAGGAACCTGAATCTCGATCTACTCCCCTAAATCTTTATCAAGTAATGAATACGGAATAAATCGCAAATATGTAGGGCCCTAGATCGGGAAATTGGTATTGCAGCGCGTGCGCAGGAAACTGAATCTCGATCTACTCACCTATATCTTTATCAAGTAATGAATACGGAATAAATCGCAAATATGTAGGGCCCTAGATCGGGAAATTGGTATTGCAGCGCGTGCGCAGGAAACTGAATCTCGATCTACTCCCCTAAATCGTAATGAATACGGAATAAATCGCAAATACGTAGGGGACAAGGAAGGAAAATAGGTTATTGTCTCAGCTCAAAACGCAATATCTTAAAAATACATTTAACAATGATGCACTCTAAATTTCAAGGATTTAAAATAAATCCTAAGGGATTGTGCTTAGGGAACAATCAAGTATTAGATTTAAAAATCAAATTAATAAGATTAATTTTAAATTTAAAATTAGAGTATATTCATTATAATTATGTGGTTTTGATTTTATATATAATTTTATAAATATATTGAACAAGCAATTAGGTTCATGAAATAGAAACACCGATGCAGCTCATAGAGTACCGAAGTGATGACGTCACAGAAAACTTTTTTTGCATTTCAGCGTTTTGAATACCATGTGTCGGTGGAGCATGATGAAAAACATCCACAGTCCAAATTTGGTGGGAATCGGATCATGAGGGCCCGAGATATGGCCGCATGAATACCTAACTAGCCCCATTGAAACCAGTGTAAATTGGCCTGGTCCCAAACAGTTATGAACTAGTGACTTTTAATACTTTGTATTTTAAGTGAAATGTCAACAACCTCAATATTTTGTACTGCCAATCATGGGATTGGGTCGCAATCTACAGCTGATATATGTCGTGCAAAAAATGTAAAATATTTTGAAAAAAATCGGCCAAAATAAACTAAAACTTTTCATAACAACAGCGTCGTTCAGGAAAACATTAAAACTTCGCCATATTTCTTGCTGTGTTGCTACTATTTTACACCCACTACCGCAACAAAATTACCCACGAAGCCCGCGAGCACAGCGCCGGTGCATGTTTTTTGCTGGCAGAGGAGTATTGGGCGGATTCAGTTCAATGCAGTACTGACACAAATGATGCACAATTTACACACATAGGCTTGGGTGTGCATATACGAGCAACACCATCCGTATTGTTTTTCCCTACGCTCGTTTGGTGTAATGTGTGACATTAATTGTTTACCCAGTGGTGTTTTACATTAATTTTTGTGATTTTTCCGGGTTTTTCTTTTTTTTTTCTTTGAAAGAGTGAAAAACAAAATTCTAATGCGCCAAATAAGCCGTCAAAAACGAAAAAAGAAATGCGCGCGCTTCGGGAAACAAACTTGTTTTTTATATTTGGCCTTAGAGATGCATCTAATATTTTACTTTGTGTAGTTCCAATGTTGCGGTATAGTTTTAGTCCACACTATACATGGAATACCAACTGGAATACCAAGGACCTGTGGAACAGAAAGAAAGACTAAGGTAAGCAATTTGGAAGGTTAATTATATATTAAATGTGACCAGTAACGACAACCAGGTATAAAGTTGCAATTTTCAATTTTCAGATTTTAAATTATTTATTTCTCAAAAATAATAGGATTTGGTTATAAATCATTATCATTGTCGTCATCGTCAATGTCGTCTTCATCATCATCATCATCATCATCATCATCATGTTGCATCATTATTATTATCATCATCATCATCATCATCATCATCATCATCATCATCATCATCATCATCATCATCATCATCATCTCATCATCATCATCCAACCCATTCTCATTCTTATTTTGTACATATGATACAAATGGTCAAAGCAGTTAAAACGTATATATGATACAAATTAGACCATGCGCAAGAATGATGCGCAGTAGTCAAGGATCATCATCATCATCATCATCAAATTATACGGCAGTAAATAGCGCCCTCTGTTGATCAAAATTCACTTTAGTAAGTACTTTTTAAGAGAGTTAATAAATATTTGAGTTAATAAGTGACACTATAAAATATAAAAAGCAGAATTTTGATAAGTTAAAAACTGAAATGAGGTATGGGGCTGGCTGTGGGTGGCTACGGGACGTTAGCTCAAGGACAATATTGTTCAAGGTTGCGTCGCAGGCCTATAAAGAAACAATGTTGCTCCTAATACAATAGCAAACAAGCTTAAACTGTAAATTAGCCACCGATAGAGAACAGTGCCTGAAGAATGAGGGAAATTATGGGGTAAAAATTTAAAAGAAGTAGAAAGTGTGACAGCCCGTTACCCTTAAGGTTACACTAGCCCTAACCCTAACCTTCGGGCATACCGGCCCTACTGTATTGATGTTTTTGTTGATACTGGGACCCTAACCCTAACCCTAAACCTAACCCTAAACCTAACCCTAACCCTAATACCCTAACCCTAATACCCTAACCCTAACCCCTAACCCTAATCCTAACCCTGACCCATTAACCCTAACCCTAACCCCTAACCCTAACCCTAACTCCTAACCCTAACCCTAACCCTAACCCTAACCCCTAACCCCTAACCCTAACCCTAACCCTAACCCTAACCCCTAACCCTAACCCACTAACCCTAACCCTAACCCACTAACCCTAACCCACTAATCCTAACCCTAATCCACTATCCCTAACCCTAACCTTAATGTAACATTGACCAACAGTAACCTTAATGGATACAATTGGCCAACAGCAACATTAATGTAACATAGAGGGCGCTAATTACTGCCGTGCTAAATATACAAAATAATCATCATCATCACTTCAGTGAAATGCGCAGAAGTCGGATTTTTCTTAAAATGTAATATTTTTACATTTTAATCTTTCTATTGCGCATGCCTTAAAATGTATCATATAAACAAAATTAGTGTTCACGATTTGTAACATATATACAATTTAGCTAGATAATGACTTGCAACATCATCATCATCATCATCATCATCATCATCGTCGTCGTCATCATCGTCATCATCGTCAACGTCGTCTTCATCATTAGCAGCATTATCATCGTCATTAACGGTCCGGGGAATCATCATCATCATATTGTTAGGTCAAGGATACGAATAGGATGTTATCGGATATGAACACATATCGTCAGCCTTCTACGATAATTGTCATTTTTTGTTGTAATTTTGAGAACAAAGTACAAAATATGATTCAAGCATACATTTAAACATATTTATTCACCAATATTTGCACAAGAACAAATGATAATGAGATAAATGAAAGGGAATAATTAAAAATGATTAGAGTGATTACGTAACTGATGCATGCTTGAACCACGTTTTGAACTTTGTTCTCAAAATGACAAAAAAGCCACTGGAATTATCATAGCAGAATGACGATATATCTTATCCTGTTCCTGCTTTTCTTTTAACAACATTTTTCACCCTTTTCCCTTTTTTCTCACTTCATGTCAGAATAGGGCCTCAAGGAATAATAGGTGATTAATTGTGTCTTCAACTGATTGTCCCAGGTTAAAGAAGAAGTAAAAGCATTTTTTTAATCTCATCTTACAATTTTCCTCATCTGAGTTGTCCCCACAATCATCTTCCCCATTGCAAATCAGGTCGGGAGAAATACACCTTGTGTTCTGACAACGGATTGCATATTCGTCAGGACATGGACCTATAATAATTTAAAACAAAGTATTCAACACTGTGTTAAGGTAATATGCAATGACCTTATGTTATTATCATTAAAGTATTGTTGAAAAAAAAGGGTAATGATGAATCCAACGGACGATGACACAAAACACATCAAGGATCAATAAATGATACAAGAGGATACCTTGAATATGAACAATAGGAAAGAGAACGAACAGGGTACACCAACTTGATGTGGAGAAACAAGTTAAATACAGACTAGACAATTTGCGGGGGGTGCAAAAACTGTCCCTGAAGAAGAGCAAAACGTCGGGTTTTTTTTTTTTTATCTATTTGGTTTTGTTGGTCTGCTCCAGTGTACTTTTGTACTGTTTTGCTGGCACTTCTGTTAGCTCTGAAATTGGCCGTTTTTGGCCATCGAACTTTGCCTGTTTTTGTGCCTATATTCTTCTTCTTGCGTATGTTAGGAAGAAACAAGATATAAAAGCCAAAACAATAAATTTCATTAAATTTCAAGCCCAGTACGCATCAACCAGTCCCTGGTGGCTTCGTCGACTTCAATCAGGCCGGAGATACCATTCGGTGGTCTATGAAGATGACAGGATGAGATGATGTGACAGGATGAGATGATGTGAGCCTATATTGGTTGTTTGGTTTACCGAGTCTGTTTATGTGCACAATGATTTTCATCACTTGTTCTAGTGTACCATTGTATTCCCATTGATTCTTGTTCTAGTACAAATCATAATCTGTGCAAACTTGCTTGATTTATTGTTGTTAATGAGTTATGTAAGTTTTGCAAAAGTGTTGTTGTTTCAGCCCACTTTACAACATAACTCAAGAGCCACAGAACCTACAAAAGAATATCTGTAATATTTGAATCCTTCGACACATTCGCTGTTAAATGATCAGTGTAGATTTTTGCCAAAGCTCACTACCATTCGCAGAATTTCAATGTTGAGTTTGCAACTGATATTTGTATTATCATAATGATTTTTTATATATTTAGCCAACTATCTGGTGAGAATCGTATGTTTGTACTATTTGTTAACCAAAGATTATCTATTTGGCATAATTGTACTTGGTTTTCGGAGAGGACGGATGTGCTAATCGGTCTTTCTCGCAAGCATGTGATTCGATGTAAGCTGATTGTTCAAAACAGCCGGGCATCAACCCGGGTACATTACTGGTATACCAATACAGCATAGTCCAGCAAACACAAAATAAGTTATATTTTGTGTTTTGGTTCAGGTAAAAACGTTTTAATAACATTAACATGTCGGGTTATATAAAGGTCATGAAAACGTTCTAAATCGTTTTGTATGAAAAAACACTACAACAATACTTTAAGATGTTTTCAAAATGTTATTGTAAAATATTTTTTGCAAAAATGTTTTGCGAAATATTTTGTCAACACTTAAATAACGCAATGTTAAAATATTTGCAGTAGGCTATCAAAAAAATGTTTTTTAATGTAATGAAAACGTTTTATACCCTTAATATACCCTTTATATAACCCGACATTTAAACGTTTTCTGACAAATTTTTATAACCTTTTGCGAATGATATCGAGAATTTTGCGTGTTTGCGGGGGTGTTAAGGTAATAGACAATATCCTTATGTTATTATCATGCATTTTAAGGTTTGACTAAGTATTGTTGGTCGAACCAGCCAAAAAGAGCGATTTTCATTGTCTAAATCAATATATTTTTGAAAAATAATGCCTTCGTGTTATTTATTGTTGTTAATCAGTTATGTACGTTTTACAAAGTTGATGTGGTTTCAACCCACTTTACAACATAACTCAAGAATCACAGGACCTACAAAAGTATATCTGTGATATTTGAATCCTTCTACACGCTTGTTATGAAATGATCAATGCAATTTTTGCCAAAGCTCACTACCATTCGCAGGATGCTGCGAAAGACCAAATCGCAACACTTCAAAACAGTTACTAACCGTAAATGAGGCTTATATATATATGAACAACAAAGAAGCTATGAAGGCTGTTACGAGATACAAGTATGCATAGACCTTGTCTGATCAGGATTTGAGAGTGACATCAGTGTTGTTATGCAATTCTACAGGCGTACCGGCAAACATGTCCTTTAGTGGACGCAACACTAAATCATCCTCCTAGATAAATACATAGTAGTTTACCTACTTTTCGCGCCATTTTGATCTCTCAGTATCTGTAGAAGATCCTACACCACGTACTGAATTTGGTACCAATGTATCAAAAAGCTTAATTCCTGAAGATTCTTTTACTTTTAGTGGCATTATACACCACTGATATTTTTGCTATGTACAAAAGTAGAGCTGCTAAAAATGAACAGAGTTTACTATACTAAGATCAAAAGCTATGTATCTTGGACTTCCTGATTGTAAAATTAGCATTTTTGCTAACTCAAACTTAACTTACAGAATATTTCATCTCTGCGTGTTTCGTAACAGTCTACAAATGCATCACAAACAAATAATTCGTGAATGCATGGTCCTTCAGCTGAACAGGGAAAGTAGCCTGTTATGCAAATATCTGAAATAAAATAAATAAAAATAATTTAATTGCAGATGCTGTTTCTTAATTAGCGACATGATGGAGGTAATGAACTATATAATCGGCTATTGCATAAATTAATTGCATTCCCTTAAAGATCACATGAGATTCCCGTGTCTTCTGTACCCCTAAAGACATGGAGTGTAAATTAGTCTTTTTGTCACAGTTCAATAACGGGGATTCAAGAGTAAAGCGGAAACAGCAGGCAAAGTTCAATATGATGCTATACGAGCATGTGTTATAATTGTTTTAAAAAACAAAACGAAATGATTTTACAGAAAGTACCTCATATGGCCATTATATACATGCACAAAGCGAGATTTTACAATGCAGAAAAAAAATATTTGAACCATATTTTACAGAAAAATTGAACTTTAACTTGTTGAAATCCAAAAGGGAAACCAATTTCGGCCGTTGTGGTTGCTTAAGGTTACTTAACCCTAAAGTATATAAAAGTATACATATTCAGAATGGAAATGATTTGCTGAATCCATCTGTGAAGCAAAATTTGAGCAAAATGCTCAGTTTCTGAGAAAATTTCAAAAAACCGTTTTTTGTGGCCCAAATATTTTCGGTCACCATAACAACAAGTTTCTTGAGTAAAAAAATTGTTTTTATTATACAAATATCCCGGATTTTTTTTTCAATTTTGCTCAATTTTGCCCAAAATCATTTAAAAAAAGCCTGATTTTCATCCAAATTTCAAATATTTTTGCTAAAGAAATTTTTTGTTACGGTGACCAATGGGAATCGTCCTGAAAGAAGACATATCACAAATGATATGCTCTCTTTTCCACTTGGATTAGATGGGATAAATGCAAAGCTTCTCAAGTTAGGAGCTACTGAAATTGCTCATTCACTTGCTTTTGTATTTAATATGTCGTTAAAATCAAGTTCTGTACCCACTGAGTGGAAGCATGCTAAGGTTTCTCCGTTATTCAAAGAGGGCAATAGAGATGATACAAATAACTATCGCCCTATTTCTGTTTTGCCAGTAGTCATGAAAATTTTTGAGTGTGCCGTAAATAGTCAGCTACGAGATTTCTTAGCAGAAAATAATATTCTTGTTGAGCAGCAGTCAGGCTTTCGTGCCAAACATTCAACATCTAGTACATTGCTTGATGTAAATGACTTCATTTTGAATAACATGAAAAATGGTCTTATAACTGGTGCAATATTTTTAGACTTAAAAAAAGCGTTCGACACTGTCAATCATGAAATTCTTTTATCCAAATTGTGCAATTTAGGAATTAAAGGTACTGAGCATAAATGGTTCACAAATTACTTAACTTCCCGGTATCAGTCCGTTGTTATTAATAGTGTTTTATCTGATTCTTTGAAAATTGATACCGGCGTGCCACAGGGCTCAATACTGGGGCCACTTTTATTCATTTTATATATTAATGATATGACAAGTGTAATTGATGATAAATGTAAAGTTGTTTTATATGCCGATGATACAGCTCTGTTTTATGCCTCTAATGATTCTGATAATCTGCAGTCTGTTTTAAATGTTCAGCTAGACAATGTTGGTAAATGGTTGGGTCAAAACAAACTCACACTAAATGTAAAAAAGACAAATCTTATGCGTATTGGCACACCCCAGAGACTGGTAAATTTCAAACATGTTCGTGCAATTGTTAATAATGAAGAATTATGCAGAGTTTCACATTGCAAATATCTGGGTGTAATTATTGATGAACATATGAATTGGAATTGTAACACTGAAAAGTTATGTAATAAGATTAGTAAAATAATTGGAATTGTCCGCAGACTCCGGTCTTGCCTCAACATCAATACTTTGAATATTTTGTACAAATCCATGATTTTACCAGTTTTTGATTATTGTGATGTTGTTTTTTTAGTAGCTGCAGTGGCCTAAATCTTGATCGACTAGAAAAACTTCAGAATAGGGCTGCCAGGGCAATAACAGGTTATCCCCCCTGGCATAGTGCTACAGAGCTTCGTCATAAACTTGGATGGATTAATATTCATAAATACATTGGATGGATTAACATTAAAAATCGATGGTTAATTCACAAGTGCATTATTGTGTTTAAATGTTTAAATGATCTTGTTCCTTCTTATCTAAGCTGTAAATTCAAGTTTGTAAATAACACGCATCATGTAAATACTAGGTCAAGTGCCGATAAACTTCTTGCCGTCAATGAAAGTCACGTGCGCTCGTTTCAATACCAAGGTGCAATAGAATGGAACAAATTACCACATCATATTCGTGCAATAAATAACTTATATTCATTTAAATCAACAATATTTGAACATCTCAGTTAATAATGGCAATTCAGATTATATGTCTTTTATTATTAATGTATTTTATGTTTTATGTATCTCCTTCGTATGTGCTATGATAATATTTTATTATTCTTTTGTCATTTTAGTTTTTATCAATACTGATATAACAATAATTGTATATAATAATATTATTGTTGTGTTTTAAATTGTTATGTAGTTTTTATGTATTTAAATTGAGCTTTGTATAATTATAATTGTGTAATTTTAACAGTCTAATTTTATATTGTGTATATGTTCTCCAGGGCCCCTATGTATATCATGTGCTATGCACTGACTGGGCTACCCTTGTAAAATATGACTTAATAAATAAATAAATAAAACTTGAGGGAATAAAGTTGAATCGTATTGAACGAGGTGTCAAAAAAACAGAGAACAAAATTATCTAACTCTTGATTATTTTATTTGGCAATTTAGGTTTAGAGTCCTTAAAATTATTGCTTGTACGGATAATGTTTGAATACAACAACATTATTCGTATTCTTTTCAATTGCACTTGGTTTTTTTTTCGTGACCGATATAAGTTGTACCAGAAAGCACTAAATCAGTATGATTGTGTACCTATCTCGGCTGTTGTCATCGACAAATCCGTTGTTATAGATGACCCAGTAGTACCTAATTCCTCTGCTGTAGTGAATAACAAATCCGTTGTTATATGACTCACACTTTCAAGAAACTAGAATAACATACTGCTATTACCATATTTACAAAATGATGCATAAAAGAGTAAGAAGAATTGTTAAATTTACCCCACATAATTAAGCAGGCGCATGAATACAACAATGACTCACCCAGTGGCGCAGATAGGCTCCCTCGCCATGAAATAGAAATCACGCTCATGAACTTATCCGGGGGGGCACTCAACACAAATGCGCGTATGCTCCCCCGGAAAGACCCCCTTTTTTTGGTTTCGCAGCTCCGAAAGACCCCCTCTTATTTGACCAAAATAACGCTCCGAAAGACCCTTGATTTTGATAATTTCAGCTCTAAAAGACCCCAAAATTGCTCATTCCTCATATTTCTTGTTTTTTTTTCAGGCAATTTTCAACCAAAAAGCCAAGAAAGACCCTTGATTTTGCCTTTTCGCAGCTCCAAAAGACCCCATTTTACTTGTTCACAGCCCGGTTCGCAGCTCCGAAAGACCCCTTTTACCGGTACGCCATCAGCTCCCAAAGACCTACCACCTCAAAATTCCGGGGGAGCATACCCACCAAAATTTTTGATGTGCCCCCCCGGGGAACTTATGGTCTGTGTGTAACTAAAACATTATTCGTACCCTTACCAATTGCACTTGATAACATTTTCTTATTACGTGAGCAATATAAATCAATATGATTATGTACCTAGCTCATCTGTTGTCATCGACATATCTGTTGTTATAGATGACTCAGTGGTACCTAGTTCCTCTGGTGTAGCGGATGAAGAATCTGTTGTTATAGATGACCCAGTGGTACCTAATTCCTCTGTTGTAGTGTAGGATTCTGTCGTCTCCGCCATTTGCATTGTAGTTGCACCTAAATTTAAAAACATCAGAAAATGTGCCACGATCAACATGATTCATCGGTCTTTGACCAAAAAACACATTGCACAATTCCAACCTTTGACGACATTTGTTTGAAAACTTTCCCATGTCGCAAATATGTCAAAATATGACCCAAATATGGCATAAATATTGTTCTTTCAAAAACAACTATCTATACCACCTCCTAAAGTTAAATAATATATTAAAATGATGTATCTATTTTTTCTTTAACCTAGGACAAGCAATCAGTGACCAATACTGTTCTCCTTACCGCCCAAGATACAAAACAGATAAGCAAAGCATTTAAAGTACACATACAAAAGTCATACAATTATTACCATATACTCACACTAGCTACAAGAAGCTAAAATAACATACTGTTATTAACATATTTACAAAATGATGCAAAAAAGAGTAAGAAAAATGTTAAATTTACCCCATATAATTAAAAAGGAGGAAAATCCAAACTAGACTTAGCTGTGGTCTAAGACCACGAACACAGCCGTGTGGTGACCCCTTAATCACCTTTGACCCCAAAATATATGAAAACCCCATAGACATTGGCTAATGTCAATGCACGTGTCCACGTGGCATCACTTTGCTATGCTTTTTGTGGCAGAAGGGGCATTTTGAAGGTATATCGTTTTATACCGGAAGTGACCCCTTACTGACCATTGACCCCAAATGTGTGTACACCATATAGACACTGTGTTATAACAATGCATGTGTGCAAGTGGCGTCACTGTCCTACGTAATTTGTGGAAGAAGAAGCATTTTAAAGGTATTTCGTTTTATACCGGAAGTGACCCCTAATGACCTTTGACCCCAAATAAAATAATACCACATATAAACTGGGTAACCACAATTCATGTGTGAACATACCGTTACTGTCTTATGTTTTTCTTAGCAAATAAAAAATGTTGAAGGTATTTCGTTTTATACCGGAAGTGACCCCTTAATGACCTTTGACCCCAAATCTGTGTACACCCCATAGACACTGGGTAATAACAATGCATGTGTGCAAGTGGCGTCTCTGTCCCACATAATTTGTGGAAGAAGATGCATTTTAAAGGTATTTCTTTTTATACCGGAAGTGACCCCTTAATGACCTTTGACCCCAAATCTGTGTACACCCCATAGACACTGGGTAATAACAATGCATGTGTGCAAGTGGCGTCTCTGTCCCACATAATTTGTGGAAGAAGATGCATTTTAAAGGTATTTCTTTTTATACCGGAAGTGACCCCTTAATTAGCTTTGACCCCAAATAAAAAAATACCACATATACATTGGGTGACTGCAGATCATATGTGAACATACCGTTACTGTGCTATGTTTTATTTAGCTAATAAAAAATTTTGAAGGTTTTTCGTTTTATACCGGAAGTGACCCCTTAATGACCTTTGACCCCAAATCTGTGTACACCACATAGACACAGGGTAATAGCAATACATGTGTGCAAGTGGGGTTGCTGTCCTACGTAAGTTGTGGGAGAAGGTGCATTTTTAGTTGAAATCACGTCTTTGACCCATGTGACCCCTGCGTGACCTTTGACCCCGCGAGTTTCATGTGACATGTAGGGGCATGGTCAATGATCATTGTGACCAAGTTAGGTTAAAATCGATGTAAGCATGTGAGTGCTAGAGCAAATGTAATGGTTGACAGAAAGAAGAAGAAAGAACCTGTAAGAAAAAAGACACAGCCGGGACTAACGTCACGGCTGTGTAATGCAGCAAAGACTCGCCATGAAAAAGAAATAACGCTCATGAACTTATGAAATCTAGTCTTCGTGTAACTACAGCATTATTCGTGCCCTTACCAATTGCACTTGATAACATTTTCTTATTACGTGAGCGATATAAATTATACCAGAAAGCACATGATTCAATATAATTATGTACCTATCTCATCTGTTGTCATCGACATATCTGTTGTTATAGATGACTCAGTGGTACCTAGTTCCTCTGGTGTAGCGGATGAAGAATCTGTTGTTATAGATGACTCAGTGGTACCTAATTCCTCTGTTGTAGTGTAGGATTCTGTCGTCTCCGCCATTTGCATTGTAGTTGCACCTAAATTTAAAAACATCATATAAAATTTATAGTTTTTCGTATTTCAAGTATTATATTACATGGGTGACATCAGAAAATGTGCCACGATCAACATGATTCATCAATTATACCAGAAAGCACTGATTCAATATAATTATGTACCTATCTCATCTGTTGTCATCGACAAATCCGTTGTCATAGATGACTCAGTGGTACCTAATTCCTCTGGCGTAGTGGATGACAAATCCGTTGTTATGAATGACTCAGTGGTACCTAATTCCTCTGGTGTAGTGGATGACAAATCTGTTGTCATAGATGACTCAGTGGTACCTAATTCATCTGTTGTAGTAGATGACAAATCCGTTGTTATAGATGACTTAGTGGTACCTAATTTCTCTGGTGTAGTGGATGAAAAATCTGTTGTTATAGATGACTCTGTGGTACCTAATTCCTCTGGTGTAGTGGATGAAAAATATGTTGTTATAGATGACTCTGTGGTACCTAATTCCTCTGGTGTAGCGGATGAAGAATCTGTTGTTATAGATGACTCAGTGGTACCTAATACTTCTGGTGTAGTTGATGATTCTGTCGTATACATCATTTGAATTGTAGTTGTACCTAAATTTAAAAACATTATATAAAAGAATAGTTTAGCTCAAGTATCCGCAGGACTCACTTAGCGGCGCGATTAGGCCCCTCACCATGAATAGAAATCACGCACAGATAAAAAGCCCCCCCCCCCCATCCCCAGGAAATCCCAACAAAAATTAAGGGTCCGTGTCGGCTCTACTGCTGGTCTGACCTCCACGGGAGAGCACTCTGTGTGTAAACATTACAAATATGCATACAAATCAGGTTTGGAAAAAAATAACCAATTTCATATTCTAAGATCGTACATTATGGCTTTAAAAGATTATCATACATTGTTGTACTTGCAATGAGTAAGATCCTAAAAGAGTTTAATTAAATAATTAATTGGTTGTAAATTATGTATCATCGTCTTCGTTGAACAAATTTAATCTTTGTAAACAAATTTATCTTTCATTACCCAAAGCAGCCAGCGCCCTCAAATGTGGAAAAAAATCCTAGCACCAACAGGGCATTCGATAGGATTCGAACCGGTGATATTAGTGATACTATCACGGTGGTCTGACCAACTGAACAGCAACAGAGGCGAAGAGATTGACATTTACAGGTATTATGTTCATTATGGCAGCATTGAAGGAACGTTTTAGCTTAAAAATTGTTGACGTTTGAGTAATAATAAATCATTTCCATTGTTTCAATAGAACAAAAATATAACTAAGAACATGTAAACTTTGCGAAATCATGACACAAGTGAAAACGTGGGAGTAACTGCTTTTTTGTGTATGTATATCTGGAGTTGGTAAGTTACTTAATGTTGGTACATTTGTAAAGGAGGGCTTCGAATAATCGTTAGAGTAATTGCTTGTTAGTGTATGTATTTCTGGAGTTGGTAAGTTACTTCATGTTGGCACATTTGTAAAGGAGGGCTTCGAATAATGGTTAGAGTAATTTCTTTTTTTTGTGTATGTATTTCTGGAGTTGGTAAGTTACTTAATATTGGTACATTTGTAAAAACCTAATCAGATGTTTGGTAAAATTTTGGTCGTTGGGCAGGAAAATATTTATGTAATTCTTATGGTCAAATGCACAACCTCGTATGTAATGAGTGGCCCATGCGTAATTGTTATATTGTTTTCGTTTTGTATATTATTTTGAAAAAAAATGTACCGACATACCTTCTGCATCTTCCCTTTTAACTGTAACCTACACACGTATCTGTAAATAACTATATAACCAATACCGAGTTCTATATGAGTAACCATGTCCTTTATCAACAGTTACTTGCGTCTCAATCGTTATATTTTGATGTCTACGTATACGTGTTATACGAATGACGTTTTGCATTTGACCTATGTAATTCCCGGGATGTAATTACCAATACTGGTGTTATCATCCAGCGACTAAACGTATCTCGGCTATTGCCAGTAAAAAAAAGCAAAAGCATCTTAGACACAGACTCTAGAACAAGGAAAAACCCCACGGTAAAATCAGACTCCTAGGAATAAATAAACTAAAAGCAACTTACGACAAACATCGTAGTAATCGTCACAACAGTCATTATTACGGGAACATATGGAGTCACAATAACAACTATAACCGCTATGGTCACCACAGTGTCCAACGCATGATCCATGTCCTGTCAAACAAAAATCAAACTGATCACTAGTCGTATTTTTCAATTAGTTATTTTGGACATCTGATGACCTTAAGATGTCAACGGTCGTCAAAAAAGAGATTATTAAGAGGTCAAACAAAAATTGGTTGAAGTGCATGAACTAGTCCTCTGTTAAAGGATGGCTGTAGCCCTGGAATTATATCGTTAATGATAAATATTAAGGGGTACTACACCCCTGTGGTAAATTTAGTGATTATTTTTGCATTTTTCTCAAAAATAATAACACACTGGTAACAAAAGTTATGTATATTATTGGGGCAATGAATCCAATTACTACACTGAAATTTTAGTGACTCAAGACAAGCGGTTTAGTATATATGATAGGAAACGAGGTACATCCTAGTGGTACCTTATTTCCTATCATAAATAACAAACCGCTTGTCTTGGGTCACTGAAATTCCAGTGTAGTATTTGGATTCCTTGCCCCTATAATATATATAACTTTTGTTACCACTGTGTTATTAGTTTTTGAGAAAAATGCAAAATGGACACACATTGATCGAGGGGTGTAGTACCCCCTTAATTGCTGGTCTAAATTTATAAGAATAAATATTCTAATAGACGAATCCATCTGTAAACCACATCTATTTTTTGAAAATTAGTTACTAAATATTGTTTTTGTTATGTCGCCAAAACAATTTTGGTGGGGAAATGTTTTTAATTTTGTTTTGTTTTAGCATGTTCTGCAAATTTTGACGTCATAGATGGATTCGCCAAGTGATTGTCATTGTAAACACGTATATTGTTAACAGTTTAGACAATCATTTTCGTCTAATAGTCATCTAAATCACTATACCAAGAAAATAGAACTTATACATACATACCTACCTACCTACAAACATACATACACCCTCACCCCATATACATATCTTCATTGCATAAACAACCACAGTAAAATCCACCATATAATACAAGCGGACTTTAGAAATGCAATAATTACGCAAAAGTGAAGAAACAATATGAAATGATGTGAAATGATTAGTAGATACAAACAGATTCTCCCAATAAAACTAACTTTTATAGCGTACTGCAATGCTTAAAAGGGCATTTCGTGATCCACAGCCTCATCCCACCACTTTTTTGAGTTGAGATTTTTATATCACTGGAAACCTCTGGTTACATAATGTGTATGTACAAACAATTTCTTGCAGATTAATTCCTTTAGCAAAGATATCGTTAAATTTGAATTTCGTTCTGGTATACCAGAAAGAAATTACAAGACATTCTCTATGGAGCAGTGTATTACACATAATCAGGCATAACTCGCAAACGAAAAATCGGAATCAACTGAAATTTTGGGAACAGGGTTTTTTCGTGGATATCTACTTAAGGGAACTGAATGAGCGTTTTGAGCGTTTCGACAGCATTTTTGTGGGACATGAGAGCACATCAGACCTATCGAATTGCATTCTGAATACGAAGAATGTCTTTCTGATATCAAATAATTTTCATTTTATGAAATTCACGATATAATACAAATGTTATGACAAATTATTAAAATTTGATATTTTTCACATTTTGAGATATAACAGTTCTCGAAGTAAATTTTATAAATTTAATGATATAGTCTTAAAGTGTGTGTAACTGGGAGGAAAAGCCGACGATCAATTGGAAATTTTGACCTTTCATATTGAAGATATGGATTTTTTCCCAAAAGACCTGATTTTTTTTTTTGGTGTTTTGGGGAAAAATCCATATCTTCAATACGAAAGGTCAAAATTTTCAATTGATCGTCGGCTTTTCATCCCACCTACATACACTTTAGGTAGAAATCATCAGATTTATAAAGTTTACTTCGAGTACTGTTAAATATCAAAATATCAATTTTTAATATGATTTGCCATAAAATGTGTATTACATTGCGAATTTCAAAAATCAAAATTATTTGATATCAGAAGGCCATTCTTCGTATTCAGAATGCAATTCGATATGTCTGATGTGCTCTATTGTCCCACAATAAATACTGTACAAACGTTCATACCCCTTCCCTTAAAAATGTCATAAAAAGAGGATGTTAGAATTACGAAATACTCCTTTAAGATGCGCTTTCGTTACGCGTATTGCATTCATGTGCTGGAGCAATGCTCATAAGGCAAAAAATAGCTATTTCAAATTTTCAGGTTTCGACGTTTCTCATTATTTTAATGTCCTACATGTACCACTATTAAAAACGGGAAAAAATGTCACATACCGATGCCCATATCAATCTCACAGTTGACTCCTGTTGATTCAGATAAACAAAGGCAAAAGTAGTCGAAGTCCAGATCAATGCAAAGGCCACCATTCAAGCATGGGTCACTGCCACATGGATCTGCAAATAAACATAACGTCCGCGTATCCAATGAGGTAGCTTCAAAGAGTACTGACTCCGCCATGTTTGCGTTTCGCTCTTGGAGGCAATTTAAGGTTGGTCTAAACCATTTTAACATTTGTAAACATTTGGCACCATAAATGCTAAATTGATGGTTTAAAATAATGTATCATCATGTAAATGCAAGTTCGTAATTGCATTGTTGACGAAATTATATATTTTCATTAATAAACACAGCCAATTAAAAAGTCTCCACTAGTTCCATCCTCATTTAATCAGAGTCTGATCAGTTTATGGCAACATAATTTATATAATAATTTTTTGTAGACTTCCCTTCGAAGGTTGATACCAAATTTGATATCAAAAGTTTAATCATCGTGAGCAGAGGAACCGTTGTTTGAAAATTCGTGCAATTTTAAAAATAACATAGGGAGTTGTATCACGCGGTGGAGCTAGCGTGAGTGCCAAACATTACGTCGCCTGAATAGGCTGACAGATTAATCGATTATAAACCACACCTCCTCAACATCTACACGCATCTGAGAGGTCTAATTTTATTGTCATTAAAGGTTTACTCATGCATGTCAAAATTGCAAATCAAATACCCCGCTCTTTTAATTGTGCGCTGGCAAGTGTACAATGATTTCTGTACGGGTTGCTTCGGGCCACATAATAAGCTGATACTATGCATTGGTTTTTGCGTGGTCAATTTGTAATTTGTAATTTTTAAAATTGCACGAATTTCCAAACAACGGTTCCTATGCTCACGATGATTAAACTTTTGATATCAAATTTGGTACCAACCTTTGGTGAAGCAAAATGGAGATAGGCATGTGGCAAGAGAAAACGACAGCAAGGAGATTATTCCAGGCATTGTACACACGGTTTAAAAAAATGTCTGCTTGAAAATATTGGTATTGCACTTATTTGGGATAATAAAGGGCGAGTCAGAAGATCTTAAAGAAATGGATTCAGTGCCACGGAAATTCACTTATAATGAGTCAATGAGCCAATGTATGTTTGATTGACAGAAGACCAAATTGATTGACAGCTGTTGTTAACAGGAAGAGACAACTTCCTCACAAAGAGCAATAATCCTATAGGAAATGAGGAGACCTGTCAATTATAGTGACATATGACACACCTGCGTGATGGTGAAATATGCTTATCTTCCCAATACTCATTACACATAGGGCATGACCATCTTCGACTACCAGCTCTTGAGTAAGGATATACCGCTAGTTTCATGATCCCGGAGGTATGTTCACAGGGAAAAATGACACAGGCTCGTCTCCCGCCCATGCAATAATCAATAATTGACACTGGCAGCACTAATTCAAGTAGATCAACCTAACTAAGAAGCTCAAAATGCTTAAATTTAATATAAAACGTGTATTGTTATGCTTATTGATATTAAGAAGAAGTAAGCGATGAGGAAGAAGATGACGAGGGCGAAAAAGAAACCCCATGGGGCACATGACTTTGGCCCCTACAAGATGTACCATCTAGACCTCATAAGATATCATTGTATCAACATATTGTAGGTTGTGAGCTAGCGGACAACACATGCATTTAGATTTGGGCCCCTGATGCCCATTACCTTTGACCTATGGACTCAAGAATATTCAAAGTATCACCTAAGGCCATATGCTACCATTGCACCAAATACCCTGCGGATGGTGTAGTTTTAGACGAGAACTATGACATTTAACTTCTGAGTCGAGACTGTTATTAGGTATGTTAATCATAATCATAATCTACAAAACGTTAGACATTGTATTAATTAATTAAAACCAACCTGAAATTACATTGGGTAACTTACCCGTGGGACAAGATTGTTGCTCATCCAAGTAGTCACCGCAATCATTGATTCCATCACATACCCATGCATCTGGTATGCAGGCTCCATTAGGACAAAGAAACCCATCGCATGGCGTATCTGTTAGATCTGTAGCGGTGAAATTTATGACAATGACACAAAAGGGTCAAATGTGAATATAAAAATGGGGTCAAAGGTCACGATAATAATAACTGTCAAAGGTCACATTTTAGTCAAATTTAGAGAGGTTGCTATTTTTAAAACCACCCACTATCTATTTTTAAAACTACTACAGTTTTGAAGATTTTGCACGTACGAAATAATGTATTAAAGACAGTCAAGGATAATGAACATACGAAGGAAAGTCTAACTATTAATATGACCCTTTTTGTTTGTAAGAAATCATTATAATAGAGCAACAGTGCGGTATGAAAATTTGACTGATTCATACGCGCGGTTCATACGTACATATCGTTATGAACACGGCAGAGTGCCGAATACGCAAAATTGCTGTTCTGAGTAAACGGCGTTTGAAAATCTTGGTATCATTCCATTGGTCCTTCTAACAATTTAGAACATTCGTGAGCACTCATTTGAAATGTATATTATAGAATTGAATGTACACGAATTATTGGCAATACTTGCAAATTATGAAATAATCGATATATCCCTCAAAACGCGTTTTAACAGCTATTCGGCTTTATGCTGTATCCAAAATGTCTCTACCACTGCACATGGCCCAATTACTGATAATTACCCCCTTTGGTCAATTACACTTCCAGCTAGACAAGCCCACCCCAATGATAAACCACAGCAGACAATCCAAAAAATTGGAAATTGTTATGTAATAATGCTATTATGATACCTGTTGGCACACTTTTTGATAGTTCTATAATCGGAAATCAGCAGGAGCTAATTGGAGGGATTAGTGGTTTTGATTTTTATTCCTTTTTCATAGAGCAACCAGAGTATACTTGCAAGGTAAAATTATGAAACATGATCTGAGTCCATGGCGTTGTCTTTTTAAAGACATTTCTTGTTTAGATATGACACAGTAACGTCAACCTCTGTAGTCAATATAATACAAAGGGGTACGGACTGAGCGGGTTCCCTGCTATTCGTCAATAATGCGGTATGATAAACATATATGACCCAGTAACGTCGCACGGTTGACGTGTTTTATGTTGAAAACATCCAGGCCAATACAATGCTATTTTGATATCATATATTAATATGTAAACATGTTTAAAAAGTGGTGGTCAAAATAACCACTTGAATAGACTCGATGTGTTTAATCCAATCACAGATAATAAATGTTAAAACCTCCACTGTAATACCGTATTGCAGGTTATCGATAAAAGTATAATGGCCGCGTCTCGTGACTAGACGTGCTAAATATAATTTTTATAATGAACACGTTGCGTGACGTGTTATGCATTAGAACAGTTTACGCAGATGCTGGTCGCGCATTTAGGCATATCATGATTGCGCGCTGGTGTCATTGGCCGCTAGCAGTATTTTTCTAATCGGCTGTTCGATTTTTTTTTCAGGGAAAAGGAAAGATACAGTTCAAACTGTGTTTTGTTTTCAAATTTAAAAGAATAAAATGTGATGTAAATTGAATACAAAAGTGAAAAATCATGGTTATGAAATTCGGAATATCGACATTCCTCAGTTCTAAAGCACAATGCTTAGGTATTTCACAATACCATCGAAACATGTTCTGTAAAGTATCAACATAATAAGATGTCAAATTTCAGTATTACTGATCTCAAATGTAAATGTGAAGTTTTGTATTTATATAGCTATGTTAATATTGGTATTTTGGGCTATATAGAAGTTGAGTTCAAATGCATTTCAATCTAACTATATTTATTATCAATTATAAATAAGGACACATTACATTAAAACTAATAGCATGTACCAGGAAGCTCGTCATTTATGAATGTACCTGGCTCAGTCGACATTGAGAAATCCGTTGTAGATGGATGAGTGGTATCAAATTGTTCTGGTGTAGTGGATGATTCTGCTATTTAAAAAATAAATATCGAATTCGTAAAAATAATAAAACAATATTTACAAATAAAAATAAATAAAGGGTATATCGATTTTTGGCTTTTTCCTTAGTGAAATGGGCCTAGGTTCATTCAATGTTTGTCATTTTGCTGTCACTCTTAATCCCATGGTTGTACATGTGGCTATGTAACTGGGACACCCAATAATAAATAGTTTGTGGAGTCGATAAATCGCCTGGCTATAAAAGAGAAATGTGTTGTATTCCAAGTCTACATATATATATTAACCTAACCGGCGTTTAAGCTTAAGGGCAGCAGGCAGACATAAACATTTAATTAGTTCAATTAACGAATGAGTATTCTTTCGGTTGATAATTAGTATATTCTGAGGCAAACGAAACAACGAAATGAAAACACAATCACAAAAAATATATATAAAATATCAGATAACTTGTTTTTGATACAGTAAAAGACACTGGATTTCATGTCTTAAGGGTACACGACGTATCGTTGGTCGAAGCAGCCAAAAAAATGATTTCAATTATCAAAATTAATATATCATAGAAAAGTAACACTTTGATGTTTTGCAAAAGTTCATATTACAAATCATCAAGCATCAGCATAATAAGATGTAAAATTTCTGTATTACTGATCTCAAATGTAAATGTGAAGTTTGTATTTTTATAGCTATGTTAATATTGGTATTTTGGTTAAAAGTTGAGTTGAAATGCATTTCAATCTAACTATATTTATTATCATTTATAAATAAGGACACATTACATTAAGACTAATAGCATGTACTACTGGCATGTACCAGGAAGCTCCAAATTTATGAATATGTACCTGGTTCAGCCGACATTGAGAAATCTGTTGTAGATGAATCAGTGGTATCAAGTTGTTCTGGTGTAGTGGATGATTCTGCTGTTTTAAAGAAAATATCGAATTCGTAAAAATAATAAAACAATATTTAAAAATAAAAATAAATAAAGGGTATAATTGAATACATGAATCCAAAACCCACCCAAGTCCATGGGAAGTGATTTTGAGGGAAAAAACCTGTGTATCTTTTTAATTCCTTCGGTTAGATTTACCTGGTCAATATGGTAAGTTGTACGTGCAAATGGGTGGGTTAAACTGTATAAGGTATGACGATTAGCATTTCAGGGACTTCGTGGGGTACATTTTAAATTCTGGACTTGGGTGGTTTTTTGAATCATATACAAAGACAATAATGTTGGAATGAGATTACCACTAGTAAGATAATACAAAATAAAGCACACAGTTATGTATAATGTTGATAAGGATTCTGCCATGTAATATAAACCACACACTTTCCTTGATTAAACATATTTTTTTTCAAACGTCACTCTCCAGCAATGAAGATGTTACAAGTGGACTTTTATACATACTGGATTTCAATCAATGTGTTACAAGACTCAAATCATGGACTTTGGTTGATTCTTTCATACATGCTATTTTTCACATGCTCAATAGACACAGAGGATGAATTTGAGTTGTTCTTTCACACCTATGTATAGCAACACTTTCCCATGCTTAACTCAATTTGGCCAAAGTATGGACTTGGGTGGCTTTTGTATTCATATATTCAATTATATCGATTTTTGGCTATTTCCTTAGTGAATTGGGGCATAGGTTCAGTCAGTGTTTGTCATTTTGCTGTCACTCTTAATTCCATGGTTGTAGCTATGTAACTGCGTAGTTTGTGGAGTCGATAAATCGCCTGGCTATAAAAGATAAATGTGTTGTATTCCAACTCTACATATATATTTACCTAATCGGCGTTCAAGTTTAAGGGCAGTAGGCAGACATAAACATTTAATTAGTTCAATTAACGAATGAGTATTCTTTCGGTTGATAATTAGTATATTCTGAGGCAAACGAAACAACGAAATGAAAACACAATCACAATTTGTGATACTTTAAAAAATCACTGGATTTGATGTCTTAAAGTGTACACGACGTATTGTATATTCGAAGCAGCCAAAAAACGATTTCAAAAAATAACACTTTGCTGTTTTGCATCATTTTTACAAATCATATACTTTGAAAACATTTTGTAAAAGTTTATTCTACAAATCATATATACCTTGAAAACTTGCTTGATTTAATGTTGATAATGAGTTATGTACATGTAATATTTGAATTCTTCTACACACTCCCTATAAAATGATCAATGCAAATTTGCCAAACCTTACTACTATTCGCAAGAGGCTGTGTACTACCAAATCGCAACAGTTTAATATACAGGGGGTACTTGAAAGAACTGCATCGTCGCGATCTGATTTGGGTACCTTAACGTATAAACCAAACGTAACTAAATAATTGATGATGTTGAGGAATATATCAGCTATTACATACGTTTTGAATTTTGACAATTGACCGCTCCGTTTTTGAAATAAAAGAATTTGATGAAACTACCTAATTTTCAACCCTTTCGACGGAGTCAATATATATCATTGACAACAGACGAATAATGCGCTGTTGATGCGCAGTGGTTAGGCCATCTTAATTTAATAATTCGTCTTAAAGCCCTTAAAGCTTTTTTTTTTACTTTTTGTATCTATGGCAAGAATAGACCACCTTTTCATCTCACAGGGAGGTTGCACAGTTATCCAGATGAAGAATTTTTATTGAGAATTACGCGTTAGGCTAATTTGTGTGGTGGATCGGAAAATAAATAAAACAGCGAAAAAAACCCTGAAATGTACTCAATCCAGCGGGAATAACGTGAAAAAACGGTCGATATTACTAATGCGCGTTAGAGCTTTGAGATGAATTAAGATAGTCTTAGCACTCTGAATCTATATCATTGATATGTATTTGAATCCGTGGAAAGGCATGAAAATGAGGGAGTTTCATATTTCAAGAACAATATGGTCAATTGTCAAATTTCAAAAAGTATGTGATAGCTGATTTATTTCGCAACCACACAAGTAGTTAGTTACGTTTAGTTGTGGCGTTAAAATGTCCAAAGAATTAAGTTTCCGACGATACAGTTCTTTCAGGGACACCCTGTAGTTGCTAACCTTAAAAGCTTGCGAATTAAAAACTTTGCAAGATTGAACACTTACCACATCCAGATATTTCAATGTCATCTAATGCAATGTCTCCGCGATAACCTGACCCTCTGAGTCCAACAAAAACTACCTGAAATATTCAAAAGCAATTAATTATGCATATGTACACTGGCGTGTCGGGACCGCTCGTAACCTGGGGAGCTTCTGAAAAGGTACATTTTGCCACCTACTTCATCAATAGCCCAAAAAGGTTGACCCATTGTTTTTCAGCAGGACGCTCAAGAATCTAAAAAGTGAGGGGGGGTCGCATCGAGATTTCGGGGTGTATCACCCAACATATTAGGCCTACCACCCCCTCTAGCCCACGATCAAAGCAAAGTTTTTAGGTAGAATGTCATGTATTGAACGATTTTTAAACCTTTTCCATAATTGTTATGCCATTTTCCCCTTAATAATTATTGTTGACGCCCCTTCAGCCACGCCCTTTTTCTTTGATAATTCTTTTTACTGCCCGACCTTCTTTTTTGCTGGGCCCTGTTTTGAATTGGATTATATTTGTTTAGATAAAGTAGAGTAGAGTAAATAAGGTATAGCAAATACTAATGTAGAGCCTATATTAGATTCAAATTACATATTATGGAAATAAAGGATTTGCAACATATCAGTTCAGTGTAATTAATTCCATAATACATGTAAGGTATATTATTTTATCCCACCCCCGGACATTACTGGTCATCTAACGGCATTTGTGACTGGTTGGTAATTTGAAATACTCATTTCAATTGCCAATTATGACTAGGGTTTAAACCTATTGATGGTCAAACTTGCATTTGCAGATGATCTACCCTCCTTGATTGGTTCAAAACAAGACACGGTATTGATTTTGGTCAATCGGCAGGTAGGTCTCAAGGGGTTTTATTCTATCTAACCTGAAAGTCTGTTCGTGGTTCATAGTTTGACAGAGAAACAAACAACCATTGATCCCCGTGGTCTCCTGATGTAGACCACAACTCAGTATCTCCTCCAACAGCTGTCCTTGCATATACTCTCAATGTTCCCATTTCAGTTCCATACATGTGACACCAGAAATTGATGCAAGCTTTGCCTCCAAAGAATCCCGGAATTAAAGGACTTATCAAGCGAGCAGTGTCGCCATTAACTCTGGGGGCACTTGCTTCGATATAGATGTAGTGTCCAGCTATTAAAATAAGAATGGATAGATGAAGTGAAAGATGAAAAGTGAACACCATACAAAAATGTGTAACCATACTAAGACTCAGGTGAAAGAATACTCCAGATCCGATGGTGTCAGTTTTGCTTGTTAACGTTGCAACCAGGTTAATTTGCTTGGAGAAGGGTTTCTCAAGAAAAAAAGGAATCCTAGGGATTAATAAGAAACAATATTCGATGAAAAGTGTGAGTCTGATTTCCTCTTTATACCACAAGCCAACATTCGTTCACTTACTTGTAACTCTTGGACATTTTATAAATTGTGTAAAGAACATGCCATGATGGAGTCAATGGAGCTTAGGGTCTTGAGAGTACTATAGATAATAGTAGTCATAATACAGACTTGACTTTAAGTATATGGTATATTTTTTTGCCACAAAGTTCTAAGACTTGTATGGAAGGGCTCTTCAAAAACCGCACGGACTAAATATCTATTGAGGTGTGTCGGGAGATGGTCATAACTATTGTTCGAGTGATTTCAAAACCGTACTATTTTCCTGAAGCGAAGCTAAAGAGAAATAGTACGGTTTTAAGATCACGAGGAGCATACCACAGAGTTTGGTATATCTAAAAAACGACGGACTACATGTAGCCTTTCGAAATGTTGTGTGATTACGATAGCTTGGCATTTGTGTTGTTTTTAGGTTGTACTCACTTCCAGTTGTGTGGTCGCCAGTAGGACCTGTGTGAAGTGATGGTGTACTACCACTATGTCTAGTCCAGTCAAAGTCATCATCAGTTGCTTGAGTGTAACCACACAGTGGTGGATTGTCGTCGCTAAAAGTGCAGGTTGCTGGGGCTGAAAGAAGAATTTGAACATGTTAAAAATTTCATGATGCATGTTTGAAACATAAATTTCATAGAGGCCGTTCATTTGACTTTAATCAAACTATTAAAGGTTTTTTTTGTGATACATAGCCTAGTCCCCACTTGTCGTAAATGAAAAATAAAGTTGAGATTTTTGTACCACCTGCAGTGGCGTAGCTAGCACTTGCGGCACCCAGGGCTACGGATACAAAATGACGCCCCCCCCCCTGATTTTTGAAACAAATGCACGTGAAGCGCGCGAAAATTTGCACAAACAGGGCTTACCAATAATTAATTTTGGTTATAATGAAGTTATTATCAGTCTTACATTGATCTTACAAATGATTTTGTGTTAAAATGCCCGCGAAGCGCGCCAAATTTTTGACTTTCATCGCTTGGTGGGGCGCAGAATTAGTGGCCTCCAGGGCACGTGAACCCACCTGCCCCCCTAGTCGATAAGCCACTGAACACATTCCGCGTGGAAGTTTGCCAATTTCCAATGGGGTCCTTGGAGGGGTGGAGGGTAAAATTGAAAAAGGCATGCACATAATGTGAAAGAAAAAAAAAATAAAACATCATATAAATTAAATTAATTGCTCTACTATTGTTGAATAATAGTAAATGACTGACGATGCAGTTTCCAAAGTCAATTGTTTTCGATTGCACATTTGAAATGATTTTTTTTAATTTCATTTGGGAGATAATTCCAGTACGGCACTGTAATAAAATGTGGAAGCAGCAAGACTTTTGATTTTAGGAATTTCAAAATCATACATGCTGCTTCTCGGACTGTATCTAGGCGTCCCAGAATCCCTTTTGAAGTGTTCTTGTAGATGAGATGCGCTTGAATGATTGTAAACTTTATGAGTCTGACTTAAACGGGTAAATATAACCCTTTTACACTAAAAAGCAATTTGAGAACGTTCCTGGTGCCCAACGTGTGAAAGGGATTGGAAATAAAGCGCACCTTTTATTTTGAGTACCCGAAGTTTATAATTGAAGTTTTAAACTGAGACCTGAATACCAAGAAAACAATAAATAATCAAAAAAGCACTGGATAAGCGCAGAGCACAAAAAACATTTTTATTATTATTAAGGCAAGCACCTTAATCTAGGGAAGAATTTGAGCCTGATATTTGTTTTGCAAATGACATTATTATTATTATCCCCGGTTGGTCAATATCAATACCAAGATATTAAACAGTTTTTTGTCCAGAAATTGTCTGCCCAGCACACTTAAGTTTGAAATGAATTACTTAATTTAGTTTTCGTTTCTCAACCAAATATGACACATTCGCAGAAATTGTCTGATCAGCACACTCAACTAAGAAATGAATGACTTAATTAAGTCTTCGTTTGCAACCAAATATGACACATTCGGTTTTCCCCAAGTGTAGAGATAGCGTATTGTCAACTAACCACCTATTACAGAAATCAAGAACAGAGCCTAGTTTTACAGCAATAATATCAGGATCTTTGTGGAAACAAGAACATCCTGAATCGACTATAAGTATAACACATGATGTAATTATGTACCTGAGAAATCTGCTCTGGTAGATGACTCACTGGAAGGTATTAGTTCTGGCGTAGTGGATGATTCTGTTATCGCACCTATGTGGACACAATCAAATTACAGAAGTCAACGGAAACTCATAAGAAAATACGCAAAGTGTATTGATACAGTAACATTTAAATGTGATTATTTATTTTATTATATATAAATATAAAATGTCAAAGACATAATTTTATATGCCCTATGGTGACGTTGAGTAAACATACTTTTATCAGGTCAAAGGTCAAAAAGATCACGACCTGATACAATCACTCACTCGCTGATGAAAGAGGGAGTACCATCTGAAAATTCCTAGGTAGGAATTAACTCCTTGTGTTTGGATCAAAAGTTTAAATCAAAATCAAAACATACTTTTTGTTGGGTACATTATACAGGGTGTCCTAGAAAAAAAACCCCGGGTGAATGAATTGTTGCATAAGTCGAAAAATAGCCGCTTAAAAATAAAAATAAGATCATTTTAGTGTGCATCATACTAGCGTATACGCAATTTTCGACTGGTTGCGTAGAAATGAACGACTACATAATGCGCGCAATAATGTAGTTCAGTCCAAGTTTGACCTCTTTTATACTTGCTCAGAAAGGAAACAAGGTATAAGAAAGAACAACAAAAAAACCGCAAATTCCCATGTATACCGTACTTTAAAGGTCCATTCAGTGATTTGCTCATTCAAAAATTAGGTGAAATAAAGACATACGCGAGTAAGCAAAACAGTACTGAATGAAACATTTAAGCTTGCAGTCCACCATTGTCAAGAAGGATAATATTATGTTATTGATAGATATGTTAACTGATATTTGGATGAGATAAAAAGGCATTCCAACTAACATAATATTATGTTATTTATCAATACAAAATTACCCAGTTAACAGCAGGATATTTATATCATACCAATACATGTGTATTATACCAAGAAGTTTAGAATGTGATTATGTACCTGACTCAGTTGTCCTCGCAAAATCCGTTGTCGTAGATGATTCAGTGGAACGTATATGTTCTGGAGTAGTGGATGATTCTGTTATCGCACCTATATGGACACAATCAAATTACAGAAGTCAACATAAAATATCATAAGAAAATACGCAAAGTGTATCGATAGTGTAAAAACAAATTGAATTATTTATTTTAAAGGAGTATTTTTGATCTTAGCATCCTCTTTTTATAATATTTTTCAGTATATATACACAAAACACTACTTTGCGCACATATTTACGTGATGGACCCGATCGCATCATCGGTAAATCTGTGTGCGTCCTAATTAAATTGAGCAAAGAAAGCCGATAAAACATAAACGCGGGACTAAATCGCATGGGAAAAAAAGAAAGAAAGAAGAGAAAATGGAGATTAAAAAAGGGATCAGCGGAACAGCATCTCACATAAAATAGTTAAAAGAACCGGTCACTAATGAAAAAGAAGAAAACCAACAAATCGCTTTTCCTTGACACACTCATAGTCAGATCAAGAAATATGTTGTTGTTTATAATATATTTTCTACGATACAAAGTCATTTCAATGTAGTTTTGGCAAATATTGGTGGGTAACCCGAGCCTTAAGGTTTGTGTTAACCATGAAATAATGCACAATTTTGGGCCTTATTCCTGCTAAATTGTTTGTCTAAAGTTTGAATAAAAGTTTATATATTTAGAATGGCAAACATCCATCTGTAATCGTTTAGAAATTATTTTAACTGAAGAATTTTTTGTTCGATTTTTGTTTTGCATTTTCTCCAACCATGAGCAAATTTGACGTCACCTGTGGATTCGTTGAGTGTTTACTTTCAAGATATAGATTAAACTAGACAGAAAGAAATATGGTAAAAACCGAACTCAAAATTGACTTCACATGCATAGTCTCCCCTTTTGATGTGCTACATCACATATGACATAAAATGCTGGAACAAACAATGGTGCCCCCGATTTGTTTCTCGGTTGGCGGTAAAAATATTTTGAACATTTTGCCAAACATTGTCTACTTTTTGTTGATGTTTTTGTCTGGCTTGGAAGCAATTAAAAGAAAAACTTAAAAGGGACGGAGCTATCCTCACATATGAATTCAGAATTCAACTCCGAAATAAGAAACATTAAGAAATGTCACACCAGATTAACTAATACTTAAGGAGCGATTTCATATACGCCATTTTCTTATTCATATGACGTGATGATCGATGATCATAAAAAAGCACAAAGGTCATTACCGCATCTTCATTTGACGGAGACAATCATCAACCAAGAAAATAATACTTAAAAATCGTATCAATTTATATTTTGACCCCACCTACTATTGAATTTCATATCAGATCTCGAAAAAAACTTACGTTCAGGAAAAAGTGTGATATTGTAGTCGCCTAATGTAGGTGGAGGTAGTGTACAATTGCAGCTAACTGCAGACATAACACGTAAGTAATTAAGTAGTATAATTGCTTTTAGGACCTACTAAATATTCATGAGGTGGCGTAGCTAATACCATATTTGAATATTCATTCGAAAATAATAACCATGTCTGAATAGTCATGCAGTAATGAATATTTATGAAATGGACTCTGCTTATTGGCATATTTGAATATTCACGAGGCAGGGTGAGCGTATCGGAAACTTTTAGTCTACTCTGATGATACGCTCTAATCAACAGATGTTGTTATTATAATGTACTTGCCAACCATGCTCTGTTAGCATAATTTGCGATTGATTTTACAGTTGAAGATTTTAAAAGGAAAATGACATGTAGAATAGCAATATCGATTTCAATTATCAAATTTATCCAAATTAAATGTCAGTAAATGGACCTCGCGATCCTTGCGATTTTTTTTTACTTTTATACCTATTTTATTATATTTTGTGTTTTGAATACATTTGACATGCGCTGTCAACACAAAATGTCATTTAAAAGTTTTTAGCTACCTACCTACCTACCTAAATACCTACCTACCTACCTACCTACCTACCTACCAATCAGTGTCATGCATTCTTGCATCTGCTGCCTGGATCAAGAGATGCTTCCAAGTCGTACAATTCAGAGATGCAACCTCAGCTTCCCTTACAGTCCACGCTAGGTCCAGCCTTGAGATGTCTCTATGGATGACGTCTCTCCATGATGTATAGGTAGAGCCTCTTGGGGATGCTGTCTTTATCCGTTCCCTGCAGATGTCCAAACCACTGTAGGCGGCGTTACCGGATGGCTGATTTGAGTTGGGGTTGTTTGGTATTAGATCTTATAGCCCTTAGATATATGATGTTAACACATCAATCGAAGGATTTTGAGTTGACACCGCATGTCAAAAGCATCCAGTCTAGCCTCATCCCACTCTGTGAGTGCCCAGCACGCAGCATCATAAAGGAGGATGGAAAGTACACAAGCATTGGTCTTAGTATCAAGATTGATGTTACGATCCTTCCACACTTTGTCCGGCTTTCTGAAGGCCCCTATGGCTATGCCAATTCTGTTGTTCAGCTCTTTAATATTAGACACGTCAGTTCAATAATGAGGAGGTTCTATAATGGTTCGGGATATTTTTTCTCGCAATGGATGAGTTGTGGATCTGTTTCTTTTTCAGGGCAACATAGACCAACATCAATACTAGAAAGACGCCGTGTTGCCATTCGCCCATCGGTTGATTGGAGAGCGGTTCATATTCCATCAGGATAATGCTCCCTGTCACAAGGCGGAGACAGTCGAGGAATGGCTAGATTATCCAACACCAGCATCTTTAGCAGAGGAAGGGGTTAATTGGCGCCTTGATGTTTTGGACTGGCCAGCACAGTCTACATATGTTAGAGGGTTTTTTTTTCACAACTACCCAATAAATTACAAAGGTAGAATTGTCCACAAATGATGTCCCATATTTTCAAATGTGTCACGATCTGGACCATGGGGGCCAAAGGCGGCAAATTTGAAATTAAGATAAAGGCAAAAATATGGACTAAAGAACAATAAAATACATAGGAAAATACACACCATAAAACCTCAGAACTTAAGAACCAAGTATGCTAGACCTTTGGTGTTTTCAGTATATAGCCTAATGTTTGTAGAAGGTAATAGTAACTCAATTTTCAAAAATGCCTCTTTTGGCCCCCATGGAGCAGATCGTGTCACAAATGTTCAAATATATATTATACTGTAGTGCAGTGCTTAATAATAAGCAACCCCACAGTCCCGATGTATTCCCCGGTAACTACGCTTGTTAGACACGTCCACCTCATGAATATTCGAATATGCTCATTTAATTAGCCATGACCATATTATGAATGTTCATTATTCTAATGAATATTCAGATATACTTATTAGCATCTGATGAATATTCTAAAATGCTAATCAGCCTCTTGAATATTAAGAAGGCCCTAAAAGCAATTATACTTCTAAATTATAGGAGAAAAGTATTACAAAGTCATAACATATGACAGATAAAAACAAAGTTATGTCGATCAAATTGATAAACTTCTTCTATTCAAAGGGCTTGCAGGATCATCCTGGGCAGGAAGTTTGCATCTTATTCTTATGTTTGCGAGCTTCGGTCTCTCTCACAGGAAGACATATCTTATGATCCCTAAAAGACTTCCAAAATCATACGGGGAGTATTATGTTTGAAGCCTCAATGGGAAATATTAGAATGTCATCTTTCGCTGGAAAAGATCAGACAGCAGGCCAGACCATTGTTAGGCGGTAACTTGAGTAGCTTTATTTCACCTTGAAGGCATGTGCTATCGCCTAGTCCATCCAATATTCATTGAAGTAGTAGGACTACAACTAGTATCTACTGGTCAGCTTATAATCTTTTTTCACATCTATTATTTTTGGTGTGGCTTTAAGGGTGCTGACAACGTATTTTAATACATAATATACAAAATTATTATAGATAAAAGATATTTTCTATTCCTTTTCTGCCCAGGCGGATCCTGAGGGTCCTTATATATTAATAATATGGCATGCAGTGCATTCTCTATAAACAAGCAACTTTTGTAATTATGTAATGTTTTACTAATTCATTTAAAATGTCAAATTACACCCAACAGAAAGAAAAGGAAAAAAAACAGTAGAAACCAGAAAATTCAAAAGACACAATCCAGTATTTACCTCTTTCTGCACATGTTACTCCTTGGAATCCAATCTGACATTGACATTGGAAATACGTATTGAATGAGGTACATACGCCGTTGTTCAGACATGGGGTGCTGCTACACGGATCAAAAGCTGAAAATGGTCAATATTGTATTCATGTCTTGGAATTTCTAATTATATAGTTGAATTCCGTGATTTTTTTTTTCTGGTTGCCGTGGTATTGAACAACAGCAAACAAAATCGACCCATTAATGATACCCCAGCACATAACCCCCATCTACCCACACACAACAATCCCAATAAAACAAATCGTGTACACACCTACGTACATCACTGGGCATTTGAGGTCATTTGAGCCCGTGAAATCGTCTCCTTATGTATGTTTGTGTTAGTATAGCTCTCCTCAAATTGACCTCGATGAAAACGCATCCCAAATTCATCTACTGACACAACCCACAAATACACCCCACCCCTACACGCACCTCACATATGATATAATCATTACCACAAATAAGTTTAATTATCCTGATTTAGGATTTTCTGGCAAAATTTTTTCAATAATTAATCAAAAAATTAAAGTTAAGAAAGCAGCTAAAGCATCTTACATTGTATTTCACACGATTGTCCTATATAACCTACAGGACAGGAGCAGACTGAGGTCGTCCTCTGATTAAATGTTAAGAATGCATTATAACACACACCGCCATTCTGACAAGGCAAGGGATTCGAACAGCAGACATCAAGGGTCGGAACAAAATCTGTTAACAAAAAAGGGAAAAATAATTAACAAAATAGTGTAAGTAAGAAAAAGAAAGAAAGAAAGAAAGAAAGAAAGAAAGAAAGAAAGAAAGAAAGAAGGAAAAAAAAGAAAGAAAGAAAGAAAGAAAGAAAGAAAAAAAAGAAAGAAAGAAAGAAAGAAAGAATATGTGTTTCATCGTGAAATATAATATTGATAAAGCAAACGTTTACTTGAATAATTGAGCAATAATTGGTTAGTGTGTGTTTTCTATCATCAGAATATTTCATTTGAAAATATACAGATAGAGTAAAAATTGCATTATAAGGGGATTAGCTTTGGCTCCGGACATAATCCCTACTGGCCATCACCTAGCAATTCCATTCATTTTGTTTCAATCGAGCGATTAGTGTAGTGTCTTTTGTGTTTGACTGTGACCAACAACCCATTTAACAAGACTAAATTGAGATATTTTGCTGTAATCCCTTTCACATGACTTTCTTTTGATCGCCTATATGAAACATATGTCCCGAGTTTAAGCGTCAAGACGCTGTTGATGCAGTAACCAATGTAATGAATGCGTAAGTAAATCAGACCAAGAATACCAATCGATGAAGTTGACGTAGAAGTCGAGGTTACTTTGCAAACTTCATATTTAAACCCTCTCTTATCTCGCACCCATACCCTTTCAATAAACCATTTTAATTTAGGCAAAGCATTTTATTTGGTCCTACAGCATCGGTGTACGGTTAGGTACCGATTACTCTTTTATCATACCCTGGTGATGAGTAAGATTTGATCTTTCCCTAGAGAAGTCCTTTTCATAGGGCTGAGCTTTCGGAAATCTAGCGAGTGCCAACTTAATACACTGGTGATGTTATAAATTGTCTCAAGCATAATAATCAACAGTGTTATCGTTTTCATTTAAATGTCAAATAAAAGCACCATGTAAATGTTCAGGGTAAATTATGAAGATCCATCGGTACCTATCAGGGCACCGATCGTTTTATCGGACCAAATTAGATGCTGTGCCTTACATGAATCTTACTTATCTGTTGTGAACACAGTGGTCCAGTAAAACCGGGTGTACACACGCATACGTACTCGCTGAATCCTGGATTACCACATGAGGCACTTTCGTAACATGTAGCGCCATTCTGACATGGAAGGCTCTGACATGCACTAGCAATACCTTTGGTACCTGCAAAAAATTGATTTAAAAAAATTAAATACGGATATTTTAGTGTCTTGAGCATTAGTGTTGAACGTAGAACGACACTTGTGTCAAGGAATCGGATAGCAACGTTTGTATAGTATTTTTGTTGGTGCTGAGAGAATATCAGATATGTGGAATTACATCCTTCTGATATCCATTAATTTTGATTTTTGGAAATTTGCGATATAATACAAATTTTATGCAAGTTTATAAAATTCGATATTTTTTTATATTTTTGCTATTTAATAGTCCTCGAAGTTAACTTTATCAATCTAATGATATGTACTTAAAATGTGTGTAACTAGGATGAACAGCCGACCATCAATTGAAAAAACTGTTGAATTAGTCTCAAACGTAGTATACCATAGTAAAATACTAGTACAACAGTTTTTTGATGATTTCTTCGGAAATATACCGATTTGGAACGCCTAATTTCAATACGTTCTAGTTTCAATCAGAAAAATATGAGCTTTCACCTGATAAGAGAATATGCATTTTGATGGATTAAATGGGGGGGGGGGATGAGGCTGTCATTCAGGTTACCAACCTTAAATTAGATTCTTATAAGTGCGACTTACCGATTACTGTTCCACAATCACGTCCTGCCCACCCTGACCTACAGATACACACGTATGAACCACTATGTTGTGAGACACAAGAACCGCCGTTCAAACAAGGAAAATTGTTACACAAATTTAGGTTTGTCGTACGCGCTGTAATATAAAACAAATGTATTATAATGTGTTAGATCTGCCGACAAGGGACGTGGTACCGGAGGAGTACCTGGGCCCGGGCCTCCTCCCCCACACCACCACCCACACACACAAATACACCTCCTCACATACACACCCAACAAACCTGACCAACCACCATACACGCCGTCTTAATAATCGTATATGTCCAGTCCGTGAGGGTCTTGTTCCAGCGGTTAAGACGTTTGAGTGCAGTTAAGTTAAGTTATGTTAAGTTAAGTTAAGTTAAGTTAAGTTAAGTTAAGTTAAGTTAAGTTAAGTTAAGTTAAGTACAATGAGATCAATCGGTATTGTATTCGACTCCGGTACAGTGGTGTTTGGCGACGCGAGTTTTTGCCCTAACAGAGTCTTTTTATTGTTCTCATCAAATATTTAAGGCAACTTGAAATGCCTAAGACGAGTCACTAACTGCTTATTGTCTGGTTAACCGCACTCAGGAGCTGATACGGGCTGCGATACCTTATTATGTGCACTACAAATCACTTCAAAACTTTTGATTGGCTTCATTCGACTTCCCTATGGTACATGTATGCCAACCCTCTTACGTAAAGGCGGAGTTGCGTGTTTTACAGTATTCCTTTTTTCTTTTGCTTTTCAACTAAACCAATTTGTAAAACGCACACAACTAACTCGGTGTTCATACAAACGCTACTCCATTATATCATCCACGACTTACCAATCTCACAGTTGGCTCCAGTGAATCCGTTGGCGCACTGGCACTGATATGAGTAAAAATTAGCACTAGGTGAACATGTACCTCCATTTTGGCATGGGCTGAGATTGCAAGGATTAGCTAGAGCTGTATAATATGGCAAATTAATATTATGTATTATTATCTATATCAGGCTTTCGAGCGCTACAACAAAATTATGCATTGCATAGTTGTTTGTAAAATACCAGGGGACAATACAATATTGTTTTTAATATTGTACGTGCATTCTGAATGCCTTGTAGGACTTGTGGGTGTCCCATGCATTTCCCATGGGATGATCTTTTACTTTTCATCTAAACCAATGTGAAAAAACGCACATAATATAACTTTTATACACCCCCCATCAACCACGACTTACCAATCTCGCAGTTAGCTCCAGAGAATCCATTGGCGCACTGACACTGGTATGAGTAACAGTTAGTACTAGGTGAGCATGTACCACCATTTTGGCATGGGCTGAGATTGCAAGGATTCGTTAGAGCTGTAAAGTATAGCAAAGAAATATTACGTATGTATGATTTGTATGATATCCTGTTTGTCGCCCGTTCGAGTCTGAATGCCTCGAAGAATTTGTGGGTCACCCATGTAGTTTCCAAAGGCTTAAAAGTGATTAGTCAAATCAGGACCACTGTGCTACAGAACATAGCCCGTATAATATTATTGAAATAATGCTTACGAATGTCACAGAACGGTCCCGAGAAACATCCAGAGCAATGGCATTGGTAGTCGTGACAGGTCCCTTGAGGGCTCACACACATTGCACCATTTTGACACCTATGGTTGAAACAAGCGTTTATTCCTGAAAATAATCAATCAATCAATATCTAGCCATCACTGAATCTTAAAAACATAATGAACGCACACAATGTGTGCACTCTTCTAATTAATGAAAATGGACGAACACAAATTGTGTAATCTTTTAAGGGGGTACTACACCCCCTGCCCAATTGTGTGCCTATTTTTGCATTTTTCTCAAAAATTATAGCGCATTGGTGACAAGTAAGATATGTATATTATTGGGGTAATGACTACAACTACTGCACTGGAAATTTTATTCCAGCACATACACCAGTTGTGGAGTTATAGTCAAAAATGAGGGAAACCAATACTCGGTCAATAAATTAATAACTACTTGCCTTGAGTTGCATATGCGCTATAATTTTTGAGAAAAATGTAAAAATAGGCACAAAATTGGCCAGGAGTGTAGTACCACCTTAAGGGATAATCAATCCTTTTACAGATTATCGAGATAAAATCATTTCCGTTAAACAACTAAGCATTAAAATGCGCCACCAACGGTTGATAGGGAGAGGCCAAAATACGCATTGCATTATTTAGGAAACGTCGACATCTAAAGCCCGCATAACGTTACTATCATCACACTTTCAAATGGTGGCTAGAACTGCACTGAGGTCAATTATTAGACTGGCAAAAGCAACCGATGGCGGCGCATAGTATAGTAAATCGCTTGTGGTGTTTTTCCGGGCTTACACGTAGACTTTGACCCCATGAGAACTACCTGCCGATCTAACATTGCCTCTGATTGGTCAATTACGTGATATCTTCATTTTAATCACCTCTAAGAATGGAGCTGTGCAAATAATTCACCCCAATTTTTTTGTGTGGTGAAATTATTTTATCTATGTTACTGATTGGTTCAGTTGATAATAAAAAACTTTCTTTTGACCAATAGGCAGGTATATTTCTCATCGGGCTAACATCAACGTAAGACATCTCTGAACTTACTGTTTTCACAGAAACGGCCATAGAAGCAAGGTGGACAGGTGCAGTAAGCTTGACTACATGAATTAGGAATAGGCGTACACTGGCCTCCGTTCTGACATGCGAGATTGGCACATCCGCTATTATCTGAAATAGAGATAACACTATGCATATTACATTACTCCGTAGATAAATGGTCTACTATTACTCTATTGTAAGTTCTTAAGTTTCGCTAAGGGAATGAATCTGCAAGAAACGTGTTGCACACAAAAATCTAGGTTTACCATGGTATACAAATCTCCACTTCTTGTTTAAAAAAAAAGAGCTGGAGGCTATGGATCACAAAATGCCACTTTAGAACAACATGAGGCATTTTGACGGTATTTGTTATCATGACCTTTGACCCAAATTTAAGTGATTTCACTGTGACTAATGCTACCTGATCAAACGATCGATTGTCCATGTGATTGACGAAAACAATCACCCAATTTATGTCAGATAGATATAGTGATTGAAAAAGATGAAGAAATTGGAAAAAGGGCTGAATAAGTCACAAGTATCTAATTATCAGCAAAATATATAGGACACAAAAACTAAATGTTAATCTTCAAACAACTTACCAATTTCACACCTTTGTCCCGCATAGCAATTCTGGCACTGACAGACATATTTACCACTTCCTCCGGCACCCAATTTGCATATTCCGCCATTAGCACATGGCGTGTTTGAGTCACATGAAAATTCTGAGGGAATAAAATCTGATATGTCTACGATGAAAATTCTCAAATCACAGTTGGCATTAAAAGTCAGTCTGCTTTTTATATTCGGTGTTACAACTTGGGTTGTAGGAAAGCGGTAAATCCAAAAGTTACATAATTTGCATATTTAATTAGCGGCCATTTTGTATTTTTAGGTGTTGGATTTCCATAGAGTCAATCTATATAACGAAACATGGTAGAAACCTAATTCTTTTTTAAATGAAAGATAATAAGTAATCTTAAAGAATGCTAGATTTTTTGATAATACATTCAATTTTCTTGGGAAAAGTTAAAATCAAATGGGTGCAGAATTTCCATGTTCTTCTTCATTTTAAAATTGTTTTTTCTTTCATTAGAAAATGGAATATTTTATTAAAAATGTAACTCCAAGTTTGCTTATTATCTTTCATTAAAAAAAAGGTTTCTAGCATGTTTCGTTGTGTACCCGAACCCTTTTGAAATCCGCCACCAAAAAACCACAACGTATTAAGGCACCTCTGCAATTCAAAATTTTGCTACAAGCTTGTATCATATGTTAATAGAGAGGTTGCGATTTCCAAACGTAGACATCGGACGTACGTTGATCTATTCAAAACCACTCTCCTGTATCGAAGCGAGGTCACGTATTTAGCTATTGTTGAAGATATTCCACGTGCAAAATCGACGTAGATACATCGTTGAAAATGCACAAAATTTGTCCATTTCACAATATGTTAAAGACAGTCAAGGATAATGAACATACGAAGGAAAGTCTAATTATTATTATGATCCTTTTTTTTGTTTGTAACAAATCATTATAATAAAGGTACAGCGATGTGTTAAAAATGGACTAAATTTAAACGCAATATTCACACGCAGAGATTGTCTATTGAAATGTGTGTGATACTTTGCGTATAAAAAATGAGCTTGCGATTTGACATTTTGGACTCAACGTAGCATTAAAACGTACGTTCCACCATGGTTCCACGTGGAAATAGGCTGATTTTACCTCGAGTCTAGGTAAAGGAAACGTAGAGAACGAGTGTTTCTCTACGAATGTTATAGTCAAAATATCATGTGTTTTTTGTACAGCTGAGGGGTGGTGCAATAACTTTGTGTATCCCTCGAGGTGGTGAAGTATTATAGGGGTGGGGGTCAAAGATTGGTTGGCAGGTCAAAAGGGGGGGGGGCAAGCATTTTTTTTGCAGCTCGAAAGTTGGGTGGGGGAGGGCAAGGAAAGTTTGGCTCAGCTATTTTAGGAACATTAGGAACACGTTCAAATATGCACAATTCCTGATCGGTTATTTATTTATTTATTTATTTATTTATTTATTTATTTATTTATTTATTTATTTATTTATTTATTTATTTATTTATTTACACACAAATTCAAAGTATAGACCTTTGGCAAGGCAACGGTTCACTCGCACCTATAAGATTAGTATTTTTGTAAAGAGCTGTATTGTATTCAATCTATGTTTGCAGACATACACAGGTGATTAGTGCAATCTGCTTGTGTTGGCATGGTTGGGCGATCTATTCAAACATTGTATTCATCTATTGCGATTATTACGTCACTTCTTAACTTATAGAGGCCCTGCATTCTTTTATTGATTGGCTCCAAACAAAGGATTTGAACCGGTGTCCTTCACCGTAGTTATGGCGGAGTACAGTTCAACAAAAGCATGATTGCAATCTACCACGACATTTCGGCTAACACACATAAGAAATGCACTACGATAAAATAGGTTGATGAAAACAGTGCAACAGAGCATTAATGCCCAAAATTGAAAAGCTATAAACAATATACACTACACATAAAAAATACTACTACAAGGGATTTTCAACATATAAGAATCCAAACAATCAAGTACCAACATGCACAGTTTTGTCCTTATATCACTTTTGGGTTTATAACAAAATGTTTTCAAGCCTCTATCGTGATTGGCAGCTGCATAAGACATCTCTTTGACAGCTGATAATGCCCATCTATTCACCAAGTGGCTATTAACTGATGAGTACTGTCATTATGCTAATATAAAATCATTGTTTATCAACAAAGGCGAGGGACTCGTCTGTCGATATGCTCAAACAAACCGCTACACTGTTCAATGGCTTTCTTGTACTATATGAAATATGGTGGGCGATTTGAAATGCACGTGCCCTGAGCAAACTACGATGCGTACGCACACTGCAGGGCAAAGAACAATGGAAATTGTCATAATTCGCGCGCATACTGCCGGGCAATGACGTCACATGTCAAGTGGTCTATACCCGATCAATGTTGGAGTTGCCTATAGCCTATATGTTTAAAATTCAATATGGCTACCGAACTGTCATGTGGTCCAGTGGATTAGTGCGCTGGACTTCTGTATTCTGTATGTAGCAGCGGCGTGGGTTCGAGGCCCACCTGTGCCGAACTGAAATTCCATTTTTTTTAAATTTAATATTAGGGAAATGAGACTGGGCGAATTTATGTATGACGTAGAGAGGATTAAGATCCCTTTATTGATCCCTGACCCCACCGACTACCCCGGGCTGATTTCATGCAAAACAAATCACCAGATGACTGACTATAGGACATAGCGCCACAACACGAGCGTTGGTAAAGTATGTGGCCTCACTGCAAAACGTACGTCCTACGTCTACGTTTGGAAAATCGCAATCTCTCTATTGTGTTAAATATCACGGTTGTTTATTAGTTTTTCAAACAAAACATCATGTATAACCAAATTTTAGGCTTAAACAGCTAAAAGTGATATCGTGCTAATGTATACAGATGCTTTTGAGTCGTTCTCAACTTAAATTTCCCCTCTTTTACAAAATTATTCACTTTTATATTATGTTTTAAAGCTTTTTCGGATATAAAATGTATCTGTTAATGACACAATTTGTGGCGCTATTTAATTAATGAAAATTACCCTTTCGAAGCTTTTAATACAAATAATTCCTTTTATTGTTTGATAAAATATGTTCACCCAGCTGTTTTAATGGCGGTATTAATCACCTAACCCTTTCAAATAAAGAAATATGATTTAGGATAAATAGCGCCATCTATAGTTTGCATTTAGCTAATAATGAAGCCAATTCCATATACATCAAACAGCCGTGATATGCATATGTATATGCAAATAATATGACACACTAATCAACAACATCAGCGATTATAGTCATCCATACATCTACCACTAACACATTTTGTGAAGCTACAAATGAATAAAATGTTCTTTTCATATCCTTACCCCGTGGTGGTATGGTTGTTACAGGTATGAGTGTATTTCCTTCCTCTCCTACAAGATTGTAGCGAGTATTGGTATTATTGGAACCGGGAGTTGGAGTCGCCTTGTTAGTAATCGTAGCAAAGACGTCTGTTGCACCGGGCATATTTGTCTACAAAAAAGTAAAATGTCAATGAATTTAACTTTTTAACATTGCATACATGTAACATTAAATTACACTAGGTTTATACTATCCTATGTCATTAGACTCAATATTGCATAAAAGAACTATAGATTGTCATTATCTTATAAATTGCATTGTAGATTTGCAAAACTTTACAAAATTGCGTAACATAACTTCATTACACAACACTAATATACGGCCTGCTGTCAATTGCATCGCATTGCACTACATTACATCGCATAATACTGCAATGCGGTATTAAATACAACACCTCACTTAAAATTGAATTTCATTGCATTCATTTATTTCTTATTTCAACTGAGGGGACCAATCAATACAATAGCACTGTTTTTCCTTGGTTACTGGGTGGTACAAACATTAGGAGACAAAATTCCGTGAAAATTCTGTAATCTAACACATAATGCAGATAAAAAAATTAAGACATTATTGGGATGAGGAAGAACACATTTTGCGCAGAAATGGGAATAACATTGCAGAACCTGTTTGAAGTTGTTTGTATTAAGTACAATGTGTTTGTTTGTTTTTTCGTTCTTTGTTTTTTGGTCTTTTGAAAACTGAAGTCCTCTTTTATATCCGTGGTGTTAGTTCGCATTAGCTTCTAGTTTGTTATGGCAAATCGTGGAGTCAAGTATAAAGGGATGATATTTGATATTGATAATTAATAAAATCTCTTGCAATAATTGCTATGAGGATTATGATACAATGAGGATTGATACATTTTGTTGTAAAAATTCGCAACAACATTAGCTGCAGCAAAACAGAAAAAAACAACTACAACAACAACAACATCAGCAACAAAAAAAACCCAATCAAATAGCTCATACTTTTGCCGTGGCAAGCAAAGTAATACAAGACAATAATATGGCAATGTTTAACAACGAATTTTAATTCAAAGAAGGTGTACTATTTCATATTATGTATTGGAATTATCTTAATGCTTTAATACTTTCCAATCTGTACAGGTATATAAAACTCTTAATAAATATAAATTCGGGTTTTGTGGGAACCGGTCACATATATACTTTCGCACAAATAAAACAAACATGTTTTTTTGTGTAAGTGTATAAATACCTGGCTGTTGAAGTCAATGAAAACTTGATCGTAACGTTGAGCCGGACTAGTCTCTAACATCCAGTCGTAAAGCGCTGCATTTGGATTGCGGATTTTTGTTGACAAATATGCATTAGCTCCCTTTAAAAATGCATAATATTAAAACCACATTATTATAATTTTACTATCATGTATATGTGTTTTGATGAAATGTGTCATGTATTTCACAGTACGCTTTAGAAAAACAGCAATTAGTAAGGCATTCGTGCCAAATAAATGACTAGATCCGAACTTTAATAATTCTCAAATATTATATAAATTGTCTACTTTAAAGTTTACTGCTTTGCTTGGTCAACTGCAAGTATGTCTCAAAGCAACTATCTTGAATTGCGGTCTTGTTGAATCAAAACTTTTTATTCTATTAAACTTAAGCATTAAAATTATTGATTCAACAAACCTACAGTTCACGATAGATGTTATGATACGCAAATATTAACTGTCTATGAGTGTGATGGTTGAAATATAATCACGAGGTGAAAGATGGATTGTTCAATTCCATGAGCAGGAACGACGAGTGGAATGGAACAATACATCTTTCACCGAGAGATTATATTTCGACCATTACACAAATTTAAGACAGTTAATATTTGTTTTATATCACTCATACATAAATTCTATTACTTAAAAATACTATTTAAGATAGGAAATGCATCTTTTCATCAACATAACACCATGTTCTGCCGTGATATACTTCACATTTCGGGGTCCACCCCATAACTAAATCGGCGAGTCTAAGAGTCAGCGCACGGACTACCGCAGGCGCACTACGACGCAGCACTGTGATGGTAAAAACTATCACACGGAGAGGATCATGGTAACAAATGATAAATGGCAATCAACCAATGAACTGTCTAGAATTTATGTATGAGTGACCTAGCAAAGCAGTAAACTTTATAGTAGACGATTTATCTAGAGTCACTTCAAGACTAGCATTTGACGCTTTGTTTTCTGCAGATCTTAAGGTTATACGATGTGTTGTTGGTCGAAGCAGCAGAAAAAAGTAGTTCACAGCATCTTGCGAAAGGTTGTGAGCTTTGGCAAAAATTGCACTGCTCAATTCATAGCGAGCGTGTAGAAGAATTCAAATATCACAGATATACTTTTGTAGGTCATGTGGTTCTTATGAGGTATGTTGTAAAGCGGGCTGAAACAGCAACACTTTTGTAAAACGTACATAGCTCATTAACAACAATAAATTAAGCAAGTTTTCAAAGTATATGATTTGTAGAATGAACTTTTGCAAAACACCAAAGTGTTATTTTTCAAAAATATATTGATTATCGATATCAAGATCTATCGCAAACCCACACATACAGACCAGTACTTGATCTTTTCTTCGAATCACCCTCTACAACACAAACTGGGAGTGATACATGCGCTTTTTCATCGCGCAGAGTCAGTTATTACCGATCCGGTAGATTGTGACGAAGAGAAGTCGCACATCACTGAAGCACTATCTAAGTGTGGTTACCCCAAGTAGGCATTTGACATGCTCAACAAACCTAAGGACAAAAGGAAACCGACAAAGGACAGTACGAACACCAACAAAGAACAAGTTGTTATCCCTTATGTCAAAGGCATCTCCGATGCCTTAAAACGTATTTACAGCTCATACGGCATAAGAGTGTGTTTTAAGCCAACGCGCACACTACGTCAACTGTTAGTTGCGCCTAAAGACAAAACGGACAAAAAGGACGTCACGGGTCCTGTGTATCTGATTCCTTGCCAGGGTCAGACCACCCGGGGCCCCTGCTCGGAATCATACATAGGAGAGACAGGCAGGTCTCTAAAAACACGTTTCCTTGAGCATAGGCGGCCTAGTATCTCAGCACATTCACACAGAGTTCCCAGGACATCACGTGGACCTAGAGAAAGTGCAAATCCTCGACAGAGAACCACGGTACTTCGAAAGAGGAGTCAAAGAGGCCATTCACATCCGGGCCAACCAATCTTCTTTGAATAAGGACGGGGCGCTACAACTTAGCAAGAGTATACGATCCAGTTCTGACGTCACAAGTCAAGAGTCGTCAAATCGATCAACGAACTGGATCAGTCTGCTGAAGAAGGTTGTAGTCTTAACAACCGAACATTTCAGGTGAGCAACTTTATGTGTTGTGAACAAAAGTTCAATTCTTCATTTATTTGATTACTAACACAGATGAACTTTCATGATAGTATATTGATTCAGATAATGAAAATCTATTTTTTTTTTTTTTTTTTTACCAACAATACCTCGTATCCCTCAATGAAATGAAGGGAAACTCGAAATTGCTAGGGGTTGTGTACCAAACTTGAGTGCATATACCTATTATTAGGAAAAAAAGAACAAACAAGTGACGTTAGGGCAATAAAATGTGAACAAAATTTCATTATTGCATTTATGATATTGTTGTTTGCTGCGAAGTAGTCTGAATGAAATAGCGCATAAATGCCTAACGTTTTTGTATGTATGCATACGATCTTAATAGAGTGGTGCGAAAAAGTGAAATTGCTCGGGATGTGTACACTACTTGGGTGTATGTACCTATTATTAAAAAAAGAGTACAAACAAGTGACGTTAGGGCAATAAAATGTGAAAAAAAAAATGTTTTATTATTGTATTTTATCAAATTGTTGTTTGCTACGAAGTAGTCTGAATGAAATGGTGCATTATAAATGCCTAATATTTATATATGTATGCATGCATGACAAAAGAAGAAAACAATCCAAATATCTTTCAATCAACCAATAATCTCCCACAAATCACCATCACGTGTATAGTTTTACCTCTCCAGACGGTGTTTCTAGTTTCACTGTAATCATCTTCGTCGGTGGGATTGGATACGAGGCATAACGAACAGCGTTCACATCCAATGTTTCTTCAATTGGCATGTTAATGGGAACCTCTGCCGGCACTATTGGGGGCAGAAAAATAAAATTGAACAAATAAACAAACAAACAAACAAACAAAAGTAATATAAACTGTAGGGACATGTAACCTAAAATACCAAGGGAAGAAAATTACGCGCTGTCCAGATGGATTGGTTATTCTTGTACATTGATAATGATGCTTTTTATTATCACGGAACGCCCATCCACCATCCGTGAATTCATCTAATTATTCTTCACTTTCTTCCATTCACCAGGTTCTACCGAGATTCGAACTCGCGAACATTGACGACCTCGTGGTTAAAAGGGGATGGCGCTCGTGTATAGACCAAAAGAGGAACCCCCTGTTTGGTCTATTACACTATGGCACATATACATCGGTGACATTATTCTAGTGTTTCTTTATTTGGAATAACAAAACGATACATAAATACAGTAAAATTGTTATACCATAATTATATCCCTTCCAAAAATTGACCTTCACAGATTACAGATAAAAGAATGAGTACTTTTACCAAGACGTTGGTTTACCTATGGACAGCTCAAAAATTGGGTCAACACTATTCCATAGAAAAAAAAAAAAATTCTATAATTCATACAAATTCTTATCATTTGATTGGTCAGTTACTATTGATTATTTGCTATTTGTACAAAGAAACTACTGCACTCCGCGCCCGTGCAATAGTCCATTTTCCATTGCACTCACGCACAGCTATCATAGCAAAGCTGACAGATGCGAACGTATATCGCTCACGTGGACCACATTGACTTGTCAATTATTATAGGTGTGGGTTTCGCCTCTAAGATCAATAGTAATTTTTAATTTATTTTGTTTTCATGGGGACTTGTAAAATTAAGTGAAAAAAAAAGGATTTTATATGACAGTTGAGTAAGCGTTGGGTAAGAAATACCAATTGAGCAGACACCATTGAGAAAGGCAACAGAGTGGATTGCCGAAACTGTATGAAAAAAAGAATTTTTTTCTTAGAATTATACTATGAAAAACTTTGTAATAAGAAATACCAATGTTTTTAACAGTGTACCTCTACAAGCAGCTGTCCCTATTAGATCCCTTATATTTTCAATTACGTCAAAATTATCTGCCGTAAAGGTGAATTGTGCGTCTGGATCATTGGCTATTTCATTCAATTCTCCCTGGTCATAACTTGCTACCCCAATAGCAAACATGGTGATATTAGAATTGCGAGCGGCATTCGCCGGACCCAGGACCTCGTCATGTGATTTTCCATCGGTGATTATGACCGCAACACGGGGTATATTCAAAGATGTCGGACGAGCCCCACGCCATGGTCCAAACAAAGTGTTTGTCATATGGTCTAAGGCATTGCCAGTATTTGTATATCCATCTTGGTATCTGAAAATATAAATATACAGAAAGAGGCGGATGAGTGAGATGGAGAGAGCAGTCAAGTTAGCTTAATCGATAAGGCGTTCGACTATGGTGCGAGAGGTTGCGGGTTCGAACCCTGACGGTGCCTACCCAGCAAGCACAAAACGTTTTCGACATCATTCGCAAAAGGTTATAAAAGGTTGTCAGGAAACGTTTAAATGTCGGGTTATATGAAGGGTATATTAGGAGTATAAAACGTTTTCATAACATTTAAAAACATTTTTTGATAATCTACTGCATGCCCAGTAAACACAAAATGTTTTACAGAAAACGTTTAAATTTCGGGTTACATAAAGGGTATAAAACGTTTTAATAACATTTCAAAAACATTTTTGAAAACTTGATACAAAACATTCTAAACAAAATGTTATTTTGGGGTTGAAAAAATATTTTGCGAAAAATGTTTGCCCAAAATATTTGCAATAACGTTTTAAAAACGTTTTCATGACCTTTATATAACCCGACATTTAAATAAGAACATTTCTGTGTTTGCTGGGTGCAAATATTTTAACATAATGTTATTTAAGTGTTGACAAAATATTTGGCAAAAAATGTTTGCAAAAATAGTTTATAATAACAATTTGAAAAACATTTAAAAAAATAGTGTTGTTGTGTGTTTTCATACAAAACGTTTTAAAAAGTTTTCATGACCTTTATATAACCCGACATTTTAATGTTATTAAAACGTTTTACCTAAACCAAAAGCCAAAATATAACTTATTTAAAACGTTTTTAAAACGTTTTTGTGTTTGCTGGGTAGTACGCTCTCGTGGAAAACTTGAGTTAGCTTGAAATTCCCTTGGACAAGGAACCCGTACGAAATTCGGGGAGCTGATCCTGGTTGCGAAAGTTATTTGTGGAATGTCTAGGGTGTGCGCTCTTTAAGCAGCAAAATCCCTGATTTGTTGTTAAATGGTTTATGGAATTATGTGGGGCGTAGTGGTCAGTGACAACCTGTAAAGTGTGCTGAGGCTTGTGGATCAACGTCTAGGCGTTGTGCCTGCGCACTATAAATTACTAAGAAAATAGAGAGATGAGAGAGGGCACAAAAATACGAGCACTGTGATTAGCCAATCTATAGCAAGAACTTAATTACACAAACGAAACAAACTTAAAATAAAGAAAACAGACCGGATAGCTGTAACTGCTGCCTGCACATCCGCGTTGGTGCTATAGTCATCGAAATCAAACTCAATCACAGGTGAGCCTGCGTACTGGATCACTCCAACCCTCGTGTTATTAGGACCGATGTTAAATCCATTAACAACTCTCATGACAAAGCTCTTAGTTGTTTCAAAATTGATGGCATCAATGCTACCAGAACCGTCTATTACAAAAGCTAAGTCAATTCCTTCCACAGCGCATTCTGTTATTCATTAGAAGAAAACTAGTTAAAAAGGAACACGACATGCCTCGGTGAAATTGTTTTTATAACATGTAGTGGAGAGATTCAGATAATGTGTTTAACAGTTGCGGTATGGTAGCATTGAAACCATAGCACAGTGATGCCTACGATGCAAAGTCATGAATTATCTACCACCTGTTTTATCTACCTTCTTAATTCGCCAAAGAACTTGGTCCTTGAACGTGAGGTGGTTTTTTTACAATGTTGGTAGGAAAATATCGAATATATGGTTTAAAAAACTTTAAGCAAAAACATTGAATGTATTCAATATAAATCATATCCGAAAAGACAGAAGGGTTGGTTGAATGTACACAGTCTAATATACTTATTTGGAAACATGTTTAACTCGTGTTAAAAAAAAACGTTTAAAAATAAATGCATTTATATCGTGTATTAGTGCGTTTTTGACCATTACAACACAATCCATCAAAAAGTCCCTACTAAACATCACCATATTTTACCTTGAACTGCACACGCCTGCACCCTATCAATAAAGTCCTGTTCTGTCCCGACACCTGCTGCAGTGTTGTAATGCCGTTTCCAGTAAGCCGCTTGCCCAGCTATATCAGCACTATTAGGTATTGCCTGTAAACGACAAGAAAAGCATTACGCTACTGACTTCTTAAACAATGTGTCATATTTCACCAATCGTTTCTAGTAAGTAGCTTGACCTGCTATATCAGCACTATTAGGTATTGCCTGCCTTACACAAGTTGATTGTACAATCTTATGAATACTGATTGGCAACAATTTCCAATATAGCAACGCTGAAATCGGACACAATAGATGAATAAAATCTTCAGGTCGTTACTTATGTTGAGTGAGATTATTTATGTTTGAGTATAGACCATTTACAGACCTGTGGTATGTTGAGCAGAAAGAGTCTTGCTGCAATGGCAGAGTATAGAGGCTTGCGTAGATCACTCCATTCAACTGCCTGCCAGTCGATTCCAAAAGCCTGTTGTATCTGGGCAAATTTGGCGACAAGCTCTGGGTGTGAACCCGTATTTTTGGTGTCTTCAAATGCGATACGGCCAACCTAAAATTTAAACAACAAGTAAACGAAAAGAAACCGGACAAAACATAAGGGGAAATTTGAAATGTCCTTTCAACTTTGATTTCATTTTTGTAACTGCAACTTGGATTGTTAACTCGTCATAGTTAGTACTAAACAGGTCGTTAATAGTGAAACGAGCTTTGGTTTTAATTAATCATACAACTATTTTAAAGTTAGATTGAATTTACAGAATTTTTAACCACTATACAACTCCACCATCGGCTAATAAAGTAATTATATCACATAGCGATAATGGTAATCTGGACTGGACTGGACTGGACTGGACTGGACTGGATTGGACAGAATACTTATTTTTCGTCTTAGTTTGTGTATCAATATTCATCTTAAGGCAGCAAAAATAGCATGAATAGCAAGGTACTAAACAAGACGTTAAAAGTAAAACGAGCTCTTAATCATATTACTATTATATAGCTAGACTGAGTTTACAGGCTTTTTAACCATTTACAACTCCACCGTCAGCTATAAAGTAATTATATTAAATAGCGATATAGTCCGCAGATACATTGTGTTCCTCAGGTATTAGAAACCGCGGTGAACCTGTCTGTCTCACCTGCCATATGCCACCATCATACCCAGCACGGTATGTGTTAGGATCAGTGCCATCCCTCGATTCCACACAAGTGATTCGTCTCAGGAAGTCATTATCTTTTGGGAATATACCACTCTGGACAACTAAATCTACTGCTGCTTGGGTCACATCTTTACCGCTCGTGTTAGGTTTTCTGGTTAGATCTTGCTGACCATATACAGTGGTAACTATAACTAGTAATACTGCTGTAAGTGATGTTAAATAAACGAAAGACTTAAAAGGGCATTTCGTGATCCACAGAATCTTCCATCCACTTTTCTCAAAAAATTTGAGATTTTTATATCACTAGAAACCTCTGGCTGCATAATGTTTATGTACAAACATTTCTTGCAGATTAATTCGTTCAGCAAAAATTTGAATTTCGTTCTGGTATCACGAAATACTCCTTTAAGTTACACTTGGGTTAAAATCGTTTTCCTGGGCAGCATTTTTTCCCAAATATTATTCTAGACGATATTATTTAAACAAGAAAACGTTGAAAAGAAGATGACAAAGGCGAAGAAGAGTTGTGATTATGGTTTGCAGCCACCTTATAAAGCTGTAATAATTATGACCTTTCTGTTAATTTTAGCCTAATATGACTCGATAATGATCACCGGTTTGCCAAATTACACTTTAATAGAACCATATCCTACGACTAAGGGAACATTCGATTAGGAATGTATTTACCTGATTTTTCCTTAATTTTCTGACTCTCCAAGGCGCATAATATCAAACAGCATAAATCGCATAAAAATGATTTCAACATAAATACATGAAGTTATAGACGGAAGAGGTTGGTAATGTCTTGTATGGCGGTGGTACCCCATTCAAAAAATTGTAAAAGTAATAAATAAATAAAGACGTAGATACATGGAGTTATAAATTAACATAAATTAACACTAATTGCAAATCCATTCTCAACATAACAATACCACAGAGTGCCTCCATAAGGCTCAGGTGGTAATAGGAAGAAGACCGCTAAAATAAATTCCCCATTGAATGTTGGAGTTTTTAAGTCCACCAATTGAGAAAAAAAGTATTAGGATGTTTTGTCAATTCCCCCTTTTAGTGAGTATAGAGTTAAAATTTGTATAGAAATATTGTGATAATCTAACTGTCAAAAGTTTATTTGATTATTTATGTCGAATAACTATTTGCAAAACACCAAGATTTCAAATGAAGTATTTAGCTGAATTTATACTCCATCACTGAGCAATTAACGATTGGTATTTGTCCAATGAGTTACGCACTTTTCCCAAAGCAACAGAATGCACTCCGCATCATTGGCTAAAAACCAACCGCTATCGCTTAGCGACGTAGCATAAATACAGCTTTAACCTCAATGATATTATCAGGTAATTGAATTCTGTAAGCTGTCCCAAAGTCAATACCGTGGTTGAAAGCACATAATAAATCATGTCATGAGTACAAAGAAGATACAAAAACTATTAAAACTATCTACGTCAAACTTCTTTTCATGTCGAAAGTTTAAAAGTCTCAGGTGAAAGTTGAAAGGTCTGTCAACGTTAAACTTCTTTTTATGTTGAAAGTCAAAACGTCTCTCGTAATTTGGGTGAAAGTTGAACGTTATGAATATCTATTCTTTATCAATTGCACGAATAGAAGCAATCACCCAACCGTAAAACGATTTGGGCATTTATCCCGACTAAACATGGCAAATCGACTGCTCAGTGCAGAGAGTGGGTAAGTGCAATAGCAAGTGTGAACATTTGGTAATTTACACACAGTATATTGTCCTCATCTACACAGGGCAGCTACACATGGCACTTACCCACTCTCGGCACTGAGCAGTGAATGTAAAAAGGTAATCTATGCGTGGTGTGATACCTGTTAACAGGGATAGAAAAGTAATATGTTCCTCAAAGGCCATATCGGCCAGCAAATAGTGTAGGAAATGGGCCCGCATGCATGATTTATTTAAGCATTTGGTATAGGTATTTCAGTTTCCCAAGACAAGCGGTTCATTATTTATGATATGAAATTAGGTACCGCTAGAATGTACCTCATTTCCTATCATATATACTGAACAGCTTGTCTTGAGTCACTGAAATTTCAGTGAAGTAATTGGATTCCTTGCCCCAATAATATACATAACCTTTGTTACCAGTGTGTTATTAATTTTTGAGCAACATGCAAAAATAGTCACAAATTTACCACAAGGGTGTAGTACCAACTTAACGCCACTCCCAACCCTTATTGGGAACTCTTATTCTATTAACCAATATAAAATAGCTGGTTTTGACTGACTAGTAATCTGCATAATATTACATGCTATACCTGCATATATAATACAAAAATACTACTAATTTCGTTTTAAACAATTTTAATTTTGGTCTTACCCTGGTGTTTTAACAACTATTCATTCTGTGGGAGGCATCAGAATCGATCTAGGGCAGTATCGCGTAAAAGGGGCAATCGATTTTGAAAATGTTGAAAGTGCCGAAAAATGACTTGTACGCCCCATCAACCCCCATCCCCGCACACACACCTACATTATGCTCAGTGCCCCCAATCATGGTCGGTGCCCTCCATAGGATGACTCGGGTTCCCCATCAGTCAGAACCACCGCTAGTCCGAATATTTAGTGTTAGAGTTAGGGTTAGGGCTAGGGTTAAGGTTAGGTTTAGGTTTAGGGTTAGCGTTAGGTAAGCTTAAAATTCTTCAAGACTAGTGGTGGTTCGGACTAACGGTGTGTACCCGGATAACTCACGATACGTAACCAGTCTAGGGGAAGTTGACATGATCTATGGAGGGCGCCGACCATGATTGGGGGGGGGGGGGGCGAGCATAATGTTGGTGTGTGTGCTGGTAGGGGTGGATGGGGCGTACAAGCCATTTTTCGGCACTTTCAACATTTTCAAATCGATTGCCCCTTTTACGCGATACTAAGGCGACGCACAGGGCACGTGCTCTCCCTTCACTCTAGCTACCACTGTTAGCTGTAAACATGCGTCAATGCCAGAACGTCATATACATTGTATTGCCTATAATATGGTGTGAGAAGTCACCGTTTTATCTCAAAAATAGCGCGTTTAGCTGAATCACTGCTATATAAACATCCAAGAATATTAAGACCACCATTATAGATATTGCAAAAACACAATATTACCTGCATTTCGTAGTCCATACATTGTGTCGACGATGACGAAGCAGCAAATTTGGACAGCAATGAAGACTATAGACCGGTCTTACAAGCTATAACTGCCTCGTTAAAACCGTTATAGTACATGGCGCTATGGGTTTGGGGTTTCCTTTAGATACGCTAGTTGAACCAATGGTTTCTGACATTCTTAAACTTGAAATGATAACAATTTGATTGGTTCCATTTTTTCTTTGCCCCTGGGGTTCATCGTAGTCTAACCATGTTGTAATGTATCTCAAAGTAGTTTTCTTATCACAGAGAATAAAAAAGTCAATTGTCATACTTCCCTAGGGTACTTAGTTCAAGAGTTATAAGGTCGAGTTAGTAGGTCAAATGTCAAATACTTCATACACAGAGGTCAAAATTTTAATATGGTCTCAAATTACTCCCCTTAGCATAAGGAATCTGAAGCATATACTTAAAGGGGCATTTCGTGATCCACAGCCTCATCCCCCACTTTTCCCAAAAAAGTTGAGATTTTTACACCACTGGATACCTCTGGCTACATAATGTTTATGTACCAAATATTTCTTGCAGATTAATTCGTTTAGCAAAAATATCGTTAAAATTTGAATTTCGTTCTGGTGCACCAGAACGAAATTACAACACATTGTCTATGGAGCAGTGTAATACACATAATCATGCATAACTCGCAAACGCAAAATCGGAATCAACTGAAATTTTGGAAATAAGCTTTTTTCGTGGATATCTACTGAAAAATGTCATAAAAAGAGGATGCTAGGATCACGAAATCCTCCTTTAACTCACAATTTGGGTGCAATTTGTATTATTTTCCAAGAGGAGTAACTTGAGCCAAGGCACAATTAAATCGGTACATTTTGAAAATGTGGCCTCTGTGCATATAATATTTGCCATTTGACCTAATTTATTATAAATGTATAACTCCTGCACTAAGCACCCTAGTGCGATATGGCAATATATATTTTTTATTCCTAAATAGCAATGAGAAGATCAATTTGAAGTATATTACAACAGGATAGCACGCATTTTACATTTTGTCCCCATTATGACCATCCACCCCTTGTGGGAAGGACATAAAAATGTTTCTAGTTTTATTACTTGAGGGGTAAAGATACCAAAATTCATTGGTTCCACTAATGTAGCAAGAAAAAATGCTAACTTAAAAATTACACCATATAGTGCCATGGACTATTAAACGTAACTAAATATCCGTCACAATTGTTGTCAATTTATTCGTATAATATATTTATGTGACACACTTTACAGAGACTTGCCGAAACTGGAGAATAATAGTTATTGAATTTACCATTCTTATTGTAGTCTCCCAACCATGAACTAAGTGAATGAATCTGCATCTATTTATAGAATTTACGTCACTCTCTCTGCACGTTAAGGCTGCACAAAACAACAAGCCCCCTTATTCTGTTCTTTGGGAACCATTGTACCACATTTTGTTTTTAATTTTAGAAACCCAGCAACAAATAAAGTGATTGCATACACTTACCTCATGAAAATAGTATCAATATAATTAGGCCTATGTCCATTAATCACAAAATTACTGTTAGGTTAATCAACGTCTGTCCCATTTTCGGTATAGCAAACTTTATTAGCAAGTTTTTCATATTCTGACTACCGAGACTTACCACCATTAGCCAATCAAAGGACTATATACAATGGTTCTCTTCAATTTGGATAATGACACAGTACATAAACATCTAAAAAAGGAACTGACCCCCCTTAAATAATGACCATTATTCAAAAACGGTAATTTTATTACAAATCTGCAGAATCTATTTCTGCACATTTTGACACCTCGTTTGTAGCAATTGACTAAATATTGACGTCACAGCGTACATTTAAATCAATGTAGCCCAAGATCTGAAAGTTGCAATAAATTATATTTATTTTGCATTCAGTGTAATGGAAATCTGTATAATGATATCTGAGTGTTTTTGTATTGTAAAAATTTGTATGTAAGTGCAACTTTCAAATCTGGACCTCGCTACATTACATTGACCGGTGTTTTATTGTCTTCTAGGCTATCGTATCAAATAAGGTGTCAAAATGCGCAGAAATAAATTCTGCTTCCAACGCATTTTTCAGATTTCCAATACAATAGCCCCTTTTTGAATAATGGCTATTGTTTAAGGGGGGTTAGTTACTTTTTTTTAGATGTTTATTTCGCTGGTAGCAGTATCGAATTATTAAGTTCACTTTGAGGCCTGTTATGTCAAAAATGTCAATTTTTAATAATTTGCCATACGATTGTACTATAAATTGCGAATTTTAAAAAAACATTCTTCGTATTCAGAATAAAATTTGGTGTGCCTGATGTACTCTCAGGTCTCACAAAAATTATTCTGGAAAGGTGGATGACCGGGGAGCAGTCATGAACCCTTTAAGTCGTTTCTATGAAGAAATTCTAACAAGTCTACATACATTATGTGAGCCTTATCGGATTTTTTTTTTCAGTTAGGTGGATCCGGCATTATTTAAGATTATATCCTTCATTAATATATTCTCGTTCATTAATTGGTTAAACGAGTATCATGTGACCAAAAATAATTTAACTATTTTGCAAAAAGCCGATGATGAGGGGATGGAGTACTATTCAAAGTACTATTTCCCGGGGAAATAGTTTTACTATCTCCCTCTGAGCGCGTATGACCTCATAGCCGCGTCACAGTTCCTAGTGGTCGGTGCAACTCGCCACGCACGCTGGATATCAGTACCGGTTCCGGGGTATTAATGCATGTTGTCTTGCGAAGCACACACGCAGCACAGGAGTGGATTTAACATACGGCGGTTCACAGTATAATCTGAGTTACATCAGGATCAGTATCTTAATATTGACAGTGAAATAACAGAGAACATGGTTACTCGTTTCGCGGTGGTATTGTAGAGGAATTAAAACATTTTCACGGTAAGCTTTAGTCACTCAACTGTGTGCGTGCTTTGTGCATACGTGCATTCAATCAAAACAAAGCAAGGCTAGCCTAGCCTTGACTAGGCCTAGCCTACATTTATACCTAGGCCTATGTCTATAATAAAGGCCTTGCGTAACCAATCGATGAACAAATATATTAATGAAGGATATAAAACAAATATTTACTGCTCTAAATTCGGGATCTGGTGGAATCTATTGGTCCCCTCGGTGAACTGGAGACCGTGAGCCTACTATTTTCCCTCGACCCGGCGGTCTCGGGAAAATAGTAGGCTCACGGTCTCCAGTTCACCTCGGGGACCAATAGATTCCACCAGATCCCTCATGAGCAGTAAATATTTGTATACTATATAATCTATAAAATTATAAATATGTTTTGTTTATTTATTCGTTTTGTACTAGAAAAAGTGCCAGCAAAGCTTAAAATAAATAGCACCATCAGTGTTCTCATCTGGTTAAAAGTGTTACAATGGCTACAAGGCCAAAACAAGGGTGATCGAGTTTGTGTCACCGTGGGTTTTGGAAGGGAAGCTTTATTTATTTTTTTTTATTTTAGATTCACATGGTAGAAAAAATAATGATTTAAGAACTTTATATCCGATTTAAAGAAAAATGGGCATATGGAGTCTTGATGTCTGCTTTAACTGAAGCAAAGAACATAAGATTCCGAAGTTATCCAAAATAGTGTTTTTCCTTGTGTGTTTGGATTATGTGCTTTATGTCATATGTGCTACAGTTACCACTTAGGAAAAATAATAATAAATTAATAGCGTTTGCAATCAGTGCAGATTTAAACGCATACAACACACACAAAAAATACTCAACATTGGTGTTATTTTATTTTATTGATGTCAATGCAGTAAATATTACAATTTATAGTCGTAGATAATAATACGATCCCCATGTTGTAATGTTTAGTTACCAATATTTTAGTTTGATTGATTAACAGCTCTTTTATATTCAGTACATTTACATAATAAATTTGTGACAAAATACATGTCAAAACAAATAATTTTTTTCTTGAATTGTGCTTAACTTTTTACAACTTTATTATATATGGAATACTATTTTTATTTATTCATACCATGTTCTTTTTACCCAATGGCTCCTTTTTTATAATCCCAGTATGGAAAGTGTAGAATAAATAAATCAGTAAATAAATAAACAATGCAACAAAACAAAATATTATAATAAATTAACTACTTTTGTCATAATTATGTAAATAAAGTATTGAGAGAGAAAAAAAGAAATAATGATAATTTGTATTGAATTTGAAAGGTGTCACCCTAGCAGTGTGCAAGATAAAAATAATTAAGTAAACAGAGTCATACTAAAAGCTGATTGATCTATGAATGCAAATTAACTTAAGAAATACCATTCGGAACATTAATGATTGGATTCTGAAGTGATTAAAATGTACATAATAATAGATGCAATAACTTGAAACATTAAAGCAGATAGTAAAATTTGCATAATTAATTAGTATTTCTTTCACACATAACGGATTTTTTCACTGTTAGATAAATACCAAACTGTGTAGACTCTCATTCATCTAGGCATGTTGAAATTAAGATTTAATTTGAATCTGGTCAACCAGACAGACCTATGTTGACGGACGAACCGACGACGTTGCGACTGAAACCTTCAGTCTTCAGCTGGGTTGTGATTCAATTGACCTTGAGTACCAGACACTTCCGGTATTGATGACAATCGACGAGGAATGTCATTTATGATTCGGTCCCAGCCGTGTGACAGCTTTACCTGGACGCCTCCTCCACGGTTGATAGATGGTTGCTCCGCTCTCACCCAGATTGCCTCTTTCACACCCCGTTCAAACCAACGCTGCTCACTGTCTAAAATACGGACATCCGTGGTGTCAAAGTGGTGTCCGCTGGGTTTCAGATGTAGAAAACCCGATGAGTCGTTTCCACCTGAGCTGGCTCTGCGGTGTTGTAGCATGCCATCATGAAGAGGTTGGGCGGTTCTCCTATATAAGAGTCCTGACAGGCTTGCTCACCCGAACAGCGTACCCGGTATACCACTCCACCGATCCTGATCCTTGGGCTGCTTGCCCTTGGGACACTGGCGGATCGTGTTTGTAGGTCACAGGTCACCATGGTATGGGATAGTGATACTTATAATTCACACCGTCTGATTCGTGCTCGTGGCAGCGGTTGTGGTGTTATCCTTGTTCAGGGCCTTGTTTATAGCCCAGTCCTGGTAACAACAGTTACCCAGAGCTTTGCGCAGATGTTGATATTCCGTGATCTTGTCGAAGTCCTTGGTAATGATTGAATCAGCTCTATGGAACAAAGTATTGACCACGCCGAGTTTCTGAATTAGCGAGTGATTAGAACCATATTGTAGGTACGTGTGTGTGTCTGTTTTCGATAAACAGACACAGTAAGGGCGCGATCGACTTTCACGGACACTAGACAGTCGAGAAAAGCGAGTTTGTTGTCTAACAATCCTTCCTGCATGAACTTGATATGAGGATCAATTTGATTGATGTGGTTGAAAAACCTGTCACGTTCATTGGATTTAATCGTACACATTGTACCGGGAAACTTTGACAAAGCAATGCGTTCAAATCTTCCCATATACAGGTTAGAGATTATCGGTGAAACAGTCCTATCGGTGAAACAGGACATTCCTCGTCGATTGTCATCAATTGATACCGGAAGTATCCGGTACTCAAGGTCATTTGCATCACAACCCAGCTGAAGACTGAAGGTTTCAGTCGCAACGTCAGTTCGTCCGTCAAAATAGGTATGTCTGGTTGACCAGATTTAAATTAAATCTTAATAAGATAAGTACCCTTTTAATTTTGACTCAAAAGTGTCACTCTGTCAATCGAGACTGAGATCGGTCCTTTTAATGTGTTATAAAGGGTTCCAAAAGAACTCTCCCTTTAAAACTGTACAACTTTCGTTTGCATAACTTGACGTACATTTTTTTTTGAAAACTTTAAAAATCTGTGAAAGAGGAAACATTTTTCTTTCCTCCCAAAGTTTTTCATTCTCAAAATCATTTTTCTTTGGAGAAAAATAATCATATTTTCCAAAAATGATACTTTCAGAAAAACTTGTACTTTTCAACATCCTATATGTACAAAACGTGATCAATGTTTTTATTGATTTAATAACCTGTTTGCTTGTTTTCTTTAATTGTATGTGTCCGATAACTCACTCACCCATGCAATCATCTTTCAGATAAAACAATGATTTATTGACATGAATTTGGTCAAGAGTGGGGTTTTCTTTGAAGTTTTTACTCAGCAGGTGTTTAAACAATTGCAAAATGACTATAGGAGGAGAAGGTTTGTAGTGTGGTGCTTAGTTCTTTCGTTGGCAAGAACAGACGAAATTTACTGGCAGAATGGTAATCATGGTAAACTGAAAGAGTTGCAACTTCTAGAGCGACGGCTCTATTGAATAAATGTGCAAGCGAAAGAAGAAATAAATAAAACGAATCATTCTTTTGTACTGCATGATGGTTACATGGGTAACTGATTATCGAGAGATCAGAAAAAGAAAGGTAAAGGAAAAGAAACCAATTAGATTAATCATAACATTGATATCGAGAACGTTTTTTTGTACATTAAATGTATGGGAAGTTGCGAAGTGCAACTTAACAGATCTGAATGTTATATAACTGTTGAAAAAATATTTAGCAAAAATGTTTTCCCAAAATATTTTACAGTAAAGTTTTAAAAACGTATTCATGATCATATATATCCCGACATTTAAATGTTCGTTTTGATTAAACGTTTTAAGAACGTTTTTGTGTTTGCGGGGAAGTTATTAAGCTACTTTACAAAACATGTCCCTTGTCATCAAACGTTAAAATTATGCTTTATTAACTTGATAACCATTTGCATTTTGGGGTTTTTTGTATCTAAATTAACGGGCTTTTATATTATTTACTGCTTTTGTAGCATTTAAAAATGCTACAAATTTCTGAAAATAACTTAAGTTGACATAATATTATAACACACACTGCTACATTAACTATGAATTTTACAAATGTCAATACGATAATATTTATATAAAGTTTATTATTTACATCTACATTCATATAATCGTAAAGATTCGCCTAATGGTGCTATGGGCTCCCTTGACATAAGTAGAATATTAGGCACAACCTAAAAGTGCCCTCCCGTAAAATTCCCACCAGCACATAAGGGCACGGGACCTTAATTTTAGTTTGGATTTCAGAGGGGCGCTCTTTATTTGAACACACAAATTTACTCCAGGGCAAAGGAGCCAAAGTGCGCCATTAGGCGACTCTTTACGGTATCTACACTTATATTGCCTTGCACACGGGTAAAGATAATCCGATAATGCATGGATCATTCAAGGCGATTGAAAGGGGAGTATGACCTAGTAAAATTTGCACTCAAATATTGAGGCCAAAAAAAGCTAAACATTCAAATAGTGGTATGGGTTCTAAATGGATATATAGATCAATTAGTGTGTTGGTTTTTTTTACTCAGTTTCGGTAAAATCAAAGAATTATTATTCATTACGCTACAGCATAATAGTTATTGCTAAACTGGACAAGTATGACTCCTGCTTTCCCACCGCATTGCAGTGTAACCTTTATAGAATAAGGCTAGGGGCCTATCGGTAGAATATGTGACCATCTATCTCAAACCTCTCGTAAAGTCGGCAAATTGAATTTCGAGTTACAGTCCAAAATGTGCATAAAGCTTGTATTCATAATGTACCTAATAATTGTCCTACAAGTTTCTCATTTCAGTCCAGTCATATACCAATCTTTAATCCTATTGTTGAAGAGGATAATAAGCTTATACGTATAGTAAATAGCTTTAGTCAATGAGAGGACATTCCTGAACCTCGTTGACTTGGGGATGATTTGAAGTGACCGCCAATTATGACCATTTGATATTTAATACCAGCAATGTAGAAAAAGAGATATATTGTAGCATCAAAATAATGTACCTTTTTACTGAAGGAGCAAAGTTTAACAAGCCATAACTCCACTTCTGGATATCGTTTGAAGTCAAATGATATATCATTGTAAATCTTATGATATATATTTTCTAAACATGGAAAAAAAACAAAATTGTCTAGGGGCCGACTTTACGAGCGTTTCGATGTGGATGGTCACATATATTAAATTGACAAAAACAATACTTATTGTTTAAAATTTAGTTTGCTCTTATTTCAGATCATCTGGTAATATCCTGAAACCATTTCACTGTGACAGTTATATTACATTATTATATATCTGCCAATAATATACACTTCTATACCTTTGTTATATTATTTTTTTTGGTGAAGTTCATTTTGCTATTATTTCTTAATACCTTATATACTAACTTTCTTTCTTACCATACAGGTTTCTACCATGGAGATAAAACCTGCTATTACACTGTTTCTATATATGATAGATCGTACATTATGGATGTCTTATATTTAGAGCAATGTAACGTTATGGTCATAATGGACCATTTTTTTTTTAGAATAATGCTCATACAGGGTTATACCATGTAGATACAACCTGCTATTACAGGAACACTGTCTTAAAATACAATGTACATAACAATTGTTAGAATTACACATGATAAAAATCACTATAAACAAACAACCAGATATAAACAAATATCAAATACATCTAATCAAAATTAGTGTGTAAAATAGAGCCCATCCTCACATACAAGACTTCGTCTTCGCACGTACGATACTGGCTACTTCGTCTTTGCACGTATGGGACTGGTTACTTCGTCTTCCCACGTAAGAGACTGGCTACTTCGTCTTCGCACGTACGAGACTGGCTACTTCGTCTTCGCACGTACGAAACTGGCTACTTCGCCTTCCCACGTACGAGACTGGCTACTTCGTCTTTACACGTACGAGACTGGCTACTTCGTCTTTGCACGTACGGGACTGGTTACTTCGTCTTCGTACGTACGAGACTGGCTACTTCGTCTTCGCATGTACGAGACTGGCTACTTCGTCTTCGCACGTACGTGACTGTCTACTTCGTCTTCGCACGTACGAGACTGGCTACTTCGACTTCGCACGTACGGGACTGGCTACTTCGTCTTCGCACGTACGAGACTGGCTACTTCGTCTTCGCACGTACGAGACTGGCTACTTCGACTTCGCACGTACGGGACTGGTTACGTCGTCTTCGCACGTACGAGACTGGCTACTTCGTCTTCGCACGTACGGGACTGGCTACTTCGTCTTCCCACGTACGAGACTGGCTACTTCGTCTTTGCACGTACGGGACTGGTTACTGCGTCTTCGTACGTACGAGACTGGCTACTTCGTCTTCGCATGTACGAGACTGGCTACTTCGTCTTCGCACGTACGTGACTGTCTACTTCGTCTTCGCACGTACGAGACTGGCTACTTCGACTTCGCACGTACGGGACTGGCTACTTCGTCTTCGCACGTACGAGACTGGCTACTTCGTCTTCGCACGTACGGGACTGGTTACGTCGTCTTCGCACGTACGAGACTGGCTACTTCGTCTTCGCATGTACGAGACTGGCTACTTCGTCTTCGCACGTACGTGACTGTCTACTTCGTCTTCGCACGTACGAGACTGGCTACTTCGTCTTCGCACGTACGAGACTGGCTACTTCGACTTCGCACGTACGGGACTGGTTACGTCGTCTTCGCACGTACGAGACTGGCTACTTCGTCTTCGCACGTACGGGACTGGTTACGTCGTCTTCGCACGTACGAGACTGGCTACTTCCTCTTCGCATGTACGAGACTGGCTATTTCGTCTTCGCACGTACGGGACTGGTTACGTCGTCTTCGCACGTACGAGACTGGCTACTTCCTCTACGCATGTAGGACACTGGCTACTTCGTCTTCGCACGTACGTGACTGTCTACTTCGTCTTCGCACGTACGAGACTGGCTACTTCGACTTCGCACGTACGATGAGCTTGACTTTGTTAATAGGCGTGGTTGGTGTTAACATAGGAAATGCAGCTCTTAGGTAACCTTGGGCATTCCCTGTCAAGCATCCACATCATGGATAAGATTGATATGATAACGGCTGTCCAATGGACTATTACCATTTTCACCAGTAAGAGACTAAAGCTATTTGATGACTCATAATTATTTGTTTCTTTGTTTCTTTTTTAAAGGTAAATATCTACAATATTCCTTCCTCCCACATAAATATTTACAATTAACACAAAACATGTACAACTCTTGTACATCTGGCCTAATATTCACAGCAATTTAAGTAGTTGTAAATCTAAAACTAACACCAAAGTGGTCCCAACAGACTATTGCACTTAGTGGGGGTGTAAGATGAATATAATTAAGTAAATAGAGTCCCACTAAACGATCATTACTAGTACATCAATACAATTTAAACTTTTCTATTTGGACTATTAATGATTGCCTTAAAAAATGTGATGTGGTCTGTGAAAACCCTTCACAATGTCGCATTATCCAATTTGTTTTATACAGATAATAAAGGCTTGAACTATTTCCTCTTTTTTGCGATCCTTTTTTGGTTTTAAATGTCTGTTCTATAACTACACAACTAAAAAATATCACCATATGAAGGTTTTTCACATATCATATCACAAATGTACATACGGTATTCAATGGATTAAAACATTGCAACAGTACCTGGGACGATACTTTTTAATTCATATTCTAAATATAATGATGCCAATAAAGCTTCGTTTTTATAATAATTTTGATAATTTGTTTTTTGATAACCATTCTAAATGGTTAGACATTAAACAGTATCTTCATCCGAAGGCATTTAATGTCATATTTTGATCATTTGGAACAAAAAAAAAATGTTGATCAAATACTCCACACACTATACAATATTGCTATCTTTACAAATGTTTATACGATAATAATATTATTGGTCACAATGGCTTATATGTTTCATATTTAGTTATCTATTTATATTTTTATGGAATCCATACAGGGCAAGGCTTAGTGTTACTATTAGTCGCCTCAGTGGCTCCATCGGCATCGTTATTGGTGACATTAGTAGCATTATTGTCGTTATTAGTCGTGGGATTGGCGTCTTCAATATCGATATTATTGTTATCTTTAGTGTTACTATTAGTCGCCTCAGTGGCTCCATCGGCATCGTTATTGGTGACATTAGTAGCATTATTGTCATTATTAGTCGTGCATTTGGCGTCTTCGGTATAGATTTTAGTGGTATCTTTAGTGTTAATATTAGTCGCCTGAGTGGCGCCATCGACATCGTTATTGGTGACATTAGTAGCATTATTGTCATTATTAGTCGTGCGATTGGCGTCTTCAGTATCGATGTCAGTGTTATCTTTAGTGTTGATTTTAGTCGCCTCCGTGGCGCCATCGGCATCGTTATTGGTGACATTAGTAGCATTATTGCCATTATTAGTCGCAGTACCTGCGTCATGAGTACTGTCATTAGTGCCATCTGTAACGTTGACGAGTCTATTTTTAGCCGCACCGGAAAAACTGGTCGATCCTTGTTCGGGGTCATCATTAGCCGTTTTTGCCCTTTCGTTGCTGTTTGTTCGCGACATTTCATGGGCCATTGTCTGAAAAATGTATTAGAAAGATAACAATTAATTCAGTAACATGAAATGTAATTAAATATCTCCCACACACCACACACACACACCCTACCCACCCCATCGATCCACACACACCACACACAAACAAACCCCCCACCCCACCGACCCACACACACAACACACAAAAACACCCCTACCCACCCCACCGACCCACACACACCACACACAAACACACCCCTACCCACCCCACCGACCCACACACACCACTCACAAACACACCCCTACCCACCCCACCGACCCACACACACACACACACACACACACACACACACACACACACACACACACACACACACACACACAAAACAAACACAACACACCACACACAAACACACCCCTACCCACCCCACCGACCCACACACACACACAAACAACACACACCCCTAGTCACCCTACTGACCCACTCACACCACACACAAACACACCCCTACCCACCCCACCAACCCACACACACCACAAACAAACACACCCCACCCACCCCACCGACCCACACACACCACAAACAAACACACCCTACCCACCCCACCGACCCACACACACCACACACAAACACACCCCTACCCACCCAACCGACCCACACACACCACAAACAAACACATCCCTACCCACCCCACCGACCCACACACACCACACACAAACACACCCATCCCCACCCCATCGACCCACACACACCACACACAAACACACCCCTACCCACCCCACCGACCCACACACACCACACACAAACACACCCCTACCCACCCCACCGACCCACCCCCACCACACACAAACACACCCCACCCACCCCACCGACCCACACACACTCACAAACCCCCCCCCCCCCACCGACCCACCCCCACACACACAAACACACCCCCACCCCACCGACACACACACCACACACAAACACACCCCTACCCACCCCACCGACCCACACACACCACAAACAAACACACCCCTAGTCACCCTACCGACCCACTCACACCACACACAAACACACCCCTACCCACCCCACCAACCCACACACACCACAAACAAACACACCCCTACCCACCCCACCGACCCACACACACCACAAACAAACACACCCTACCCACCCCACCGACCCACACACACCACACACAAACACACCCCTACCCACCCCACCGACCCACACACACCACACACAAACACACCCCTACCCACCCCACCGACCCACACACCACCACACAACAAACACCCCTACCCACCCCACTGACCCACACACACCACACACAAACACACCCCTACCCACCCCACCGACCCCATACACATTTTGCGCAACTTTACGAGAGGACAAGCAAGAGGAACCTATGTCTTGGTGCAGTATTTTACCATCAGGTGAGATGAAGAAAAATGACTTGTTCTGGGTCCAATACCTACCCGTGGTACATCTTCTACTTTGTTCGTTAGCAGACGCCGCCACTGCTTTAGAATGCTGTTGCGAACCTGAAGAAAAACAAAAACACGAAAGAGCATCAATATACTAGAACAGTGTTACTTGCTCTCAGTACAAGGGAAAAGTTACGATAATATATTTTGTAAGGCATTGAGTTTGTTGCATTTGTTGCTGTGCTTCATAGTCAAGATTGGCATCGTAGTTTTAAAGTTAGCTCAATCGGTAAGCTAATCTCTGCTCGAGCTCGAGCATTTGTAGCTTTGCTAGTCTGCACTCTTAGAAAGAGAAATTGGAAAAGCGTGAATTATTCTGTATTAAAGAACGTTCCCCGCTAAACATGCGTCACTCAGGGAGTTACCCAGGGATGCACAGGTTTATTGTGCTTTGTTTAGGGCGACAATCTGTAAATTAGATGTAGAGGTCTAGTCATGCGCAATGTCACTAAATCACTACGAATTTTGTTGATGTTTGCTTTGCTCTTTTTACGACACGCGACAACAAGCATAATTGTGGCAAAGGGCCATTTTTGATCATTAGAAACTAGGAACGCGTACAACTAATGTGGCTCCACAAATGTTTGGCAGTTTGCGCGGGTGTACAAATTTGTGTGGCGTGGAGTGCGTGCTGACGTATTTGGAAAAGACCTTTTAAAATCAAAAATAAAGCAATTTATATAGCACATTATGCCAGGCCTCAATGCGCTGAACAGAGATACTAAACCTGCAAATACATTATGCAAACACTACAAAAGTACATATTCTAATAGGCAAATACAACCATTTTCGACTGTTTGAAAACTTTTCATTTTAACTTTTTTGAAATGCATATTAGTGTATATTTATTTGTGTATGCATATTAGTTATTTGCGGATTGCCTTTTTCTGTCCGTGGCTCGAATTGTCTAAGATACTGACATGCACCATTAAGTCCAAGCAACCAACAAACCTCAATTGTTTCCTTATATCAAAAAAGATCTTAATCAAAAAATTCGATTACCTCAGAGTTCACCACACATATCACCATTACAAGGTAGACACCCTGAAAATAATTCAGAGAAAGTATAACAATATTTATTGACGATGTCAAACAGGTGTATTATCTTTGATCGTTTAAATGTTCTTTCATTATGTGTGATTATTTGCCTTGTCCTTGATTGTTGCAAACCCCTAATGTTCCATATTAGACTCTATATACTTTTACATTTTGTACAGATTATAGCTCTGAAGTAATACCAAAATAAGTACAAACGTTCCCCGCATAATGTTGGTTTGAGCTAGACCTCACAAAATTGGTATATTAAGGCTATGTACAAAATTATAAGCCGCAAAATTGATTTGGGGTAGTAAAAGCTCTACCAACGTACGATTTTCAACGAAATATTAAAGGGAATTACAACTAAAAACGGTATGTGTTGAAATACTTTCACAAGAGCAAAGTTAAAATAATGACTGTTGTTGTTGTAGAAATCTACAATGGGCCTCACATAAGCCCCTCTACGGCATGGTCGGCCCTACCCCTGGGTAAGGTTCTGGGGTACAAATTATTAGTTAGTTGTGGGGTAATTAAACACAAGCAATTTTTTTGCTGGATAAAAACACATGAAGGGGACCCGACCCTTCCATCCCCACTTCCTTCATAGTTTTAGGGTTAAATAAAAATAGAGGATCCCACTTTATTTTTGCTCTACGCAGCATCTTCACAAGTACCGAATTATGTAAATCACTTTATGTAACTCGATGCCCTGGCATTTGTCATTTTGTTTCCTTCGTTTTTAGTCCTTTGTTTATCTTTTTGGACCCATTGCTGATAATTCGGAGATCTAATAATCTAGACAAAAACACACATGTCCCTATAATATATGGTACGGTTTACCGCAATACGAATAGATGTGTTTATTAGCTTTTTGCATACCTGCAAACTGCTAAGAATGTCAAACATATAAGTCAAATATATGTTGTAATTTCCAGCCAAACCTACAATCCAACCAATCCCAAGCATTGGCAGCAGCATAAAGACACCTCGTAAACCAACTCTAAAAAAATACATGTCAAAGGTCAGCTTTAATGCATACGTATATTATTTGTAATTTGTAACGATAACACAAAGTGACAGATGGGGGATATTGATTTCAGCATGTTCACTTAAGTGATGTTAAAGTAGTAATTTTGTATCATTACAAAATATAAACCCAAAACTAGAACCTCCTATAGTCCCCGTTCCCTTCATAGTTTTAATAAATTATGTAAATTATTCAAAAGCAAACACGGCTGTCTTTTTTCTTACAGGGTTGCCGTTTTCTTTCTTCTTCTATCTTCTGTCAACCATTACATTTGCTCTGGCACTCACACGCTTACATCGATTTTGACCTAACTTGGATACAACCATCACTGACCATAACCATACATAACACATGAAACTCGTGTGGTCAAAGGTTACCACAAATTACGTACGGCAGTGACGCAACATGCACATATTTAGGGTCACAGGTCATTAAGGGGTCACTTCGGGTATAAATCAAAATGTTATTTCTCCGACAAATTACGCACGACAGTTACTCTACATGCACACATGAATTCTTATAATGATAGGAAGAGATAAAAAGACTAAATCGCGTCTTCTGTCATCTGTACTGTCATCTGTCAATCAAACTCGTGCACGGTTTGTTTAAAAATGTCGTGATAATATGTAGGAAACTTTCTTTTCCGAAGGCGCCATGTCAACAAAATCTAGAAAAGTTGCTTTTAGCCTTGATTAAGTACGTAATTTTTCGTCATATTCTGCTATTCCTTTTCTCCGATCGGCACCAAATAAATCGACCTTCCTTTTACGTGCTGTTAACCAATCAGGGATCGTAGGGAATTTGATTGACAGTGACGTCAGACGCCAAAAAGTATTTTATCTCTGTCTTCAATTATAGTATTCAGTGTCTATGAATCACACAGATTTGGTGTCAAAGGTTATTAAGGGTTCATTTCCGGTATAAATTAAAACTAAATACCTTTACAATATTACTTGCCCATATTAAAATAATTGAAAATAACCATAAATATGTGCAACGTAGGAGAGTGACGTAGATCGTGATCGTAGGGAATTTGATTGACAGTGACGTCAGACGCCAAAAAGTATTTTATCTCTGTCTTCAATTATAGTATTCAGTGTCTATGAATCACACAGATTTGGTGTCAAAGGTTATTAAGGGTTCATGTCCGGTATAAATTAAAACTAAATACCTTTACAATATTACTTGCACATATTAAAATAATTGAAAATAATCATAAATATGTGCAACGTAGGAGAGTGACACCACTTGTACACATGCATTGCTATTACCCTAGTATTTATGGGTGGAACACTGATTTGGGGTCAAAGGTAATTAAAGGGGTCACTTTTCGTCCGAAACGAAATTCCTTTGAAATGGCTCTTCTGCCACAAATAATTTAGCAGAGTGATGCCACGTGCACACATGCTTTTACATTAGCCAATGTCAATGCGTTTTCAGATATTATTGGGTCAAAGGTCATTACGGGTCATACCACGGCTGTGTCATAGACTACAGTAATGTCTAGCTATAGTTTGTATACAACGACCGTATAAACAAATTGCCCTGTTGCGCAATTGCTCCGGTTATCGAAATTCTGGGTAGGATAATAATCTACTTACTTGACTAAGGCAAGATTCTCATGGTTAGGAGTTGTAGTAGCAGCTTTAACCGTTTTGAAGATTACAATCACAAGAACCCCGAGGTTGGTCTAAAATTAGATAAAAGATTGGTGAACAAATATTTATTGAAATGTTTTATATTATCAACAAGTACTGTGTTATAAATCCGCCGGTGTCTTAGCTAGCCACCCGTCCCTCGGTAATTCTTGACTTGTAGAATGAATGCCTGTACCATCACACGATCTGCTAAATGTTAAATATAATGATTGAATAAATCAAAGCTATATGAATAGATATTTGAAATGACGAAGGTCTGGTTTTGGTAAAACTGCTTGTCGAATCCTTGACCAAGATAGCCAGCAAATGTTTAAATAATTTCTATTTATTCAAATTATTTGTGAACAATTTCCACAAATCATTGAAACGTCCCTACTTTGAAAGAGGCTAACTTTGCTTGATCATTATTGTAAACGAATTTACTGATTAAGGAAATGTATAACTTGCATATTATACAAATATTGACTGCTATGAGGGGCATGGTTAAAATTATAGGCCCAAGGTGATCTCAAAACCATGACTATGCCCCGAGGCGTAGCCGAGGGGCATAGTCATGGTTTTGAGATTACCGCGGGCCTATAATTTTAATCATGTCCCGAATAAAAAGCAGTCAATATTTGTTTTATATACCAAATCTTAAGATTCTTGTCATCTGTTTGATTAAAAGCATCGATTTTGGGAAGAGAAATTAATAGTTTCAATGCGAACGGCACACAGATTACGATCTGCGATTTCTGCGTAATTATAACGCGTAAAAACATTAACGTGTGCGTAATATCATTTTACGCTGGGAAAACGCGCAGTTTGATCGTGACGCACGTGACCGGTCCATAGTTCATTTCCATGGACCGGTCCATAGTTCATTTTGCGGGCATAGTTAATTCAATGACTGCACTTTCAACCAATCAGATGACAGGAATCTATATATGAGGTATATAAAGGTGGATATTTACCGTTATTATGAACAAGACGGGACCAAGAAATGCCCAAATTAATCCACGCTCCGTGGACAACCAGCATCTATATAATCCGGAAGAATCAAATATTATTTAGTTCGGTTATTTTACCACATTTACTTTGATAACATGGGTTTATTTCTGAATACACGATTAGTTTGATTAGCTGATTTACGATTTAGAATACAATGTCATAATCATTTTGAAGGATGATGACGATGATTACGACGACGATGCTGACTGACGACGATGACTGCGATGATGATGTTGAAGATGAATGATATTGTATAATTGTTTACTCACCGTTGACGATATCCATAGTAATTGTGGCCAACAGCAAGAGACACGGTCGTTGTCAAGACGGGAATTCCTATAATATTGCACAGTTAATATTTTTATTTCGTGATAATAAAATATTTTCATCAAAACAATATACAAATATACGATTTTGACAGCTGGGTTAGTTGCGTATACAGTTCTATTACGAAGATTTATCACACCGACACGTACACCGAGTACCTCGTGCTTAACGAGGGCCTAGACACCCGTGCTCGCAACGTAAGTGTTCGGAAAACGTCGAAAATGGGATCTTGTAATTTGCTTGTTAATTTGCCAGGTCCTTTCACATAACTGCTATGCAAGGTGTGGATAGGGGTGTGTGTGTGTTTTAAGGAGGAACGTGCGCAAGTATGGTAAATGTGACGTGTGCTGTACGCCAACATAGGTTGAATAAAAACAATACTAAGGAAATAAATAGATAGAATCTCTCCCAAAAATAAAAGTCATTTTGGAAATCGGTCATCAGCACGATTTTACTCCCCTTGGAATTATTTTTTATTTTTGCCCCTGACAACTTACCCCTCATATGCACCTGGTGTTAGACGAACAGTAAGCCTATAAATAAGGCTACAATACATTAATATAGTGGCGCGTCTTATATTGTTTCCTTCTCAACGAGTGGGGTTGCTCTTCTTTTTTAAATCTTGCGTAAGGTGGGGTCAGTATTTGTGACGGGCAAGTTGCAAATTCTCCAACATCTCCCTTCACCACCACCACGCCGCCAAAGTATTTATGACCACTCATAAAAGACACGTTTTATTTCTTACCCCAACCGATGACAAAATAAGCGATCTTCATACTCCTCTCCATTCCGTAGACTAAGACAATCATACGGAATAAGTGTATGGCTTCCACACACATCCATCCAAACGTAGACAGGAATGAGCAATGAAGCAACACAGCTACCGTCTTACATAATTCCTGATAATAAGGTAAATTGATGTTAGGTCACAAAATGAAGCATTTAGACCGTTTTAAACCCTGAAATTTAAGACTTCTATATTATTTTCAATTAAATATTAAGTCGATATCAGCTAATGCTATCAGTCGGTACTTTATAATGTCGTTATGAATTCGGCAGAGTGACGAATCGAGAATTTTGATCAAATTGAGTTTTTGTATCCTTATGATTATGTTTCAGGTTATCTTTTATTTCCACCAAAAATTAATGGTAAATCTTACTCACCGACGTAGTTATTGAAATTTTGATTTGGACGAATCGCGCCTAAGTGAAGGAATGACGGAACCAAATCGTCAGCCGCATCACATACCGACGTATTTGCAAAATACGCATTTCGAGAAAATCGAGGTTGAAAATTTAGCGATTTCATTTGCTGCATAATCTTTGTCACCCCGCCCCCTCCCCCTCCCTGCACTGGACTTTAAAGATAGTGCTTTGAAATCGTGTTTTAAACTTACGGCATTCTTTTTTGCGACGTCACTAACAGTCAGTATCACTATTGCCACTAACATGGCTGTCATGAGCTGAATATGAATTACCATTCGTTCTGATCGAAACACAGATTCCTTCCTAACAATAAAAAATGATAAAGAGATATATAATATAATACCGTAGACAGATAAGATACATGTCATATGGAAAAAAGTCTTTTAAATTCGTAAGAATCAGTTTCAAGTCTTCTCGACGGCTGGGGTAGATATATTCATAACTCTGTAACTTATATGGCAACTGCTTGAATAAATTGCCAAATAGTTGTATTATACATTTATTGGGCAATGTATTCAATTATTTGCCATATATGTAATTTTACATAATTTTTCCTACGTCTATTTAAAATGTTTTGATCAATTAATGCCTTAAAAATAGTTCATGTAATTCTATTAATCATTTAAATTTATATTAATATTACCTAAAGAAAAACATCGTAAGTAGTGCAAAACCAAGAGCTATCACTGACAGAACATAACCAAAGTAGTTCAAAACTGTCGCTGCTTTTGAATAAGACTCGGGAAATTCGTCCTGATAAAAAAAATCATAAATTAATAACATTATGAAAACTATAAATGGCGAGGAAAAAATGGCACGCAGCCCACTATTAAAAGATGCAGCAACTTAACAGACGTTAGTCATAGTTTCACAAACACATCAACAGTATACTCACCTCGTATCTCATTAATACGCTAAACGTCGTCATGTGATCACATTTACAGGTCACGTGAGAATCGTTGACATCAGCAACCTCACATCCATCAGTGTCCCAACTGTGAATTAAAACAGTACATTTTATAATATTATGGACGAATGGTGCTGGGTAACATAAATATTGGATAAAATGGCTCACTACTAGTAGTACTAAAAGGTCCCTTGTTCAAGTCCGATAGGGGAATTTACTAGAGTGTGCCAGGGGAAATAAGTACGTAATTATAAGTGTTGTCTGCAAACGTTTTACGTTTTGCCATGCTTAAACATTCGTATTGATTCCTCTGTATTTGGTTGTCTCCAACAAACGTAAACGCAAAGTCTATCTTGATCTGTTACTCACCTCCACACTAGAAAGTGCCACACTCTTTCGAGCTATTAGTCAGAAAACAGAGTATATTTACGCAATAAGAAAATGAAAAGAAAATCCGAAAGTCTTCATAGGTAAACGTCTACGGATAAAAATACAAAACCTGATTTCAAATATACAACCACGCCACCCTACCAAATTGTACACTAAAGTATGTATTGGTTCAGCAAGGTGACGGCCAAATCAATATGTTTTATTAAGTTTTACCCGTTCTTTTCGTTCGAAAAGAAATAACAACCAGGGGTTCTTGGTTCTTGGGTCTTCATTATCTGCAATGATAAGGTGTAAAAGATGTAAGTACAGTATCTTTTTTCGTACTAAAGAAAGGAATCTTGATATAACGGTGTCTCTGCAAACTGATAAGCAGTGATAATTAACATTTTCTAAATGAGTAAAAACTACAAATGAATAGTTTTCTTTTTATCTTTAAAGTATCATCGCCGTTATAATCATTGCATGTATTACGGAGAATTCGCTGAATACTACATATCGGATTCTGAAATTTGCTTCACAGAATTTAATTCGCAAACTTCCCAGCAAAAGAACTACCTAAGGGTGGAATGGAGTGTTGCTTTTAAAAACTGGCCTACACACTTTAATCACACTTTTGAACAAATTGAATTTATATTATTATCTTTCACTAATTTATGAATGAGAATTTTATTTTTAATTCATCATTATTTTATTTTATTTTGTCATTCATAATTATATATATTGTTTAATGTGTGATATTATTGTTGATCAAATTCATCACGATCGGTAGAGTAAACTCAGTAGATAAAGTACCTGATCCAGAAAGTTCACTTACTTATGTACGTTTCAACAACACCTGTTGTCTTAGATGAGTTTCTGAAACAGGATCTAAAAAATCCCTTGGAATAAAATCAACTGGCAACTCCAAGATCAATGCTGGAACAACTTCTAGCGTCGGTTGCCAATAGCAGTCACTACTCTTCTAGTGTTGCTAAAGACAACAGGTGTTGTTGAAGTGAGTGAGTAAGCAAGTAAGTGAACTTTCTGGATCAGATACTAAGAACTTTATCTACTGTGTGATATCATTGTTATTATTATTAAATTTTTAACATACCGGTAGAACGCTAAATGTCATATTGAAAACTTTTCCCGTCGTGTATGGGACCACGTGTTTGCTGCTATTGAACATCGTAATGGAGAGAAGTCTACTTCCAATTGCGAACTTGCCAACAACACCGCTGACGTTAGTCAGGGGTTGGAAATCCAACTTAAGCACCGATGTCACCAACTGATATCCTGACAGTGAAAGAGTAAGAAATATAAAAGAGTGAACTCAATGCATACGCCGTTTACTTGCTCGTCTTAAATTTGGGGAGCTTTGTATATATCTGTGATCAGAGACTTCACGGCTGTGTGGATAAGAAACAGTTGATTTATAGAGGTCATAATAGCTTTAATATTTTGGGTAATAACTGAAGTCCAAGCCCTTTAAACAAATCTCAAAGATCGTTTGAATCGACTGTAGTGTAACATTTCAAATGATGTTAATAATATTTCGTTTAAATACCAAGCAAACCACCATAAATCAGGGCACATACCTGCGTCTTGTTCCCAACCATCTTCGGGGAGCAATATGACAAATTCATACGTTTTGTTACTATTGGCAAGATGAATACTCCAGGAATTTGATTTCAATTCGTCGGCTGCAAATATTTCCGTGTCTGCAATATTAATGTTAATATCACAATTACGTGGTAAGATGATTGACTAAAAGCCCCAAAACGATGTTTACACACTATAGGCAAAGTTCTATCAAATCTTACCTTTGTATCTGCTTTCCACTCGCGTCATATTCCCGGGAAGGTGGGGATATTCTGAATTCGACATTTCCCATTCGTTAAAGAACTCTCCCACATCCACATCCTGCAATGGTGTCTGGAAAGTCAACAAAAGACGACACAAATATATTTTTGTTATTCAGTTGCTTTGATGCATTCATTCATTTATTGTCAGATCTCATTATCTTGCATTAATAAGATCGTTTACTAACATCGTTCTCGCATGTCCTGTTGTCAGACGTAATGACTTGATTCACTTGACAGGTATTGAGGTAAGCTAAATATTGATACATCTGAGATGGTGTCATTATATAAGAATGCTGAGTATTCTTCTAACCCAAGGTTGTACAGTCCAACCTCTATTATCCGGACCTCTTTTATATGGATCTCTCTGTTATCCGGCTGTGAAATAGTCACAGGAAAACATGTTTTTGATGATTTTTAACACCTTAATTCCATGCTCTGAATGCTTAGAATGACATCTATATTGCACAAAGCCATCTTTTAGTGCTATTATCCCATATTAGCCCAATATTTTGTTGTCACAATTTCAGTCCTTGGAACTTTCAATACAGAATTACATGTAATTCACTTATACGGATTTTCACTTATCCGGACAATGCTTGGTCACATCATGGCCGGATAAAAGAGGTTGATATTTGCTAGGTATAGATCTTATGATAAAATTCCAACAGTGTGGATAGTTACTTTATTTGTTAAATTCGATTACACGAATTTGTTGACGATTGAAGCTCAAAATGTACTTTAGTACCGAGTTTGCCTATACGGATGTTTAGCTTTGCACTATATAAGAAGGAGATTCTGGAACGTCACTGGATGTGGGGAAGGTAGTGCTATGTTCAGTATATTTCACGATTGGGAAATGTTGGGAAAAGTAGCGGTACTTTTAGACATGCCTACGGGCAGTGCCTTGTGTTGCATCTTCCGAAGGTGTGCTACGTGAAATGGAGATCTACGTTCAGTCCATGTTTTGCAATTGGAAAATGTTTCAGTAGCGGTATAGTTTTAAACAAACTTACTGTGGTAGTATCTTGTGGTTGTGTTGTATCTTCCGAAGGTGTGCTACGTGCATAAGTGAGATCTAGAGTCCTTCCAAACATGCTAGATGTTGGTTCCTCTGAAGTGGTGTTGCTAATCAATGTAGAAAAGGACGTTTCCTCTGATGTTGGTTCATATGCAGTACCGGTAGCGCTGCGTTCAGAAGCTGACGTTTGCTCTGATGTGGGTTCACTTGTAGTATCGGTAGTGCTACGTTCAGAAGCTGACGTTCGCTCTGATGTGGGTTCACTTGTAGTATCAGTAGTAGTGCTACGTTCAGTCGACATTTCGCCAGTGGTAAATTCGTCACTAGTGGTATGCATAGTACGTGTAGACATGCTTACGGTGGTAGTGTCAGGTGCTTGCGTAGTTGCATCTTCCGAAGTGTCTAAAATATCAAATCAAGCAATAACTACATTAGTGGATTAACCACAGTTGTAACGGAATTAGGTATAACTTGATCATCAAAACGCGAACGGAAAAGTGAGCTGATCGTACTTCACATGACCTTTAACTGTTGAGTTTATCAACCAGCTTCCACAGAATCTTGGGTATATAATTGGCAAAAGAAAACTGTCCTTAAATTCGACCGTCACCCAAAATTCATGCAGGGGACATAATTGAGATAATGTGTATCGCTTTAATTCCGCAAAATGTTAGTTTTGGTTAGCAGATATGTGCCCTTTTAATTATTTCAAGCCGGCCAAACGAGGTAATACCAATACAATGTCTATTTATTGGGGCTTCGTTCCAGCGTCTGTATCAAAAATGTATGTATCGGTCCGTCAATTGTTATGAACATCAAGTAGACTCAGGCATGGACGTTTACGTGATATACATGTATTAAGATGCATAATTATAAATACGCATAGTTTAGACGTGAATGGTTCACGTGAGCAACGAGATATTTCAACCATCAATGAAGTTTTACTTAATAACAAATTTAACTTTAATTTAAGTTTACATTTTTCGTAAAAAGTAGCGTTTGTCTTTGACATCTTAGGTGAAAATTCTTTGTCCTGTGATCTTTATATAATCCACGCGATTCGTATTGTATGTCAACTTTATTTGTCTTAATATCTGAGTTCTAATACCGCTAGGTCATGCTCCCCTCCGACCCGCGTTGGGTGGATAATTCGAGTGTGATTACTTCTATACCGCCCCTATCCTCTACCACTACCCACTATAATGTAGTAAGGGTTAAATATTATCATTGATGTATGTAGATGTTCTCGAAACACTTACCACTCATCACGTTGATGGAATAAAATCCTAGACATGCCTCCAATCCTGTTATAGTAAATGGCAAGGGTGAGCTTCCGATTTTATTGATTGCCTTCAGGCCGTTGACAACTTCCACAAATAACAACATGTCTTGCAGGATAGTGATGTCATATATGTATTCACCTGCATTGTACACGTCTGTTTGGTCATCAGTGGTTATATCATACCTCACAATGCGGCCACCAGTACTAGCACTGCTTGTTGCGAAAAGAATTCTTTCTACGATGATTCAAAATGTATATAATTCATCGTATTGAAACATGAACAACATAATAAGGAAAATATGTGAGAAAAATTAGGAATGATAATAATGAATCTGTGCTATTTCAAATAATATATAATAAAATATATACGAGTGGATATAATAAAAATATATTTTTTTATTTATCTGGCATCATGATAATAATGAATTAATAATGAATCTGTGCTATTTCAAATAAAATATAATGAAATATATTATTTTTTCTATCCGACAACAATATCTATGTCATTTGAAGATTAAAGAAGCAGCTCTCAAACATCTTAATATACGTTTCCAAAATATAACAGCGTGTTTTGATGTGATGGCCACATAATTATTATTAATATCAAACCGCGTACGTATAGGTGATGTTCATCTATATAGACCTATACACAAGTTTAACCAAAAAATATTTCAGATATATTAAAAGTTTGCAACACATCAAAAACTGCACACATTTTGATTGTACTATGATGGTGAATTAGTATGTTGTTATGTTAGTTTGCGTCATGCTTTAACCTTGAGCCTTGATCAAAGATAAAACAATACAAACTTCACGGGGTGATTGTTCATGTGGACAGATTATTAAACACAACATTTTGAACCACTGTTGGAGAAGTTAAAAGGCAACATAAGAGCTATTGCTTATAATTTATCTATGGAATGTTTGCAAAGTTGAAGTAGAGTCAATTATGACTAGGATTTCATAACAACTTTTATTTTCAGATATAGATATTACTATAATGTAAGAAGATACTCAATGGCTAGTTGTTGTTTGTGGTTGTTGTCGTTGCCATAATTGTTCAATTAAGTTAGTAGCCTAAATAATGTAAAACAATTGTTATTTACCTTCATTATCAAATGCTATACCAGTTGCCAAATTCAAGCCTGATATGACAGTAGTAATGCCAACCCCATTCAGATCAGACTTTTGAACCCTACCGTTGACACCTTCTGCCCAATAGATGAGCCTTAATAGAAGCAAAGAATATGATCATTAACTTAACAAGCGTCACATTTGTTTTAAAGCTATTGGGGTATGATAACGAGCTACATAATACTAAGATATTTTGCTACCTCTAATTTAATCAGCGTAAATTATTCACCGTCCAGACACTGATTTCTCTTATGGTCAGGGCACAGTCTACAGCCAGACATTAACTGTCCATTGTTGTTTAATTTTGCCCAGTAGATGTAGCTAAATAATAGCAAAGGACATGGTTATTCACTTAATAAGGGTCTCATTTGTTTCTCAGCCTCAGAGGATGAACTATAACATATGTGATGTGATCAAGCAAAATTAGTCGGAAGTCGGAAATATTGCTTTTGAGATATAGCCAAACAAAGGAAATGTTTCCTTTTGTTCCTCCTGTTTTGGATACTCTTTAATTGCTCATATCTTTTGAACTGGTTGTTCAATTTCAATGGGATTTTCTGCAAATTATAGCTTTTAAATGATTTTTAGTATCCTGATAGTGGAATATGACCGACTTCAGATTGATCACACCACATATGAAGATTTTTGTTATCTTCTTTATCTTTCTTTGTTTGTTATTTAATCAAAATTATTCAACGTTCAAACACTCAGACATTAATCTGCCTTGGATGTCACTGGCAGAGTGAACAGCAGGTATGAACTGTATTTGCTATCCACTGCATCTACCCCGTAGGCAAATGCAGTAGGCCTATAAATGGAGTCAGTGGTAAATTGAATGAATTTGCCACCCACTGGTATCGAACCCGGGACGTCATGCACCAACTTCAAAGACCATTTTTAGTGATACAACACTAAAATTCACTGGATAATGTCCTTAACGGTCGCTATAGTCATTATAGTTGAATCATTTTCTTACGATCCGTGACCATTCATAGCATACCTTTGTTTCTCTGTGGATTTGACTAGATGGATATATTCTAAGAAAAAATAGCTCCTATGTCCCTCCCGAAAATGGCGGGAAAATCTATTTATAGCCCATTTTTCAAAATGGCCGCCGGTGACATTTTGAAAAACATGAATATCTATATACCATGTTCTGGATAGGCTATAATGACAAATAATATGCCGTTTTCCACTATCTTTGGCATGCCCAACCTTTTAAGATAAAATTCAAAGTGTTGAGAGGTTATCTTGACCCCTAAATCCAAGATGGCCGCCAGTTCCATATTGAATAACATGAAAATCGATATATCATGAAGTGGATAGGCTATAATAACAAACAATGTGTCGTTTTCAACTATATTTGGCATGCAAAACCGTTTAAGATCATATTCAAAGAGTTTGGGGTCACATTGACACGTAAATCCAAGATGGCCGCAAGCGCCATATTGACAAAACCATGAAAATCTATATATCATGAAGTGGATAGGCTATACTGACAAACAATGTGTCGTTTTCCACTATTTTTGGCATGCCAACTCTTTTTTTGTCATATTCAAAGTGTTTGGGGGTCATTTTGAACCCTAAATCCAAGATGGCCGCCAGCGCCATATTGAAAAACATGAAAATCGATATATCATGAAGTGGATTGACTATAATAACGAACAATGTGTCGTTTGCAACTATTTTTGGCATGCAAAACTATTTAAGATCATATTCAAAGAGTTTGGGGTCACCTTGACTACTAAATCCAAGATGGCCGCCAGCACCATATTGACAAAAACACGAAGTGGATAGGCTATACTGACAAATATTCAACTATGAATGCATGCTGAAAGATCATTGCCATGTAAAAGACAGTTTAGAAAAAGTAGAGAAATGGGAGAACATTAAGGACAATTTTTTACAATGGAAGGGCCTTGATAAATTTCAACATGTCAATACAACAGTGGAATGGGATAAAGGACCTAAGGGTAATCATATGCATGCTACAAAACGCAAGCACAAATCTGAGAAATCAAAAAAAATGCTGGGATGTCCGGTCAGCAATCATCTTTCTCAGGACCTCCTCTCAAGAAACTTCGTTCAAGTATAGGTGTTCTGCATGATAAGGCATTGTGCGTCCACAAAAGTCTGGTAACCGGGACAAAAACACTTTTGTTAATTTTGACACAAAATGCATGGAAAAGGTTCAAGGCACACACTATCTACATTGCAGATGAGGATACAAGAGAGCGGTTAGATATGTTAATACCGTCAATTCCAGACAGGCAAACAGCATTTGGCTTGGAAATCAGATACCACCGTCATTGCTGGCGTCAATATGTCAGCAATCAAGCGAGGGATAATCTCAGTGAAAATGCAGAGCATCTACAGCATGTTGACCTTCGGGAGGCTCAAGCTTTGTTCTTTCAACATATCCAACAAGTCGTATTAAAAAGATCGTGAAATACGCACCCTTGAAGGACTGCTCCAATATTACATTCGCATTACTTCAAGCTACGGGCACTTTTCTCAAGTAAGGTCCAGCTACCTCAAGGAACTTCTGATCAAAGAATTTGGAAAAGTCATAGGATTTCACGAACGTATTCAGAAGAATGTTTGTGAACTTGTGTATGATACAAGAGCTGCCGGTACATACATCGAGGCCGCGCTGTTATCACTGGGAGTAACGGATGACCAGTTGGTCAACAATGTCGCAACACGACTTAGAGAACAGGTCATCAAAAGAACCACTATTCCTTGGCTCCCGTACATGCATGAGTTGGAGCAAGATGAAAACTTTAGTGAGCTCCTACTAAAGCTCATTACCTGGTTGAAAAACCTAACACAGGTTCAGCTGATGACAACCCAAAGGTCCGATCAATTTTGTCAATCTTAGAGAGCAATCGTTATTTACGACAGGGGTTGGCATTTTGAAGGGGAGCATGATTTTTTTTTATCTTGGGGGGTCGAAATTTTTGTTGAACCAGGAGGGGGATTTTAAGTTTTAAATAGAGAAATTCGTGAAAACAAGGGCGGAATTTGAAAATTTGCTTTCCCCCCTCGCGTCCACTCAAAATTGTCAGATTCCCCTTTTAAACTTAACAATCCCCCTCCTGGTTCAACAAACAATTTTGCGTTTCCACCTCAAGATCAAATAAAAAATTCGGGTTCCCCCTCAAAATGCCCATTCCCCCTGTCGTAAATAACGATCTCTCCCTAAGATTGACGCAATTGATCGGACCTTTGGGTTGTCATCAGTTAGACCTGTGTTTTTTCAACCAGGTAATGAACTTTAGTAGGAGCTCACTCAAGTTGTCAGCTTGCTCCACCTCATGTATATACGGGGGCCAAGGAACAGTGGTTGTTTCGATGACCTGTTCTCTGAGTCGTGTTGCGACATTCTTGACCAACTGGTCATCCGTTACGCCCAGTGATAACAGCGCGGCCTCGATGTATGTATCGGAAGTGCTTGTATCATACACAAGCTCACTAACTTTCTTCTGAATACGTACGTGAAATCCTATGTCTTTTCCAAATTCTTTGATCAGAAGTTCCTTGAGGTAGCTGGACCTTACTTGGGAAAAGTGCCCGTAGTTTGAAGTAATGCGAATGTAATCTTGGAGCAGTCCTTCAAGGGTGCGTATTTCACGATCTTTAAAAACGACTTGTTAGATATGTTGAAAGAATTAAGCATTTTCACTGAGATTATCTCTCGCTTGATTGCTGACATATTGACGCCAGCAATGACGTTGGTATCTGATTTCCAAGCCAAAATGCTGTTTGCCCGTCTGGGATTGACGATATTAACATATCTACCCGCTCTCTTGTATCCTCATCTGCAATGTAGATAGTGTGTTCCTTGAACCTTTTCCATGCATCTTGTGTCAAAAGTAACAAAAGTGTTTTTGTCCCGGTTACCAGACTTTTGTCCCGGTTACCAGACTTTTATGGACGCACAATGCCTTATCATGCAGAACACCTATACTTGAACGAAGTTTCTTGGGAGGAGGTCCTGAGAAAGATGATTGCTGACCGGCCATCCCGGGCTTTTTTTTTATTTCTCAGATTTGTGCTTGCGTTTTGTGGCTTGGCAGTGAGCGTGTGTGTAAGACATCGTGGTACAACAAGTAGCATGCATAATGATAACCCTTAGGTCCTTTATCCCATTCCACTGTTGTATTGACATGTTGAAATTTATCAAGGCCCTTCCATTGTAAAAATTTGTCCTTAATGTTCTCCCATTTCTCTACTTTTTCTAAACTGTCTTTTACAGGGCAATGATCTTTCAGCATGCATACTAGTTTATCAATCTCACTTTCAAAAGTAACACTTTCAAAATCTATAGTATAAGTAATTGAGTAAAAATAAGTATTGGCCTCATGTGTGTCACATCTTAAATATCGATGTTCATGTTTTTCGACATGGCTTAGACAGTCATCTTGGATTTAGGGGTCAAGATGCCCCCCTAACACTTTGAATACGACATTAAAAGGTTTGGCATGCCAAAAATAGTGGAATATTTGTCAGTATAGCCTATCCACTTCATGTTTTTGTCAATATGGTGCTGGCGGCCATCTTGGATTTAGGGGTCAAGGTGACCCCAAACTCTTTGAATATGATCTTAAATGGTTTTGCAAGCAAAAAATAGTTTAAAACGACACATTGTTTGTTACTATAGCCTATCCACTTCATGATATATCGATTTTCATGTTTTTCAATATGGCGCTGGCGGCCATCTTGGATTTAGGGTTCAAGATGACCCCCAAACACTTTGAATATGACAAAAAAAGATTTGGCATGCCAAAAATAGTGGAAAACGACACATTGTTTGTCAGTATAGCCTATCCACATCATGGTATATAGATTTTCATGTTTTTGTCAATATGACGCTGGCGGCCATCTTGGATTTAGGGGTCAATGTGACCCCAAACTCTTTGAATATGATCTTAAACGGTTTGGCATGCCAAATATAGTTGAAAACGACACATTGTTTGTTATTATAGCCTATCCACTTCATGATATATCGATTTTCATGTTTTTCAATATGGAACTGGCGGCCATCTTGGATTTAGGGGTCAAGATAACCTCTCAACACTTTGAATTTTATCTTAAAAGGTTGGGCATGCCAAAGATAGTGGAAAACGGCATATTATTTGTCATTATAGCCTATCCAGAACATGGTATATAGATATTCATATTTGTCAAAATGTCACTGGCGGCCATTTTGAAAAATGAGCTATAAATAGATTTTCCCGCCATTTTTGGGAGGGACATAGGAGCTATTTTTTCTTAGAATATGTCCATCTAGTCAAATCCACAGAGAAACAAAGGTATGCTATGAATGGTCACGGATCGTAAGAAAATGATTCAACTATTATATACACATACACGTAAAAATGTAAAGCAACAACAAAGATAGTTCTAATGGTTATAGAGAGGGAGGGAGAGAAGGAGAGAGATGGGGGAGAGGGGGAGAGAGAGAGGGGGAGAGAGAGAGCGAAAGAGAGAGAGAGAGCGACAGAGAGAGAAAGAGAGAGAGCGAGAGAGAGAGAGAGGCAGGTTTTCTTCACTTTCTGTAAAGCTGAAGAAGCTGCAAGTAATGCAAAACAAAATGATTCGCTTCATATTGAAGCTAGAGCCCAGGTCCCAAGTTGGATATGTTGAAAGTTGAAGTCAGAGTTGAGAAACTTAAACTCAATCTTGTTTTTAAAATATACAATGATATTGCACCAGCGTACCTAAATCCTCATTTTGTGAAATTTTCTAAGACTCATAATTACTTAAGGCGTGGGGTATGAGCGACCTTGAAGTACAGGTATCTGGAGAAGGGAAGCAACGAGTTACCCCAAATCACAGCGACAGGTAGTGACTTGGCCGTCGAGTGTTAATATATATTTATTTTGGAAGGTTCGTGTTTGTTTTAAATTTTGGGGCGTTTTTCCAAAAGTTGATATTTTTTTTGCGATATTTCAAAAAAGCGACATACCAAAGACAAATCTTTTTTGCACATACTTTGTTATTGCTAATACAACTCTTTTCAGCATACCTACGTTACAATTCGTTTTGGTGATTTAGTAATATTATAAATTTTGTGACTGCATTTTGGCGTTTTCGATGTGATTTTAGGCTTACCATGATTTAACGTTGATATCTGGTCTTGCTCCTTTTATAATTTCACTTTGATCGTCGGCTTTTGTAAATAATAGAATGTAGATTGGCTCTGAATAAGTCTCGTAGTCCTCTTGGTGGGTTTTTTCATGATATATTTAGTTTGTATTTGCATGTAACAACCCAAAACCGACCTCTGATTTCAGGGTTGAAGGCTGCTTTTGGAATGCCCGTGGACTCAAACAAGTGCACGAGTAGCGACTATGGTTTTATACTTCCCGCATTGATGATTGCGTCTACGCCTAACAATATCATCATGCAGTTATTGTTAACTACATGTATGCACACAACACAGGGGCACTCACAATAGGCAATTGAACCCTACTGGTAGCGTTGTGTTGTAGCTATACGGGTTGAACTAGTATCATATATCAAAAAGTATAAAAGCTATGATTTTAGTACTTTCTCTATGTTTCAATTACTTATTCTTTTCCATATATCTGAATCTTCAACCCGGTACAAGCTTTAATCACCGGTGAACATACATATTTATAAAAAAGAAATCCTACCATCTATCCAAACTCGCCGTGTTATTCCAATGCACATTTTACTTCACCGGGCAGCCATTTTTTGATCGTATTTGAAGATTGGTGTCATAAAACCGTCATAGGTACAAATTTAGTACTTTCTGTCAATCAATTATGGCTTATTCTCTACATGTCAATCTTTAAATAATTGGCATAGTCCTTATAATAACGGTGGTCCGCCTTGATGAGTAAATGACAGCAAAGAAGCTGCAAACCAATGAAAAATATCCCAAAACTCGGTCAGTGAAGATACGCTCGTACATGTCAATAGAGTCATTATCGATTGGATTAATCGTCCGTTGCGGACAATTCGGTCGCTCATTGGATCAATATTATCAGGTGGTAATAAATTTGCATTGGACAATAGATTACTATATAATGGTTTAGTACTGCATATATCGGTTTAATCTTCAAAAAGCGGGTTTATAGCTGGAAAGGTCACGGTGAATTCGCCGTGGACGTAAGTGAACTATGTACTTCTTTTTATATGTTGACTGTAGCTGGTATATCACTGGTATACAAAGAATTGGTTACATGTCAATGACCATTAACTTCAGGGATATACCCTTCGATTATTTATGCGCCTTTATATCATGCAGTATCTTTACCCGCAGACATGTGCCCGTGTCATGTGACAATATTGCGTAACGTTAAAGGTTAATACATTTCTTTGACTTCGAATAAACTGTGTGATTCTATGGCCTAGCGGTCTAAGGCGTTGTGGTTTCTAAGTTGCTGTTCTTGGCGTCGCTTGTTCGAAACCGTGCGTCCGTCACTTTTCTTATGCTGCTTTATTTTTCCAACGTTAGGGCCTAGAAAAACTTATTTATAATTTCTTTTTGTATTATTTATTTATTTATTTATTTATTTATTTATTTATTTATTTATTTATTTATTTATTTATTCATTTTATTTATTTATTTAATGACGTTTTGGGGCTCGAGAGAACGGACACATTTATTTAGTTATTTATTTATTTATTTATTTATTTTTCGATTGATTATTTGATGATTGAGTGAGCAGATTTATCGATTGCTACTTTAGCTGTGGGATTTCTATTTGATTTTGAATGACATAGTACATTAGTATTGATTTTTTCCGTTAAGCATTATCAAGAATTAATATCACAGGTTTTAGGGTAGATAGAAAGTTGGCTTAGTGATACTATCCGTTGATTCAGAACCGGAAGGTGCCGGGTTCGATTCCCACCTATGCCTATTTTTTTAAAGACTTCTGCAGTAAGCTCATTACACCTCCCTTAACCAGGGGCAGTGCAACAATGTTTTGGTACCAAAAGCTAAGGGCCAGAAGTGTAAGAGAGAGAGCGTGGGGGAAAGGGATGGTAACATAAAAAGAAAGAGAGGAAGAAAAGGGCAGAGTTAATTGTTTATAGAGCTTTTTATCAATTCATTCATTTATCTAATTGCTTATTTTCATCAATTTATTCATTTCCTTGTTTATCGATATACTTTTAATTATTTTTCAATGTTTTATAAAGATATTTATATCAATACTTTTCATGATCATTTCTTTCTTCAAACGCTCTTTTAAAATGATATACTTTTTCCAGAAGAACCACTGACCCAATCTCATCACAAACAGGAATCAAATGTCATGTAGGACTTCATTTTATGAGCCTCCCAGTTCCATGCTATGAAACCTGATATGAATAGGTCACATTCTACAGTAGGCACAATGCTTGGATTCAGGGTTTCTCTACCGACAGTCAAACAACTCTTACGATGCTATGCACTCAACCGTGAGGTGTAATCAAAGACTGTGTAAAGACAATTCACTGTTTGCTTGGAAGCTTTTGGACGAAAATGTGTGCTCAGGTGTATCGACGTGGAAACTGTGCATAGGTCGTTTATAAGAGAATCGTTTTTATATAGAAACCTTTCCATATGAGGTCTATTGACCTTGACCTATAGACTATTTTGCTGTGTTTTCTAAACAAAACAAACAATATGATACCTCTATTTGGTAAAATCGGAGCACTTTTAGTTTTTGAGCCCCAAATTTTCGGTTATATCTCAAGAACGGTACGTCCTAGATAAGTCAAACTATATTTTTATCGTAATCCTAGAGACTAGAGGAATACATTGAAATTGTTTTTAACTCAATTTAAGCCAGTTTGAAATTTGACCCTGTGTAAATTTCGATGACAAAAGCTACTCCGTTTCAATTGCTATCCGACATTTTTATCTAACCCAAGATGTCAACTACATATGGTATGAAGTGCAGCCCCCCCGTCGTATCTCCCAACCCCAGGCTCACACACTAATAAGTCTATTGCACTGTGCGAAGGAATTTCGGCTGAATTTGACTTCCGGTAGAGAGATATTATCTAACTCTGCTTATCGGGTAACAAAGTAGTGCAAACTCAGCAAAATTACATGACTACAAAAATGGTCAGAGTGGTTTAATGTTGTTTACACTGTTCGAGATGAAATGTCATACGGGGGATATCTTGGAAATGATCTAGCCACATATCGAGGTACAGGTATGTCATTTACACACAACCTAACCGTAACAAGCATCCTGGGCAGCCTTTATATTATTAATTTCAGACTATCAATTTGGTTTTGAGGATTGCATGAGCCACCGCCGGATATTGAGATAGCCCTAGGTTTAATTTGTTATTCATAAAAAATAAGGTATTTTCTAAATTGATAAATGTGTTCTTACTTTTCATATGTGTCCAATGAAATTCCCCAACTCGAGGGAGCATCGCTAGTTATCACTGTTTTATCACTGCCATTTAGATAGCTACGATAGATTTTGCCTGCACTGTTGTCCGCCCAGAACAGTCTGTCCCCAGTAGCGAATATTCCAGCTGGAAATAAAAAAAAAACCGTGTATTTAATAAATACGACCACACCCCTACAAAACTAACCAACAAACATTCCGTTTGGGTAACGGAACATAACGCATCAATAAAGGATTTCTAATTAAAATAGAGTCGTTATAATTGCACATAGAGAAAAATTAATATATTTCAAATATGCAATACGTCACCGTCCACCACAAACCAACCGTAAAGTCGGCAAATTGTATTCTGAGTTACAATGTAAAATGTACATGAAGGTCATATTAATAGGTACCTCAAATTGATGCTACATGTATCTCATTTTGCTAGTGCCAGTCAAACATCTTTTAATCCAATCAATAATCCTATTGTTGAAGAGGATAATAGGCTTTTACCTATATGGTCAATTCCAGCGAAAGCGGGACAAAATTCTCTCTATGTTAACTTTCCACTTTAAAATGTCATTAATAAAGGAAATCATGTTATTGATGGAGCATATCATGTCACGTCCAATGTGCTCTCTTTGTATAGGCCTTTACTAGCAAGTCATACCAGGGGACAAGTTATGATAGCTTAAATGAATTGGCGTTACCCACGAATTCAAAGATAAAGCACCATATATGTCATTGAATGTCCTTCAATCAAAATGAAATTATTACCGTTAGAAAGACGTTTGCATGATCTCTCATCATATGTAAAACGATTGAATTCCACCAAAGTTTGTGGACTCTAGAGGCCATTAAGTCAATTTGGCTAATAATTTTGTTACCCGCGTATCAAAAATAAAATGATCGTTCTGAAAAATGTTAAGCGAATATGCCATAAATGACTATATCATGAAACGAAGTTTCGTTCTATAATTCTGAGGTCCAAGTGATTATTTTATGCAAATACGTTTTACCCATAAAATTCCATAAAATCAAATTTTACGTTACCCACGTATCAACTGTTACCCACGAGTCCAGCAAATATAATTGCCATAACTTAAATTAACATTTAATGACTTTGGACACTGAATTTAGTTTGACAAGCGCTTAAAATTGTAAATCGCAAAAATACGTTCACCGCTTTAAAAAAGAATCTACGACGGTTTAAACGTTTGTTACCCACGAATCCCGAATAGATGCTAACCTTGAAAAATAAGGAGCTTGTTTATTTTAAGTTTAAATCAGCACATATTCAAGCCATGGGTATGCTATAATTTTGACAGTACTTACAGTTTATACACCTAAGAAACAAACGCAAACCCCAAACGGTACTATAGTACTTATAGCTTTACCCACGAATTCGGCGTTACCCACGAATCCAAGGATTTACTCGTAAATTATATGTTTCTTATGCATCTTAACATTTTGAAAACATGCGAAATAGGTTCCAAAACAGTCCTGTTTAATAGCGTCCTCTTGAAGGTATACTGAAGCTGTATCATGAAGTTTTGATTGATTATCCTAAATTACCATTTTTGGGTAAATGCAATTGGTTAGAGAAACGGGAATCATTGAAACACAATGGAGGAATAACCGCATGGTGGTTTCCAACCTTCTGTAATATTTTCTATTTTGCCGCTTACCAATACATACCTTCAAATATGTGTTCCCACGAACATTTTGGTTACCCACGAATCCATACTTAAATTATAGTTAACAATGTATTGATAGTGTTTTAGTTCATAGGAACTGTCAAACACGAGTTAATAGAATATTGCTGCATGAAAATATGGAATGATTTTACTAAAATAATAATATAAAACTGTTTGCTCTGTCTATTTGAATTTGGCAACTTCATTATTCTCAAAATTTTTATACCCAAAATGCCACAATGATCCATTCTAAATATTCCATGTAGTCTGTATTTTGATTAAAATTCATTTTAGTGCCATTACAGCCTGAATTGTTGACATACGGGAAAGTATTTTTTATTTTTATTTAAAAAAATTAATAGGAATTGCTATTTTCCAGACGCTGTTACCCACGAATCCATCCGAGATCCTCATCCTGCGACGAGATACAAAATCTAACTTTATATTTATATGAAGCATTTATTCTAATCTTTCGAAATAATCCAGTAATGTTAAATGACAGCCACTTTGGAAAGAGTTCGAAGAATTGACACAATCTTAACTGTACACCTGGTTCTTTCTTAAAATTTGTAATAACCAAAATATTTCTTTGTAGATATATGTAATAAAATTCAATTTTACGTTCAAAGTCTTCACCGATTTCTAGTGTATATGAGTCACACATAAAATATTGAAAGATATTAAAGAAAGTGACATTTTATGGCGTACAACAGGTGAAAAATGCTTGAATTCGTGGGTAACAGGCATATGCGCATTTAACACTTTATTTGGTCTAGCAAGAAAAGTTATTTTTCAATCCGATGGTACTTCCACCTGATGATTCACTAGACATGATCGTCTCATTTGATAAGTCTAGAATTGAAAAGGAAAACATTTTCAAAATGGTCCCCAGAGAGAATTTTGGCCCGCTTTGGCTGGAATTGACCATATATGTCTATAGAATATAGCTCTAGTCTTTGTTTGCTTTGGCTAAATCTTGTTTAAGTGGTGGGTTACAAAGCATTGTATTTTGTCTAGGTATGTATAACCAACAATTAACAATCGCTCATTTCAAAAATATTCAGCTTTTAGTTTTGGTTTTGGTTTTGGTCACGTGGTTTCCTATTATCCTGCCTAAGCTCTTGAGTGACGTCATTATCGATAGCTATCGATATCTTTGTCTGTACCCTTTGTTAGAAACTTAAAATGTGTAGCAATCCGTTTCAAATTTTAATTCAGTTTGTTATGTAATCGGAAATCAGGTTTGATGTTACCTTGATCAAATTATACAAAAGAAGTTTTTAAATTTTGCAGTGCAATATTTACGAGCAGAGAAGTCGTACAAGTCAATTTGGAAAGCGTGTATTTAGTTTTGGAAATAGCCATGGCTTATTTCACTGTGGAAAAATATAGACCATCGATATAACAATGGCATTTCCACCGATATAACAATAGAATATCCTGAGAATAGATATTTGATTGATATATAAACTATTATACACTTCTCTATTTATATGTATATCGCATGCATACAATCATGCATGGGATGATTTGAAATGACCGCAAATTATTACTGGTTGATATTTATTATCAGCAATTTGGAAAAATAGACACATGTAGAACTGAAATAAGGTACCGTTTTGTTGAAGGAGCAAAGTTCAATAAACCATAAACCCGCTTCTGGATATCGTTTGAAATCAAATGATATACCATTTTAAAGTTTATGATATATATTTTCTATAAAACACGAAATATAACAAAATTGACCGGGCCGACTTTACGGCCGTTTTGTGGTGGACGGCCACCTATTAAGTGACTATAACAAATTTGCATTTACGTGTATCCCTCCCTTCTCCAGAATGCCCTCAACCCTCGGCCAACTGAGGCAACATTTTTACCAGAACTACGAAGGCTGGGTGGAGGTTGTTGCAACACAGGTACCCTATTTAATAGAATATGAGCAATCCCTCGGAAATTTAGGAAATTCTGGCTATGTATAAAACGTATAGACAGAAATTGATTGTTAGCTGAAAAATCTCACGAGCATGCAATAATCACAGGATTTTCTGCTAAAATAAAAGTGAAAATGTCTATTTAACCCTAATTGTGTTCTATTTGTTTGTGAGAAAGTTTGTGAGAAAGCGGGCAACCAGCTTATTTGTGTTAAATCAGGTATATTGAATTCGACATGTCTGCTAAGCAATATTCTTAAGCTTTTATCTCCTATGAGTAACAGTGGGTTTAAAGTCCACATGTCATACCCTGCAAAAATCTGGACTCCAGATGTTGTAGTTAATTCAAAATCCGAGATTTTGAATAAAATGCAAGAACCGTCGTTTTATCATTACGATGGAAATATTAGTTGAACGCATACGCGATGTTCATAATATAGTAGGCCTACGTACATGGCGTGCTTGACGAGTGATTGCTTTCTGCAACCATAATGGGCCGCAACAGCTTAACATTACACATATGAGTCATATAATAATTATAATGCTATATTTATTAGCAAAAAAAACCCCAAAAACTAATTTGTGCTGTTTTGAGCTCTTGCGCCCCATGATGGGCGTGCGGGACGGTGATCTACACAACAAAGGATCGACCATAACACAACCAAAGGAGTGATACGTATTGGCAACATCGGCGCTGGTTGTAAATTCAAATTTTCTTTGCTTTGCATTAGTTGTTCGGCTCAAAATTAAAAGGGGATATATCTGACAGTAAAAGCTAACATTTTATGGCAAAGAAATACTAATTTATTCTGTATGAAAATGTTATAATATGGCTTTAATATGAATACAGAGTGTCTGTGAAAGAACTGTACCATCGGCAACCTTAATTTGATGCATCAGCACAGTTTCAGCTTGCATATATTTTGTAGATTTTGAAAATCAACCGTTCTTCAGATATAAAATTGTTCGAAAATACCGTATTTTCAATTCAATCCGCGAGTTAAATATCAATCAAAGTGTACTAGTATGTTTCTTAAGCATGAAGGTATAAGAAAAATTCCTATATTGAGGACAATTTATTATCAATGACATACATGTATTTGAGGCACATATTGTGCACATTGTTTGAAAACAAAACGCTCTGGGGGGCAACAGCCTAAAACTTCATGGAAATGAAAACTAATGTGATAGCGCCTTCCCTTCATGTAAAAATAAGACGTCCACAAATGAAAAACAATTGATTTGTTTTTCACAAACATTTTCAAATAAAGAGGAATATCATGCAGTAGTCTATCAATAAGTCATTGTCCTTTGAATTTGATATGTGTGCTTTGAATTATAAAATATCAGTTTGATACAAAGGTGAGTGCTTGCTACTCTATAATAAACTCAACCAATAAAGTATCGAAACGATTATAGATGGTCAGATATATCGGGAACTGAAATATATAGCAAAAACGTATTTAATGTATATAAAGCACAGTTTTCTCCTGCGCATTTTGATACCTCTTTTGTTGCTCTACGATATCATTTGGTCGAGTTATGGGCGGATTTTGAAAGTTGCACTTAGCTCCTATTCAAGCCAAATACGTTGTACTGTGACCAATAAATGACCATTGCTTTTGTCCGCCAAATTCAAATGAGTATGTGTGATGGATAGCAGAAAAAGCTGGCTACGCCCCTGTGTTGGGCACACCAAGTATTGAGATGAGATAAGTCAGAGATAAGTAAAGGGTAGCAAGTATTGAAGTTGGAAGTCGAAGGAGTAAAATAAAGTTCATGGTTAAATAAACAGAGCACATCGGTGTCCTTTATCTTGATTTTGTGTGTGGGGGTGTGTGTCTACACAACAAACGCATTTGGCTTGAATAGGAGCTAAGTGCAACTTTCAAAATCCGACTTGAAGCCACTCAAGCGCCCATAACTCGACCAAATGATATCGTAGAGCAACAAAAGAGGTATCAAAATGCGCAGGAGAAAACTGCGCTTTATATACATTAAATACGTTTTTGCTATATATTTCAGTTCCCGATATATCTGACCATCTATAATCGTTACGGTACTTTATTGGTTGAGTTTATATATTCTCAATTCAAAAAAGTATGTAATGTTTTAATACCCAATAATTATACTGACTGTATAGTTCTTTCAAGGACTGTGCGTTAAAGTCCACTAAATATAATACCATTTAAACAATCGTCCTATCCTACCGAGGCAGGCACATGTATCCTAAACATGCTAAATACCGACCTATCCGTTGTTTCATAACCCCAAAACAGATCTTTGACTTTTAAATCTATGCGTGTTTCTCATTCTAAAAGGTTAAGGTTCTTGCGACTAGAGATGCGCTGACAATGCCAAATTAATGCTGCTTGTTTGGTTATACCTTATTTAGGGGGTCGTCATATAAATACTCTTAGATCCGTATGCACAAAAGAGTTAGACCGGGTCTAAAGCTAGACCTGGTCTAACTGGAATCTAGTTCCATCAGGAATGGTCCTTAACTATTATTTCTTTCCTAAAGTTACTAGCAAATTCTAAAGATTTTAATGCAATGTTCAAAATTAATACAAAATAACTTAAGCAAATGTAAAGGAAAAATGTCCTTACTCCTGGGATTAAATTCCACGTAGACTAAGTCTAATTTTAGACACGGTCTAACTCTTTTGTGCATACGGACCATATAATCCAAATGTATATGGGTCACCTCTATCCAATGATACTGTTGTGGTCACGGGTAATCAATTACCACCCCCTTTTATTTCTACTTAAGAGTTATGTTGATTACTATAAACATGTGATACCTGAATATCCATGTCTTAATTAACGGACACGTCACAAGGGAGCATTATCGTAACAGTGCAAAGCACTTTGCAAGTAGCTAACAATCTCCTGAAGGTCTCTTAACAATACAATGTTAACCTCATGGTCCACTCAGATTTCTTAGTAATAAAGGTAAATAAAGGATACCAGTGGTCCTCACATTATTCTACTCACCCACTTGCTCATGTTAGAAATGATGGTATCAGTGATTGGTTAATGACCTGACTACACTTATTTTTGAGGAGCCTTATTGGTCAAGTTCTTAGTTTATTTATTTAATTAATTTATTTATTTATTATGCTTTATCACTGCCTCATATACAATTACAATGATAAATATATTATATAAATATTGCACATACTAATAATCAAGACAAAGTAAAGAATAAAATACCAGCGAAAAGAATGGGACAAACAGGTGCAAAATCACCTCTAGGACCATCCCACCTTTCGATTTTTGAAAACAAATTATTGGGGAAAAAACCCCATCACAGCCCCATCCCAAATTAAATAAGCCTGCAATTCGAGCATCTGCAGTAAGAGCTCCAAGAGCATGGTTTCTATAGTTTACAGTGATCTAATAATAGATCACTGTAAACTTAGTGATCTAAGTTTACAGTGATCTATTATTTATCTTATAGGCCTAGTAGTATATAATTTTTGCCATTGCCTAAAGAGAGAGGGTAGATGAGTAGGAGAGATTCAGTTCAGTATTCTAAGCAGTACGCTTAGGCGTAGAACAGTTGTGATCTGACACCGATCTATAATACATGTATATTGCGCATATCTAATAAACCAGTAACTAACACAACTTGGAAGTTTTCTGTTCATATTGCTTGTGCCGCTTCATCTTACTTACATGATAACATTGTGAACCTCTATCCACGGTTTACAACAATACTAATTAAGTTAAGTACAAACATAAGTCATACAAATATTCGACTTCCATCGCTAAATATGACATGGAATGCCTGAATTTAATATAGTTTTGATAAAATAAAAAAGGTTAAGAGTTCATATCTCTTGGACAATTTCACAAGAGTTTTAGTCTAGAACGTGGCCTTTACCACAGAAACCAATGGTGGGTTTCATCATGTTTGATGGTCAGTCTTATGATAAAACGCAAGCAATTGGGTTATCTTGCAAAACCTAGACAATGTGATCTTCTCATTATGATTACTCACTTTGTCTGGGTAAATCATGGACGGTCTGTACCCCCGTTCCGTCTCCATTAGCTTTTAGGATCCTTGTATCCCACTCCGTGATATAGAGCTCACCGGTACGAATATCATGGGTGATACCCCGCGGTATGTCGCTCAACGTGATGATTTTGTTGAAATGCAACTGGTACTCCTGGTTGGTGGAATTCCAATCGGCTGAATAGACACCACCGTCTGATCCGTGCAAACATCCAACAAAAACTGAAGTAAAAATATCAATTAATTGATTAATGAATAAATGAATAGAAAAAAAAATAAAACAATTATAAACATACGTTAATAACGGGTGCATCGTTGCATTTAACGCAGTGGGTTACTAATCGCAAGTTCCTCCCCTCCCCGCCAGTTGCTCCCCACTCGAAACACACGTGCCCATATTGACTTGAATTTGACCAAACTTATTTTCTCCCAAAAGTGTTACGCTATGTAATTCCAACATTGTTATCCAATTTCTATGTTCATTCTGTAAACCGTGGAACTACTGAGCCGAATTTTATAACATATACTATGATATGAAGGGGGTTTTACAATCCTCCAAATTTTCAATTATAAACATCATTGTACCATTATATTTGATACTAATGTATGGCTAATGGGTCTCTATTATCCAGTGATACCAAAAACAATACAAACATTCCCCACATATTGTCGCTATAACGTCATAATGTCGCACACCCTTGCAAATTGGGAAATTCTGGCTTTGTACAAACGTATGGGCAACAATTTTTTTCGGCTAAAAATTCTACGAAGATGCGATTTTCACCGTATTTTCTCCTAAATATAAAAGAAAATTACTATTTCAAACTATCTACCACGTAAAAAATCAATATCTCTTGGAATTATTTAACCAGAACAAAATGAATTTTACTGTACAAACCTAGGGTGGGCCTACCCCCAGGGTCATTGTTGGTGGTCGGTTCCAACCTGCTGCGGTAAAACTTTTATCACTAAAATGAGCGCAAATGGCAAAAGATGAATATACGTTTTTAAAAGTCGTTTTGGTGTGAAAACGCGCATTTTTTTTATGATGGATGAAAACCCTTAATGGGGTCCCATTTTTAGTTCTAGGGATACACATTGTTGATATCAGAGACAATTTCTATAAAGATAGGAAGTGAAGTATAATGTTTTGTTTGACTTTCCCGATTCAACACCGACATTTTGAATTATGAATCCCAGATATCAGTTCCTGTCTTGATATAATTATTGCCGCTGTGGGCAATTATACTCTCAGTATATATAAATATCAAAGTAAGTTTGGTGTTATTTTAGCCAAATGAAGAACTTTTCCAAGCCGTTATTTTTTATCACCCACATACCTTTATCTGCTTGGCATAGGTACACATAAAGTAAAATACCGATTCCTACAAGTACCAGTCTCCGAAGGAACCACATCCATCTGATAGTCACGGGCTTATCCATTGTAGTTGCAATTTCCATCACTTTTCTTTATTCGTTAGAATCTGAGAACATGCCAAACAAGTTTGACCAACTGCCACAGGAAACAACCGAACTATCAAATACCACCAGCTCCTCTCATTATCGTTGTGATCGTGGGCTTGGTTTGTTAGCTGGTTACTATGGCGATGCAATAATATATATCTTAAAGCAATATAATATTTTCTTATCTATATCTCAAATGATGTGTGAATAATAATGAACGATGTAAACTCAGCTCATCATTAAGGTAAGTGGTTTTCAACACAGACATTCAGAAAAAAAAAAAAAAATTTGTATAAAATTATAATAATATCATCAATATGTATTGATACCACCAGTTCCTGCCTGTATTTATTTATTATACATAATACACCCGATAATACCCCCACACCCCTCAATGCAATCCCATTACACACCCACCCAACAACCCAGACCTTTTCCACATCCCCATTGCGCACCCACCCCTACCCACTCCACATCAACATTCAACAAACAACCCTAACTTAACTGCACACCACACACACAAGGTATGTGATACCTGAAAACAATCACTGCATGATCAAAAATTATAAAATATTGTCAACAGTTAGGCAAACCCCTTATCGCAACTTTTTCCGTGTGTTGAGCATATCTGCTTCCCTCAGTTTTCTGGGGTTTTTTTTTTTTTGGTTTTTTTTTCATTCTTGCTTCGTCATCAACATGTTTCTCCTTTTCCTCTTTAATTCTCATCTACTGCTTCTTCTAGACGTGGTAGAATATTGGTATTCAATTAATGTCATAGGCAGAATAGTAAAACACGGAATATTATATTATTTGGAAAATACATATCTAGAAATTAAGTAATATAACCATATGATCAGGTCTTGAGAGCCTGCATGATACATATCAATGTAATTAAGTATCTTGTAAACCTGCTCGATACGATAGATTGAGCAAATTGATGCGTTTTATATTATTTTATCTCTCGATCATTTGTTCGTATTCGTTTTAGTTTGAAATTACGTTAGCAACCATTATTTCATACATCGGGTATTAAGCCATGACACCCGCCATGACAACAGCTACTCTGCTAAATAATGACGTCAGTACCTTTTTTAAATTTATTTATTATAGCTTTATATACCAAACTGATCATCAACATGAAAGTTACAGTTATAGTTTATTTCAGCTTACTTTACTTATACTTATAAATACTTACTTGCTTATACATTCTTGCTTGCTTCCGCACATGTTTGCATAATTGCTTAATTCGTCGGCTGTATTCCATAGTGGCGTATAGTGATTTTTGGTCATTTTTTGAAAATTGGCACATATGTTTTTAATGATGTTCTCTTTCATTTTTTCTAAGTCTCATCAGTCATAATTAGCTAATTAATTAGTAATTAATTATTTAAATGTGGCGTATAGTTACAAAGTGACATTTTTTGTATTCCATAGTGGCGTATCGACCATACGCCACTTTTTATACACATTTTATAATTATGAAATATCGGCAAAATGAAAACATCGTATGTCATAGTGGCGTACACGTATCGGACCTATACGCCACTATGGAATACGAACGACGAAAAGTAACGCCATAGGGATTACACAGCGACCGAGGTGGCGTACGGTTAACGTTAGGTTAGGGTATTGCGTTTTGTTCGTTTTCCATAGTGACGTATAGTTTTATTTTCAGTTTGCCAGCAATAGTATGTATTTATTTTTTTGAAAAATATATAACAATAAAATCTATTTAGTTTACTACAGAAATTTCACATCATTTACAAAATATAATGAATGTCTGATTTACACAACTCGATTTTAAATTGGCATTTCTTCAAACCCGATTTTCTCGAAAAGTTGTTTATTCGCGGCGCCCCACTATACGCCACTATGGAATACAGACGACGAATTGCTTTACTTTTACTTCACCTTTATAATTTTGATAATTTTAATTGTATAGAATATAGGCGTAAATAGTATTGATATATTATGGTACCACTAACATACAAGAAAGTTGTGAAAATTGGTACAACACGACTTCCACAATAACTTCTGAGAACACCGTAAAACTCCCCTATCCATGCTATCTGGGATATATTTTTATACATGTTAATATACTGGCTGACAATAAAGAGCAGGAATGAAATATGACTCGAATGATGAAGCTTATAACGTTCAACGCATAGTTATATATATTTGATTCATGTGGTTCAGATCATAATATATTTCTATTTACATAGAACAGGTTGGCACGTTAATGCGTTATTTCATGTGTAAATGCGTTGTCGGGGAAACAATTCAGCTTTTTGATAATCGGCTGCTTCTTGTGTGTGGTGATACATCAATTATTTCTTTCTATGCCCCCCCCCCCCATTTTTTTCAAACACACTCTTTCTATCCCTTCAAGATATTATCGCAATCGGTTGATATGATTATTATTGAACTTTAAGCTTAGCTAAAGGTATATTAGCGATGGTATGTGAGGGGGGGCGGTGCGTGGTGGGTGTGTGAGGGGGGGGAGGATGGCGGGCTGTTGCAGCGTAGCTAAATGTATTATTAGGGATGGCATGTGGGTGTGGGGTGTGTGTGTGGCGGGGGGTATGGCGGGATGTTCTAGGGGTGTACTTGGGTATAGATAATTAAATAATATGACAAAACAACAGCAGATTCACGTCTCGTGTAATGTCGAGACCAAGGAGTCAATTCCAATGCTCTTGTTGCCAAAAGCAATTTACAATTTGTTGTATAATAACAATATAGACCTATAATAAGTGCGCAGACGTTCAATTATACGAGCGTTCGGGTAGGGGAGGGGTGAGGGTGAGGGGAGACGCGGGGTTGAGTGTGTGCCTGTATAGCTCAGTCATTATTTAAGGGGGTTAGTTACTTTTTTTGAGATGTTTATATTTCTATTGCCATGATCATGAACACAGAACAGGTTGGCACGTTAATGCGTTATATCATGTGTAAATGCGTTGTCGGGGAAACAATTCAGCTTTTTGATAATCGGCTGCTTGTTGTGTGTGGTGATACATCAATTATTTCTTTCTATGCCCCCCCCCCCATTTTTTTCAAACACACTCTTTCTATCCCTTCAAGATATTATCGCAATCGGTTGATTTGATTATTATTGAACTTTAAGCTTAGCTAAAGGTATATTAGCGATGGTATGTGAGGGGGGAGGTGTGTGGTGGGTGTGTGAGGGGGGGGAGAATGGCGGGATGTTGCAGCGTAGCTAAATGTATTAGGGATGGCATGTGGGTGTGGGGGTGTGTGTGTGGCACGGGGGGGTATGGCGGGATGTTCTAGGGGTGTACTTGGGTATAGATAATTGAATAATATGATAAAACGACAGCAGATTCACGTCTCGTGTAATCTCGAGACCAGTGAGTCAATTCCAATGCTCTTGTTACCAAAGGCAATTTACAATTTGTTGTATAACAACAATATACTTATATAGGCCTAATAATATAATAATATATAACAACAATATAGGCCTAATAATATTAGAAGTGCGCGGACGTTCAATTATACGAGGGTTCAATGTTCAATTTATTTCACCGAAAATACATAACATGATAAATGTACAAAACAGATCATTGATAGGAAACCAAAAGAGAGCAAAGCTCGTTAAAATTGGCCACCTTGACCTTCAGGGCTTGGGTAGGGGAGGGGTTAGGGGAGACGCGGGGTTGAGTGTGTGCCTATATAGCTCAGTCAAATTAGGAAAAGAAAGGTTTAACTCAGAAATAGTTGCAACAGAATCCATTTAATTCCCATTCATTTCAGAAAAGCATATTAAAGGAAGTCTCCGGCAATCACAACATTATTTTTCATATGTTAGAAAAATAATTATCAAGCACGAATCACGTGGTTTTATTTAAAACAAACTCATAGTGACCATAAAAACGAATAAAAACATCCGTTTCTCAGCACGTGATATTCAAAATTCCCGGGCGCCGAGTGCAATGACGTCCCAGTAATACAATGAAGGCTGACGACAATTCAATACAAATAACCATTACGTCAGTGCACTCAGACAATTTCGGCGCGGGAATTTTGAATACCGCGTGTTGAGAGCCGACTGTTTTTATTCGTTTTTATGGTCAATATGAGTTTGTTTTAAATAAAACAATGTGATTCGTGCTTGATAATTATTTTTCTAACATAAAGGCATAACGTCATGATTGCCGGAGTCCTCCTTTAAATGAACATCAAAACGTCCATGAAAATCCAAGGTGTGGAACAGTGCCTGATTTGCATATATCCAAAATGGCCGCTTATACAGGGGTGAAATTTCAAAGTTGCTCAAATCCTGTTAACCCACATTTATTGCTCTCACCTATAAGGATTAAGAACAAGTATAGTTTGACTTGTCTCCCATATGCAGTTCTAGGCAAAAAGGTCAAATGTCAAATTTTTTGGGCCTACATGCGTCGACAATTAATAAATGCTCTAACTTTAAAGGCCCATTCAGTGATTTGCTCATCGTAAAAATCATCAACATTCAGATTTCGGTACCTTTGTTATTGTCATATATGTGCTAACATTGCCTGCTGGTGGTTCAACCGAATGCCGTGTATTTAAGACAAAATAAGGCAGTTACGTGAGTCCGTAATTTACGGTATATACTGATTTAGCTACATGTATTTGAATGGGGCTTCAACTTCGTCAATACTGCTGTTTTCTTAATTTTTTGTCAAATTTTTCATTTCATTTTCCCCGAATTACAACCCGATCGGAGCAGCTTTAAATTTGACCTAACCTATGACCTCGGATGACCAAACTAATGCGAACTTGTTCTGTCTAGGGTGAAGTTGCACCCACCCACCAAGTTTAAGGAACGTGCGACCACTATTCTCCGAGAAAATAGGCGGACAGACAGACACCCCCCTCCATACACCCCAACCCCCACAAACACACACCGATGGACAGATAGACAGATGTGGCGTCTTATAATATATATCATGAAGGGGAGTACTTTATCACGGATAAGCGTTGCAGTGTGTGTTTTGATTTTAATGTCCTCCAGCACCAGACGGGGGAGGGGTATTCTTAAAGAGGGGTATATATAACATGTATCAATGAGGGCCTGCTTGAAGCAGTATAACCCTCAATAAAGAAAGAATAAATAAATAAAAATAAATTTGTCTTCCTATTCAAAACCATGTCATTCTTCCAGTCATTATATCAACATTTTCTATAAAAGAAACATACAAATTTTTAGGCGGCTTTTTCAAATGTCGAAAGGTAATAACAAAATATCCAGCATGCGTGTCTAGTGAGTTGGCCAAATTGTGAATAGAAAAGTGGAGTTGGGTGAGGTATGGGGGACTTTGAAGTAATTTATATAATACTTAAAAGTAATATTAGAAAGTTTGTTTGAACCGAAAAAGGGGAATTGAAAAACGCACAAATCAACCTTGATTTAAGTTAAAATCCATTACAGAAGTGATGTCTTTATTGGGCATATTGTGCTCTCATTTAAAATACATGGTGTTTCGTAGACAAAATATAGTGTGGCATTTATCGGCACTTTCAACAATTGGAAAGTTCAACTTGGTTTTTACACAAATATCGATTCTTTGGCATATTGCACTTTCTGGGACTAACCCTGCGTTACTATGTAGAAATGTTGAACCGACGTTTGTTCCAGGTTTTCGTCCCCATTTGTCAATTTTCGTCCCGTTTGTAGTCAATTTAATGACATTATTTCCTTTGTCGGACATATTTTATCCTTGTAAATTGCTGCGGAGAACGACAAGCGTGACGTTCGTGTCTAATAGACGCTCGCAGAAACGTCAAGATATATCTCAGCGATTTTACTTGTCCTCTGAGACATTCAGTTCTCTTCACTCTTATGATCATCTTTGCGTGGGGAACTAATTCGTCTTATTGACGTCTTCCGTAGCGGAAGATGCCGCTGGAAATTGCATCCGCTGTGGAAGACACTGCGGTAAATTAGCGTCAGTCTGCGTCCGTCGAAACGCTTTAAAGCGTCGGACCATGTCATTGAGTATGCATAACAAACGACATAAGTGTGGCTCATCATTAGGGTGAGTGGTGTTGAACACTAACTTTATGAAAACAACTAAATAAATAAAGTCGTAGAAATTATACGTTATTATTAACAACATGCATAGTGTATAACGTCGGGTATAACACTCGCTCTCGTATTTAGCTAATATTATCTCATACGCACATACCCCCCCCCAAACTAACCCCCACCCACATCTACGTCCACAAGGCTGGGGATACCTGATACCCTCTACTTCTGGAGTAGAAGACTGTTAAAAATATGTTAAGATGAGAAAAACTCCTTTGTTTTTATCTATGTGTTTTTGTTAATATTCTGGGTTTTTTCTCCTTCATCAATATAATTATCTTCTTTAGTTTATTTGCGGCATCTTCTTGTTCATGTCATATTTTCTGCTTCATCTACGGCTACATTTGTAATTTATAGTAAGAATAGTAATGGATTTTCTATCATTTAGAAATATAAAATTATTATCTAGAAATTATGGGCATATGACCCTATGATCAGGCGAGTTTAATACAATGAACAATGACTTACGATAGATTGAACACATTGATGCGTTTTTAATAAAAATTGAATTTTTTAACATCTGTATAATTTTTTTTTTTTTTTATCAGTTATTATTCGCAATACCTTAGCAACCATTTCGTACATCGGGAATTCGAACATGGCATCTGTCATGACAACCGCTCCTGTGCGGAATCCTGACGTCAGTACTTTTATTAGCTTACAAAACAGACCACTAACGTGAAAAAATAGAATTAGTCACTCACTCACTCACCCCCTCACTCACTCACTCACACCCCCTCACTCACTCACCCTCTCACTCACTCACTCACTCACTCACTCACTCATCACTCACTCACTCACTCACTCACTCACTCACTTATCACTCACTCACTTATCACTCACTCACTCACTTATCACTCACTCACTCACTCACTCACTCACTCACTTATTTATACTTACTATATGACTTACTCACCTACTTATTTTATGCATAATTAATGAATTAACATCCCCCACACACACCCGCTCACCCCACACTCACGCTCGCCACCCACACCAACCCCCACCTCCAACCCACACATAAAATACTCAGCATTGCTTTTATTTTATGTTATTTTAATTATGTCATTTCAAACATTTTACAATTCAGTTGTATATTTTTACCAATATGATTTCATTAATTAACTGGTTCTTTTATATTCATCAGCTTTACACAACTGTGCTGAAAAAATACATGTCAAGAAACGTCGATTCCAGCGAAAGCGGGACAACATTCTGTCTTTGTGAACTTTACACTGTAAAATATCGTCAATAAAAGAAATCACGTCATTGATGGAGCATATCATTTTATGATCTTGATTTCAATCTAGACATCGTTGCTTCTAAATCCACCAATATTTATAATTAACACAAAACATTAATAACTCTTGTATATCTGGTCTAATATTTACAGCAATTTAACGTTTAACTTGTTGTGATGGTCACAACAGACTTTTGTATTTCGTGTTACCAAGGGGTGTAAGATGAACATAATTAAGTAAACCCACTAAACGATCATTACTAGTATATTAATGCAATTATTTTTTTTTCTATTTGGACTATTGCCTTATAAAATGTGATGTGGTCTGTGAAAACCCTTCGCAATGTCGCATTATCCAATTTGTTTTACTTTTATACGTATAATAAAGGCTAAAACTATTTCTTCATTTTTTCGATAATTGTTTGGTCATAAAACGACATAAAAAGTTTTAAATGTCTATGTTTTATGTCTACACAACTCAAAAATTAAACATTTCACCATGTGAAGTTTTTTCACATATCACATCACAAATGTACATACGGTATTCAAGGAATTAAAACATTAACAACAACTACAACAGTAGCAAGGGCGTTATTTATTAATTCATATTCTAAATAATTATAATGATGCAAATAAAGCTTCGTTTTTATAATAGTTTTGATAATTTGTTTTTTGTTAACTATTCCAAAAATTCTTAGACAATATACAGCATCTTAATCCGAAGGCATTTTATGTCATAAAAATGTTGATCAATACTCCACACTCTATACATTATTGTTACCTTTACAAATGTTTATTGGTCACAGATTACAAGTTTCATATTTACTTATTTATTGCTATTTATATGTATACAGGGTAAAGCTGAATTTATACTCGATCGCTTTTGCAGAACAGCGATCCGTTTTCAGATCATTAATCACTACAAGTCGCTGCAAATCGCTGAGGCAAAAGCGAACGCTTTTGCGAGTTGAAGAAATCTCAATTCCCGAGCGATGTCGCTTGTCACGTGAATGCATCAACCAATCATTTCCAACAACTGGATATATTATTATATTAATTAATAGTGCACCTTTCTCGGTCAATATCTTCCGGAGCAATAAATATTGGCACTAATTATTGTTATAAATTGTATTTTTGTTGCCTTTTTATTTAGGATACTTTCATTGTCGTCAGCAATCGCTATCGCCGTGATAAGTATACCTATAATACAAACGCGCCGATTGATGAATCGCAAAACTTGGCGGTTGCCCATCGCTGGTCAGAAGCGATACATGTCAATCGCTCATCGATCTAGTATAAATTCAGCTTTACCTAACAGATAAGTTTTACTATTAGAGTGGCCTGTGTCATAAAATACTATTTTACATAACATGTGAGGAAAATGCACGTATTAAAATAATTACAAACAACCAGAATAGAAGCAAACATCAAATATATCAAATTTATCAAGCTCGTTAAAAGTCATACAAGTAGCTCACTATTAACATTTCTCATATCGTCACTGGGTTGTATAAACCTCATATGTAAATTAAAATGCAAAACCTCATAATGTACAAAGAGAGCCCAATGACAAAAACTCATAATATACAAAGTGAGCCCAATGACAAAAACTCATAATGTACAAAGTGCGCCCCAATGACAAAACCTGTTAATGTACAAAGTGAGCCCCAATGACAAAACCTCATAATGTACAAAGTGGGCCCCTATGACAAAACCTCATAATGTACAAAGTGAGCCCTAATGACAAAACCTCATAATGTACAAAGTGAGCCCTAATGACAAAAACTCATAATGTACAAAGTGAGCCCCAAAGACAAAACCTCATAATGTACAAAGTGAGCCCCAATGACAAAACCTCATAATGTACAAAGTGAGCCCAATGACAAAACCTCATAATGTACCAAAGTGAGCCCCAATGACAAAACCTCATAATGTACAAAGTGAGCCCCAATGACAAAACCTCATAATGTACAAAGTGAGCCCTAATGACAAAAACTCATAATGTACAAAGTGAGCCCCAAAGACAAAACCTCATAATGTACAAAGTGAGCCCCAATGACAAAACCTCATAATGTACAAAGTGAGCCCAATGACAAAACCTCATAATGTACAAAGTGAGCCCCAATGACAAAACCTCATAATGTACAAAGTGAGCCCCAATGACAAAACCTCATAATGTACAAAGTGAGCCCAATGACAAAACCTCATAATGTACAAAGTGAGCCCCAATGACAAAAACTCATAATGTACAAAGTGAGCCCCAAAGACAAAAACTCATAGTGTACAAAGTGAACCCCAATGACAAAACCTCAAAATGTACAAAGTGCGCCCTAATGACAAAAACTCATAATGTACAAAGTGAGCCCCAAAGACAAAACCTCATAATGTACAAAGTGAGCCCCAATGACAAAACCTCATAATGTATAAAGTGAGCCCCAATGACAAAAACTCATAATGTACTAAGTGATCCCGATTGAAAATATCTCATAATGTACAAAGTGAGCCCAATGACAAAAACTCATAATGTACAAAGTGAGCCCCAAAGACAAAAACTCATAGTGTACAAAGTGAACCCCAATGACAAAACCTCAAAATGTACAAAGTGCGCCCTAATGACAAAAACTCATAATGTACAAAGTGAGCCCCAAAGACAAAACCTCATAATGTACAAAGTGAGCCCCAATGACAAAACCTCATAATGTATCAAGTGAGCCCCAATGACAAAAACTCATAATGTACTAAGTGATCCCGATTGAAAATATCTCATAATGTACAAAGTGAGTCCAATGACAAAAACTCATAATGTACAAAGTGAGCCCCAAAGACAAAAACTCATAGTGTACAAAGTGAACCCCAATGACAAAACCTCAAAATGTACAAAGTGCGCCCTAATGACAAAAACTCATAATGTACAAAGTGAGCCCCAAAGACAAAACCTCATAATGTACAAAGTGAGCCCCAATGACAAAACCTCATAATGTATCAAGTGAGCCCCAATGACAAAAACTCATAATGTATAAAGTGAGCCCCAATGACAAAAACTCATAATGTACTAAGTGATCCCGATTGAAAATATCTCATAATGTACAAAGTGAGCCCAATGACAAAAACTCATAATGTACAAAGTGAGCCCCAAAGACAAAAACTCATAGTGTACAAAGTGAACCCCAATGACAAAACCTCAAAATGTACAAAGTGCGCCCTAATGACAAAAACTCATAATGTACAAAGTGAGCCCCAAAGACAAAACCTCATAATGTACAAAGTGAGCCCCAATGACAAAACCTCATAATGTATCAAGTGAGCCCCAATGACAAAAACTCATAATGTACTAAGTGATCCCGATTGAAAATATCTCATAATGTACAAAGTGAGCCCAATGACAAAAACTCATAATGTACAAAGTGAGCCCCAAAGACAAAAACTCATAGTGTACAAAGTGAACCCCAATGACAAAACCTCAAAATGTACAAAGTGCGCCCTAATGACAAAAACTCATAATGTACAAAGTGAGCCCCAAAGACAAAACCTCATAATGTACAAAGTGAGCCCCAATGACAAAACCTCATAATGTATCAAGTGAGCCCCAATGACAAAAACTCATAATGTACTAAGTGATCCCGATTGAAAATATCTCATAATGTACAAAGTGAGCCCAATGACAAAACCTCATAATATACAAAGTAAGCCCCAATGACAAAACATCATAATGCACAAAGTGAGCCCAATGACAAAACCTCATAATGTACAAAGTGAACCCCAATGGCAAAACCTCACAGTGCACAAAGTGAACTCCAATGACAAAAACTCATAATATACAAAGTGAGCCCAATGACAAAAACTCATAATGTATAAAGTGCGCCCCAATGACAAAACCTGTTAATGTACAAAGTGAGCCCCAATGACAAAACCTCATAATGTACAAAGTGAGCCCCAATGACAAAACCTCATAGTGTACAAAGTGAACCCCAATGACAATACCTCATAATGTACAAAGTGCGCCCCAATGACAAAAACTCATAATGTACAAAGTGAGCCCCAAAGACAAAACCCTATAATGTACAAAGTGAACCCCAATGACAAAAACTCATAATGTACAAAGTGAGCCCCAAAGACAAAACCTCATAATGTACAAAGTGAGCCCCAATGACAAAACCTCATAATGTATAAAGTGAGCCCCAATGACAAAAACTCATAATGTACTAAGTGAGCCCGATTGAAAATATCTCATAATGTACAAAGTGAGCCCAATGACAAAACCTCATAATATACAAAGTAAGCCCCAATGACAACACCTCATAATATACCAAGTGAGCCCCAATGACAAAACCTCATAATGTACAAAGTGAGCCCCAAAGACAAAAACTCATAATGTACTTAAGTGAGCCCCAATGACAAAAACTCATAATGTACAAAGTGAGCCCCAATGACAAAACCTCACAATGTACAAAGTGGGCCCCTATGACAAAACCTCATAATGTACAAAGTGAGCCCAAATGACAAAAACTCATCATGCACAAACTGAGCCCCAATGACGAAACCTCATAATGTACCAAGTGAGCCCCAATTACAAAACCTCATAGTGTACAAAGTGAGCCCCAATGACAAAAACTCATAATGTACAAAGTGAGCCCAATGACAAAACCTCATAATGTACAAAGTGCGCCCCAATGACAAAACCTCATAATGTACAAAGTGAGCCCAAATGACAAAAACTCATAATGCACAAACTGAGCCCCAATGAAGAAACCTCATAATGTACCAAGTGAGCCCCAATTACAAAACCTCATAGTGTACAAAGTGAGCCCCAATGACAAAACCTCATAATGTACAAAGTGAGCCCAATGACAAAACCTCATAGTGTACAAAGTGAACCCCAATGACAAAAACTCATAATGCACAAAGTAAGCCCCAATGACAAAAACTCATAATGTACCAAGTGAGCCCCAATGACAAAACCTCATAATGTACAAAGTGCGCCCCAATGACAAAACCTCATAATGTACAAAGTGTGCCCCAATGACAAAAACTCAATATGTACAAAGTGAGCCCCAATGACAAAACCTCATAATGTACAAAGTGAGCCCCAATGACAAAACCTCATAATGTACAAAGTGTTCATGCCCCAATGACAAAAACTCAATATGTACAAAGTGAGCCCCAATGACAAAACCTCATAATGTACAAAGTGAGCACCAATGACAAAACCTCATAATGCACAAAGTGCGCCCCAATGACAAAACCTCATAATGTACAAAGTGCGCCCCAATGACAAAAACTCATAATGTACAAAGTGCGCCCCAATGACAAAAACTCATAATGTACCAAGTGAGCCCCAATGACAAAACCTCATAATGTACAAAGTGCGCCCCAATGACAAAACCTCATAATGTACAAAGTGAGCCCCAATGACAAAACCTCATAATGTACAAAGTGCGCCCTAATGACAAAACCTCATAATGTACAAAGTGCGCCCCAATGACAAAACCTCATAATGTACAAAGTGCGCCCCAATGACAAAACCTCATAATGTACAAAGTGCGCCCCAATGACAAAACCTCATAATGTACAAAGTGCGCCCCAATGACAAAACCTCATAATGTACAAAGTGCGCCCCAATGACAAAAACTCATAATGTATTTAAGTGAGCCCCAATGACAAAAACTCATAATATACTAAGTGAGCCCGATTGACAAAACCTCATAATGTACAAAGTGAGCCCAAATGACAAAAACTCATAATGCACAAAGTGAGCCCCAATGCTGAAACCTCATAATGTACCAAGTGAGCCCCAATTACAAAACCTCATAGTGTACAAAGTGAGCCCCAATGACAAAACCTCATAATGCACAAAGTGAGCCCAATGACAAAACCTCATAATGTACAAAGTGCGCCCCATAATGACAAAACCTCATAATGTACAAAGTGAGCCCCAATTACAAAACCTCATAATGTACCAAGTGAGCCCCAATGACAAAAACTCATAATGTACAAAGTGAACCCCAATGACAAAACCTCATAATGTACAAAGTGCGCCCCAATGACAAAAACTCATAATGTACAAAGTGAGCCCCAAAGACAAAACCTCATAGTGTACAAAGTGAGCCCCAATGACAAAACCTCATAATGCACAAAGTGAGCCCAATGACAAAACCTCATAATGTACAAAGTGCGCCCCAATGACAAAACCTCATAATATACAAAGTGCGCCCCAATGACAAAAACTCATAATGTACAAAGTGAACCCCAATGACAAAAACTCATAATGTACAAAGTGCGCCCCAATGACAAAACCTCATAATATACAAAGTGCGCCCCAATGACAAAAACTCATAATGTACAAAGTGAGCCCCAATGACAAAACCTCATAATGTACAAAGTTCGCCCCAATGACAAAAACTCATAATGTACAAAGTGAACCCCAATGACAAAAACTCATAATGTACAAAGTGAGCCCCAAAGACAAAACCTCATAATGTACAAAGTGAGCCCAATGACAAAACCTCATAATGTATAAAGTGAGCCCCAATGACAAAACCTCATAGTGTACAAAGTGCGCCCCAATGACAAAAACTCATAATGTACAAAGTGCGCCCCAATGACAAAAACTCATAATGTACAAAGTGCGCCCCAATGACAAAAACTCATAATGTACTAAGTGAGCCCGATTGACAATATCTCATAATGTATAAAGTGAGCCCCAATGACAAAACCTCATAATGTACAAAGTGAGCCCCAATGACAATACCTCACAATGTACAAAGTGGGCCCTATGACAAAACCTCATAATGTACAAAGTGAACCCAAATGACAAAAACTCATAATGCACAAAGTGAGCCCCAATGACGAAACCCCAGAATGTACCAAGTGAGCCCCGATTACAAAACCTCATAGTGTACAAAGTGAGCCCCAATGACAAAACCTCATAATGCACAAAGTAAGCCCAATGACAAAACTCATAATGTACAAGGTGAGCCCCAATGACAAAACCTCATAATGTACAAAGTGCGCCCCAATAACAATACCTCACAATGTACAAAGTGGGCCCCAATGACAAAACCTCATAATGTACAAAGTGAGCCCCAATGACAAAAACTCAATATGTACAAAGTGAGCCCTAATGACAAAAACTCATAATGCACAAAGTGAGCCCAATGACAAAACCTCATAATGTAGAAAGTGAGCTCCAATGACAAAACCTCATAATGTACAAAGTGAGCCCCAATGACAAAACCTCATAATGCACAAAGTGTGCCCCAATGACAAAACCTCATAATGTACAAAGTGAGCCCCAATGACAAAACCTCATAATGTACAAAGTGGGCCCCAATGACAAAACCCCAGAATGTACCAAGTGAGCCCCGATTACAAAACCTCATAGTGTACAAAGTGAGCCCCAATGACAAAACCTCATAATGCACAAAGTGAGCCCAATGACAAAACTCATAATGTACAAGGTGAGCCCCAATGACAAAACCTCATAATGTACAAAGTGCGCCCCAATGACAAAAACTCATAATGTACAAAGTGAGCCCCAATGACAAAAACTCATAATGTACAAAGTGCGCCCCAATAACAAAACCTGATAATGCACAAAGTGAGCCCCAATGACAAAAACTCATAATGTACAAAGTGAGCCCAATGACAAAACTCATAATGTACAAAGTGAGCCCCAATGACAAAACCTCATAATGCACAAAGTGAGCCCCAATGACAAAACCTCATAATGTACAAAGTGAGCCCCAATGACAAAACCTCATAATGTACAAAGTGCGCCCCAATGACAAAACCTCATAATGTACAAAGTGCGCCCCAATAACAAAACCTGATAATGCACAAAGGGAGCCCCAATGACAAAACCTCATAATGCACAAAGTGTGCCCCAATGACAAAACCTCATAATGTACAAAGTGAACCCCAATGACAATACCTCACAATGTACAAAGTGGGCCCCAATGACAAAACCCCAGAATGTACCAACTGAGCCCCGATTACAAAACCTCATAGTGTACAAAGTGAGCCCCAATGACAAAACCTCATAATGTACAAAGTGCGCCCCAATGACAAAACCTGATAATGTACCAAGTGAGCCCCAATGACAAAACCTCATAGTGTAGAAAGTGAGCCCCAATGACAAAACCTCATAATGTTCAAAGTGAGCCCCAATGACAAAACATCATAATGTACAAAGTGAGCCCCAATGACAAAACCTCATATTATACACAGTGAGCCCAAATGACAAAACCTCTAAGTGTACAAAGTGAGCCCCCAATGACAAAACCTCATAATGCACAAAGTGAGCCCCAATGACAAAACCTCACAATGCACGAAGTGAGCCCCAATGACCAAACATCATAATGTACAAAGTGAGCTCCAATGACAAAACCTCATAGTGTACAAAGTGAGCCCAATGACAAAACCACATAATGTACTAAGTCAGCCCCAAAGACAAAACCTCATAATGCACAAAGTGAGCCCCAATGACAAAACCTCACAATGCACGAAGTGAGCCCCAATGACAAAACATCATAATGTACAAAGTGAGCTCCAATGAAAAAACATCATAATGTACAAAGTGAACCCCAATAACAAAACCTCACAATGCACGAAGTGAGCCCCAATGACAAAACATCATAATGTACAAAGTGAGCTCCAATGACAAAACCTCATAATGTACAAAGTGAGCCCAATGACAAAACCTCATAATGCACAAAATGAGCTCCAATGACAAAACCTCATAATGTACAAAGTGAGCCCCCAATGACAAAACCTCATAATGCACAAAGTGAGCCCAATGACAAAACCTCACAATGCACGAAGTGAGCCCCAATGACAAAACATCATAATGTACAAAGTGAGCTCCAATGAAAAAACATCATAATATACAAAGTGAACCCCAAATAACAAAACCTCATAGTGTACAAAGTGAACACCAATGACAAAACCTCATAATGTACAAAGTTGTCCCCATGACAAAACTTCATAATGTACTAAGTAAGTCCAATTGACAAAACCTCATAATGTACAAAGTGAACCCCAATGACAAAAACTCATAATGTACAAAGTGCGCCCCAATGACAAAACCTCATAATGTACAAAGTGAGCCCAATGACAAAACATCATAATGCACAAAGTGAGCCCCAATGACAAAACCTGATAGTGTACAAAGTGAGCCCCAATGACAAAACCTCATAATGTACAAAGTGAACACCAATGACAAAACCTCATAATGTACAAAGTTGTCCCCATGACAAAACTTCATAATGTGCTAAGTAAGCCCGATTGACAAAACCTCATAATGTACAAAGTGAACCCCAATGACAAAAACTCATAATGTACAAAGTGAGCCCAATGACAAAAACTCATAATGTACAAAGTGCGCCCCAATGACAAAACCTGATAATGCACAAAGTGAGCCCCAATGACAAAACCTCACAATGCACGAAGTGATGACAAAACATCATAATGCACAAAGTGAGCCCCAGTGACAAAACCTCATAGTGTACAAAGTGAACCCCAATGACAAAAACTCATAATGTACAAAGTGAGCCCAATGACAAAAACTCATAATGTACAAAGTAAGCCCCAATGACAAAACCTCATAGTGTACAAAGTGAGCCCCAATGACAAAACCTCATAGTGTACAAAGTGCGCCCCAATAACAAAAACTCATAATGTACAAAGTGCGCCCCAATGACAAAACCTCATAATGCACAAAGTGAGCCCAATGACAACACCTCACAATGTACAAAGTGAGCCCAATGACAAAAACTCATAATGTACAAAGTGCGCCCCAATGACAAAACCTCATAATGTACAAAGTGCGCCCCAATGACAAAACCTCATAATGTACAAAGTGCGCCCCAATGACAAAACCTCATAATGTACAAAGTGCGCCCCAATGACAAAACCTCATAATGTACAAAGTGAGCCTCAATGACAAAACCTCAAAGTGTACAAAGTGCGCCCCAATGACAAAACCTCATAATGTACAAAGTGCGCCCCATGACAAAACCTCATAATGTACAAAGTGCGCCCCAATGACAAAACCTCATAATGTACAAAGTGAGCCTCAATGACAAAAACTCATAATGTACAAAGTGCGCCCCAATGACAAAACCTCATAATGTACAAAGTGTGCGCCAATGACAAAACCTCATAATGTACAAAGTGCGCCCCAATTACAAAACCTCATAATGTACAAAGTGAGCCTCAATGACAAAACCTCATAATGTACAAAGTGCGCCCCAATGACAAAACCTCATAATGTACAAAGTGCGCCCCAATGACAAAACCTCATAATGTACAAAGTGAGCCCCAATGACAAAACCTCAAAGTGTACAAAGTGAGCCCCAATGACAAAAACTCATAATGTACTAAGTGAGCCCCAATGACAAAACCTGTAACGATTTTGTGTAGGCAAAATTTTGCATTTATGAGGTTCTAATTTTGGGGCCATTTTTATATTTGACATTTTTGTATTTGACAATAAAGGGCAGCACCAACGTCATTAAAGATCATCAGTAGTGTTTTGTCATTAATAGTTGCGTTATTAGTAACCATTAGTATCGTTGTTGGTGTTATTAGTTGAGTTATTATCATTATTTATGTAATATTGGATGGCATTGGGGTTGTATTAGAATATCATTCATGGCAAGTGCAGTATATTCTCATACAACCCGAAATAAAGAAATTCCAAAATTATTATTATTATATAATATGAAGGTTTTTTCTATGCGTTTTGAGTACCAAATTATCAAACTAAACATGTTGGTACCATTTGAAATCCAGTCGTTTAGTGTGATAATTTTCATCATGTTTGCCGGTGGTACAAAACAACAAACTGCGTAACTGCGCCTGCTTTGGTCTCTCCGCACGCGATGTATGTCGCGTAATGCGCTACGAGTTGCGAGCGGCAACTCAAAATGTTCGCGACCGTGCAGTATTAAAGAATTGTAGTATAGCTAAAAGCTTCGTATTATACAATAATGCTATATATTGGTGTCATCTGGAACAATATTACCAATATTAGTCGCATTATCTGCATCATCCACAGTGTTAATAGTTATTGTGTTATCAGTAGCGTTTGTTGTGGTCTCATGCCAGTAGTATAATTGAATATATGAATACAAAACCCACCCAAGTCCATACTGTGGCCAAATTGAGTTAAGCATGGGAAATTGTTGCTATACATAGGCCTGTCATATGTATGAAAAAACTCAAATTCATCCTCCGTGTCTATTGAGCATGTGAAAAATAGCATGTATGAAAGAACCACCCAAGTCCATGATTTGAGTCTTGTAACACATTGATTGAAATCCAATATGTATAAAAATCCGCTTGTAACACATTCATTGCTGGAGAGTGACTTTTGGAGAAAAAATGGGTTTAATCAAGGAAAGTGTGTGGTTTATATTACATGGCAGAATGCTTATCAACATTATACGTACATGTGTGCTTTATTTTGTATTATCTTACTAGTGGTAATCTCATTCCAACATTGTTGCCTTTGTATATGATTAAAAAAACCACCCAAGTCCAGAATTTAAAATGAACCCCACGAAGTCCCTGAAATGTTAATCTTCATACTTAATACAGTTTAGCCCACTCATTTGCAAGTAAAACTTACCATATTGACCAGGTAAATATAACTGAAGAAATTAAAATGATACACAAGTTTTTCTCTCAAAATCACTTCCCATGGACTTGGGTGGGTTTTGTATTCATGTATTCAATTGTTCAAGAAATAAAGAAACGACGATCCAAAACTCCAAGGAAGGTGCCAATATAAAAGGGAACTAGCGCTGTGCTTCCATTGATTAGCACGTTAAAACTACGGTGGAAATACCGTGACGTCGGTACTTGTGCTCGTGGGTTCAATCCCAGGCTGCGGAGATTCGCCGGGGTAGTAAAAACGTCTTGATGTATTTAGAAACATTATGTAGATTTAAATATTCGGAGGGGACATTAAGAAGTCGGTCCCGTGGACAAAGATTCATACCTATAAACGTGTACCGCCGTCGGTTTCAAAAAGAGTGCAGTGGTCACCCTGACTGTCCAATTCCATCGTTGTGCTGTTTGGATGTTTTCAATGAGTGTTATCTTCGTTTAATCGCTTTTAATGGGGTTTAAGTCCTGCAAAGGTCGTGGTGAATTCTAATAGAGATAACTGCATCATGACCTATAAACGTGTACCGACGTCGGTTTCAAAAAGAGGAAAGTGGTCACCCTGACTGTCCAATTCCACCCTGGTGCTGCAGCACACCGTCATCATCCCTATATCTTCGTGTTAAAAATTGCCGTGATAGTACGATGAATCCTCACGTTTTTCAACAACTACGCATGGTGAATTTGTTCGAGATAGCCCGTGCGACTCAGGCTAACCATACAATTTGAGATTTTGAGAGCCGGCCACACTGTTTCTATTCTATGTTTTACGATTTTCGCATGATCAATATATGGCTGGCCGTAACCGCCACAACGTGGAGCTGCTACGCGTAGCTTACTTTTCGCTTCGCGGAGCTAAATTGACCAATCATGTTAGATCTTTTCATTACCCGGAGCCAGTGGATGCATCCTCGTTCCAGAGAGAGAAAACTCTTGCCAAAATTAATGTTTACTATGGGGATTTTAAATGAATCGATTGTAAATAAACCACGACCAGTTGTACAGGATCAATACCATTGTTTGATTAGTGTATAGTCAATGTTACCTTGCATGCATGTGTCATGTGTGTGGCGTGTTTGTTTGTTTGTTTGTCTACTGTGTCAGGTACTGATACTCTCATACTATCACGGTGATCATATTGTTGAATGTTGTTGACTTTAAAATAATCATGATGCAGTCATGTCTACAGTAGAACTCACCACGACCTTTGAAGGACTTAAACCCTAATAAAAGCTATTAAACCAAGATAACACTCAATGAAAACAGCTCAACTATGTTACATCAGATCTTCTCTGGTTAAATACACACTGCACTTGTGTCTGTTTTACCTGTGCAATGAGCAATGAGCTGGTATTATAGTTTCAGTTGGGTGAACGATTATAAAGCGAACGCAAGGTAACAATACTGTGGGCTTTTGTTTACGAAATGAGACAATAGTCTGCTTATTGTTAACCAGCGTTCTTGAAAATGAGAAGCTTAATGACTTAACACGGTTTAGAAATAATTTCTTCATATTTTTTGGTGTTATCTGTCGTTTACATATCCTTCCTAAAACACTAAAGTACCAATATTTCCAAACACCTAAATTAGCTAAAAATTTAGGACATGTTATATACAAAACTATATTTTCTAGAATTTCAGAGAATACTTTAAATATTGGCCGGTTATTTATTTTTTACACAGTGACGTCAACTAGGCAATGGCCTATACTTCTAACATACACTATTTGTAGAGGTCACGCGTCAATGGTGAGCGCACTGAGTATTGTGTATAGGAAAACGGACAGTAACTACAGTATGTATGGCCTACTACTAGTATATAAAGTAAATCCGAACTGGTTTGCAGTTTGCTGAAGGTCGAATTCCGCAGGGACACCGCGCAAGTTATACAAATTAGCTCCCGGCGATACACTGCAGATCGCAGAACTGTGTGCATAGTTTACCACCACTCTGCCTAGCTATATAGTTATGTACAATACTGTATGAGTTTCTTATGAGTGCATGTCCATCTTAATAATAAGTCAGTTCGTACTTTTCATAAACTACTTTTTGAATCATAACTTTCGTGACCGAGGATATCTTGCAACTACGTGACGCTCGTCTGGCAAATTCTTAATGAATAAATTCGCTTCACGTAATGAGTAAGTCGTACTTAATTAGTCAGTTTTACCTCCGAGTAATGAAAAACTCTAACATGATCATGATTGGTCAATTTGGCTCCACGGAGCAAAAAGTCAGCTACGCGTAGCAGCTCCACGTTGTGGCGGTTGCGGCCTACCATATCAGTATCCCATATATCCCAGATATTTCTATTGCAAGAAAATTTTATTTGTTGTCAGGTTTTATCTTAAATACACTAACTGGAAATTAAATACACTAATTAGTGAGGACCGGTATTTTGCTGTGGATATGTTTAACTGCAATTTGCGGGTAAAAATTTGAAATCCTGAGTAAAAATTTTGATCATATTCAACTCTTTGAGAAAAAATTTAATAAAAGAATGCATGTAAAATCCAGCTGCAATACAATGTACATTATTGACACACTATCACTCTCTTTATCTACGGCAATAATAGAATATCGATTTCAATCGAATTGAATACGATGCTCAGTTTTGAGTTTGTAGTTGACTACTAAGCGACCTAAGCGATCGATTGCTAGCCAATCAGATAGAATTCCTTTTCTTGCGTTCGGTGAAATACCAGTCGCCCGTCGCTCACCAACGGAGTATTAAATTTATATTTATCGTATACGAAGTCGACACACTGTGCTGTATACAAATACAAACATGAGGATGCCCGTTGTCTATGCCTACTTATTTCGATAACCACTATAAATAGCGGAGCTCTGAATCTAGGTCCATATCGCTATGTCTGTATGTTATTATTGTTATTATCAGCAGCATTTTTGCAGCTTTTTTCTGTCATCAGTTTCATTATTGCTGATATTAGTAGCGTCATCGATATATTAGTTGAGCTAATGACGTCAATGCCGTATTTATTGGCGTTGTCACTATTGTTATTTTTAGTCAACATATTCGCCATGGGCATTATTTATGTCAATAGCAGCAACATTGTCACAATTAGTCGTGCGAGTGGGACCTTAAGAGTCGATTTTAGTGTTATCTTTAGTGTTACTTTTAGTCTCCTCAGTGGTGCCATCGGCATCGTTATTGGTGACATCAATACTATTATTGTCGTTATTAGTCGTGCGATTGGCGTCTTCAGTATCGATAGTAGTGTTATCTTTAGTGTTAATATTGGTCGCATCAGTGGCGCCATCGACATCGTTATTGGTGATATCAATAGTATTATTGTCGTTATTAGTCCAAAAATTCTTAGACAATATACAGGAGTATTATCTTTGATCATAGAACTTTGTCCATGATATAGACTTTTGTCAATGTGCTTTAATTTTCCTATATTGCTGGTGCTTTTCCTTTAAATTAATATTGTTGTACATTATAATAGCTAATAACCTATCTAATATCAGATTTAGTTGTACAAGTTCAGAATTTTACTCACGTTTTAGACGTTTCATTTCTCAGTGGCTCCATAGGCATCGTTATTGGTGACATTAGTAGCATTATTGTCCTTATTAGTCGCGATACTTGCGTCATGAGCACTGTCATTAGTGGCATTTGTAATGTTGACGAGTCTATTGTTAGCGGCACCAGAAAAACTGGTCGATCCTTGCTCGGGGTCATCATTAGCCGTTCTTGCCCCTTTGTTCTGTTTGCTCGCGACATTTCACTGGCCATTGTCTGCCAAATGTAATAGAAAGATAACAATCAATTCAGTGACATGAAATGTAATTAAATATCCCCACACACACCACACACAAACACACCCCTACCCACCCCACCGACCCACACACACCATATACCCTTTGCGCAACTTTACGAGAGGACAAGCAAGAGGAACATATGTCTTGGTGCAGTATTTTACCATCAGGTGAGATGAAGAAAAATGACTTGTTCTGGGTCCAATACCTACCCGTGGTACATCTTCTACTTTGTTCTTTAGCAGACGCCGCCACTGCTTTAGAATGCTGTTGCGAACCTAAAGATGAAAAAACCACGAAAGAGCATCAGTATACTAGAAAAATGTTACTTGCTCTCAGTACAAGGGAAAAGTTACGTTATTTTGTAAGACTTTGAGTTTGTTGCATTTGTTGTTGTGTTTTAAATTCTAGATATTGGCATCGTAGGCATATAAACCACGGTAAAATACAATATATATATAATACAAGCGGAGCATAGTAATGCAATAAATACGCAACAATGAAAAAGACGAATAAAATGATGAGAAACCAATATTATTATGGTTGGGACAATTGCCAGATACCTCAGCAAATCGGCAAGCCATTATCGCTGCAAAATAGTGCGAGCGCGCTGCTTCCAGATAATATTTGAGCCAATAGCGATCGCCTTACACCGCCTATTTGAAAAGCCAAGGATTTTTAGTCCGGAGGTGACTTTGTTGTGAACACTTCCGAGACTACCCGTCGTTTTATCTTTTCAGTTTCTGTTTCCGTAATCGTAATAGTTTTTGTAAGTCATTGTTATTCTGAAGTGGTAGTCTCCCAGGTGTAACCAATCTTTTATTCTAGCCTTTTGTTAGTTACTGAAAATTTGAAGCTCGTGAATTTCAGTTTTCGTTTTGGTAAGTTATATTGATTTTTTACATAAAATCTTGAGATGTGCGGTTGGGTGCTAATCTAGACAAAATAAGAGTCTAAATTTTACGGTCCTAAATTCACGGTAAATTGTACGGCTTCAATTGACTTGTGTTTGGTGTATATGCACTTACGCCTAGACGTAAGTGGCTCCTAAAAATAGTCTTGCATTGAAATATATACTAACCATATTGCCAAGTTATAAGCAAATGTTTTTCATATTGGCGATGAAACGAGCGTCTAAAATAGTCAAATATCTCCCAATGAGGCGCGTACAAATGGTGATTTGGTAATCATGTTTTATATTGAAATGCAAATACAAAAGAATTGCACTGGAGCAAAGATAATGTATTCTATTCATTCGTACCAATGGTAAGCTAATCTGATAATTGGCTGGGTCTATATGTAAGGCTCGGGTTTATTTTAAATGTTATTTTTGCAGAGCTTATTTTCAGTCATGGATCATATTGATCAATTTCGCAACGGATGGAGAAGGAGGGAGGGAGGGAAGGAGGGAGGGAAATACTTGAAACTGAACAAGTGAGAGTGGGAGGGGTGAGGAAGAAAGTGAGGAGAGGGAGAGACTGAAAGACTAGAAAGAGAAGAACTCGAGAGGAGAGAGTAGGGACTGGGGAGGGAGTGGGGAGACTGATCATGGGGGGGGGGGCAGGAGGAAGCAAAATAGGGAGATAGACATTGATGGAAGGGCGACACTGTGGCCAATGGCCATGCACAAGTGCTTTGGGGTTCGACAGGCTCATAAGCGGACCTTTTGTGATTTTAGGGCTTATTTGCAACGTTTTTACAGAAAAAAGTGGACTTTGTCATTCGGATTGGCATGCATTTTGTCAAATCAATGTAGATCAATTTACCAAGAGGGCGCTAGGCCATTAAAAACACTGGTGTTAACATAACCTTGCTCTCCCGATTTTATTGACATAAGCAATCACCTCTATTGAAATAAGCTGATTGGTACTTCAGAGTTAACAATGAAATCAGATTACAGTAACTTACTGAATCCCTTGCGTTTTCGTATCTGAACAAAAGACTTACGGAAACTGAAAAGATAAAAAGACCCTACCTATAATAATGACAATTGTTTTGCATGAATACGGTGTGTCCAGGGTGATGTGCTCATTGAGCGGTTGGTATACATTGAATTTGGTGTTATAACATATGTGTTAACAAAAGCATCAAATGGGCAAGATATTTCAACAATAAAAGCTTGCATGGTCTGACGATCACAAATAAAGAGGTCGGGTTTTCTGTGATGGATGTATTGGAAATCAGATTGAGTACCAAGAAAGTCGCCTGTTATGGGTTGGTCACTGAAAATATCAAACTGGGGGTGTAGTTTCATAATTTCCTCCCTAATAAGAGCCACAATACGGTCGTGTCTGGCAACATAAATGTTTCTGAAATGCATACAACCATTCATGATGTGGGATACAGTATCAGCCGGGTTATTACAAATACGACATGTTTTTGTGTACGTGTTGGGGTAGTATTTGTGCAGGAGAGAATTACACTCTAAAAGTTGTAGGCGTGATTTGAATATGAAACGAACAAGATTATCATCTAAAGCCAGATTTGACAAATACTTTGAAGACAAAACCTTATCGCACTTAGTTCTGAATACTCTGCCTTGTGATCCCAGGTTGCTGAGCCTGTTTATGCGTTTATTGGTATGAGTCTGTTTGAGGTGGGTGGAAAGAGCAGTATGTGACCGAAAAACTAATTGAACGTCATCCTGTTCAGACACAAATGCATACACATCATTATGAAACTCTAACTTCAGCTTCTCGCGCATACATAGCTCATTTAACTCAACCCAAATGGATTTAGGCCAGTTGACCTTACCCTTTTTGACTATTCTGCCCTCTCCATCCACTTCACAATTCCCAAACAAAGCAACATCAGGATCATCCTCAGTATGAAAAATCGCTTTTCTTTTTGTCATATGCAGCTGAAAGGACGATCGAGCACTGTACTTTGTTTGGGGATCATCAGAATTTAGACATTGTAATAAAAAAGACACCTTTTTAGCAACGTACATTGTTAAAGGACTTAAGATTCCTAACTCCCCTTTGCAAGCAGGAATAAACATGATATCCCTATTGGATGAATTGTTTAAATTAAACCATTCGCATACATACATACATACCTACATACAAACAATTTTTATAAGGCGCTCCTTACAGAGCGATCAGAGCGCACATAAAAAAGAGGAAACAAAAATAAAACGAAAAAAATATCAATATTCTGGATACAAATGACACTTAAGTATTTTTTTTTTTGAAAGAGTGAAGTGATGAAGTCTCCCTGATGTTACGTGGGAGGCTGTTCCACAATGAAGGTTCCGCAACACAAAACGATTTTGTCCTACAAAACGATCTTGTCCTACAACCAGTTGAAGGTATTTCTCTATGAGAGAGTAAAACACATAAATATTGGGGGGCATTACCTTGTAAACATTTATAGACATACATGCAAATCTTGAACTTGATTCTATCACGGATAGGCAACCAATGGAGGTTATGCATTAGAGGCGATGGGCTTTCACGTCTACCAACTGAGTGAATCAGCTTGACAGCTTTATGCTGAAGTGATTGCAAGCGGTCAAGATCTCTAGCATTCATAGCATATGAAACTTGGACAACACCTACCAATAAATATTTTTATGTGTGGAACAACGATTAGTCCTTGCTCCCCACATAGATGCAATCATATAGACCGTTTTCACCTCTGTCCACTGCCTCTTTATTTCTTTTTTGAACCTTTATTCCTCGCACAGTTTTGCCTTTGGTTAATATTTAAATCTCGCGCGTGTGACGGTTGGCTGGTTAACATTTAAATCTCGCGCTCCATGATCAGATTTGTATTCGGTCTTTTGGTGAAAAACAAGTCATCATCAAACTATGACTGATTGTGTATAGCCTATATATATGAATAGGGTATAGTGATGATGAGGTGGAGAGTGTTTGTTAATGGGGGGGGGGCGGTGGGAAGGAAGCTTTTTCCCAAAATATGATCATCTAGGATCATCAGTAGGACCTATATCTTTCTAATCGTGTATAAAACTGATTGATATCTCTCATCTGTATTTTATTTGCATGATTAACAACAGAAATCAAACTTTATCCATAATAAGCAAACAAAATACAAAACAAAGGCAATTCAGATTCTTTATTTTAAAACAAAGGGGGGGGGGGGTTGAACAGGACGCCGCCGCGAGTCGTTCACAATAAAATTTGTTATTGAAACAATGCGCCAAGTTTATACACGATATATCATGGCCGACTGCTATCCTAAATTGATGTAATACAAATATTTGGGTGAAAATGCACGCATGTTATGCTCAAATTTTAGGTTTTTAAAGATCTATAGTGGCATTACACTTCTGGCCATTTGCATCCCTGTGAGTTGAAACGATATCAGACAGTGTCTGACACGATTTCAATTTTGATTTTCCATTTTCTTTTTAAAGTAATTGCTTTTGAAAGTATCTTCTATTTGCTTCTATGGAGGGGGGGGGGGGTGAATAACTTAATTCTAGAGACAATTTTAATATCTCTTTTCTTTCAACACTTATCCTTATCACTTATCCTTATAATAATCAACTTTCGCACTTTCGATAAGTTGGTTGACCAAATTCTTCTGATCAATATACGCTTGTTTGTCTTCCAAGCAGTCACTCTTTCGTCATTTGCGTTCTAATTTTCTGTGAAGCTGTCGATGCTCATGAATACTACTATTATACCATGGATAATGTGGTCTAATTGTACGAGTTTTAATTGTTTCAGGTGCATGGTGATCTAATACAGCTTGCATTTTAGAGTTAAAATTTGCAATCAGCAAATCAGGTGAAAGCTCACTAGAGAGATTACCAAGTTCACTCTTTACATCTTTTATGTATTTCTCATGATCGATGCTCTTAAAATTACGGTACGTTACAGTCTTTTTTTGTAAGAGATGGTTTCTTTTGGTTTATGAGGAAGTTTACCATAAAATGGTCCGAGCGAATGTTGTTTTGAACACGGCAGGAGTGAATTAAATTGTCGTCGGGTCTTGATATTACAAGGTCCAAGATATGTCCGGATATATGTGTTGGCTCGGTGACATGTGAGGTGGGTGGAAAGAGCAGTATGTGACCGAAAAACTAATTGAACGTCATCCTGTTCAGACACAAATGCATACACATCATTATGAAACTCTAACTTCAGCTTCTCGCGCATACATAGCTCATTTAACTCAACCCAAATGGATTTAGGCCAGTTGGATTGTCTGTAGATGGTAGCAATGGCGGTGAGTTAGGTGCGGGATTGTAACTTTTTTTTTTTTTTTTAGATAATTTGGATAATTTGTGTGTTGTAGTATAGGGTGAAAAATCTGCTATTTTAGATAGTTACAAGGTTGTTTTTGGCTATTTGGCTATTTTTGTGGATCATAATATCTCATATTATCTAAAATATCTGATATTTGTATATTAGGGACTTAGCAAATTTTTTGTGCAATTTTTTACTTAGTAAGTGATGGATATTAAGATATTATAGGCTATTTAGCTATTATCTAAATTAGCCAAAATATCTGCTAATTTGGATATTAGCTACAATATCCGATATTTCAGATATTTGTATATTCGGAACTTAAAAATTTTTATTGATATTTTTTACTTAGTAAGTGATGAATATTAAGATATTATCAGCTATTTAGCTATTATCTAAATTAGCCAAAATATCTGCTAATTTGGATATTAGCTACAATATCCGCTATATCAGATATTTGTATATTAGAACTTATAAAATTTTAATTGAATTTTTTTTTACTTAGTAATTGATGGATATTAAGATATTATCAGCTATTTAGCTATTATCTAAATTAGCCAAAATATCTGCTAATTTTGATATTAGCTACAATATCCGCTATATCAGATATTTGTATATTAGGAACTTATAAAATTATAATTGAAATTTTTTGACTTAGTAAGTGATGGATATTAAGATATTAGCAGCTATTTAGCTATTATCTAAATTAGCCAAAATATCTGCTAATTTGGATATTAGCTACAATATCCGCTATATCAGATATTTGTATATTAGGAACTTATAAAATTATAATTGAAATTTTTTGACTTAGTAAGTGATGGATATTAAGATATTAGCAGCTATTTAGCTATTATCTAAATTAGCCAAAATATCTGCTAATTTGGATATTAGCTACAATATCCGCTATATCAGATATTTGTATATTAGGAACTTATAAAATTATAATTGAAATTTTTTGACTTAGTAAGTGATGGATATTAAGATATTAGCAGCTATTTAGCTATTATCTAAATTAGCCAAAATATCTGCTAATTTGGATATTAGCTAAAATATCCGCTATATCAGATATTTGTATATTAGGAACTTATAAAAAAATTTTATTGAAATTTTTTTAACGTAGTAAGTGATGGATATTAAGATATTATCGGCTATTTAGCTATTATCTAAATTAGCCAAAATATCTGCTAATTTGGATATTAGCTAAAATATCCGCTATATCAGATATTTGTATATTAGGGACTTACAAAAAAAAAAAAAGATTTTGAAATTTTTGTACTTAGTAAGTGATGGATATTAAGCTATTAGCGGCTATTTAGCTATTATCTAAATTAGCCAAAATATCTGCTAATTTGGATATTAGCTAAAATATCCGCTATATCAGATAATATGTATATTAGGAACTTATAAAATTTTAATTGAAATTTTTTGACTTAGTAAGTGATGGATATTAAGATATTATCAGCTATTTAGCTATTATCTAAATTAGCCAAAATATCTGCTAATTTGGATATTAGCTAAAATATCCGCTATATCAGATATTTGGATATTAGGAACTTGTAAAAAATTTTTTATTGATTTTTTTTACTTAGTAAGTGATGGATATTAAGATATTATCAGATATTTAGCTATTATCTAAATTAGCCAAAATATCTGCTAATTTAGATATTATCTGAAATATCCGCTATATCAGATATTTGGATATTAGGAACTTATAAAAAATTTTATTGAATTTTTTTATTTAGTAGGGCCTAAGTGATGGATATTAAGATATTATCAGATATTTAGCTATTATCTAAAATAGCCAAAATATCTGCTAATTAATATTATCTCAAGAACGACGCATACATCATGCATGTTGTGTTAGTTCATAAAAGATGTGAAATTAATATGCCTGAGAACCATTTAATGAACAGCCTAGAATGATGGATCATGCATGTTGTCTTCTAGTTCATAATAGTATAATCCTAAACGATGGATATAGTTGAAAAAGACTTTTAAAGAACGACGCATATTGTATGTGAATGTATTAATGTAGTTATATATACATACAGCCTGTCTCAAAAAAAATTGTGCAAGTGAAAAGCGCCCTCTTTGGCAATTACAAAATTACTGTTGTGATATAATGTTTACATCAATGTCACGGGCGCAGTCTTAGCTCTCAAATGCCGTTTGTTCTGTTCAATTTGCTTGTTCCAATTTCGAGATATATCATATATTTATTTAACAACGAAAGGGTAAAATCACAATTGTGCCACTTTTACTAGGGAAGAGAGCTGTAAATCAATGATAGCTGATGTTGATGCGTCTAATGTACTCCCCCTTTCGGGGCGCACGCATTATACGCATCAACATCAGCACTATTTTGTCTAATATCTCTCCCAACAAGTAATTGCGTTCATTAACCTATAACATGTATAAGTGCGCAATATTTGCTTGTCTTTTAACATGTCTTAAGTGACTAACAGAGGCGGATTTAAGGAAAAGGGCCCTGTCAGCAAAATATCCCGGGGGCCCAATAGTAAAGAGTTGACTCGGAGCGTTCCTGATTTTTTTTTCGTCGGGAGGAGGGCAAGAAAAAATGGACGGTGAGCATTAGTTCGGCGCAATGTTATGAGATATGTGCGCGTAGTGCGCAAATATACATTTCTTTTCATACTATTTGAAGTAAAAGTTGATGTACATTTGGTAAATTTCTCGCGAAGCGCGCGAAAATTTCCAAATTCACAATATTCTATACCCAAATCGTGAGAGTTTAAACGGTAGGTACTAAAGAACAAGGAATATTTCCTTTTCTGTTTTTGCTTGATAGTCAAGCAAGCAAAATCCCAGATTAAGGTCCAGAATCAGTTTTAATATCATAATAAATCTGACCTCAGGGAATAGGAAGCTAATACGTTAGTACATGTACGCGTGAATTTTGACATTAGGGGGATGGGGTTGGAAAAATTCTGAAATCCAGGACATTTTGGCGAGAAAACAATTTTATGGTACAAATGCGCGCGAAAAATTTTGCCATTTTGAAACTAAACTGTTAAAACATAGTGCACAAGCGGGATTTATCCCCCATCCCCAATATACCCCACCGGATCTACGCCTATGCACCTTAGTCTGTTTTAGCCCAAAATGAAGGTGAATTTTGCTATAGGGCCAGTGCGCGCTTCCCTATTTTGGCCCAAAAACATGGTGTTTAGGTCTAAAAAGGAAGATGCACAGGGCAATTTTGGGGGCCCTGGGCCCATCTGGTCCTGTAGCCCATAATATTTGACATTATGGGGCTCATGTACCCATGAAAGGTACACTGCCCAAGTGCTGGGTGTACCAACTCAGAACCATGAACTGTTATATTTTGCTTTAAATTACTTTTTTTAAACATTTAGGCCCTGGGGCAGAGGGCCGCAAATGTTAAACTTAAAACAAAGGGCCAAGTGGGCCAATAATAGTTGACATTTGGAGCTCTCATGTACCCATAAATAGTAATTGAGAAACGAATGGTCCTTTGTATTGACATTTGGGCCCCCGGGAACTCTTGATTTTGGATATCTGCTGGGCCAAAATTGGCCAAATTAAGAGGAAAGACCTTTAGGCCGCCGTCCACATACGGGGTCCTTTGTAGTTTTAGAGCCAGCTTTGATGATACCCTTATATCTAACATCTAACATTGGGGGCCCTGGGCCCATACTAGATGACCTACTTGTATTGTGAGAAATTGTATTCCCGAATATTAAATTTGGCCCCTGGGGCCCTTGATCTTTGACCTCTTGCTGGGTCCAAAACGGGCAAAATGAAACTTTGTAAGAATCATAAATAGGCCTACTGGCATAAATAGAATGTCCTCTTGCATGCACGGGCATATATATAACCTTTTCAGTACTATTCTACCAACCGCACCTTTGAACCTTGTAGAAAACAATTTAAAAAGCAAAAAAAAAAAAAAAAAAAAAAAAAAAGCAGGGGGCCCTTTGGCCAAAATAACAAGGGGGGCCTTGTCAGCACTTGCTGACAGCTTAAATCCGCCACTAGTGACTAAGAGAACAATATTTACCATGATAAAATCATTGACATGCACATGTAAAACAGCAGTATGTGAAATCCATTTTTACAACAGAATGTGAAATATTTATTTATCTTTTAATCTCTTTCAAGTGGAAAAAGAGAATCATCATTCCTGCATCATGATAAAACAGTAAAAACAGTAAAAACTCTTTGTATTGTGTATTGTGTATTCTTTTGATTTCATGAAGGAACTCTTGATAAACTTGATGCTATCACTGTTACATGTAAAGCCCTCTTCCATAGTAAAAGTGGCACAATTGTGATTTTACCCTTTCGTCTGTAACTAAACATATCTCGAGATTAAAACAAGCAAATTGAACAGAACAAACGGCATCTGAGAGCTAAGACTACATCCTTGACGTTGATGTAAGCATTATTTCACAACGGTATTTTCTAATTGCCAGAGGGGGCGCTTTTCACTTGCACAATTTTTTTTTGAGACAGGCTGTACATGTAGTTGTATGATGATTTCTCATGATGTGTTTTAGTTCATAATCCTAAACGATGGATATAGTTGTAAAAGACTTTTAAAGAACGACGCATATTATAGTATACATTAAAGTTGCATATGCATCAAGTTTCCTAAATCATGTATACTGCTGTAAAATCATACTGCAGTTACTGTCCGTTTTCCTATACACAATACACAGTGCTTTACCATTGACGCGTGACCTCTACAAATAGCCTACGTTAAAAGTATGGGGATTTGCCTAGTTAACGTCGCTGTGTGAAAAATAACCGGCCAATATTAAAAGTACTCTTCTACAGTTCTAGAAAATATAGTTTTGTAACATGTCCTAAATTTTTAGCTAATTTAGATGTTTGGAAATATGCGTACTTTGGTGTTTTAGTGTATGTTATAGGTAATCATGATGCAGTCATGGTCCATGGCAAAGGCGATTCGACCTTTGTGGCATTAAACCCAGTTAACAGGAAATTAATCCAGTAAATCGATTCAGTAAAGCAAATAAGCTCATGCATTCGATCACTAACGGCAACAAGCTTCGGTCGATTACCCCAGCTGCAGCGTGTGTAAACTCTAATTTGCATAGAGGCTGTACGTGAAATTATTGATTGGCTCCAAACAAAGGATTTGAACCGGTGCACGTAATCATGGCGCAGTGCAGTCCATTCAATCAAATGTTGTCATCAACCTATTTGATCGCAGTGCATTGTTATGTGTGTGAGACGAACTGTCGCGGTTGATTGCAATCAAACAAACGATGTCTTATGTATTACTTTGTTCCGTGATGAAAATCGTGATGTTTTATTCAATCACTCTTGAAAAATGTATTTCTTTTGTAGGCCTATTACTTTGTTTTGTGATGAAAATTGTGATGTTTTATTTCATCACGCTTTAAAACAAACGATTTCTCATGTATTACTTTGTTTCGTGATGACAATTTTGATGTTTTATTTCATCACTCACGAAAAATTGATTTCTTATGTATTACTTTGTTTCGGGATGAAAATCGTGATGTTTTATTTCATCATCACGCTCTAAAACAAACGATTTCTTATGCATTATATTTGTTTTGTGATGAAAATCGTGATGTTTTATTTCATCACGCTCTAAACAATAATTATAGTTACATGCATTTCAAGAAAAAATCTTATTAAAACGGTAGGCCCTATGTTGTTTAGAAAAATGTAGAAAGTGATGATGATGATGATGTCGATGATGATGATGATGATGATGATGATGATGATGATGATGATGATGATGATGATGATGTCTCCAAAAGTGTCCCGGTTTGTTTTTCTTGCCCTAAATCGTGCGTATCTATTAATAAGGCACTTCAATAATCAATAATCAGTCCCGTGAGGGCCTCCACTAACTAGCTACTAACTTGGGTTTATGGGCGCTGATATTTCATGTTCACTGTCACTTATTTATCAGAAAAGTGCGACCATTTGTCAATCACCTACAGTACCCAATTTCGGCATAATATATAAGAAACTCATCATGATGATTGCCAGAGAATAGTTAAAATGTAGCTAGTACCGTTTTTTGTGGCATCCTTCAGAAGTGAGCGGTCCGATACCAATATTTTCGGTCAAATCTCCATTCAATTAACACGGGGAGTTGGCTAGCTATGCCTTGCCCTCACTCATATTTTACAAAAGTGCGACTATTTCTGAACATCTAACCTAGCTGTAATTTTAGGTCATGTTAGAGAAATATATTTGCTAGAAGTTTGGAGAATAGCTAACATATTGGCTGGTTATTTTTCACACAGTGATGTTAACTAGGCAAGTGCCCATTCTTCCAACGTAGATCATTTGTAGGGGTCACGCGTCAATGGTGAGAGCACTGTGTATTGTGTATAGGAAAACGGACAGTAACTGCAGTATGTAATACATTGCCTAGTTAACGTCGCTGTGTGAAAAATAACCGGCCAGTATTAAAAGTACTCTTCTAAAATTCTAGAAAATATAGTTTTGTAACATGTCCTAAATTTTTAGCTAATTTAGATGTTTGGAAATATGCATACTTTGGTGTTTTAGGAAGGATATGTAAACGACAGATAACACCAAAAAATATGAAGAAATTATTTCCAAACCGTGTTAAGTCTGCAAACCACCATGCTTCTCATTTTCAAGAACGCTGGTTAACAATAAGCACGTATTGTCTCATTTCGTAAACAAAGACCACACAGAATTGTTCTCTAGCGCTCGCTTTATAATCGTTCACCCAACTGAAACTATAATCCCAGCGCATTACTCCATTGTACGTGTAAAGCAGAAACATATGTTGTGTGTATTTAACCAGAGAAGATATGATTTAATCAGTTGAGCTGTTTTCAATGAGTGTTATCTTGGTTTAATAGCTTTTAATGGGGTTTAAGTCCTACAAAGGTCGAGGTGAATTCTACTGTAGACATGACTGCATCATGTATTGTAAAGAACGACGCATACACCTGTACACTAGTGAAATTGCATATTGAACAATATTATGAACAGCCTACATCATGCATGTTGTGTTTTAGTTCATAATGCTACACGATGGATATAGTTGGTAACAAACGACGCATACATCATGCATGTTGTGTTAGTTCATAAAAGATGTGAAATTAATATGCCTGAGAACCATTTAATGAACAGCCTAGAATGGATAATGCATGTTGTCTTCTAATTCATAGTATAATCCTAAACGATGGATATAGTTGGAAAAGACTTTTAAAGAACGACGCATATTGTATGTGAATGTATTAATGTAGTTATATATACATACATGTAGTTGTATGATGATTTCTCATGATGTGTTTTAGTTCATAATCCTAAACGATGGATATAGTTGTAAAAAACTTTTAAAGAACGACGCATATTATAGTATACATTAAAGTTGCATATGCATCAAGTTTCCTAAATCATGTATACTGCTGTAAAATATTGTAAAGAACGACGCATACACCTGTACACTAGTGAAATTGCATATTGAACAATATTATGAACAGCCTACATCGTGCATGTTGTGTTTTAGTTCATAATGCTACACGATGGATATAGTTGGTAAAGAATTATAAAGAACGACGCATACATCATGCATGTTGTGTTAGTTCATAAAAGATGTGAAATTAATATGCCTGAGAACCATTTAATGAACAGCCTAGAATGGATAATGCATGTTGTCTTCTATATATAGGGTGCACAACTTATAAGTTCCCCCCTACATATTTTTTAAAATAAATCGAAAACTATTTGACGAAATGCAAACCTGTAAAATGATATGGGTAGCCTTATTTGTTTTACACATGTGGACCAAATTTTAGCGTCACACGTCATTGCGTTCAGTCACAATGGTTCATTATGTAAAAAAGGAGACCGTTTTAAACAGTGTTAAAAGTTGCATCTGAGTCCATAGGACTCAATTCTCAAACAATGGGCTATTCCAGATAAATGCTGCCCACCCCCCATAGAGGAACTCGGATTTCCAGGTTTTTTTTATATGATTATGGACTGGAATTCCAGGTTTTTTTCCTACTGTACACAGGATTTCCAGGTAATTTTAAGTCATTACACAATTTACCAAGCGTGGGACCCATAGAGGATATCGGATTTCCAGGGTTTTTTTAACAAAATTATGGACAGGAATTCCAGTCTTTTCCCCTACTGAAGCAGGATTTCCAGCTAATTTCAGTCATTACACAATTTACCAAACGTGGGACCCATAGAGGATATCAGAAATCCGGGGTTTTTTCACATGATTATGGACTGGAATTCCAGTTTTTCCCCTACTGTACAACATGATTTTCATGTAATATTAAGCGAAATTACAAAATTGTAGACAGGAATTCCAGTCTTTTCTCTAATACTGTACCAGGATTTCTAGGTATACTAGTAATTTAAAGTCATTGTACAACTTACCAACTGTGGAACCCATATTCAACCCATATGGAGGAAATAGTGGGAAATCCAGATTTTTCCCTAACTTTTAATACCAAACATGAGGCCCATAGAGGAGTAGCAAATCCACCCCGGACTTTCCAGCTTTGACGTCATGAAATCTAGATTTTTACACACCTTTTTCAGAACTAAAACACCAAGTTTATTAGAGATCACTCCGAAATAACTTTTTTTTTGTAGGCTAATGTTGTCACCCAAAATATTACGGCATTTTTTTATTCTTTCAAAAACCGAACTTTAAAAAAACCCTGATGTTACCAATATATAAGATTCTTTGCCCTTCTTTAACTCATTTAATTTTCAAAATGATATACTTGTATGTACTTTGGATTACTAGCAGCTGGCTCATGGGGGGGGCAATATGAGACCTTGTACAAGGCGCGAAACGCTAAGGGTGGGTGCTGGAGGGGCGAAGAAGGTTTTGAAATCGGCATGAAGTACGAGGGCCGGTCAAAAAGTTCGTAGAACTCGGTATGCTATTTTGTCGCACGGTATTGAATTTGGTCTCATTTGAAAGCTTGTTCCTTCAAAACATTAGGCCTACTGCAAAGATATAACATTTTTGCATCACTGTATAGGGGCAGGATACTCTTCAGAGGAAGCCTACCTCCATGAATTCACAGGTATTATCAGAAGTGAATACTAGTACAGGGTCATCATGGAAATTTCTCCCGACGGTGGTGAAAACTCAAATAAAGTTTAACAATGTACAGTTGTTGTAAATGGTAATGAAGTCCTTGGTATTCAACATCAACAAAATGGTTCTTAGAGTTCAAGAATGGAATGAGCGTCCTTGAAGATCATCCAATGTCCAAAAGACGTCACCACTGATGATACACATGTACGCTCTGGTACAGTGGCATTAATAATGAATAAAGAGCCAAATAAGAAAGATGAGATAGCCACAAAATATGACAACTCTGATGAATGTGTTTTCAATATTAATCCATTAACATTTGGGTATTCCAGGGTGTCTTCTAGATAGGGTCCGGAATCTTCTTGTACAAAATTGATACCAGTTGACATATTGAGGGCACGGTGGCTCAGTGGTTACGGCCTTGGACTCATAATCTGAGAGCTTGCTCGACGTGCGCGGGTTCGATTCCCCGTCCCACCACCGTGTTGTGCCCTTGGGCAAGGCGCTTTGCCTCGCTTGCCTCACCCCACCCAGGTGCAATGGGAAGCTGTTAGGGGTAGTCACAGTCGTTGTACTGATGGACCCTGCGCCACTTGTAGGCTGCAAACGTGGTTCCGACATATTCTAATGACGGCGGAATAAATGTAAAGCGCTTAGAGGCTGTTTACGGCATAAAGCGCTATATAAATGTCTACATTTATTTTATTTTATTTATTTATTCTGGTCCACACCTTTTATATACCAAGGCAAGTTTAATCCATATGTGGCTAAAGGTGATAAGACATACATTAATCACTGGAATTATGAGTGAATTTAGTGGAAGCACCTGGATCTCACACCCCTAAGAAGATCATCACTCGGTTACCGTAGTGCAAGGTCTTCATCGCTGTTTCTGAGATCCAGGGATAGTCTTGATGACACTCATTTGCCAAATGAAAGTACAATCATAGGCATATATCATACAATTTTAATAGCAATATTGAGGCAAGCCATCATGTGAAGAAGGTTGATGGTAGGAATGTGGCTGTTCTCGGATTGTGTCCTGTACGCTATTCATAGTTTGTCTAGCTGCCATTCACGACAGAGGGGCCAGTTAATTAAACTAACTATATCGTGGTTCAGGCATGGCCTTCAGTTAGTGAAACCTATTTTGGAATTTTAAGTCCTACATTTGTACCTTCATAATACCAGGTTTGCTGGTGATCAATGCTGGTGAGCCTTCACTGAGATGAAGAGTGGCTCAAGGAGTTATCGTAAAACTTCCATTTTGTTGCCATAGAAGGTTTGAAGAACAATTGCGACGGGTACATTAAGGTACGTATTGACCATGCTCAAGAGAGATAGAAATAATTTGGCTAGTACTCTTTCAAGTACCTTGTTCTACGAACTTATTGACCGCCCCTATCTTAAATTATGTGAATTATAGGCCTACCTATTAAAATTTGGAATTTTACCTTAAAATTTGGAATTTTACATTAAAATTGCTTTAAATTAATTTACTTTAAATTGGGGCCCTAATGGTAGGCTACTTTGGGGCTGAGACGAATTCGTTTCGGCTTGGGGCCTACCAAAATTCTTCCAGTTCCAGAGCCAGCACTGGCTGATCATGTTTAAAAAATCTATCATTATTTATATCACGGCCCTATGCCACCCCCCCACCATAGTGGGCAAATACAATTTATTCTAAAATGTCTGGAATTCCACAGCATACTTGAGGAAGAAACCTGGATTTCCGACCCTGTTTTGTTCATGAAAATTCTGGAATTTCATGGAGGGGTATAGAGGTTGGAGTTTTTCAATTGCCTAACAAATTTTACGGCCCCATTTTGCAAATATAGTTACTAACATGGAGGAACGAGGTAATCATGTTGCTTTCTCAATGCATTGCAATATTTTGTTAAACCGGGTCTTTAGGTCCATGAACTGTAACGTTTCGAACTGTAAACGGATTGGGTTGTGAAACTCAGTTTTTGCTTCAGTTCTTTCAAAATTCATTAGGACAAAATTGCTTAATTATGTCCTTAACTATGTTCTATTTAATACTGTTCTTTCTGTCTTGAGCCATTTTTTTTCTACCTTTCATCTCGAATATTGTTTTATTGTCAATGGATAATTTGATATGCATAAGAATTCAAACTTTCTTACTTTGGTTTGAGCTTAGACTAAAATACCTAAAGCCTCAAATCTTGTTTTTATATTAAATATAAAACCGTATTTTAATGAAATAAATATATTACATAATATATAGGCTACATGATAAATACATGAAGCCACAGCAAGTAAAACGAGTCCGATCATTTCGGGCCGATGGTGCTTATGCTAATTGCGGCAGTACCTTGTACTACGCAGGTGCTCCTTTGTAAAAAGGGAATTCCCTGATGGGGACGGTCAAAAAGCTTACATATTCTTTGGGGACGTATGAATAAAACACGATACATGATAAGAGTCATAATACTCCGAAAGCCATGAGTGTTTCCACTGAATATTTTGTTGTTTTAAAACTGGATTTACGTTTTCCAAACTAGTTCTCAAGCTTGCTTTTGGGAGAGTACATGTATTAAATATATCTGAAATAGAAGATGTGAGACTGACTTTTACATGTAGTACACATACGAGGGGTGGTCAAAAGTTCGTAGAACAAGGTACTTGAAAGAGTAGGCCTACTAGCCAAATTCTTTCTATGTCAATCTTAAACGTGGTCGGCATTGCATACCTAAATGCACCTGTCGCAATATTTCTTGAAACCTTCTATATCAACAAAACGGAAGTTTTCCGATTGCTCCATGAACCACTCTTCAGTGAAGGCTCACCAGCATTGATCACCAGCAAACCTGGTATTATGAAGGTAGGTCTTAAAATTCTAAAATAGGTTTCACTAACTAGAGACCCTGGCTGGACCACAATATGGTTGATTTATAGTTAGTCGTGAATGGCAGCTTGGCAAACTGAGAATTGGGTACAGGACACAATAGTCTCATTCCTACCACCAACCTTCTTCACATGATGGCTTGCCTCAATTTTACTATCAAAATTGTATGATATAGATGCCCATGATTGTACTTTCATTTGGCATGACTCTCCCTGAATTTCAGAAAACAGCGATGAAGACCTTCCACTATGTGATCATACTGCAGTTACTGTCCGTTTTCCTATACACAATACACAGTGCTCTTTCCCATTGACGCGTGACCTCTACAAATAGCCCTACGTTAAAAGTATGGGGATATGACTAGTTAACGTCGCTGTGTGAAAAATAACCGGCCAATATTAAAAGTACTCTTCTAAAGTTCTAGAAAATATAGTTTTTTAACATGTCCTAAACTTTTAGCTAATTTAGATGTTTGGAAATATTCGTACTTTGGTGTTTTAGTTAATGTTATAGGTAATAGTACATTGCCTAGTTAACGTCGCTGTGTGAAAAATAACCGGCCAATATTAAAAGTACTCTTCTAAAATTCTAGACAATATAGTTTTGTAACATGTCCTAAATTTTTAGCTAATTTAGGTGTTTGGAGAGGGTCGTACTTTTGTGTTTTAGGAAGGATATGTAAACGACAGATAACACCAAAAATATGAAGAAATTATTTCCAAACCGTGTTAAGTCAACAATCATTATGTTGCTCATTTTCAAGAATGCTGGTTTACAAAAAGCACGCCATTGTCTCATTTCGTGAACAAAAGTACACATACCATTGTTTCCTTTCGTTTCCTTTATAATCGGTTACCCCACTGAAGCTATAATACGCAAACTTTATTGCGATATCGCACATGAAAACAGTCACATGTGCACAGCCAGAGAAGATCCGATTTAATCAGTTGAGCTGTTTCAATGAGTGTTATCTTGGTTTAATAGCTTCTAATGGGGTTAAGTCCTGCAAAGGTCGAGATGAATTCTACTGTAGACATGACTGCATCATGTTGAGTGGTGATCTTCTTAGGGGTGGGAGATCCAGGTGCGTCCACTGAATAGACTCATAATTCCAGTGATTTAATGTCTTATCACCTTTAATCTCATATAGACGAAACTTGTCTCGGCCCTCATTCTAAGTGTATAGAAGGCGTTCACCTGATTATGTCAACTGGGTATCAATTTTGTGCATAAAGATACTGGGACTCCATCTAGAAGACACCCTGTAATACCCAATAAATTTATGTTATAAACACTTTCATCAGAGTTGTCATTTTTGTGGCTATCGTTCTTGTTTGGTTCTTTATTCATTATCAATGCTACTATACCAGCACGTATATCATTAGTGACGTCAGCAAGTCTTTTGGACCATGGATGATCTTCAAGGACACTCATTCCATCCCTGAACTCTAAGGACCATTTCGTTGCTGTTGAATATCAAGGACTTCATCACCATTTACAGCAGTACATTGTTAAATTTTATGTGAGTTTTCACCACTGACCGTCGGAACAAATTTCCAGGATGACCCTGTGTTCACTTCTGGTAGTACCTGTGAATTCAAGGAGGTAGGCTTCCTCAGCAGAGTGTCCTGCCCATATACAGTGATGCAAAAATCAAATACTTTTGCAGTAATGTTTTGAAGGATCAAGCTAGCTTTCAAATGAGACCAAATTCATTACCGTGCGACAAAGTAGCATACCTTGTTCTACGAACTTTTTGACCGTCCCTCATACATAGTAGGCCTTCAATGCAACCCACAGGCTACTAGGACGACCATCAAAATTTCATATTGTTGTTGCAAACTATTGTTGTCTGGATATCATCAACAGAAGTATTTTGGTGGAAATGGTCAAAATCGGACAAAAACTTTTCGAATTATGAATTTTCAAAGTGTCCCATTCTGACCGGTCATGAACTGAATAAAATAACGCAGTCCAAAAATACCATTTAGGAGCAAAATTAACAGAAGTATATTATTTGCCTTGTCATACACAGGCTTTTTCATAATATGCATGTTTTCATAGGGTTTCATAATGAACTAATATGCATGTTTTTCATGCTTTAATAAACGTAACCACCAAGTCTATTTTAAATATATTCCAGCTCCCTTCGTGGTTGAGCACTTTACTGTGAGCACTTACTTACCTTACTTGGATTTATTTACCTTTCATATAATGCATATTGTAAAAATGTCAAAGGGGTTTCTTATGAAATGGTACTTTATAGGTCAATAACATATCAATTATTTTTTCAAATCGAGGCACTAAAATCTTGCTTTTAGAATTTGCCAAAATTCATAGCCGACATGGCACATGATCAACAGTCCAGGTGAATTGTTTTCACAATCAAAAGTTTAAACGTATGGGTTTAAAATGCATCTAATAATAAATGAACTGAAAAAACCTGGGAATTTTTTTATGCAGTCATGGGTGCAGAATTCTGATTTTTTAAGGACAAAATCGCCGAAATCAATACAAGCTAAAACTTGATCAATAATGTATAAATAAATAATTTATATAAATATTATTTTGTGTATATGTTCCAGTCTCCATAATATTTTTCACAAGTACCAGTATATAAAATATCCCGTAATTTATCGTATTTAGCCTTGTCAGCAAAAATCACCAATTTCCCCAAAACAGCAAATTAATGTGACTGAATATAGTAAGCCTGTGTACAATGCAAACTTTTAGTGTTAATTAACGAAAATAATTTAGAACCTATATCAATTATCATTAACATATTAATATAAAAAAATAATGCCCAAAAGTCTTAAACTAGCAGTGCCTGTCTTCAGAGGCTTGTTTATTGACTAATTTAAAAAAAACAGTTGAGTATAGTCTTATTTGCATCACTTGAAGTAAAAATCTCTCATCATTCATCATGTTGATTGCCATTAAAAAGATGAAATGAATTAGCACAATTGTACACTCTTAAAAAATATTACTAAATCATTGATAAAATCATACTCTTGGATGGTAAAAGAGAACGTCCCTTCTAACTGGGTAAAGTTTACTCAACTTGATTATGTAACACGTTTACTCCGGTATTGTGCAAAATTTTACTAAACAGCAGAGCAAAATCTTTTCCCTTTTTACTTTGGGGTAAATTTTACTCAATTCATGTGATTTTTGGTTTACAATGTGATTTTGGTTCACATTGTGATATTTTGATTTAAAATGTGATTTTGATGAAAAACCTGATTTTGGTCAATTTAAAAATCAATTGATAATCAAATGATTTAAACAAATCGCTGATTTAAATCAACTTTTTCAGTGTTTACCATTTTTGATAAATTTAAGTTAATTAAAAAAAACTATTCATAGTCCCTCTTTCAAATGTTATCAATTTCAGACAATCCATAGACGAATTCGTCTGACATTTTAGTTCGTAAATACGTAACATTTTCCAGATACAAAACACGGTCCGGATTTTTTTTAGGCGAGGAGCATCATTTAAATAATATAGTAAATCAATTTTAATATGTACTTCTTGATTTTTGCTTTTGGATTTTTAAATGTATATTTAAGAGTCCCTCTTTCAAATTTTATACTTATGTGTAATCTTGGCATTTTATCGCTATATGAATTTGCCAATCCTATTTGTTCAAAATTTGCATTAAAATGATCAGAAAAAAACTATTATTGTCAAATTTTCTGGGTTTTTTTTCTGTCATGTTATTTATTAATCTAAAAGTATTTTAGGCGACTAAAAAACCCACCCTTTTCTACGGGCAGATAGACCTTTCAACTTCAAGTACGGTCGGGTGTTTTTGTGCTTTTTTTCTAGAGGGAAGCTAAAATTGCCCTAAAAAAGTAAAATCATCACCAAAATCGGAAGAATTTTGACATATTTTCTAAATTTCAGCCAAAATATGGTATAATTTTATGATTTAAGCAAAATAAACTTTAAATTCTGGGTCGGTTGGGCCCGTAGAGAAGGGGTTTTTCATAGCCATTAATACTATTAAGTATTATTAAATTTATTTTACTTTTTTATTTTGTCACATTTTAATTTTTATTAATAAAAACTAATGCTAAACTTAAAATTTGTATCCATCGTTGAAAATCAATCAATCCCGGAAATCAAGCCTGTTAATATTAGTATTAAAACCCCAAGCCGCGATGGGTAGATTTGTTTTAATACACAGAATTAAGAAAGTTTCTCTCTGACATCCAGCTACATGGGGTACATGCATCTCAACTAAAATATTCTAAAAGCACCCCAGTAAATAATTTATAAAATAAAACAGATGATAGCCTTGATAGGTACATGTAGCATTTAAAAGGGCTACAATGTACAGTACTGCATGAAGAAGAGGCAGAGGTTTATGACCAAGAACTTTAATACAATATTGATTTTCCTTTTGTGTGTGTGCCATGTACCATGAACAATTACATAATAGTATTGACTTTTCTTGAACTTGTTAAAAGGTCAGTGGTAAAACAAACAGGTCTTGCAACTCATCATCATCACTCCTACCAGAGATCTTCTTGCTCCTACTAGTTAGTAGTTTGCTTTCAATGAACTTGCTTTCAAAAGGGATACCATTTCAGACTTTGCTCACTGAACTGGGAATATTGGCTCAATTTTTATAATAAAAAAATTAGAAAATTTTTTGATGCAAAATTAGATAAATTTCAGTGCAACATTGCTTACATTGAAATCCAGGAAATTGATATTATATTTTGGTGGCTATTTCGTTAATTTGTTTTATTTTGGGTCAGATCAGATACACATTCATACGCACTGAAATCAGGACTATTTTCGCCAGCGCATAGGGCGCTGGTACCTAATTCTGAGATGGGGTTTGTGTACACTAAAGATTAGCTAAGATTATAGCCTTCTTCTATTGGTATGAATTATTTTTTTACTTCTCGTGGTGGAAATGTTTTTGATGTCTGCTAATTCGATTTGCAAGGAAAAGAAAGTATGTTTTGCCGTTTCAACGAACGAAAACGATTGAGTATTGCCAAAGTTATGTTTGAATTAATTATGACTTAAAAAGTTATCATAGGTTAGGCCTACACATATAAACATAAACTTGTTCAGCAATCAGCATATCAAAAAAATGACATGGTCAAAGGGGGGGAATGATCACGAGGTCATATCAGTGGACTAGTGAGCATAGCATGATGTTTGGTTGCCTGTGAGTGCATAATTGATATGTTGATAACAGATCTAATAATGTTGTGGAATCAAAATCTTCATTATATGGACCACATTGAAGTCAAAGTAATTATCTATCCTATCCTGTATCGTTTTATGGATAAAATTGACTCAAATGTTATTGATGATATTATTGCTATCTTTAACATCAGTTTTGTCTTTTCAACGGGAAAAATCCGATTGAAAATAAAGTTTTTAGGGGCTAGCTATAATATTGAACAATATATCCCATATTTTGACATGCACTTATAGAAAATAAATAAATTATTGTCTTACTTTATAAATGATAAATACTGTAAAATGACACATAACTAAAGTGAGGCCAATTTCTATCTTTTTTATTTGATTCATAAAATTACATTCAACAAAATGATTGAAGACTGAGAAAACACACAATGCAGACTACAGAATGGAGTAGGTAAGATGCCATGTCCATAGCTTTGCAGGAGTTTCGGACTAACAATCAACACATTCAAAAAATACAGTTTAAAAGTGAAGATTGTAGTGAATGATCAGTCCTTTATCATGTGCTTGCCACTATCTACTTTATAGTAAACTATACATTGCGAAATAATATAAAATTATTTTAAAATAAAATGTGCATGTAAGTTGAGTTAACATAGCGAATTAACTAACAACTGCAGTGTATTTCTTGATTTTTATAATAAGCATGGGTAAAAAGCAGTAAAGACAAAAATACAGAACAATTTGGAGTAATGAATTAAAGAGTTGACAGGAGTTATAGGAGTTAATGTGTTTTGCTGTTTCAGTGTGCATGTTCTCACCATTGATGGTTTGGTGAACTGTCATGTATAAACATGGATGTAAGCGTGATCCTAAAAAATGCCTTTCACGGTGACCCAAACTATTTACAAGACCTCTTCTGCATTGACGCTGGCCTTCCCTTTTAAAGGGAATTTTTATTTAACAGTTTTTCAGCTATGCCCTATGGAATTACAGATCTTCTGCACCCCCCCACTTTTTATAACGCTTTCCAAGTTTTCTGGTCATCTTAAACATAATTCCTCTATGGCCTACATGTATATTGGAATTCCATTTATTTTGCATTTTACAACAACAGTTGATGTTTGGTCATACTATTCCTGTATGCCCTTTTGTCTTTCATTTAGGAATTCCAGATTTTTTTAACCTCACTACTGGATTTCCAGAAATTTTTGGCGATGGCTATTATGGAAATCCAGATTTTTTTTTCGATCAAAATCTTATTCCTCAATCCCCTTGAACACAATAATGTTGCCTGGATTTCCAGGGGTTTTTTGCTCCTCACTCCTGGAATTCCAGAATTTTTTTGGGATGGCTAATGGAAATCCAGTTTTTTTTCCTGATCAAAATCTTATTCCTCAACCCCCTTGAACACACTTGCTACCTGGATTTCCAGACTTTTCTTGCTCTTTGTATGAGGATTTCCAGATTTTTAGAGCATCAAGTTTCCATATCCTCTATGGGGGGTGTGCATACTTTATCTGGAATAGCCCAATGCAGTAGGCCAGGGATATTCATGTGTTTGTAAAAGAAAACTTAATCTTTGGTATTCTTCTTCTTCTTCTTCTTCAAAAGCAAAGCAGGTGTTTGATTCTTTTCTTTTTAATGATAAATGTCTGAGATGGAAGGGATACGTACTGCAGTGAGAATAGACCACATCGCCAGTAGTTCATCACATGTGAAAAGTCACATTTTAATAATGCCGCGTTTGCCCGAATTTCTTCGCGGTAGAGCAATAGGTTTGCTGGATGAAAATGTACCGGTGAAAGAAATTGCTCGTCGTATGGGAGTTGCAATGCACTTGTCAACAGTGCAGGAGGACACATCCCCTACTAAACATCTAGACTTTAAGTTTTATTTCCATTACAAACACATGGACAGGCCTAACATACTGTATTGTTTGACAATTGACTCCTATGGACTCAGGTGCAACTTTTAAAACACCCTCTTTTTTTACATAATGAACCATTGTGGCCAAACGCAATGATGTGTGACACTACAAATTGACCCATATTTGTAAAACAAATAAGGTTACTCATAACTTTTTACAATTTTACATTTCGTTAAATAATTTTCGATTTATTTCAAAAAGCATTAGGGGGAACTTATAAGTTGTGCACTGTATAGTTCATAAAAGTATAACCCTAAACGATAGATATACACCAGGCACAAAAAGAAACTCGTCAGTTATATTCATCCTTGCTGTTCAATAACTTGATAATTTTGGATTATTCTGAAATATACATTTCGTTAATTAGACTTTGCTTTCTCATTTGACACCCTGTTCGTGAAAAACGAATAAGAATTGACCAAGATATGCGCCTCCAAAGCCGCAAACCCCAAAATCAAAAGTTGCATTTTCAACGATTTTCAATGGGAACGCATCGTTGTATTGCACACAAGCACCACGGGCCAATCAATAAAGCACACAGTGTAACAGGCACAGTTGAATCGTTAAAATTGCAACTTTTCATTTTGGGGTTTGAGAGTTTGGAGGCGCATATCTTGGTCAATTCTTGCTCAATGTTCACGAACAGGGTGTCAAAATGAGAAAGAAAAGTCCAATCAACAAAATGTATATTTCAGAATAATCCAAAATTATCAAGTTATTGAACAGCAAGGATGAATATAACTGACGAGTTTCTTTTGTGCCTGGTGTAGTTGGAAAAGACTTTTAAAGAACGACGCATACATCATGCATGTTGTGTTAGTTCATAAAAGATGTGAAATTAATATGCCTGAGAACTATTTAATGAACAGCCTAGAATGGATCATGCATGTTGTCTTCTAGTTCATAATAGTATAATCCTAAACGATGGATATAGTTGGAAAAGACTTTGAAAGAACGACGCATACTATATTGTACATTAAAGTTGCATATGCATCAAGTTTCCTAAAGCATGTATAGTTGGAAAAGACTTTTAAAGAACGACGCATATTGTATTTTACATGTCAGTGTATTTATGGTGATGATGATAATATTGTACATTAAAGTTGCAAAAACTATGAGAGAAAGATGTATCATTTGAAGACTCATATTTGTAAACGTTGTGAAATAGGTAGGCATAGCCATAATAATATCTGAAAAATATCCAAATTATCCTAATTAGCCCTCAGATCATAAATATGCAAATTATCCTAATTAGCCATAATTATATCCAAAATATCTAAAATATCCAAATTATCCAAAATAGCCCTAATAATATCCAAATTATCTAAAATATCCAAATATCTGAAATATCCAAATTATCCTAATGACCCATAATAATATGAAAAATATCAGAAATATGCAAATTATCCTAATTAGCCATAATAATATCCAAAATATCTAAAATATCCAAAATAGCCCTAATAATATCAAAATTATCTAAAATATCCAAATATCTGAAATATCCAAATTATCCTAATTAGCCATAATAATATCCAAAATATCTCAAATATCCAAAATAGCCCTAATAATATCCAAATTATCTAAAATATCCAAATATCTGAAATATCCAAATTATCCTAATGACCCATAATAATATGAAAAATATCAGAAATATGCAAATTATCCTAATTAGCCATAATAATATCCAAAATATCTCAAATATCCAAAATAGCCCTAATAATATCCAAATTATCTAAAATATCCAAATATCTGAAATATCCAAATTATCCTAATGACCCATAATATGAAAAATATCAGAAATATCCAAATTATCCTAATTAGCCATAATAATATCTAAAATATCCAAATTATCCAAAATAGCCCTAATAATATCCAAATTATCTAAAATATCCAAATAGCTGAAATATCCAAATTATCCTAATGACCCATAATATGAAAAATATCAGAAATATCCAAATTATCCTAATTAGCCATAATAATATCCAAAATATCTAAAATATCCAAATTATCCAAAATAGCCCTAATAATATCCAAATTATCTAAAATATCCAAATTATCCTAATGACCCATAATAATATGAAAAATATCAGAAATATCCAAATTATCCTAATTAGCCATAATAATATCCAAAATATCTAAAATATCTAAATTATCCAAAATAGCCCTAATAATATCCAAATTATCTAAAATATCCAAATAGCTGAAATATCCAAATTATCATAATGACCCATAATAATATGAAAATATCAGAAATATCCAAATTATCCTAATTAGCCATAATAATATCCAAAATATCTAAAATATCCAAATTATCCAAAATAGCCCTAATAATATCCATAATAATATGAAAAATATCAGAAATATCCAAATTATCCTAATTAGCCATAATAATATCCAAAATATCTAAAATATCCAAAATAGCCCTAATAATATCCAAATTATCTAAAATATCCAAATAGCTGAAATATTCAAATTATCCTAATCACCCATAATAATATGAAAAATATCAGAAATATCCAAATTATCCTAATTAGGCATAATAATATCCAAAATATCTAAAATATCCAAATTATCCAAAATAGCCCTAATAATGTCCAAATTATCTAAAATATCTGAAATATCCAAATTATCCTAATGACCCATACTAATATGAAAAATATCAGAAATATCCAAATTATCCTAATTAGCCATAATAATATCTAAAATATCCAAATTATCCAAAATAGCCCTAATAATATCCAAATTATCTAAAATATCCAAATAGCTGAAATATCCAAATTATCCTAATGACCCATAATATGAAAAATATCAGAAATATCCAAATTATCCTTATTAGCCATAATAATATCCAAAATATCTAAAATATCCAAATTATCCAAAATAGCCCTAATAATATCCAAATTATCTAAAATATCCAAATAGCTGAAATATCCAAATTATCCTAATGACCCATAATAATATGAAAAAATATCAGAAATATCCAAATTATCCTAATTAGCCATAATAATATCCAAAATATCCAAATTATCCAAAATAGCCCTAATAATATCCATAATAATATGAAAAATATCAGAAATATCCAAATTATCCTAATTAGCCATAATAATATCCAAAATATCCAAATTATCCAAAATAGCCCTAATAATATCCATAATAATATAAAAAATATCAGAAATATCCAAATTATCCTAATTAGCCATAATAATATCCAAATTATCCTAAATAGCCATAATAATATCCAAAATATCTAAAATATCCTAATATCTGAAATATACAAATTATCCTAATTAGCCACAATAATATCCAAAATATCCAAATTATCCAAAATAGCCCTAATAATAGCCAAATTATCTAAAATATCCAAATATCTGAAATATCCAAATTATCCTCATGACCCATAATAATATGAAAAATATAACAAATATCCAAATTATCCTAATTAGCCATAATAATATCCAAAATATCTAAAATATCTTAATTAGCCATAATATCTAAAATATCCAAATATCTGAAATATATAAATATCCATAATATCCTTGATAATATCCAAATTATCTAAAATATCCAAATATCCAAAATATCAGTAGGTGCAACTATTATCCAAATTATCCATAATATCCTTTAATAATATCCAAATATCTTAATAGCTAATAGCTGAAGCTAATTGGATATTTGTCAGGATATTTTAGATAGTTACAATCCCGCACCTTAATGCATGATTACTAGTTCCACGGGGGATATTGAAAACGTATCCAGCTCGAGCATTTGTAGTTTTGCTAGTCTACACTCTTAGAAAGAGAATCCTATATGAAAGAAATTTCCGCGACAAACATGCGTTATAGTCAGGGAGTTACCCAGGGATCCACAGGTTTAATGTGCTTTGTTTAGGGCGACAATCTGTAAATTAGGTGTCGAGGTCTAGTCATGCGCAGTGTCACTAAATCACTACGGATTTTGTTGGCGTTTGCTTTGCTCTTTTTGGGCGAGAAATGCGGAGCATTTCTCGCCATTTGCGCTGGGTTTTGACATACATATTGGTCACAGCGTTGCAGAAAATAATCGTGCTGTCTATAATACTCGGGAAATTACAGAGGCGATAGTGTTCATGAAAATTTGTAATTATTACTTCATTTTGATATCTAATCAGTGCTATAATGTCATTTTAGGCAGCAATGTGTTTGTATTAAAAGAAATAATAAAACCTGTTGTTGTAGAACTAGAATTACTTGTATGCAAATCCGAAAGTTGCAACAGATAATTTTAATTTCTTTGTTTGTCAAGCATGATTGCTAGTTTTTACGTAACGTTGGGCGCAAGGTACATTTTGTACCACTAGGGCGTAAACAGATTAATTTACCGTGCCAACTGATAGTCGGTCAACGAATTAACTATTCACACACCGAATTTATTTGTCAACCTCACAGGCAATTAATTTATGTCAACATGCGGTCCTTTTTCGCCAGCTAAGAGCTAGCTGTCTAATTCGGAGATCGTCTTTGTTTGCTAAAGAGATTTAAGGGAACAAACCAAAAGATCGATGACGTCCTTAGTTTCGTTTAGGGGAGGGGTAAAAATACTCGATTACGTTTGTACAAAAACATCGGTCTGAAAAATGTGTCATTATTATTATTATGTCAAAACTTTCAACATTTCATTATTAAGTTTCTGGTAGGGATGGAAGGGGTCGGCTGAGAAACGAAACTAGTTACGTTTATAGGACGTCATCGATCTTTTGGTTTGTTCCCATACTGGGTACTAGCATTGGTTTGAATTACTTTGCGGAACTTTTTACGGTGAAAATATATGCAAGACCTGATATTCGATTTGTAAGAAAACGAGAGTATGTTTGGCCGTTTCAACGAATGAAAACGAGTGAGAATTTCAAAAGTTATGGTTTGAAGGAAATATGACATTAAAAGTTATATGCCAGGCCTATAATTATTTCCACAGCATATCAACGAATAAAATCTATGGTTATAATCAGGCGTTCTTACATTTGCAGACCTCCTGGAGACCAGCACAGCATGAGATGCGAGTGTATTGATACATGATTAAAACATAGACCCTATTTCCAGGGTCTATGATTAAAACCTTTATGGACGTAAAAGTCATAAAGTAACAATAACCTATATCCTGTATCGTTTTATGGATAAAAATGACTCAAAATGTCATTAATGAAATAATTGATTTCTTAAACATCAGTTTTGTTTTTTTCAACGGGAAGAATCCGATTCAATTTCAGGGCCTCAGGGACTATCTACGATATGGCCATAATTTATACATGTAGGCCTATTGAACAATATACCCCCATTTCACCAAGCCAAAAACGAAACTTCTAATTTTTCACAAGGTAGTATCTTAAAATCCTGTCCACCAAAATTAACCAAAATTACACACAGGATTGCCTCAATACTCTACTCTAAACACATGTCAGTAACTAAGCAGTTGTCCAACTGACATAATAGCAAAATGTACTGATATGGAACAGCTTCCTGGACCACATTCACAGCCCTAGTGGTAACAAGCAAACGAAATCTGTGAGAACGGCATCTTGACTCACAGGTCACAAACTTACCAACAGATACAAACAGATCACAAACTTACCAGGATCATCATGTCACATGTCCAAACAAATAATGAAGTCCTTTAGTAACGGGTATGTCCACCGAGCGCTTTTCATGCTTCCAAACAAGTTTCTGATGATATCCTGGGAAGATTGCCCCATGCTTCCTGTCACTAAAGGACTTCATTATTTGTTTGGACATGTGACATGATGATCCTGGTAAGTTTGTTTTGACTCTCTTTAATGTTTTTAACTTAATGTTGTTAAAATTGTTGGCTGTGACCTGTGATTCAAAATGCCATTCTCACAGATTTCTTTTGCTGGGTGCCAATAGGGCTGTGAACGTGGTTCAGGAAGTTGTTCCATATCAGTGCATTTTATGCGGTTGTGTCAGTTGACCAACTGATTGCTTACTGACATGTGTTTAGAGTAGAGTATTGAGGCAATCCTGTGTGTAATTTTAGTTCATTTTGATGGACAGGATTTTAAGATATGACCTTGTGAAAAATTATAAGTTTCTTTTTGGCTTAGTGTATTATAAATAGGTAGGTAAACAAATGAATTATTGTATTATTCTATCAATTATAAATAAAATGACTAAAGTGAATCCACCTTTTTTCATTTGATCATGTTGATTATTAAATAATTATTATGGCATTCAACAAAATGATTGAAGAGAAAACACACAATGCAGACCATAGAATTCATTATACGTGGCCGGCCTTATCACTTGGTACACCGTAGCTCACCAATCTGAGAGCCTGTTTTAATCACAATGGTCAGAATTAAATAGTCAAAATGATTAGACAAATAGGCTACACTTTCCATACACTGTACAGTCTCATTGCAAGATCATTATGATCGATGCGAATTATAGAAACAGTTCAAACAATAAAATTACTACATCTTTATCTTGACACTTCCTCATTTGCTCGCCCTGTTCCTTTTTAAAGGAATTTGTATTTACGACAACAAGCATAATTGTACCCGACAAACATGCGTTATACCCAGGGTGTTACCCAGGGATCCACAGGTTTAATGTGCTTTGTTTAAGGCGACAATCTGTAAATAGTAGAGGTCTAGTCATGCGCATTGTCACTAAATCACTACGGATTTTGTTGGCGTTTGCTTTGCTCTTTTTGTGGCGCCCTCTACGGAGGGGCCACATATAGGCATGTACTTTGTGAAAAGCTTCTAATTTCACTCTTGCTAGATTTACTCCTTAATTGTTTTGCTAAAATTATGCCCAGCTCAGAAATAAAACCACAATATGCTAGGATTTTATTTTATTATTGTTTTCTGATATGCACGGGATAAAATGATGTGTGTATATTCTTTGTTTAAAATACAAAATTAATGGACTTATAAAAACACCAAATAACCCGTGACCTTTGTATGGTTTAAACCAGTTTACCGCCTCTTAGAACCCGATAGACGGTGACATTTGACCATTCTAATTATGTATGTTTTGAACATGTTTGCACATGAACTAGTTGTTTACAGTGTGAAGAATCTACAACATGCTCATCTATCAGGGCACAGTTCTTTAACCCCAATACATTTGTGCATTCATTGAATGACCTTTGAAAATGTGAGTACAAAAACTCATACTTTGCAACTTAAGGTCAAATTTTGCACTATTATTGTTTAATTGAGGTTATTGATAATATGCCACTGGAATGAGGCCATTGTGGTCCATAGTGATTGCACGCGGTGCACCTAATCCTTAAACCAACACCAGTTAATTATAGTTGACCAACACAACCACTGACCAATCATGAAATCACTAATTGGTTTATGACTTTATGTGCTTGAATCGACTGCTAACTGATTGTGACCAAAGATATTAGAAGCTCAGTATCTTTGTGGTGACTATCTCTGATAAAAAACATTAATTAACGAAAATCAGTTCTGGTCAGCAGAGAAAGGAATAAATTCGGAAGACATGACTGTGTTGAAGGTCAGAAGTGTATTTGCAAAAATAATATTTATTGTAATGCCTAACTGCTGGGAAGGGTTCCTAGCAAGGTTAAGTGAAAGAAACCCCAATGGCTATTTTGTCTGTTTAAAATAGAATTCTATGACGTAATTTTGTTATTTATTAATTAATTTTTAGCAGAATTAATAACATAAAAATGGGCTGTGCCCGTTTCATGAAGAATAACGATCGATCTTACCCTTGATTTAACAGGCCTGTCAATTTCTTGGTATTGTTTGATATGAAAGGAGGGTATGATTGTTTTGTATTAGTTTAAGTATTTCCTAGCCTCTCTTAGCCACATGGTTGGCTACAAAAGACACAGAGTATACCTTAGGATAAACTGGCATGAGTGCGCCGACCCCAAGTTTTCAACATTTCAGGATTGTTTCTGGACGGAGGTCGGGTGAAAAACGAAATTACGTTTACATGACTTTGTCGAAATTCGTCGTGTGACAAGAATGAGTGTATAGATGACTAGGGGGAAGCTTACTGATTTGGGTCTTCTAGTTATCCATCATTATACCCTAGGCCCTGCATAACGAAATTCAACAATATTCAATATCCAAAGCAATATCCTCACTACAATAGGCTCCCAAAACAGAACTCCGACCCCACATAATCGCAAATTGATACGAAAGCTTCATTCCATGAAGCATTTCTCTCGTATTTGATCATCTTCTACTCTTCCCTAAAAAATCATTATAATACCAAATCTAATCACCATGGAATTCACCATATCCCGTCCAGCTCACATTGGGCGCCACATTCCTTTTTTAAAGGAATTTTTATTTACGACAAGCATAATTGTACCTGACAAACATGCGTTATACCCAGGGTGTTAAACAGGGATCCACAGGTTTAGTGTGCTTTGTTTAGGGCGACAATCTGTAAATTAGGTGTCGAGGTCTAGTCATGCGCAGTGTCACTAAATCACTACGGATTTTGTTGGCGTTTGCTTATTATTTGAAATTGGTTGAGAATTAAACAAACAGTGATCTAAAACCTAATGAAGAAACGAAACCTAAGGTTGCACTTTTGTGTTCTAATCAATGAAAGCACGTCGCTAGTTTTAACGTGCTAACCAATGGAAGCACTGCGCTAGTTCTCTTGTTCGTGAACGCGTTGTGTACAAATCAATAGGGTATCATATGGAGCAAACTGCAACTTTTAAATTGGCATCTTCCTTGGGTTTTAGGATCGTTGTGTGTTTATTTCTTGAACAATTTTAACAAATTAGGTCTTAAATTCGAGTTAAAAGATGTAGCTATTGGCTACTGGTCCCAATAATGACATATCTGTCTTTGTTTAGGATATAAAAGGGGTGAACATAACTGGTACCTTAATTATTTGGCTTACTGTATAACCACGTTCACAGGTTTTTCATTCACACCAAATGTCGCACCAATACGTGTTTAAACAGTAGCTACAACTTTCTTTACTTGACCTCCTTCACCTTTGAATAGACATAGATGTCATCTATGCACATGGGTAGTCCTAGTTCTTATAAGTTTGTTGGTCCTAGATTTCCTTCTATATAGTCAAAAGTTGCAATATGTGATATCAAATTGTTTTCGTGTGTGTTTTCTAGTAGAATGTGGTGTGCTACTTTGTTCTCTGTTCGCAATCCTATATCTTGGTATGTGTATGTAGTAATAGTCATCGCTGAAATTATATATTATGCAAATATATTTTTGATTTTAAAAGTTTGAGCGAGGTATAATCATGCTATCAGACAAGTTTGGGCTAAAAAAATTATTTCTGGTTGCCTCATTCACAAACACTTTTCGCTGAAATTTCCTCGCCAGAAATTTGTTTGATGCTCCCATAAATATCTTTATACGTTGTTGGTTTCTATAATCTTTACCTGTTTTTCTATTATTCTCAAAACCATCATCACTCTTTTCATACAAACATTTATTACACTTTCTCATTTTATATTATAATAATTTGAAAGTTCAAAATGAAATTTAAATATGCTCATTTTGGTAAAATATCTGCTTTTCCTTTATCCCCAGTCGTTTTATAAAAAGTATTATATTTCTTAGTAAAGTGGGATTGATTGAGTGTTGAGTGTAGGCTAATGGAAGTTGAAAGTTGGATGAGTGTAGTAAGAGTAGATACCTTACTAATTCCACTGTTTTTGAATGAAAAGCTGTTGATTTGAAATAGTGAAATTGTTGAGTTAAGTTGGCATTCGAAAATCGTCCTACAGCAGGGTGAGGTTTTCTATTTTCCAGAAATCCGACCAGTCTAAAACAGAATAATAATATATACATGCCCACACGTATAGACATTTGGTTTGTTTGTTTTATTTCTTCTTTAACCTGGGACACTCAGTTGAAAACACAATTAATCATCTGTTCTTCCTTCAGGCCCAGGGATCAATACAACTATTGCAACAGGACTGTTAGATATCAAATATTGGTAAATTGTGCTTTACAAGTCCACTAGTTTACTCAGGTGGTGAATGACGTGCATTCTCTAAATTCAGTAAATTTCCATCGTCAACCGGGTAATTGAATGGGATTGTTTTGAAATTTTAAAACGCTTGCAATATCACAAACAAATAGGCCTATGTTAATAAATAATATCAATACAAGCTAAACCCGTTGGGGTTCGACAATGAACCCCACCAAACTAACCGAATATATGGAAAATGCCATACTGGTCATATACATGATTGAGTGAGTATGTCCCTTCATCGCGGTTGATAACGTTGATAACTTAACGTTGGAAAAGTTAACAGGGAAAAAATTCACGCGCGCTGTACGAAAGGAGTCGATCGAGGTGATGGCGGACTTGTTAAGATCATCTATCACAGCAAAATCATGTCATCGATTGAGAGGCAGCTAAAGTAATCGACAAAGACTCATGCAAGTAAACCAGATGGATTAGAGAAGCAATGTGGATCAGATAACGGGGGGGCAACGTTAACAACCGCGATGAAGGTACATACTCACTAAATCATGTATATATGACCAGCTATTACAAAGAACTACACTACACCCTCTGGAGATGAGAGTAGGAGTGTTGCTGCATGGTTCATCGCATTACTGATGAAGTCTTTCGATCGGATTATGAAACGTCTAAAAACGTGAGTAAACTAGTGGACTTGTAAAGCCCAATTTACCAATAATTTCATAATTATTAAGATTTAAAAAATACTACATACATTCAAATGCACAATATTAAAATTGCAAATTTAGATAAATACAATGCTTACAAAATAAATCAAATTACAATGTAACTTAACAACATGTTTAAAATACTATTAATACTACATACATATATATGGGGGACCCCATAAGCATTAAAACTACTTTAAAAAAAGATAATACACTACGATAAAAACTACTTAAAAGATAAACCACTACGAAAATCTCATGCACTGAGAGGTCCTAATCTGCAAACAAACATGTAGTCTTTGTTTTCTGATGGTACAAAAACTGAAGATTTTTGGAGTAAGTTGTGGGGATGAGGCTGTGGATCACGAAGTGCCCCTTAAGTTCCAAATTATGATTCCATGCTTACATTTTAGATGAGCTCGAATTTGATCTACGTTTATTCGTGAAATAAGGAACTACGAAAAGACCGATTTACGAAAGACCATTCTGCTGACGACTATGGTACCTATTTTGCACAATCAAAGAGAGAAGCCTGATCAATAAATGTCGTTTTTTGATTTTGGGGTTTTACAAAAATTTTACTAATCGAATTTGACAAAATAATTTGGTTTTTTTCGAACTAAAACCCAGATTTTTCGATATGGATATGTAACGCAAAGGTTAACAAAATTGGTTTTTCGACGAGAAACCTGGTTTATCGTCTAAAAACCTGGTTGTCGCTCCAAAAAAACATATTTTTTGGTTAAAACAACGTTGTTCGCTTCTATTGTGCATTATACCTGCCATGTGGGTCACTCCATACCATATCAAAGAGGGACCCCACCTGACCCCCGCAGATTTGCTTTTCACTCATATGCTCAACCTGTAGAAATATTAAAAACATGCAAGTTTGAGGTTTGTAGCTCTTACGTATTTTCAATATTGGTGCCTATTTGACGGTCAACCCTTCCGAATTCGGCAACTTTGCAGTACATGTGATCATAAGAAAATGGTCAACTTTGGGCTTGTCGTGTTATATGAAGGCAACCTATAAAATTACTGGGACTTGGATATGTTGTACTTTTAAGACTATAGTAATGATATAAAAGTGATGTTTTATAGATTTTGTGACCTCAATTTTTTGGAATATATGCATTGTAGGCCCCTATTTATCCTATATATAGCACCAGTAACAACAAAAACAATTGATCCAACAAATAATGTGAATTTAGGGGGGCTAAACTTGCCAGTTTACAAAACATTAAATTTTCTTTTGCGTACAAAATTAATGACCCCGTGACACAACGCGCAATACGGACATACGTGTATTGTTTTGTTTACTTTTTGACATATTGTGTATGCAATTAGTGTGAATACGAGGTTTCAGACCTCTCCCTCTCTTTATAAGGAAGTTACAGGCTCCCAAAGATGAAAATTATTTAAAGGGCAGCTTTTGGGTCTAAATTTAGACCACCCTACTCCAACTTTTAAATGGCTATACAGACTTCAAGCATGTTTTTAATATTTCTACAAGTTCAACATATGAGTAAAATATAAAGCAAATCTGAGGGGGTCAGGTGGGGCCCTCCTTTATATGGTATGGAGTGCCTTAGGTGATTCAATTGCAACTTGTGCACTTACCGTAAAATGGGGGTAACTTTGGGCACTCTTCAGAGTTTTTAAACCACTGCTTCCAAACAAAACCAATTATATTTCTAATTAACTCTTTTTTATGACATTAGGGTTCCCTTCTACACCTTGAAGTTGAAAAAGATTTTTTAATAATTTTGTAAGGGTGCCCTAGTGGTTAAAATAGCCTGACTAAAGTTACCCCGCATTTGGGGCAACTTTGGTCAGAGTATTACATACCATGAAGGTAACAAAATCATACAAATTGATCTTCCCTGTATATGGGCAAGTTGTTGTTTTTTGTGACATTTGACCCCTTGCAAAATTAACACATCCTTGCTCACAAATATCGATTTTTATTTTTTCTGTAAAAAATGTAAAAAAATACTCATTTTTGGTCAAAAATCTCGTTTTTTCCGTAAATTTGGATATGATCGACTATTATTTCTTCCAAATATATTTCTTATCAACTTGACACCAAACATGACTAAAAACAATATTGCTGTACGAAAATATGACCATTTAAAAAAATATAATTGACCGACCAAAGTTACCCCGCTGACCGAAGTTACCCCATTTACCCCATAAAGCCATATTATAACATTTGCTGAGGAGGACGCCCTCACTGATTTTTTAAAATTAATTTTTTTACACGATTATATTGTACTTTATTAAACCAATATACCCTGGAAAAAATCAAGACTATAGGTGCTGTAGTTTTGTTAAAATCCGAGGTTTTGAATAAAACGCCTGAATCAGCCTTTTATTATTACGATGGAATTATTTATAGTCGAACGCATACACGATGTTCATAACACACAGTACGTACACGGTGTGCGCGACGGTGATCTACACAACAAAGGGCCGTACCATAACATGACCGAAGGAGTGGTACGTATTGGCGACATATGCGCTGGTAGTAAATTCCAATTTTCTTTGCTCTGCCGTAGTTGTTCGGCTCAAAATAAAAGGGGATATATCTGACAGTAAAAACTTACATTTTATGGCAAAGAAATGCTAATCTATTTTGTTTGAAAATGTTATAATATGGCTTTAATGTGACTTTCCATTTACATGGTTATTATTTGGAACCATTATATTATCATTATCTATGCCTTTGTTGCTCTTAGTTATCAAATCACTCCGTATCAATCGATAAAACAATATCAAATTAATAACGAGTAGTGTTACGGACGCAAAACGGAACCAGTAACACCATAGTAATGTTAGACGTGGACAATCATCCATTACACTATGTATAAGTAATAAAAGGCAACCCAGTCGGAATACCACATATGTTACAAAAGTGAAAACACTGTTCAATCTATACACAAGTGAAGTTTTTGAGTATCCATACATTAAAAGTAACACCCGTCCGTGTAGAAAAATACTATTTACATCGATGAGACAAGCCAGCATAGAATATCCAACGAGTTGGTGATGGTAGAGACAGTATCCTAGCCCAATATACGTCATCTGAAATCACAAACAGGTCATTTAATTACTTTGATATTCGAATATAAGTTCATACGTGCTGGTTATAAACAATTTCTAGAAGTTTAAACTGACTTTCAGCACCAACATTCACTAACCTTAAATTTTCGATGTGTGACACACATCCTCATCAGCGATGGAGATGGGAAAGCTGAAGCATTAAACAACCAATTTTCGAGTGTGTTCACATCGGAGGACGACACAGATATTCCAACTCTGAGCGGGGAAAACATCACTGATGTACCCGAGCTTGTCATCTTTGAAAAGGGAGTGCTTAAACAACTGCAAGACCTTTTACCAAACAAAGCGCCAGGCCCCGATGAAATACCACCGTGGTTTCTTAAGATGTTTGCAGCGGAACTAGCACCCATTCTCACAGACCTATTCCAAACTTCTGTAAACCAGGGAGTATTACCAAGGCAGTGGAGAGAAGCGAATATCTGCGGTGTATTTAAGAAAGGGGACAAAGCTGCTCCTGAAAATTACCGTCATGTCTCCCTAACCAGTGTTGTTTGTAAAATAATGGAACACATCATCCATTCCCATGTCATGAAGCATTTGGAAAAATTCAACATACTTGTGGATTCACAACATGGTTTTAGAAGCAAACGATCTACTGAAACTCAGCTGATATTGACAGTGGATGACATTGCCAGAACCTTGGAGAAAGGAGAGACTATCCACATGGCTATCTTAGATTTCTCCAAGGCGTTTGACAAGGTGCCGCATCAACGACTACTGGGCAAACTCAATCATTATGGCATAAGAGGAAGTTTGCTGGACTGCATGAAGAATTTTCTTACCACGCGCACCCAGAGAGTAGCATGTGAGGGAAATTTGTCAACTCCGAAACCAGTCCTGTCAGGGGTACCGCAGGGGACAGTTTTGGGCCCGCTGCTTTTTCTTCTGTTCATAAATGATCTCCCAGATAATATACAAAATAATGTCCGTCTCTTCGCTGACGACTGTTTGGTGTACTCAAATATCTCCTCAGAGGAAGACGTGGATTCCTTGCAAGATGACCTTAATCAGCTTGAGAAATGGCAGTCAACATGGAAGATGAGTTTCAATCCCACCAAGTGTTCCATTATGGAGATATCGCATAAAAAGCAACCTCCACACAGAGACTACATCTTCTGTGGCCAAAAACTCCAGGTTCCTAACTCTCATCCATACTTAGGAGTACAGCTTGATGACAAGCTAAATTGGGCTGAACAAGTAGACAACACAGTGAAAAAGGCAAATCGTACTATGGGCATGATTAGAAGAAATATGTGGTTCTGCCCAAAGGAGGTAAAGACAACTGCTTATATCACCTTAGTTCGACCCAAACTTGAATATGCAAGCTGTGCATGGGATCCCTACAAAGCGGGACAAATTAAGAAAATAGAAGGGGTTCAGAGAAAAGCAGCTCGCTTCTGCATGAGGAACTACAAGAGGGAAGCAAGCGTCACCAAGATGATAGCTGAGCTTGGTTGGGAAACACTCGAGCAGCGGAGGGAAAGTGCTCGACTGAATATGTTACACAAAATTCAAGACTTGGTTGGTATAAACAAGGAGACGTATATTAAGCCTTCGCGAATAACTGCTACTAGGACTAGGAAGCAGAAAGCAGAAGTGCCGTTTGCAAGAAAAAATGTTTTTAAATATTCATCTTTTCCAAGAACATTGAAGAAATGGAACTCCATGAGAGAAGACACTGTAAACTTAAAGCAGAATGATGACACTGTAAATTTAAAGCAAAATGATGACACTGTAAACTTCCAGCAGAATGGAGACACTGTAGACTTCAAGCAGAAAGACACTGTAGACTTCAAGCAGAAAGACACTGTAGACTTCAAGCAGAAAGACACTGTGGACTTCAAGCAGAAAGACACTGTAGACTTCAAGCAGAAAGACACTGTAGACTTCAAGCAGAAAGACACTGTAGACTTCAAGCAGAAAGACACTGTAGACTTCAAGCAGAAAGACACTGTGGTTTTCAAGCAGAAAGACACTGTAGATTTCAAGCAGAAAGACACAGTGGGCTTCAAGCAGAAAGACACCATAGACTTCAAGCAGAAAGACACTGTGGTTTTCAAGCAGAAAGACACTGTAGATTTCAAGCAGAAAGACACCGTGGATTTCAAGCAGAAAGCAACTGTAGATTTCAAGCAGAAAGACACTGTGGACTTCAAGCGGAAAGACACTGTGGACTTCAAGCGGAAAGACACTATGGACTTCAAGCAGAAAGACACTGTGGACTTCAGTCACAAAGACACTGTAGACCTCAAGCAGAAAGACACTGTTGACTTCAAACAGAAAGACACTGTGGACTTCAAGCAGAAAGACGCTGTAGATTTCAAACACAAAGACACTGTAGACTTCAAGCAAAAAGACACTATAGACTTCAAGCAGAATGATGACACTGACGCAGACTTAAAACAAAACGATGGCACACCTGCAATTTAAATGCGCGCAACCCACACAAGTTAGCGACTTGCGGAAAACCGCCCTGCTGACTAAACATTCAGAAGGTCAGAAGGTTCATCAATTTGCCCTTTTGTTGACCATTGGCGAATTTTGGTCGAATGAGGGCGTTATAAAAGGGCGGCAATTCCAGTCCTTGATAGCGATTTATATAGTTTAGAGCGGGAGGTCATCCAGATCAAAAAGAAATCGCCAGATGAGGATGTGTGTTACACATCGAAAATTCAAGGTTAGTGAATTTTGGTGCTGAAACTGTGCTGGTGGTTTAAACTTCTAGAAATTACTTTGATATTAGAATGCATATCTTGTTTTAATATTATAAAGCTAAATGACACAATGTAAATCATGGTAAAATGAAGTCTTTCCATCCTCCGAGAGCCCTTTAAGAATTTTTTTTGTAACGAAAATGTATTATTAAGGTGGTACTACACCCATTGATAAATGTGTGGCTATTTTTGCACTTTCCTCAAAATATAATAACACACTGTACTGGTAACAAAAGTTATGTATATTATAGGGGCATGGAATCCAGTTACTACAATTTCAGTGACTCAAGACAAGCGGTACGTTATTTATGATAAGAAAAGAGGTACCGCTAGAATTACACCACATTTCGCCATACTGCATTTTAGAACCGCTTGCTGTTAGAATAAGAAAAAATTTAATGCTAATTTATTGCACATTCTAGGGAAGCGTGGTTACCTTTTTAAAATAACCGAGTGAGAGGGTTTTCAAGAAAATATTTTTCCTGTCAAAACTGAAGCATACTCTGTATAAAAGAAAATATGAATATTAACTGCACATCATATATAACGATTCGTGATACCCAATTGTGGCACATTTGATGTCGTTTAAGAGGCAGAGAATTTTATTTCAATTTTATATACGCCAAAATATTTTTTTAATTGAGCAAAAATAAGGATAGAAAAAACGTTGAAAACTCTATGTGAATATTACATTAGACCCCACCAAAGATTACTGTTTCGTTTTTATGGTATCTAATCTTTTATTTCCTGAAAAAATATTAGGGGTCTAATGTCGATTATTTACATACTTGATCAAAACATCGAACGCGTATACAAGAAAAATGGTAGGTTCCTCTATATTATTTTACTGACCATGGAAATGTACTGAGACACGAGCACGTGTCAAAATCGAGATAATGTAGGCCCTATTGTCCATATAGCCCATTTATCATGTTTATTGTTGGATTTCTTTGCAAAAAAACACGCAGTTAACAACAATTGAGCGCTATTAATACACATTAATATTTTTAGGCAAATAAAATTCCAAAATATGGTACGTTTCTGCCTTTACTTGTCACGTGGTAGCTCTATGTTGAAGTTGCGATTATATCTTCAAATTAATTTCAAACGGATAGCAACAAGACAAGTGGCCGAGTGGTCTAAGGCGCTGGGTTCATAGTGTGTCCAAAGCGGTGCGCCGTGAGTTCGAACCCCGCCTCCGCCAAATTTAATTTTACTTTTTTTTTATTTCATATTGGGGAAATGTGAATGGGAGAATTTATGTATGGCGTGGAGTGGTGCGCTAGAAAGTACCTCATTTCTTAACACATATAATGAGCCACTTGTCTTGAATCACTGAAATTTCAGTGAAGTAATTGGATTCCTTGCCCCTATAATATACATAACTTTTGTTACCAGTGTGTAGTTATTTTTTGAGAAAATGCAAAATTAGTCACAAAATCAAGGGGTGTAGTACCACCTTAATATATGGATTTAATGATTACTTCTATTATCTATACAGTGATGATAATGATGGTGATATTGATGATGATAATATAATGATGATGATGATAATAATGATAATGATAATAATAATGATGATGATGATGATGATGATGATGACGATAATAAAGATAATGATAATAATGATGATGATAAGGAAAGTAGGTGCAAGATAAGCAGGAGCAAGAGCAGAATCGATAATCATGATGATGATGATGATGAGGAGAAGGAGGAGGAGGAGGAGAATGACGATGATGATAATGATTATGATGGTGAGGAGGAAGATGACGAATGACAGTTGGGTTGGATGATGATGATGATGATGACGACGACGACGACGACGACGACGATGACGATGATGATGATGATGATGATGACGATGACGATGATTATGATGACGATGATGATGATGATGATGATGATGATGATGACGATGATGATGAGAGAAGTGATGCTGCTTTATACACATACCAAAACATGATGCAGAACAACAGGCCATGTTGCTTGGATACCTTGATACTTCACTAAATCGATGCTATCATATATATAATAACCTGAAAGGGAATTTAAATGTGAGCAGAATGTTATCATCAATTGAAAGTAGTATGTTTCAACCTGCTATCTAATCTTTCTACGAATCGTAAGTGAAACTAGTATCCTTGCCCCGTGCGCCACAACCCCAAGCTGCATCACTGGTTTGGAGTTAAGGGATCTGGAGCGTTTTGAGTGTTTCGATAGTATTTTTTGTGGGCACATGAGAGCACCTCAGACCTATTGAATTGTATTCTGAATACGAAGCATGTCTTTCTGATATCAAATAATTTTCATTTTTTGAAAATCACAATATAATACAAATTTTATGACAAATTATCAAAATTTGATATTTTTCACATTTTTGATAACAGTCCTCTGAAGTAAATTTTATAATCTAATGATATATTCTTAAAATGTATGTAGGTGGGAGGTAAAGCCGACGATCAATTGAAAATTTTGACCTCTCATATTGAAGATATGGATTTTTTCCCAAAAAGACCTAATTTTTTTTGGTGTTTTAGGAGCAAAACTCTATAGGCCTATCTTCAATACGAAAGGTCAAAATTTTCAATTGATCGTCGGCTTTTCATCCCACCTACATACACTTTAAATATAAATCATCAGATTTATAAAGTTTACTTCGAGTACTGTTAAATATCAAAAATATCAATTTTTAATTCATTTGTCATAAAATATGTATTACATTGCGAATTTCAAAAAATCACAATTAGTTCTATTGTGACATCAGAAGGACATTCTTCGTATTCAGAATGCAATTCGATATGTCTGATGTGCTCTAATGTACCACAAAAAAATACTATCCAAACGTTCATGCCGTACCCCATCCCTTAAGGTTTTAGGTTACATGATTATAATTAAAATTTGGATTAGGGTTAGGGTAGCTTACCTGTTAAGATGCCGACAATAACCTCTCCTAGCGTTGTTGTTGTCAAGACTCTCTCTATGAAGTATTCAGGTGTTTGGTACATACTGTCAACATTTAAAAAAAGCGATCTGTTATTTTTTCCAACCTTTGAAGAGTCCAAGCTAGGTTCAATGATAATTCACATCAACCTTGTTTTGTGACCCCCCTTGAAATTCACTTACCCCCCCCCCCCCCGAAAAAAATCCTGGTGCCGCCACTGCTTCTTTATTATCTAATCCTGTTTGACAGGATCAGACTATTTGGCCCATAATCTTGAACACATGGACACGCGATAATTCGCCCCATTCTTTTGTTGTTCATTCATCCATATAATCAGATTTTGGGATGGATGTATACACAGTGATTTGATTATAACAGAAACACATAATCATTATTTGCTTTATTATGGATGAGTAACCAAATGTTGACATAACTGTAAAGCAGTATTCAGACTTTTTATTGTACGTACAATATTGTATGCAACATATCTACGTTATTTAATCTATTGCCATTCTATTTCCAGTAATGTTTAAGTTCTAACGAATGTTTGATGGCGTAAAATCGATAATATATTTCTACTAGATATTACATGTAACATATTATCGATTTTTCGTCATCAAACATTCGTTAGAACTTAAACATTACTGGAAATAGAATGGCAATAGATTAAATAACGTAGATATGTTGCATACAATATTGTACGTACAATACTCGGAGTCTTTGGAGCGCTTAAGTTGGATATCCACCACAATAGAATATAGCTTCTGGCATTTATTTATCTTCCTAACTCCTCAACAATGGTCACTGACCTTGGACTAAATCTACAGAAGTTATCCATGGCCAGTGGCGTAACTACAGGGGGGGGTCAGAGGGGAAACGTGCCCCAGGCGCCACCCTTAGGGGCGCCAAATTGACCAATTCAGCATCGATTCTGCGCCCCTCCAAGGCATTATTTGTCCAAAATTTAGCGCGCTCCGTGCGCAATTGTTTCAAGAATTGGAGGCGGGCCATTATGTATCCTTAGCACTAGGCGCCACAACCCCTACGCCACTGCCCATCTTAAAGATATTCTCTTTTCTCTGGTATTTAGATTTTGGCAATAAGGGCCCACGACCTTCGTCTTCTTAGTCCGGTATCTGCGGGAAGTTAATGATGACCCCTACAGGACTAAGTCTACCAAACCAATTTTTTTAGCTTCCTTTTATGGTTTATGGTCCTTTAACACATTCAAAATGTTAAAAATAATTCCCGGCACTCCAGCCATATTCAAGGTTAAAGGTCGAATTTCAAAGTTGCTCAAATCTGGTTAACAAGGACACCAAATTATTCCACCCATTGCAAGGATTCAGAGAAAGTATAGTTTGACCTACCTGCGACATACCGGTACCGTTCTTGAGTTATAAGTTATAAGCAAAAAGCTCAAATCTTGGGGGGTGGTCAGTTTTTTTGGCCACACAGGGGCCAAAAAATAAAAATGCCAAGAATTATTTTTTTTAACATCTTGAATCAGTGTCATAGGACCATAAAAGGAAGCTGAAAAGGTTGGTTTGGTAGAGTCCGTAGATACCGCAAGGAATTATGGGAATTACCGAAAAATTCCATAGATTCTGTCTCAGAGCTGAAAGTCAAAAATAAAGACACCGATTTTTGTTTTCACTTACTATTTTCAAATTAGTTTCTTTGGTATTCAATTACCAAGTGCCATTTCTATAGTAGGTTTAAAAAACAACAACTTCCAGTTTTAAATCCATAATGTACGATCTTATAATGCCACGTGATCATTTGCGGTCAAAGTTCTTCTGTATAGGAGATCAGAATGGACGGGTAGAGAAAACACTGTCTTTAGGATAATTAATGGAAATATCTGGAGAAGAGGGCCCTGGGAGATAATCATTCTGTTTACCCCACAAAAATATATTATCATAAGCAGGCCATTTATTGTGCTTGGGTGCACAAAAAGATCGTGCCTTTCAGCAATTAGCACTTCCGGTTTTCGAATTCTCTGAGGTGTCTCTTTTCCACTGCTTTTGAAACATTATTCAATGTTTTTACTTCTAAAAATCAATATATTTAGGTTCCCTAGGCACTAAGCTTTCCATTGATATATAATATGTGATGTTTTCAATTTTCAATGAATATCACCTTTAATGTCCAGAAATAGATCAATTTGGCACTAAGCCTATTTGGCCGAAATAGTTTCGTCACATGTAGGTCTACCAGAAGAAGAGTCTTTAGACACAGTGATGGTAAATAAATATCACTAATAATTATTGTTCTGATAATGAAGAGGATAGCCATGTTGTGTACCCGGGGTACTCAGTACAAATGACCATACGGGGACGTGCCGCAAACATGGGTAGCATTTTCAGCCTTCTGGTATATCAAATGACCCCTTTTTCAAAGCCTATTTTGGTATATGAATGGGTCCTTTTTTCAAAATTTTCTCAATTTTTTCGGAAAACAGCCCAATTTTTCCTTAATCTAGCCAAAATTTTCAAAATTTTCCCAAAATTTTCCCAAAATTTGTAAAAACTAAGACAATTTTGGGTAAATTTGGCCGAAAATTTTGACTTTTGGTATATCAATGGGTCCAAATTTCTTGAAAAATTGGTATATTTATGGGTCTACTTCCAAAATCTCAGCGGCACGTCCCTACCAAAACCAAACTTGAGTACCCCCTGGGGTTGTGTAAAAGTTGAAGGGGAAGAGGAGGCAACTTTATTTTTGACGCTTTGGAAGTTTATGACTAAAACTTTCATGGTTTTTGCTTTTTGCGATTTTTGAATTCTTTGTCTTTTCACTCCAGTGTTTCCTGCAGGATTTGGTTTGGGGGAAGAGGAGGCAATGGGTGGGCTCAATGGGGGAAGATGAGCGAGTAACGGGCAGGTTCTTTTGGAGGAGCACCGATGAAAACACACACGCAGGAAACCAATAACTTTTGGTTAAATATATATTTATTTAGGCTGATGAAGATGGCTGAACAATATAAGTTCCTGATGGAAAACGAAATGATAAGTCTGGTCTAGGTTAGATGGTGGAGAGTAAGGATGAAGACAAGTCCTCTCCCGATGTCCTTGTCATTAAACAGTTTATTATCTTTTTGCTTATTATTTTGACCTACTTTTTAAATACTTGTCCTTCCATTAGGCCTAAAAAAATGTTTGATTGGAGTAACATCAAACATTTTTTAGGGTAGGTAGGTCGGGATTCTTTTTTTTTTTCACTTTTTTTAAGCTGTAAATTTCGTTTGATAAAGGCTTTGGAACTTTTTTCTTCTTTTTTTAAATTTATTTATTTATATTTATTTTTTTAAATTTTATTATTTTTTTTTGCAAAAAAAAATAATAAAAAAAGGGTCGGGCCTAATTTTAGGGTAGGTCGGGTTACGCCAATCAAACAATTTTTTAGGCCTTAGTGTCCTTGTCAGTCAACCGTTGCTAATCTTTATTCTTCTTATTTTAACATAACGATTTCGTTTTTGAAATAAACGAGATCATGGAAACAATGTTATGAAGTAGAATCAGTAATATATTGGCTATAAGAAAAACTTAACTTGTTTTCTCTACTCAATTTAATACCTGAGTGGAAGAAGGGCCCAACTCCATCAAAACTGTTATTGAGGTATTAAGAAAAAAACTTAATATTTGGAAAAGGTTTTATAGACATAAAGTCTTCATCTTCAGGGGACCTTTAATACATGAATGATGAACAAACAGTATTACATACATTCGAGTTTATATATTATAAATGATGTTTCTATGGCAACGGTTAGACTGCGGAACTCAGTCCTCAATGATAGTCAGTCATTTATCTTTTGGTCGTTATATGACTATGGGCAACGGTACAGGTTTTAATGCGAGCTGGAGTTGGGCCCTTCTTCCACTATGTAGGCCTAGGACTACTGCAAGTGCCAGTTACGTATTACCGGTATAGCTACAGAAACTTTTTTCAATAACATTGCGCGAATAAGTTGAATTACCGTTTATTTACTGATTTTACATGATTTTTAATAAAGTTCGGGGGGCAGCACCCAAAGCCCCCCCACACGCCACTGGAATTAGAGGATTCCCCTTTTCCTTTACTTTCTATCTCTCTCTCCTCTTTCAGTACTCACCAATAGACACCTAGAAGTGATACCAGAACAGCATTTATAAAAGACCCAACCTCATTACTCCATTTGTATGGTGTAGATCCAGCATATTTAGCAGGCACTGGGATGAAGCAGGATTGGCTGTTCAACATCTGGTTAAACTTGAAAAATCCTAAAAATGACATAAAAGTCGCACATAACCCAGCGGGAGTATACATGTTTAATAAAATTCTGCCAGAGAAACTGGTTTAAAAGATAGGCCTAGCTGATCTTCGTTTGACGCTGTGTGCAGAAATAGAAGCGAATATTCAAACAAGTCAGTCACGCGTCACGTTATTACAGTTCTGACCGGTAAATATGTATTTCGTACATAATCCGTCACAGAGTAGGCCTACCTATCCTTGAGAGGGTACTCTATTCAAGCGGTTTCTTTAAGGGATCTAAAATGAGCGTTTATTGCGTTTCGACAGTATTTTTTGTGGGACATGAGAGCACCTCAGACCTATCGAATTGCATTCTGAATACGAAGTATGTCTTTCTGATATCAAATAATTTTCATTTTTTGAAAATCACAATGTAATACAAATTTTATGACAAATTATAAAAATTTGATATTTTTCAAATTTTGATATATAACAGTCCTCGAAGTAAATTATATAAATCTAATGATATATTCTTAAAGTGTATGTAGCAGGGAGGAAAAAGCCGACGGTCAATTGAAAATTTTGACCTTTCATATTGAAGATATGGATTTTTTCCCAAAAAGACATAATTTTTTTGGTGTTTTGGGAAAAAATCCATATCTTCAATACCAAAGGTCAAAATTTTCAATTGATCGTCGGCTTTTCATCCCACCTACATACACTTTAAGTATAAATCATCAGATTTATAAAGTGTACTCAAGTACTGTTAAATATCAAAATATCAATTTTCAATGATTTGCCATAAAATGTGTATTAAATTGCGAATTTCAAAAAATCAAAATATTTGATATCAGAATGACATTCTTCGTATTCAGAATGCAATTCGATATGTCTGATGTGCTCTAGTGTCCCAAAATAAATACTGTCCAAACGTTCATACCCCAGCCCTTAACAAGATCACGAAATTTGCAAGTAAAGTGTATTCACACTATCGACTGATTACGTAACTGTTATGAATAATTTCAAGGTTTTTCAATGCAATCGTGACCCATTACAGTGCATTATTATCTGTATTATCAAAGTAGGGGGCCTATTTGGAATAGCAATCCGGCGATTTCAATGAACTACGCCCTAAGGCTGAGTTCACATAGAAGTATACGGTATACGGTATTCGCTATACGAAATACGCTCATTCGATCAGGCTGAGTTCATATAGGAGTATAGGCCTACTATGTGAACTCAGCCTGATCGAATGAGCGTATTTCGTATAGCGAATAGCGAGTATGTCAGTTTACCCATTTTCTTCGTCTTATCATGGAGGTATATAAATAAATGGAGAATGATCCAGCCAAGCCTCTTTTGTACTACGTTGGTTATGACCAATTATTGTTGAATAGGCAATTTCAGGTTTATATTGATTATGCTAAGCTGATTACATTGTGAAGTCTGTTTCACTGGCCATTGATTTCAATGGGGTAAAATGAAGTTTATACTTATTGTTGGAAAGTGCTCATGTTTCATAAAATTTTGATATCAAAATCTCATTTTCGCCAAAAATTGAGTGCTTAAATTGCATCAAGAAATCAGTCTTTTTGAAAAAAGAAACACCTTATCTATTGTCATCTTGTGACTCCCTACATTTTGGTCATGAAAAATTGAATTATGACTTTTTTTTCCAAAAGTTATGCCCCCCCCCTGTATATTTGGAACCCTCCTCCAAAGAAAATGATAGCCCCTAATAATATTACTAATCATTCAGGCCTAAATACTGATAATTATTTATTATAAAATGAGAAGTTTAATGATGATGATTTAGGCGGCGTATACGATTTCATGACAATATCCGTCATGGCACTCAATCAATTTGACTTGAAGCTTCAACCAAAATCACGGTTATCATACACTAAACTATGAGAAACTGTTTAAACAAAGTATGTAGGGCCTATACATTCCGTATATCAATTTCTAATTCTCTCTAGAAAAGATTGTCTGATCATCACTTTTGCTTGAATTCCGAAGTACTTCCGGTAAATTTTGCTCGCTCTTAACTCAAATGGCCCAAATTGGCCCAACATAATTTTTTCACAATCGGAAGGTAAAAACGTTTTGCTTTCATTTGCACTATATTTGAACTCCCTCAGACCCCCTTAAAAGCTTAATATATGAACATGAAAACTAAGTATATTTGTCAAGTTACGGCACAACTAGTGTAGAAAACACTTCTCTCAAATTGACTCGGACTCTTGCTACCTTTAAATCCAACTTTAAGAAATATATAATTTGTGGTTACACAGAGGACATCTAATACCTTCACGATACATTTCGTTCTTCTTTTGTACTTTAGTTCAATCCATTTTTTTTTTAGTAAGTACTTGCTCACACCCTCTCATCCTTAGTCTTCAGGAGCCATAGTTTTACTTCAACTTCATTCCTTCTATCTTAACTATCATCCTCGTGTTAAATCGGATCATCTGTTTTGTGTTTGTCTGTCTGTCTGTATGTCTGTCTGTTTGGTAACTATTTAAGAGGGCCCTGCACCCCCACGCTCCGCGTTTAGCAGGGTCCTCGTCAATCATCTGATTTAACCCTATATTTTCAGGTTGATTCAATGTTACTATTGTTATTATATTAGTTATTTATTACCATGATTTTATTATCATTATCACTATTATTGCTTCTGCTTATCATTATTGAATTACATTTGTACATTGTATTATTGATTGGTGATTGGCAAAATAAAATATGAATGAATGAATGAATGAACAGTTTCATAACTTGAGAACAGAACATCCGAATTTCTTCGGGTTTTCGCACGATCATACATTGAAACTATAAGCTATCAAAACTGGTGACTTTGAACAGCTGATTAACTAGCTGACGTCATTATACAGTCTCTTTTACAAGGCTTCCGGTACGGGTCAATGTAGGGTCAATTCCTATGAGGAAATTTTGGGAGTGACAATCAATGAACCATGGTAGAGGCTCATAACCATCGTGGAGAACAATAGCTTGGCTGAAGTGGCTGGTCAATTCAAGTTTGGGGACTCATTAAATAGAGGTAACGGGATAATCTCCACTTAGGAGATTAGAATTCTGGCGATCATTCTCCATTTATTTATATACCTCCATGGTCTTATCAAATGCTTGTAACTTTACTTCTTGAGGTCACATTGCATTCAATGAGGTGTCATAAGGCTGCGATCACAAGCTATCACATAGAAGTATACTATTCGGGTATACGGTGCACGTTTTACAGGTGCACGCGTATATAGTTAAATCGAGCAAGGCAATTTCATAGTACCGGGTCACATAAGGCTACGATCGCATAGAAGTATACTATTCGGGTATACGATGCACGTTTTGCAGGTGCACGCGTATAGATTAAATCGAGCAAGGTAATTTCATAGTACCGGGTCACATAAGAGCTATTCGAAAAGGCCGTATACCTGCGTATAGTATAGTATAGTGGGAATCGCGCATGTTCGATTTTAGTGCAGCGTATACCGTCCAAATTTTAAAAACCTAAACCATATGTACGTCATCCACCAGTGGAGCTCCTGCGCCCCTCCGCAGAACTTCCGGTAGTGGATGTTCTGCGCTCGGGGGCGCAGAGAATCCACTGTCGGAGTTGCTGCGCTCGGAAGCAAAATAATAGATTTTCGTATTATAATAACGGTGGATCATTTCTGCGCTCGGGCGCAGAACATCCACCATCGGAGTTGATGCGCCCGGGCGCAGTCCCTTATATGTAACGGTGGATCATTGCTGCGCTCGGGCGCAGAACATCCACTGTCGGAGTTACTGCGCTCGGAAGTAAAATAATAGATTTTCGTATTATAATAACGGTGGATCATTTCTGCGCTCGGGCGCAGAACATCCACTGTCGGAGTTCATGCGCCCGGGCGCAGTCCCTTATATGTAACGGTGGATCATTGCTGCGCTCGGGCGCAGAGAATCCACTGTCGGAGTTGCTGCGCTCGGAAGTAAAATAATAGATTTTCGTATTATAATAACGGTGGATCATTTCTGCGCTCGGGCGCAGAACATCCACTGTCGGAGTTGATGCGCTCGGAAGCAAAATAATACATTTTCTTATTAGGCCTATACAATATGCATGCGTATAATAACTAATATTTTCTTATTATATTAATAAAAAATAATATGCATGCGTATAATAACTAAACTCCGAGAAGTTTATTGCTATTAGTATAACCGAATTGACAACCGAATTGCGCTCGGAAGTAAAATAATATATTTTCTTATTATAATAATGGTGGATCATTTCTGCGCTCGGGCGCAGAACATCCACTATCGGAGTTGATGCGCCCGGGCGCAGTCCCTTATATGTAACGGTGGATCATTTCTGCGCTCGGGGGGCGCAGAACATCCACTGTCGGAGTAACTGCGCTCGGAAGTAAAATAATAGATTTTCTAAAACTAGTATTAGGCCTATTATAATAACTATAACTCCAAATTGACAGCAAAATAATGCATTTTCTTATTGAAATTACGGCGGATCATTGCTGCGCTCGGGTGCAGAAAATCCACTGTCGGAGCTTCTGCGCTCGGAAGTCAAATAAATTGTTTTCTTATTTTATTAATAAAATACAATATGCATGCGTATAATAACTAATATTTTCTTATTATATTAATAAAAAATAATCAAAATAATAGATTTTCTTATTAGTTACTGCGCTCGGAAGTAAAATAATAGATTTTCGTATTATAATAACGGTGGATCATTTCTGCGCTCGGGCGCAGAACATCCACTGTCGGAGTTCATGCGCCCGGGCGCAGTCCCTTATATGTAACGGTGGATCATTGCTGCGCTCGGGCGCAGAGAATCCACTGTCGGAGTTGCTGCGCTCGGAAGTAAAATAATAGATTTTCGTATTATAATAACGGTGGATCATTTCTGCGCTCGGGCGCAGAACATCCACTGTCGGAGTTGATGCGCTCGGAAGCAAAATAATACATTTTCTTATTAGGCCTATACAATATGCATGCGTATAATAACTAATATTTTCTTATTATATTAATAAAAAATAATATGCATGCGTATAATAACTAAACTCCGAGAAGTTTATTGCTATTAGTATAACCGAATTGACAACCGAATTGCGCTCGGAAGTAAAATAATATATTTTCTTATTATAATAATGGTGGATCATTTCTGCGCTCGGGCGCAGAACATCCACTGTCGGAGTTGATGCGCCCGGGCGCAGTCCCTTATATGTAACGGTGGATCATTGCTGCGCTCGGGCGCAGAACATCCACTGTTGGAGTAACTGCGCTCGGAAGTTTAAAAAAAAGTCTAGAGTCTAATATAATATAATATGTTTTTTAGTTTTGCTTTGTTTTGTTTTTTCTCATTTTACATTTATTTTCTGTTTTCTTTCATCTATATACTTTCTTTTCTTCTTTTGTCTTTTTTTTTCTTTCCTTTTTTTGCCGTTCACGTTTCCTTGTCGGTACTTTTCATGTAACCGCAAATGCTATTTCAGATAATTCCTATTCAAATATAATTCTGATTGACACATGACCATTTGCAATTCGGCCTTTGTTAGTCAACAGATAAGTAGGTGTAATCCATTGGATTCCCAAACAAGCGGAGGGGGTCCAAAAATTAGCATAAGCGAAGATCAATGTCAATTTTAAATCCACGGCAGAGGATAATTATGCGCCGTCATTTTGTGGTTAGAGAAGGAACCGATAAACGTGGTTTCATGTCGCCGGCATCTAGGCTACACCAAGGCCTACGATATATAGACGAATAAGGAAATCATAAACGCTATTTTCTTATTATGTTAATAAAATATAATATGCATGCGTATAATAACTAAACTCCGAGAAGTGTATTGCTATTAGTATAACCGAATTGACAGCAAAATAATAGATTTTCTTTTTGGGCGAGAAATGCTTTGTTGCCAGCTTTTACGTGAACTTGCCACTATATGCTTAAATAAGCACATAATATTTCCAAAATAGAATAAATGTAGGCTAATATAGATACCGGCGACATGAAACCACGTTTAGGCGACGAAAAAAGAAAACCCTGTTCTACGGGCCCGACCGACCCAGATTTTGAACAAATTGGGAAAAAATCTTTTTTTTTTTTTTTTTTTTTTTTTGTATTTTCTCAAATTGCAAATTATTTACAGATTTTGATGATATTTTTTCATCAACTCCGACAGTGGATTCTCTGCGCCCCGAGCGCAGCAATGATCCACCGTTATTATAATAAGAAAATCTTTTATTTTGCTGTCAATTCGGTTATACTAATAGCAATAAACTTCTCGGAGTTTAGTTAGTATACGCATGCATAATTATATTTTATTAAGAAAATAAGAAAATAATTTATTTGACTTCCGAGCGCAGAAGCTCCGACAGTGGATTTTCTGCGCCCGAGCGCAGCAATGATCCGCCGTAATTTCAATAAGAAAATGTATTATTTTGCTTTCAATTTGGAGTTAAAATAGGCCTAATACTAGCTATTATACGCATGTATATTGATTAATATAGGCCTAATAAGAAAATGTATTATTTTGCTTCCGAGCGCATCAACTCCGACAGTGGATGTTATGCGCCCCCCGAGCGCAGAAATGATCCACCAGTATTATAATAAGAAATTAATGTATTATATTGCTTCCGAGCGCAGTTACTCCAACAGTGGATGTTCTGCGCCCGAGCGCAGCAATGATCCACCGTTACATATAGGGACTGGGCCCGGGCGCATGAACTCCGACAGTGGATGTTCTGCGCCCGAGCGCAGAAATGATCCACCGTTATTATAATACGAAAATCTATTATTTTACTTCCGAGCGCAGCAACTCCGACAGTGGATGTTCTGCGCCAGAGCGCAGCAATGATCCACCGTTACATATAAGGGACTGCGCCCGGGCGCATGAACTCCGACAGTGGATGTTCTGCGCCCGAGCGCAGAAATGATCCACCGTTATTATAATAGGCCTACGAAAATCTATTATTTTACTTCCGAGCGCAGCAACTCCGACAGTGGATGTTCTGCGCCCGAGCGCAGCAATGATCCACCGTTACATATAAGGGACTGCGCCCGGGCGCATGAACTCCGACAGTGGATGTTCTGCGCCCCGAGCGCAGAAATGATCCACCGTTATTATAATACGAAAATCTATTATTTTACTTCCGAGCGCAGTAACTCCGACAGTGGATGTTCTGCGCCCGAGCGCAGCAATGATCCACCGTTACATATAAGGGACTGCGCCCGGGCGCATCAACTCCGACAGTGGATGTTCTGCGCCCCCGAGCGCAGAACATCCACTACCGGAAGTTCTGCGGAGGGGCGCAGGAGCTCCACTGGTGGATGACGTACATAACTCGACATACTCGCTATTCGCTATACGAAATACGCTCATTCGATCAGGCTGAGTTCATATAGTTTTACTCCTAGGCCTCACATCCGTCTTTTTCGCATTCGACCTGTGCTAGAAATCTTTCAGGTTTATAAATAGCGCCATGTGCGGTATACTTTGGTAACTTCTAGAGGGTTTCAATTCATACTTATAATTCGCTTATGACGACTGGGAGGAGATGAGATGCTAAACCCTTCTGTTACCGTTGGGGAGTGCAATACGTGATTGATTAAAAATCAATAACTCGCAGCTTGCCGATTGATTGTAGATCACTATAAATCGGAGGAGCCTTTTGTAAGCTATTTGACCCCGATCTTATTGTTAGAATACAATAGCTACCTTCTAATTACGTTTCCATATCAGGCCAAAAGGATGTATGCTTTGTGTCAGATGTATGTACTGTACTTCTTTTGTCGTGGTACGAAATTCGAGACCTAAAGTCCCGAAGCTTTATTCTAAAAAGTACAGATAAAACGCATTCTTCTTTTGGATTTTGAGACAAGAACTATTTTGTGTGCAAAATAACACGGATAGATTTTCTTTTGAGACTTGAAATTCCTTGTAAATCGTCAGTTTTACCGAGGTTTCTTGTAAGTTTTGTTTCCATGAAAGTGGTCAAGAAAAAGTTCAAAAATATCACATTTTTGGCCTGCAAATTTAAATTTTATTCAGGCTATCTTGCAGCTTCGACTTTAAAGTAAAGATATATATGGGACATTTTATATTTCTTTGATGTGTTCTCTGAATGTTCATGTCAGAAAGATCATGGTTCAATACAAAATATTCACCAAAAATAGTAACTTGCCAACTTGATATAATTTATTTTAAAGACGGTCCCTGCATGCATGCATACATGGCAGGCATGGTACAATATTAGGGACGCACCATTTGATATCAAGGTGGGGGGGGGGCTGAGTCGTGACAATTTTTAGTAGGCCTACCTCGGTGAAGCAATTTTTAGCGCCTCGATGAAGCAAACAGTTTACATTTTGTAGCACCTAAATTTCGCGTATATAGCACGAAAAACGTTCTTCTTATGTTAAAATGAGTTCAGGATCAGATCAGGAGCGTAGTCAGCTTTCGTGATCAGAGGGGAAAAATAAAGGTTTTTTGGGAAAATACACAAATAATCATCAATTTGAACCGGTATTATTAATGCGACATGTACATACACTGGGTTTTTTTTAGCGAGACTGTAGGGCCTACATATAAACTGTTAAGTTTTCGAGCCTCCAAAAACCGGGACAAAATGTTTTTATTGAGACAATGCGCATATGGGGGGGGCTCTGAGGTGAAGCAATTTTTTTTATCAGATGGCGTGACAATTTCTTTTCCAAATAACTACCAAGCCCCGCCCACCTTGATATCTAATGGTGCGTCCTTTATATAGGTTTATACATACAATACATGTAGTGTTGTATTTTGTTTATTCGACATCGAAGTGATTACATAACTTGGGTCACGGCCGGTCGTTGCATCAATCAAAGAAGTTTAGTAAGACTGATTCGGGGGGGGGGGACACTCCCACTTTGGAGGTGACGCGTACTAGTATGTAGGGCTGTTAAGACCCCCTTTTCAGCGTCGCTGTCACCCACAGACCCCATATTTTTTACGAGCACATGCTCTGTCACCCGAAGACACCCTATTGTTCCATTCGATCTGTCACCAAAAGAGCGCCGCACCAGGATGAGGTGCAGGGGAGGGGGTGATGTGATGCAATACTTATCCCAGGGTGTTGAATTATAGGGGGAAGCTTTTTTGGCGGGACAAGGGGGAGCCAATATTGGCACAGGTATAGGTATTTGCACCGTTTCGATATTGCGAATGTGATGTAGAAACATGTCAGGATAGGCCTAAATTCAAATGGTAGGCGAAAGGGGGATATTTTTGGCATGTCAAAATATTTTGATGTATAGGCCTAGCCATGATAATCTTTACCTATTAAAACCAAAAAGAAACTGTCTTTGGGTCACTATGTTTGAAAAAAATCGTTTTGATTAACAAAAGTTGTAGCTTCGGAAATACTAAAAAAATGACATTTTGCCGAATTTAATCAAAGTAAATGAGATATTTCAATTTTTCTCTTGAAAACATTAGTCAAGTTACATAAAGTAGTGCAAAATATGGGTTCGAATTTGATTGCAAAGATGGTTTCTAGAAAAGGGGTAAATTTATTTTGTTGCAAAAGCCCTTACATCCACAAAAGGCACGATATAAACGAAATAATAAAATAAATAGGAAGGCTTGAAAATTGTACCAAACCTATTCTTTTAGTTTCTATTTATCAACACTTTATTCAAAACCAAAATGAATCAAATCGAACTAGTAATAATTGAACAATTTTTGAAAAAGCTGTTTTTCAAAAAGTCAAAAAGTAGATGTATAAAGGGCTTTTGCAACAAAACTCTTTATATATTAATATCATCTGTATTATTAATATTAGAAAGATTGACTATTATTTTGTTGTTGATATATTATAAGTACTGAATTTACTAGTATTACTATCACCAAGTCAATAGTAGGCCTATATTGATAAAATGTCAGCAGTAGCCTAGGCACATCAACAATATTTGGTGGGTATGTTCCCCCGGAATTTTTAGGTGGTGGTTCTTTGGGAGATATAGATGCGGGCGTACCAGTAAAAGGGGATCTTTTGGAGCTGCGAACAAGTAAAATATGGGGACTTTTGGAGCTGCGAACAGTCAAAATCAAGGGTCTTTCTTGGCTTTTTGCTTGAAAATCCCAGAAATATGAGGAATGAACAATTTTGGGGTCTTTTATAGCTAAATTTATCAAAATCAAGGGTCTTTCATTTGGTCAAATATAGGTGGTCTTTTGGAGCTGCGAAATCCAAAAAGGGGGGTCTTTCCGGGGGAGCATAGGCCTACCCGTATGGTCATTTGTGTTATTAGTGCCCTTCCCCCCGTGAGTATAAAGCATTTGCCACTTCCGAAATTTTTTTACTGATAAGTAGGGCCTATTTGCATATGAACCGCATAGTCAGAGGCAACGGTTCATTATTGATTGGAGATTCAGTAGGCTATAAAGAGACAAGTGCGGTATATAGCATTTCAAGTGTATGCGCTTAATTTCGTAATCAATAAGAGCTAATGAACAAAATCATTTCTGACAGAACTGCTAGCACAGTAGTGTAAGCGCTCGACTGTGAAACCGGAGCTTGTGGTCGAAACCCGTCAGAATTTTAATTCAGATAATTTTCTTTTTCTTTCGTGAAGAAGAAATAATAATTGAATCCGTCTTATAAAATTTAACATAGTATAGTAGAATCATATAGGCCTATGTGTTATCAGATAAGATCTTCTGTAGATTACCATATCAAAAGAATTTCGAAGTTTTGTCAAGCAAGTTTCTAAGTGTGCCCCTAATCGTGGTTTGTATAGAATTGAGGCGATAGCTTTGTTTGATAATAACCAATGACAGAGCCGCTACGATTTTAAATTAACAACAGGTCACCGCGTGAGGCGCTGCATTTAAGACGCAGCCTAAAGTTTATTACGGGACAAAATAGACGTGGCCTATATGAACTCAGCCTGATCGAATGAGCGTATTTCGTATAGCGAATACCGTATACCGTATAGCCTACTTCTATGTGAACTCAGCCTTACTCATTATATATTATGACAAATATTGGTATTATGACAATATAGTATACATTGTATATAAAAGGACTAATAGATCGTATTATATCACTCATACATAAATTCTAGACAGTTCATATTTGGTTGATTAATACCATTTATCATTTTTACCATCACCCTCTCCGTGTGCCGTGTGATAGTTTTTACCATCAGGTGCTGTGCCGTAGTGCGCCTGTGCCAAGCCGTGCGCTGACTCTCAGATTCGCCAATTTAGTTATGGGGTGGACAGCAAATTGTGAATTATGTCACGGCAAAACATAGTGTTATGTTGATGAAAAAATCTATTCCCGATCTTAAATATTATTTTTGAGTAGGCCTCTACGGTAACAGAATTTATGTATGAGTGATATAAAACAAATATTAACTGTCTTAAATTCGTGTAATGGTCAAAATATAATCACTCGGTAAAAGATGGATTGTTCCATTCCACTCGCCGGCTCGTGGAATCCATCTTTCACCTCGTGATTATATTTCGACTATTACACTCATAAACAGTTAATATTTGTATACTATCATGACGCACACCGACATCGCCTGGTTAATAGGCCCTAAGGGGTGGTGCAATAATTATGTGTACCCCGGGTGAATTATAGGGGGGCAAAGATTTTTTGGCAGGCCAAAAGGGGGGCAAGCATTTTTTGGCAGGTCGAAAGGGGGGGTCAAGCGATTTTTGGCAGGTCGAAAGGGGGGGGGCAAGCCATTTTTGGCACAGATATTTTGGGCACCGCTTCTATATTACGCCCTAAAAAGGCGTAGGAAAACGTTACGAACACGTTCAAATATGCAAAATTTCCTGCTCGCTGCGCTCGCATTATATGTTAAGACAATTTAAGGTTTTAAATTCGGGTTCCCCAAAATCTGGCATGTGTAAGGGGGGGGGCAAAGATTTTTGGCACGTCAAAAGGGGGGCAAAGGTTTTTGGCACGTCGAAAGGGGGGCAAAGGTTTTTGGCACGTCGAAAGGGGGGCAAAGGTTTTTGGCACGGCCAAAGGGGGGGCAAGCGATTTTTGGCAGACCATTTTGAGAATTCACCCCGGGGGTACACATAATTATTGCACCACCCCTAATTACCTTGTAGGCCTACAGCAGAGACACTAAAATCAATACCCGGGATCGATACACGTGAATGTGCTATGCACGATTTGATATTCAGGCGATAAATCTAGGATACCGGGATAGAAAATGATGAATATCTCCCGTAATTTTTAAAAGAAGTCATATTTTTTTTTGCTTGCATTTGAATATATGTGTTGAAAAGATAGCGCAGCGTAGGCCACTCGTGGAGGCAGTCTAAAAGCAGGGGACCTCCCGGGGGGGGGCACTCGAATTTTTTTTTGGTAGGGGTGTGCCACCGCCAGTTTCGCACTCGAGGTCTAAGGAACTGATCGGCCGGCCAAAAAGGGGGTCTAGGGAACTGATTGGCCGGCCAGAAAGGGGGTCTTGGGAACTAATTAACCAGCCAAAAAGGGGGGTCTTGGGAACTGATCAGCCGCCAAAATCTGAAAATGGGGTCTCGAACTAAACCATGCAGGCCAAACCAGGGCTCAATTTGGTTACGTTTTTGCCACAGATTTTTGAAGGAATCGATTTCACTTTGATCAAGAAAATCATTATTGTAAAATTGGTCTGGGGTGGCCTACGATGGAAATCTCAGCAAAGCAAAACAGCATTCGGATCAAAATTACTAGACCCTGCAGCCTACTGATAATTATAGCAGCAGCGAGCAGCATTACATATTAAGCCCACCATAAAAACAAACCCACAAAAATATTTTTTCAGTGCCGTAATTACTAAAGAAAAACATTTAGGCTACATTGAACTGTCATGCATACATGAGACGATTGAGTGAAGTGTGCAGAATTTGACAACCATTCCACTATTGGCACTAAACCAGTAGATCGTAAATTAAATTACCTTTTAATTCACTGTTATGGCCAGCTGCACGGACGTGTACATAATTATTTGAGGTACTTTTCCTTATATTTGGCAATTTTATTCCCAAAAGAGATCTCAAAATCATTTATTTCCAGCAAAATGTTTATCAGCTGAAGGCCTCGGCACTCGCCGGCCGGCAGTGCTGCAATCACTGTTTACAATCAACCAACCAGTGTTGCCACTACTACAAAGTACAAGGAGCCCAAAATCCCGCCCAAAATCCACCTTATTCCTTACAATGTGTTTCAATGCTATGGGGAAGAAATTGATGGAAAATTCCCTTTGAAGCTTTTGGGCTCGAAATAGTAGGACAGAAAACACGGCAATCAAAATGCCAATGAGAGCGGAGATCGGTGATCTGAGAGTCTATGGAACGGCTAGAAAAATTTTTGGGCTTCAAGAGCGGCAATCAATGAATTTAGTGGGTCTAAGGAACGGCTAGCGCGTATAGCGGCTCTGAAAAAGGGGGTCGTCGCCGCGGCACATACCCGTATAGCTGGGGAATGCGAGTGCCCCCCCCCCGGGGGGACCTCATGGCGTATACCATGCTCACTCATATTGAGTGCACACACACACACAGAGGTCAGTCACCAGGCTATTGTCAATAGGCGGATGTCCGAGACATGGCGTATAATAATAGATGTGAAACTCTTCATGATGCTGGGAGACCTATTTAATTTTGATAAAATTCTTGGTAAAATCTTCGATGACAGCTGTAAACGACTTCTAAATAACTTATGGGAAGAACGCAAGAGACTCTTTATCTTGAATGTATCTTATTTGAATTTTACTTGTCAAGTTCATTTCTTCATGCTGTATATATAATTTGTGTTTTTTAATACTTTCTCCCACATGGGCCATTTTGTTCCGACCCGTGTTTAATAGTTTTGAGACGCATAATGGGCCGAAGGACATCCGACTAAGGCTATTGACAATATCCTGGTGACTGGTACGGTCAGTGAGTATGGTATACGTAATACGTCATCATGAGGTCATCTGTTTTTCTGCCTCCACGATCGCGTGGCCTACGCTGCGCTATTTCCTTCATTTTGCCAATGCATGACTTTCTTTATTATACTCAAAATACGGATTTTATTATATAATAAGAAAGTTGTTTACGGGCATATAGGCTCCTTCACAGCCGGGTTCTGTCGTGTATGTTTGCGACTGAGCCTCGTGCAGACTGGGTTGCCAGGGACTACCAGGACAAAGTATCTGTTTTTGACTATAACAATGTAAATATGAGCAAGGTCTGGATTTGGCCTCCTACCGCGGCTATACAGTGTGCTTTCAAGAATCCAGTAAGGGGTGGTGCAATAATTATGTGTACCCCCCCGGGGGTGAATTATAGGGGGGGCAAAGATTTTTGGCAGGCCGAAAGGGGGGGGGAAGCATTTTTTGGCAGGTCGAAAGGGGGGGTCAAGCGATTTTTGGCAGGTCGAAAGGGGGGGGGCAAGCAATTTTTGGCACAGATATTTTGGGCACCGTTTCTATATTACGCCCTATAAAGGCGTAGGAAAACGTTACGAACACATTCAAATATGCAAAATTTCCTGCTCGCTGCGCTCGCATTATATGTTAAGACAATTTAAGGTTTTAAATTCAGGTTCCCCAAAATCTTGCATGTGTAAGGGGGGGGGCAAAGATTTTTTGGCACGTCAAAAGGGGGGGGGGGGGGGCAAAGGTTTTTTGGCACGGCCAAAGGGGGGGGGGGGCAAAGGGTTTTTGGCACAGCCAAAGGGGGGGGGCAATAGATTTTGGCAGACCATTTTGAGAATTCACCCCCTGGGGTACACATAATTATTGCACCACCCCTAACCTATAACCATGATCAAAAAAATAGAAAGAACGTCTTATATGGGATCCGGGGGGGGGGGGTACTTTAATTTGAAATTGATATAGGTGTTGGGCTGGCACTTTCGCACTAAGGGGCATTCGGTGAGAGCAAAATGTATGGGGTCATTAGGTGAGAGCATGATTTTTGGCATTCGGTGAGAGCAAAATGTAAAAAATATGGGGTCATTGATGGGTGAGAACATGACTTTTTTTTAATGGAATCTTTGGGTGAGAACCGCCACAGGGCCACAGAAACCTCAAAAATCGAATTTCTAGTTCTAAATGGCTTCAAATTTCTTTGTTTTGTTTTTTCAAATAAGTAACAAAATCAGTGATAAATGAAAGTTGCTGTTCAAATTGAACTTGTAAGGGTCTTTGGATGACAGATAAAATGGAAAAATAAGGGGTCTTCGGGTGACAGAGTATGTGTTCATTAAAAAATATGGGGTCTTTGGGTGACAGCGATGCTGAAAAGGGGGGTCTTAACAGCCCTACATACGCGGCACCTCCAAAGTTGAGTGCCCCCCCACGGGTATGGGATTTAGTCTCTTCATGATGTTGAACAGTTTTGAACACATCGATACACATCAGTTTCTATTTGCTCTAGTAAGTAAAGGCACTATTTGATCATGGTCATTATTATCATTATTACGATCATACTCTATAAATTATTCTTATAATACTACTACTACATACTGAATTCCTCACTCCTTTAAGGGGAGGCGGTCTTTTGTGCGTAATTATAGAGGGCCAGGGAATTCACTCTATCATTATAAAAAAATATTCAAAGAAATCAAAGAGCCCTAGGAATAAAAATTGTAGTGTAATTCACGCCAGATACAATTTCTTTTAATGAAAAAAAAATCAAAAACCAAACGTTTTATACAAATTTTGAATTTAGCCTGAATCCGTAAATATGGCACCTCTCGCCTCTTTTTCAGGTCAAGGCTGTTTTTACCATTATGCAGCGAATCATTGTTTAAGCTATTTTATATACATGTCTAAAACACTCTAGAGAAAGAATTTTGCCATAATGTATACTGGTGAAATATCTTTTGTTGATTTCGAATAATGTCTTAACGTCGTAAATTTTAAGGTCAAATTTCCAAAATGAAAACAAAACATTGCGACGCAGATATTCCCCGACTTATGCAATTTCATCATCGTATCAGTGTCTTTATATTTGTTTGAGCCCTTTTCCAAATGTTCGTGCTATTTATACATAAAACGGCCAATCTATCTTTACAAAATGCGTCATTTTAATGTAAACAAAAGGCTAAAGATAGCATTATGAGATTTATCTTTTATTATTACACTCTTCCGTTCAACTGCCTCCATGGCAAAGCGGTAAAGACCGGGACTGATAATCAACGACGCGTGGAATCGTTGGTTCGAGTCCCCTCGAAGCCTGGGGGAACTTTTTTTTCCTTCAAACGTCATCATCGCATTCCGAAATGAGTCACTTGTCGCTAAACACGATTTAGCGACAAGTGACTCATTTAGGAATGCGATCATGAATTTTGAAGGAAAAAAAGTATAAATCTATCATTACAGGTTGGCGCCGTGTTTAATGTTAGCTTTGGCCGATGCTCTCTTGAGAAACTTTGATGTATGCCTGTAATTGACTGCTGACAGGCAAAGCATGTAGAGTATAAACAATTAATTCCAGACCCTGGACCCTGCCCGTGTTCCTACACCGTGACATGAAACACGACACAAATTTCAACATGTGGTGTCACCGATCAAACTGCAGTGTGCACAACCATGCATACACTGTGTGTGTATGTGCAATATGATATCTGTGATCAAACCAGGCAAGCTAGGTCCAAGGTTTTGCGGTGTGTTGCTAATCTTCGAGTATCGAGTTTCGAGTTCGAGTATCGAGTTTCGAGTTGAAATTTTCGAGTATCGAGTTGAAATTTTCGAGTATCGAGTTGAAATTTTCGAGTATCGAGTTGAAATTTTCGAGTATCGAGTTGAAATTTTCGAGTATCGAGTTGAAATTTTCGAGTATCGAGTTGAAATTTTCGAGTATCGAGTTGAAATTTTCGAGTATCGAGTTGAAATTTTCGAGTATCGAGTTGAAATTTTCGAGTATCGAGTTGAAATTTTCGAGTATCGAGTTGAAATTTTCGAGTATCGAGTTGAAATTTTCGAGTATCGAGTTGAAATTTTCGAGTATCGAGTTGAAATTTTCGAGTATCGAGTTGAAATTTTCGAGTATCGAGTTGAAATTTTCGAGTATCGAGTTGAAATTTTCGAGTATCGAGTTGAAATTTTCGAGTATCGAGTTGAAATTTTCGAGTATCGAGTTGAAATTTTCGAGTATCGAGTTGAAATTTTCGAGTATCGAGTTGAAATTTTCGAGTATCGAGTTGAAATTTTCGAGTATCGAGTTGAAATTTTTTCGAGTATCGAGTTGAAATTTTCGAGTATCGAGTTGAAATTTTCGAGTATCGAGTTGAAATCTTCGAGTATCGAGTTCAATTTTCGAGTATCGAGTTGCAATTTTAATTTTCAATCTGCTTTTGAAGTAGGCTATAGGATGTCCCCTCTCCGACATGAAGAGAAAGCACAAATGTTTAACCCTTCTCTATCCAATTTATTATTACGTTCTCCACGGAATTCGTAAAAGCCCCGGTAAAAGCACACTAGTTGTTCATAATAAGGGGTAGGCCTACTAGTGGATAGGTATTAACCTCGGGGGTATTACCCTCCCGAGTAGGCCTACATTGATACCAGAATGACTAAAATTAGACTAGGGTTAACTTATATATATACCGGGATATATACACGTTACTCTCTAAATTCCTAAGATTTAAAAATAAGTCTAAGAGACTTATTAGAAGGACAAAACTTTGAAAAGACTTAAAATTCAAATCTTTATTAGAGTAAAATTTAAATCCATTAGATTTGAATTTTAAGTCTTTTCAAAGTTTTGTCCTTCTAATAAGTCCCTGGAATTTAGAGAGTACCATTATATTAAGGGCTCGTGGATAACGAGAAAAAAGGAAAATCTGCATCAGAAAATTCAAACTAGAAAATCGTTCATTTTAGCATACTTCAAGTTTCAAACTCGAAAACCTGCAAAATGAGCCTACTTCGAGTTTTATACTCGAAAATCTGTAAAATGTTTAATTTTAGAGTTTCATTTATACCTATTATAATGAAAAGCAAACTACTTCACATCATATTAGATTAACCCTACTCTAACGCAGGGGGTGCATGGTACCGTGGTATCCAACTCCCCTTACGGATGACTTTAACGTAACCCTAAAACGCTTTTATTTAGTTTTAGCACCCTCTACTTTTTATATAGCTCGAAAATCGTTCATTTTGGCATACGTCGAGTTTCAAACTCGAAAACCTTTAACATGAGCCTACTTCGAGTTTTAAATTCGAGAATCTGCAAAATTTTAAATGTTCGAGTTTCATTCATACCTCATAATGTAAGGTAAACTAAATTTACTTCAGATCATTAGATTAACCATATAGTCCAACGAAGGGGTGGTATCGTGGTATCCAGCCCGGGATCCAACACCCTAACAGATAAGTTTACCGTAACCCAAAACGCTTTTATTTAAGCTTTAGCACACATTTCTTTTGTGCATGCGCATGTGCGAAAGTTTAACTCGAACTTCGTTCATTTGAACGCATTTCGAGTAACAAACTCGAAAACCTGCAAAATGAGCGTACATCGAGTTAAAAACTCGAAAATGATCAATATTCGAGTGAAATCCATATTTACTGTATACAGTATATGAAAGGCAAAATACTTCAGATCAATCTAGATTAACATTTGGCCTAATAATATGTGTTTACCACTTTGATTAAGGGCCGCATGTGCGAAAAGTGTATCATTTGTAACAGGAAAGTTAAACTCGAACTTGGTAGAAATTGGCCTACTAACAAAGGGGATCTATTCATATTCACAACGACCATTGATTGCAATTTATTCCGTGCTTGAATAGATCTAAATCTTTCAGGGCGGACATTTCATGGGTAGGACATTCAGTCTCATTACACCAGTAAAACGTGTAGTCAAAGGTATAGAGAAAGTGATTGGCTTGAAACATCGACCATAATGTGGAATAAAGTGACATTTTTACCTTTCAGGTAGTGATTCCACAATGGTGTTGTGTGATGTGCAGTAGTTCAGCATACAGAAGGAAATTACGTCTGATCTTACGATTGATTGCAATGGCAGAATCCCATAGGAATCAATTGTAAGATCGATCGCAACCCTTTGAGAAACAGCCCTGTTACATTTTTTCCTTGCATAGCTTTGCATGTTGTAGCCTAACACAATAAGTGATATGTGGAGCTTTAGATGTGTAATGTTTTACTGAACTTAACTTTTATAAAATACTGATGTAAAGTGGAATGTTGCATCTAATCATGGTCTATTAGTACCACTGATCATGCTCCTGAGTTGGAGTAGAAAAAAGTCGGGCAACTGACCCGCGGTTGGGTGAATCACATCTTGCACATGATATAAATTGTAATGTAACCCCTGGAGGTAACCTTATTTACTGGATGATTGATTTTTTAAGTTGATGTTGTTTACGAAAATGTGTTTTAGTGAATGACTTTAATAAAAGATAATTATTAACTCTAATCTGCTGTGTTTAAGTTATTTCTATTTTTCAATTGTGCCGAAGTTAAACACGTAAAAATGAGCGCAGAGGATGTCCCCAACAGCTAAATGAAAGCAAAGAGTGCTAAAGAAAGGCGTTTTGAGGTAACGAAAAATATCCGTTTATAGAGGTAGATAACATTTAACATTTTGCAGATTTTCAAATTTTAAAACTCGAAGTAGGCTCGTGTTAAAGGTTTTCGAGTTTGAAACTCGAAGTATGCCAAAATGACCGATTTTCGAGTTTGAGTTTTCTGATGCAGATTTTCCTTTTCTCTTATCCACGTGCCCTTAATATACGGTATATAATGGTGAATGTACATTTAAGTTAACCGTAGTCTAATTCGGCCATTTCTTGTAACCTTTCACGAAGAGGGGATGTTTGCCAACCACCCTCAGATTTTCAAAGTCTGTGGAAATCGTCGTGAGTGGCCTCCACCCCCTTTACCATGTTTACCAAGGGGAAGATTCTTTATAGGCCTTCCCCGTTTTGCATCAACATGAGCGCAAAGGATGTCCCCAGAACCCACAGCTATATAAAAAAGAAAGTATAGGGTGATAAAGCTTAATAAAAGCGTTTTGGGGTTACGGTAAAATCATCCGTTAGGGGGGTCGGATACCATGATACCTCCCATTCGTTTGCCAAGGGTTAATGTAAAACTGATCTGAAGTAGTTTGCCTTGCATTATGATAGGCATGAATGAAACTCGAAAATTGTACATTTGCAGATGTTCGAGTTTAAAACTCGAAGTAATCTCATTTTAAAGGTTTTCGAGTTTGAAACTCGAGTATGCCAAAATGAACGATTTTCGAGTTGGAGTTTTCTGATGCAGTTTTGCTTCTTTTCTCGTTATCGACGTGCCCTTAATATAATGGTAACATAAGTTAGCCCTAGTATAATTTATCCATTAGTTGTAACTCTCACGAACATAACTAAGGGGATGGGTGTTTGCCACCCGCCCTCAGAATGTCTATTGAAATCGTCGTGAGTGGCATCCACCCCATTTTTCCCAGGGGGAGATTAGGCCTACCCCGTTTTTGTTTTTGCAACAAAATGAGCGCAAAGGATGTCCCCAGGCCCCAAATAAAAAGGTAATGGGTGCTAAAGCTAAATAAAAGCGTTTTGGGTTACGGTAAAATCATCCGTTAGGGGGGTTGGATACCACGATACCACCCCCTGCGTTATAGTGTTAATGTAAAATGATGTGAAGTATAGTAGGTATAAATGAAACTCGAAAATTGAAAATTCTGCAGGTTTTCGAGTTTAAAACTCGAAGTAGGCTCATTTTGCAAGTTTTCGAGTTTGAAACTCGAAGTATGCTAAAATGAACGATTTTCGAGTTTGAGTTTTCTGATGTAGATTTTCCGCTTTTCTCGTTATCGACGTGCCCTTTTTTCATCCTAACATATATAATATAAGTTAACCCTAGTCTAATTTAGCCATTATTTGTAACACTCACGATGGGGGGGGGGCATCCACCTCAAATTTGAAATGTCTATGGAGGTCGTCGTGAGTGGCATCCATCCCTTTACCTGAGTGGAAGGTTTTGTATAGGCCAACACGTTTGGCATCAAAATGAGCGCAAAGGATGTCCCCAAACCCCACAGCTATATAAAAGTAAAGGGTGCTAAAGCTTACTAAAAGCGTTTTTGGGTTACGGTAAAATCATCCGTCATGGGGTTGGATACCACGATACCACCCCTGCTTTGGACTAGGGTTAATCTAAAAATGATCTGAAGTAGTTTGCCTTACATTATGATGGGTATAATGATACTCGAACATTGAACATTTTGCAGGTTTTCGAGTTTGAAACTCGAAGTACGCTCATTTTGCAGGTTTTCGAGTTTGAAACTCAAAATGCGCTCAAATGAACGAAGTTCGAGTTTAACTTGCCCTTTGCAAATGATACATTTTTCGCACATGCCGTCCTTAATCAAAGTGGTAAACACATATTATTAGGCCAAAGGTTAATCTAGATTGATCTGAAGTATTTTGCCTTTCATATATAGTAAATATGGATTTCACTCGAATATTGATCATTTTGTAGGTTTTCGAGTTTCTAACTCGAACTACGCTCATTTTGCAGTTTTCGAGTTTGTTACTCGAAATGCGCTCAAATGAACGAAGTTCGAGTTAAACTTTTCTGTTGCAAATGATGCATTTGTCGCACATGCGACCCTTAATCAAAGTGGTAAACACATTTTATTAGGCCAAAGGTTGATCTACATTGATCTGAAGTATTTTGCCTTTCATATATAGTAAATATGGATTTCACTCGAATATTGATCATTTTGCAGGTTTTCGAGTTTTTAACTCGAAGTACGCTCATTTTGCAAGTTTTCGAGTTTGTTACTCGAAATGCGCTCAAATGAACGAAGTTCGAGTTAAACGTTTCTGTTGCAAATGATGCATTTGTCGCACATGCGGCCCTTAATCAAAGTGGTAAACACATATTATTTAGGCCAAAGGTTAATCTAGATTGATCTGAAGTATTTTGCCTTTCATATATAGTAAATATGGATTTCACTCGAATATTGATCATTTTGTAGGTTTTCGAGTTTTTAACTCGATCTACGCTCTTTTGCAGGTTTTCGAGTTTGTTACTCGAAATGCGCTCAAATGAACGAAGTTCGAGTTAAACTTTCCTGTTGCAAATGATACATTAGTCGCACATGCGACGCTTAATTAAAGTGGTAAACACATATTATTAGGCCAAAGGTTAATCTAGATTGATCTGAAGTATTTTGCCTTTCATATACAGTAAATATGGATTTCACTCGAATATTGGTTATTTTGTAGGTTTTGGAGTTTTGAACTCGAAGTACGCTCATTTTGCAAGTTCTCGAGTTTGTTACTCGAAATGCGCTCAAATGAACGAAGTTCGAGTTACACGTTTCTGTTGCAAATGATGCATTTGTCGCACATGCGGCCCTTAATCAAAGTGGTAAACACATATTATTAGGCCAAATGTTAATCTAGATTGATCTGAAGTATTTTGCCTTTCATATATAGTAAATATGGACGAGACTCGAATATTAATCATTTTGCAGGTTTTCATTTTTAACTCGAAGAACGCTCATTTTGCAGGTTTTCGAGTTTGTAACTCGAAATGCGCTCAAATGAACGAAGTTCGAGTTAAACTTTCCTGTTACAAATGACTAGCGGGACACCCGCGCTACGCGCGGGTCCCCGCTAGGTGAGTAAATGGGAGCGTTCACTAAAACGGGAGGAATTACTGAACAGGTAGAATCATTGAAAAGGTAAATTTCATTTATCTGAGTCTGACCCTCGTTAAGCCTAAGTTTCCATTTTAGTTTCTTTCTTTCTTTTTAGTTTCTTCTACATGGGCCAATTTTGTTCCATTTTTTTAAAACATTTTGCTGCTACGCTTGCAAATTTCCGTTACCATGTTTTTTATTTACTCAATCCCGTTCCCATTATTTTCTAAATCTGTCCTTTCTTACATTTCCCTGTTGTTTACCCAGCATAGCAACGTACCACATTTTCACTGATTTTGAGGCCAATTCTTGACCGTTTTCAACCAAATAAAGTTTAAACACGTTCCCGTATATTCATCGATCTCCCGTATGAATTTGGCGACATTTGGATCGAAACTGACGGAGCCTTTATAGCATACACAGATAGATACATACAACATTCCCCTATTTATAGTAAGATACATTTTTCTCACATGCGCATGCACAAAAGAAATGTGTGCTAAAGCTTAAATAAAAGCGTTTTGGGTTACGGTAAACTTATCTGTTGGGTGTTGGATCCCGGGCTGGATACCACGATACCACCCTTCGTTGGACTATATGGTTAATCTAATGATCTGAAGTAAATTTAGTTTACCTTACATTATGAGGTATGAATGAAACTCGAACATTTAAAATTTTGCAGATTCTCGAATTTAAAACTCGAAGTAGGCTCATGTTAAAGGTTTTCGAGTTTGAAACTCGACGTATGCCAAAATGAACGATTTTCGAGCTATATAAAAAGTAGAGGGTGCTAAAACTAAATAAAAGCGTTTTAGGGTTACGTTAAAGTCATCCGTAAGGGGAGTTGGATACCACGGTACCATGCACCCCCTGCGTTAGAGTAGGGTTAATCTAATATGATGTGAAGTAGTTTGCTTTTCATTATAATAGGTATAAATGAAACTCTAAAATTAAACATTTTACAGATTTTCGAGTATAAAACTCGAAGTAGGCTCATTTTGCAGGTTTTCGAGTTTGAAACTTGAAGTATGCTAAAATGAACGATTTTCTAGTTTGAATTTTCTGATGCAGATTTTCCTTTTTCTCGTTATCCACGAGCCCTTAATATAATGGTAACGTGTATATATCCCGGTATATATATAAGTTAACCCTAGTCTAATTTTAGTCATTCTGGTATCAATGTAGGCCTACTCGGGAGGGTAATACCCCGAGGTTAATACCTATCCACTAGTAGGCCTACCCTTTTATGAACAACTAGTGTGCTTTTACCGGGGCTTTTACGAATTCCGTGGAGAACGTAATAACAAATTGGATAGAGAAGGGTTAAACATTTGTGCTTTCTCTTCATGTCGGAGAGGGGACAACCTATAGCCTACTTCAAAAGCAGATTGAAAATTAAAATTGCAACTCGATACTCGAAAATTGAACTCGATACTCGAAGATTTCAACTCGATACTCGAAAATTGCAACTCGATACTCGAAGATTTCAACTCGATACTCGAAATTGCAACTCGATACTCGAAAATTTCAACTCGATACTCGACAATTTCAACTCGATACTCGAAAATTTCAACTCGATACTCGAAAATTTCAACTCGATACTCGAAAATTTCAACTCGATACTCGAAAATTTCAACTCGATACTCGAAAATTTCAACTCGATACTCGAAAATTTCAACTCGATACTCGAAAATTTCAACTCGATACTCGAAAATTTCAACTCGATACTCGAAAATTTCAACTCGATACTCGAAAATTTCAACTCGATACTCGAAAATTTCAACTCGATACTCGAAAATTTCAACTCGATACTCGAAAATTTCAACTCGATACTCGAAAATTTCAACTCGATACTCGAAAATTTCAACTCGATACTCGAAAATTTCAACTCGATACTCGAAAATTTCAACTCGATACTCGAAAATTTCAACTCGATACTCGAAAATTGCAACTCGATACTCGAAAATTGCAACTCGAAACTCGATACTCGAACTCGAAACTCGATACTCGAAGATTAGCAACACTCGGTTTTGCGCATGCACAACAGATGACCCCCAAATTTCCTCCGATGGAAAATTCCTACAATGCATGATTTGTTTACCCACAGAGATACATCCACTGTGAATAAAATTCCGTGAACTTGAAACTTGAAACTTCATTATTCTATAATTTATAGGCCCTGCAGTAGGCCTATATCAAATGCGTATGAGCCTTAATAATAGTGTATTTTTTTGTTTTCTGTTTTTTAAAAAGGCACGAGGTAACTTTAAATAATTATTAATTACTTTTTTTTACTTTGAAGCGAATCAAATGTATTATTATATTGCAATTATGGTTGATTTTATACATTGATAATAATGCAGAGGGGTTCTTTGTTTGTTCAGCATCATAGTTAATTTAGGATGATCAAACTTATATGAGTAGCAAATTAATGTAATTAAAATGTCAGTTAATAGAGAAAATGTCAAATAAATATCAAATAGGCCTAATTAAATATTTTGCAATTCTCAATTTTGGGTGCGGCAGTAAACTCAAAACCAATATTGTGAAGGGCCTTAAGATTTTGTTCGAGACCACACCCTTTCATTTACTCCAGGCCTATGCAACCATTGCAACTTTGCCGGTGCTAAGTGTCGTATTCATGTCCCTTCATGGTAATAGAAAGGGGAGCGAGAAAGGGATGCGGACTTAACCGATAGTTATACCTATACAGCAAAGGGACCAACTTGATGAATTGAACAATATGTCACCAGAACGATATTATAAAGGGGAGCGGGTTCGTGCTAGACCTATTATTGAATTGAACAATATGTCACCAGAACGATATTATAAAGGGGAGCTGGTTCGTGCTAGACCTATTATAGTTTAACTATGAACTAGATTTTCCATTTTAAAATTTAACCGTGTCAGTTTAATTTGATGCAGGCCTATGTGCCTTACATTTCCCTGTATATTAATACCATAATAAATTTAGAAAGGATATGGACTTAACATACAAAGGAGAGCGAACAAGAATGCGACTTGAAATTTGTGTCTTTGTAGGTGTAGTGAAAATTAAGGTACAGAAGAAACTGCAGTTAACAGAAAGTGGTGCGAGAAAGGGGTGCGAGCTATCGTATTTATATACATCATCATGATCATGACCGAACTAGAATTCCGCGGTAAAATCCGCGACCTCACCCGTTCATTTGCTCCAGACCTATGCAACCATTGCAATTTTGCCGGTGCTAAGTGTCGTATTCATGTCCCTTAATAGAAAGGGGAGCGAGAAAGGGATGCGGACTTACCCAATAGCTGTAGTTGTACAGAAAAGGGACCAATGAATTGAACAAGATGTCACCAGAACCATATTAGAAAGGGGAGCGGGTTCGTGCTAGACCTACCATAGCTTAACTATGAACTAGATTTTCCATGTTAAAATTGAACCGTGTCAGTTTAATTTGATGCAGGCCTATATGCCTTACATTTCCCTGCATCATGTTAGAACTATAATAGAAAGGATATGGACTTAATATACAAAGGGGAGCGAGAAATGGATGCGACTTTAAATTTGTGTCTTTGTAGCTGTAGTAAAAATGAATCTACAGAAGAAACTGCAGTTCACGGAAAGTGGTGCGAGAAAGGGGTGCGAGCTATCGTATTTATGAACATCATGACCGAACTAGAATTCCGCGGTAAAATTCGAGGCCACACCCTTTCATTTGCTCCCGGCCTATGCAACCATGGCAACTTTCCGGTGCCTTCATTGTAAAAGGGGAGCGAGAAAGGGATGCGATAGTTGTAGCTGTGCAGAAAGGGCACCAATGAATTGAACAAGTTATTATTACAACAATACGAGAAAGGGGAGCGGGATCGTGCTAGCCCTATCACAGCTATCATGTTAAAATTTGAACCTTGTCAGTTTAATTTGATGTAGGGCTTAAAGTCTTTCATTTTCCTGTATGTAATATCATAATAGAAAGGATACGAACTTAATATACAAAGGGGAGCGAGAAAGGGATGCGACTTTAAATTTGTGTCCTTGTAGCTGTAGTGAAAAAGTACAGAAGAAACTGCAGTTAACAGAAAGTGGTGCGAAAAAGTGTCGTATTCATGTCCCTTCATGGTAATAGAAAGGGGAGCGAGAAAGGGATGCGGACTTACCCGATAGTTGTAGCTGTACAGAAAAGGGACTCCATGATGAATTAAACAAGATGTCACCAGAACCATTTAAGAAAGGGGAGCGGGTTCGCGCTAGCCCTATCATAGCTAAACTATGAACTAGAATTTCCATGTTAAAATTTAACCGTGTCAGTTTAATTTGATGCAGGCCTAAATACCTTTCATTTTCCTGTATGTTAATATCATAATAGAAAGGATACGAACTTAATATACAAAGAGGAGCGAGAAAGGGACATACTGCAGTTACTGTCCGTTTTCCTATACACAATACACAGTACTCTTTCCCATTGACGCGTGACCTCTACAAATAGCCCTACGTTAAAAGTATGGGGATATGACTAGTTAACGTCGCTGTGTGAAAAATAACCGGCCAATATTAAAAGTACTCTTCTAAAGTTCTAGAAAATATAGTTTTTAACATGTCCTAAATTCCCTTGTCAGTTTAATTTGATGTAGGGCTTAAAGTCTTTCATTTTCCTGTATGTTAATATCATAATAGAAAGGATACGAACTAAAATATACAAAGGGGAGCGAGAAAGGGATGCGACTTTAGATTTGTGTCTTTGTAGCTGTAGTGAAAAGTACAGAAGAAACTGCAGTTAACAGAAAGTGGTGCGAGAAAGGGTGCGACCTCTCGTATTTATGAACATCATGACCGAACTAGAATTCCGCGGTAAAATCCGAGACCACGCCCTTTCATTTGCTCCAGGCCTATGCAACCATTACAACTTTTCCGGTGCTAAGTGTCGTATTCATGTCCCTTCATGGTAATAGAAAGGGGAGCGAGAAAGGGATGCGGACTTACCCGATAGTTGTAGTTGTACAGAAAAGGGACTCCTTGATGAATTGAACAAGATGTCACCAGAACCATTTAAGAAAGGGGAGCGGGTTCGCGCTAGCCCTATCATAGCTTAACTATGAATTAGATTTTCCATGTTAAAATTTAACCGTGTCAGTTTAATTTGATGCAGGTCTAAATACCTTTCATTTCCCTGTAAAAGAAACTGCAGTTAACAGAAAGTGGTGCGAGAAAGAGGTGCGAGCTATCGTATTTATGAACATCATAACCGAACTAGAATTCCGCGGTAAAATTCGAGGCCTCACCCTTTCATTTGCTCCCGGCCTATGCAACCATGGCAACTTTCCGGTGCCTTCATTGTAAAAGGGGAGCGAGAAAGGGATGCGATAGTTGTAGCTGTGCAGAAAGGACATCAATGAATTGAACAAGTTATTATTAAAACAATATGAGAAAGGGGAGCGGGATCGTGCTAGCCATATCATAGCTAAAGCATCTAACTATGAGCTATAATTTCTATGTTAAAATTTGAACCTTGTCAGTTTAATTTGATGTAGGGCTTAAAGTCTTTCATTTTCCTGTATGTTAATATCATAATAGAAAGGATACGAACTAAAATATACAAAGGGGAGCGAGAAAGGGATGCGACTTTAGATTTGTGTCTTTGTAGCTGTAGTGAAAAAGTACAGAAGAAACTGCAGTTAACAGAAAGTGGTGCGAGAAAGGGGTGCGAGCTATCGTATTTATGAACATCATGACCGAACTAGAATTCCGCGGTAAAATCCGAGACCACACCCTTTCATTTGCTCCAGGCCTATGCAACCATTACAACTTTTCCGGTGCTAAGTGTCGTATTCATGTCCCTTCATGGTAATAGAAAGGGGAGCGAGAAAGGGATGCGGACTTACCCGATAGTTGTAGCTGTACAGAAAAGGGACTCCTTGATGAATTGAACAAGATGTCACCAGAACCATTTAAGAAAGGGGAGCGGGTTCGCGCTAGCCCTATCATAGCTTAACTATGAATTAGATTTTCCATGTTAAAATTTAACCGTGTCAGTTTAATTTGATGCAGGTCTAAATACCTTTCATTTCCCTGTATGTTAATATCATAATAGAAAGGATACGAACTTAATATACAAAGGGGAGCGAGAAAGGGATGCGACTTTAAATGTGTGTCTTTGTAGCTGTAGTGAAAACTAATGTACAGAAGAAACTGCAGTTAACAGAAAGTGGTGCGAGAAAGAGTGCGAACTATCGTATTTATGAACATCATGACCGAACTAGAATTCCGCGGTATAATTCTAGACCACACCCTTTCATTTGCTCCCGGCCTTTGCAACCATGGCAACTTTCCGGTGCCTTCATTGTAAAAGGGGAGCGAGAAAGGGATGCGATAGTTGTAGCTGTGCAGAAAGGGCATCAATGAATTGAATAAGTTATTATTAAAACAATATGAGAAAGGGGAGCGGGATCGTGCTAGCCATATCATAGCTAAAGCATCTAACTATGAGCTATAATTTCTATGTTAAAATTTGAACCTTGTCAGTTTAATTTGATGTAGGGCTTAAAGTCTTTCATTTTCCTGTATGTTAATATCATAATAGAAAGGATACGAACTAAAATATACAAAGGGGAGCGAGAAAGGGATGCGACTTTAGATTTGTGTCTTTGTAGCTGTAGTGAATTACAAAAGTACAGAAGAAACTGCAGTTAACAGAAAGTGGTGTGAGAAAGGGGTGCGAGCTATCGTATTTATGAACATCATGACCGAACTAGAATTCCGCGGTAAAATCCGAGACCACACCCTTTCATTTGCTCCAGGCCTATGCAACCATTGCAACTTTTCCGGTGCTAAGTGTCGTATTCATGTCCCTTCATGGTAATAGAAAGGGGAGCGAGAAAGGGATGCGGACTTACCCGATAGTTGTAGCTGTACAGAAAAGGGACTCCTTGATGAATTGAAAAAGATGTCACCAGAACCATTTAAGAAAGGGGAGCGGGTTCGCGCTAGCCCTATCATAGCTTAACTGTGAACTAGATTTTCCATGTTAAAATTGAACCGTGTCAGTTTAATTGGATGCATGCCTATATGCCTTACATTTCCCTGCATCATGTAAGAACCATAATAGAAAGGATATGGACTTAATATACAAAGGGGGAGCGAGAAATGGATACGACTTTAAATTTTTGTTTTTGTAGCTGTAGTAAAAATGAATGTACAGCCTGTCTCAAAAAAAGTTGTGCAAGTGAAAAGCGCCCTCTTTGGCAATTAGAAAATACCGTTGTGACATGATACTTACACCAACGTCAAGGGCGTAGTCTTAGCTCCCAAATACCGTTTGTTCTGTTCAATTTGCTTGTTTTAATCTCGAGATATGCTTAGTTAACGACGAAAGGGTAAAATCACAATTGTGCCACTTTTACTAGATAAGAGAGCTTTGCATGTAAATCAGCGATAGCATCAGGTTTATCAAGAGTTCCTTCGTGAAATCAAAAGAATGCATCAATTACACAATACAATTTTTTTTCCTGTTTTTACTATTTTATCATGATGCAGGAATAATGATTATCTTTTTCCACAGAAAAGATAAATACATATTTCACGTTCTGTTGTAAAATTAAATACATGTGCACGGCAATGATTTTATCATGGTAAATACTGCTCTCTTAGTCACTCAAGACATGTTAAAAGACAAACAAATATCATACTGCAGTTACTGTCCGTTTTCCTATACACAATACACAGTGCTCTTTCCCATTGACGCGTGACCTTTACAAATAGCCCTACGTTAACAGTATGGGGATATGACTAGTTAACGTCGCTGTGTGAAAAATAACCGGCCAATATTAAAAGTACTCTTCTAAAGTTCTAGAAAATATAGTTTTTAACATGTCCTAAATTTTTAGCTAATTTAGATGTTTGGAAATATTCGTACTTTGGTGTTTTAGTTAATGTTATAGGTAATAGTACATTGCCTAGTTAACGTCGCTGTGTGAAAAATAACCGGCCAATATTAAAAGTACTCTTCTAAAATTCTAGACAATATAGTTTTGTAACATGTCCTAAATTTTTAGCTAATTTAGGTGTTTGGAGAGGGTCGTACTTTTGTGTTTTAGGAAGGACATGTAAACGACAGATAACACCAAAAATATGAAGAAATTATTTCCAAACCGTGTTAAGTCAAAAATCATTATGTTGCTCATTTTCAAGAATGCTGGTTTACAAAAAGCACGCCATTGTCTGATTTCGTGAACAAAGCCACACATAACATTGTTTCCTTTCGTTTCCTTTATAATCGGTTACCCAACTGAAGCTATGAATACCAGCTTTGTTGCGATATCGCACATGAAAACAGTCACTTGTGCACAACCAGAGAAGATCCAATTTAATCAGTTGAGCTGTTTCAATGAGTGTTATCTTGGTTTAATAGCTTTTAATGGGGTTAAGTCCTGCAAAGGTCGAGATGAATTCTACTGTAGACATGACTGCATCATGTTGCACACTAAGGTCCGTATGCACAAAAGAGTTAGAGAGGGTCTAACGTTAGACCTGGTCTAACTGGAATCAAGTTCCACCAGGAATGGTCCTTTACTCGTATTTCCTTCCTAGAGTAGCTAGCAAATTCTAAAGATTTTAATGCAACGTTCAAAAATAATACGATTATAACCTTATGTGCTTTCTCATGGTACTAAATTCCACTTAGACCCGGTCTAACTCTTTTGTGCATACGGACCTTATAAGTTTATATTACTTGTTGGGAGAGAAATTAGATAAAATAATGCACGCGCGCTGATGTTGATGCGAATAATGCGTCTGATGCACGAGCCCCGAAGGGAGAGTGCATTAGACGCATAAACATCAGCTATATCATTGATTTTACATGTACAGTTCTCTTCCCTAGTAAAAGTGGCACAATTGTGATTTTACGCTTTCGTTGTTAAATAAACATATCTCGAGATTGAAACAAGCAAATTGAACGGAACAAACGGCATTTGAGAGCTAAGACTGCGCCCGTGACGTTGATGTAAGCATTTTGTCACAACAGTATTTTCTAATTGCTAAAGAGGGCGCTTTTCACTTGCACAATTTTTTTTGAGACAGGCTGTACAGAAGAAACTGCAGTTAACAGAAAGTGGTGCGAGAAAGAGGTGCGAGCTATCGTATTTATGAACATCATAACCGAACTAGAATTCCGCGGTAAAATTCGAGGCCTCACCCTTTCATTTGCTCCCGGCCTATGCAACCATGGCAACTTTTCCGGTGCTAAGTGTCGTATTCATGTCCCTTCATGGTAATAGGGGAGCGAGAAAGTGATGCGGAATACCCGATAGTTGTAGCTGTACAGAAAAGGGACTCCTTGATGAATTGAACAAGATGTCACCAGAACCATTTAAGAAAGGGGAGCGGGTTCGCGCTAGCCCTATCATAGCTTAACTGTGAACTAGATTTTCCATGTTAAAATTTAACCGTGTCAGTTTAATTTGATGCAGGCCTAAATACCTTTCATTTCCCTGTATGTTAATATCATAATAGAAAGGATACGAACTTAATATACAAAGGGGAGCGAGAAAGGGATGCGACTTTAAATTTGTGTCTTTGTAGCTGTAGTGAAAATTAATGTACAGAAGAAACTGCAGTTAACAGAAAGTGGTGCGAGCTGTCGTATTTATGAACATCATGACCGAACTAGAATTCCGCGGTAAAATCCGAGACCACACCCTTTCATTTGCTCCAGGCCTATGCAACCATGGCAACTTTTCCGGTGCTAAGTGTCGTATTCATGTCCCTTCATGGTAATAGGGGAGCGAGAAAGTGATGCGGAATACCCGATAGTTGTAGCTGTACAGAAAAGGGACTCCTTGATGAATTGAACAAGATGTCACCAGAACCATTTAAGAAAGGGGAGCGGGTTCGCGCAAGCCCTATCATAGCTCAACTATGAAATAGATTTTCCATGTTAAAAGTTAACCATGTCAGGCAGTTTAATTTGATGTAGGCCTAGTATGTGCCTTTCATTTTCCTGTATCTAATATCAGAAAGGATATATGAACTTATACAATTGGTTCATATCCCGAGAAAGGGATGCGACTTTAAATGTGTGTCTTTGTAGCTGTAAAGAAAAGTCACCCATAATTTGAACTGTACTGAAAAACTGCAGCTAACATAAAGTGGTGCGAGAAAGGGGTGCGAGCTATAGTATCGTATCTATAAACATCATGACCGATCTAGAAATTCCGCATTAAAACCCGAGACCACACCCTTTTATTTGTTGCAGGCCTATATCCGCTGCTAAGTGTCGTATTCATGGTATAGAAAGTGGAGGGAGAAACGGATGCGGACTTAGCCGATAGTTGTAGCTGTACCAATGAATTGAACAAGTTATTATTACAACAATACGAGAAAGGGGAGCGGGATCGTACTAGCCAGAGCATCTAACTATGAACTATAATTTCCATGTTAAAATTTAACCGTGTCAGTTCAGTTAATTTGATGTAGGCCTAAGCCAGAGGCCTAAGCCTTTCATTTCCTGTATGTTAATACTATAATAATAGAAAGGATGTGGACTTAATATGTGACATGATCTGGTCCATGGGAAACTGAGATAAAGGTAAAAATACGGAGTAAATAAACAATAAAATACATAAGAAATTAGGCATCAAAAATCTTCATAACTTTAGAACCAAGTATGCTGGACCTTTGGTGCTTTCAGTAAATGGTAGCCTAGTGTATGTATAATGCAATAATTACAGTAACCCAATTTTCAAAAATGCCTCCTTTGGCCCCATGGACCAGATCGTGTCACATATATACAAAGGGGAGCGAGAAAGGGATGCGACTTTAAATTTGTGTCTTTGTAGCTGTAGTGAAAATTAATGTACAGAAGGAACTGTTAACAGAAACTGGATATGATGACGCCATCAAAAATTTGAATTAGGCCTACCGTGCGTTTTAATGCACATTTTATTAGAAGCCCGAAAATATCCACTACAAACACTAATGTTGTGAAATAACATCTATACATTCCAAATTCGTGGAGGTTCGAACTTGTACCAGGTTTTTTTTGAAATATTGAACTTAACTTTCTACAAAAGTCTGCGTATAGAACCGGGAAGTTTAAAATGCAGAGCAGGGTTTTTGGAAACTTAGGCCTAAACATGACGAAAAGTGAAATCGCCTTGACAGAGATTTTCATTTCTTATTAATTTATCATGATAAAGTGAGCATGGTGAGATCAGATTAAAATCCAAACCCAGCTACACGTTAGTACAATAATTTGCGAAGTGCTCGATCAAAATTGATAAAATAAGGAAATAGCAAACGATTTGCCTAGCAAATTTCAATGAAAAATCAGCCCGGAGAAAAAGGCCGTCATACTTTTGGCCCTAAATATTTCCATAAAAACTCCTTTATTGTAGCTTAAATTTTTTGGAGCTCCGTTTTTCAATGAGAAATTATTCAAACATAGGCCTATAGGACATTGTATAAATAAAGGTAATTTAATGTAAAAAAAAACAAATATCTAGCACGGGTCACAAATTTCAAAATCATTGCTTACCATTTAAATTAAATAACCTGACTTCATAAGCACCATTGCCACTTGTTTGTTCTCTAATTTCTTATTTAAATTAGTTTAATCTAGTCTCACTTTATAAATTCAGAAAAATTATAATCTATGTTTAAAAGGCGATTTCACTAGTTACGCAGGTTTGAATAAATGATTAGCTGCATGTGTGATAAGACGTGTATTCTTCCCGGATAAAGTCATAATCGTATAATAGGAATATGAGAATGAAGTTTCAAGTTGAATTTCATTCGACTATGGATAAGTTTTAACCCTGTATCACGTGTAAAGCCATATCTTTGTGGGTAACCCAAGCATGCCTTGCATATTCCATCGTAGCGGGCATCTGTTGTGCATGCGCAAAACCTTGGCCCTTCCATGCGTGGTTTGATCACCGTATCACATTGCACAGTGCGCAAATCCTTGGACCTTGCTTGTGTGGTTTGATCACAGATATCATATTGCACAGCACCATGCATGGCATGCATGGTTGTGCACACTGCAGTTTGATGAGTGAAACCATATGGTGAAACTTAATCTGTGTGCCACGGGTTTCATGTCACGGACACTGACAGAACAGGGTCAGATTCATTAGAGGCCATTAATTCCTACCCGGGAAAGCCGGGTAGGCCAAAGCTAACATTAAACACGGCGCCTCCGCCTAATGATGGTTGAACACACCGATACACACTTGCTCTAGTAACAAAGCGAACAACCCAAAAGTTCGATCAAGTCCTATAAGGGTCACTCCATATGAAATCAAGGAGGCTCCCCACCTGACCCCCTCAGATTTGCTTTATATTTTAGTCATATGTTGTACCTGTAAAAAAATTAAAAACCTGCAAATTTGAGGTCTGTAGCTCTTACAGATTTTCTGTGGCAGCCATTTATCTTATGATTGCATGTACTGCAAATGTGCCGAATTCGGAAGGCTTAAAAGTCAAATTGGCCACAATATTGAAAATAAATGATTAGATGAGTAGGCCCTAGTTATTGGCCCTATTTACTTTTATTTCCATTTTATTTTCAATATACAGATTTTCTATGGCAGCCATTTAAAGTTGGAGTAGGCCTAGGGGGATCTAAATTCGGCACATTTGCAGTAGGCCTACATGCAATCATAAGAAAATGGTCAACTTTGGGCTTGTCGTTTTATATGAAGTCAACTTAGACAATTACTGGGACTTAACAAAGTTGTAATTTAAGACTAGTAGTCATATAAAAGTGATGTTTTATAAATTTTGAAGGTGGACCACATCGACTTCGGGCCCCTGAAAATGTTGAATTTGCAATAAATTTCATCTTCGTGAGGGCGCTGTTCGAAATGTAAATGAAATGTGAGGTCAATTTTTTGGATATGCATTGTATTTAACCTATTTATAGCAGCAGTGACAACAAAAAATAATTAATCTGACAAAAATGTCAATTTAGGGGTCTAAACTTGCCAGTTTACAAAACATTACATTTTTTCTTGCATATTTAATGACCCCGTGACACAACGCGCAATTACAGAAATTTTTATTTTTTTACTTTTTGACAAATTGGGCATGCAGTTAGTGTGTATACAAGGTTTCAGACCTCTCTCTCTTTTATAAAGAAGGCACAGGCTCCCAAAGATGAAATTTATTTAAAGGGCAACTTTTGGGTCCAAATTTAGACCCACCTACTCCAACTTTAAATGACTGCCACAGAAAATCCGTAAGAGCTACATACCTCAAATTTGCAGGTTTTTAATATTTTTACAGGTACAACCTATGACTAAAATATAAAGCAAATCTGAGGGGGTTAGGTGGGGAGCCTCCTTGATTTCATATGGAGTGACCCATAAACGAAAGTCCTTTCGTTAGAAGGCTAACCCCCTCTCCCCTCCCCTCTAACGTGTCAAATATCGAAAATTCCAACCCATAGGATACAGTGCCGTCGCTATGGTGGATGAGGTTGTGGAGGGGTGCGACCATGCTAGGATATTGATCACGTTTATGAGAAACAAATACTCTATTATTTTATAATCTGAATGACCATTCCCTGATCTGACCAAACAAGGAAACAAGCTGGGTATAAAGTGCCACTACTACCATCGATAAGGTGGTTTTGAATTCATAATCCTCTATAATCCTCTAGACGTTAAAGTTAAAGTTAAAGTAACTTCATTTCGCAATGTCTCTAATAATTGATGTTGGGAGTGACACTAGTCGTCAGGGGGAGGGTAAATACCAGTAATTGGGGCAGATTGTAATGTGAATAAATATATCTTAATAAAATACCATGCTTTTAATGGATTTTAACTGTAATTTACTAAATATTGGTAAATGGTAAAACACAGAAAAGGTAAAAGAACAGATTGTTTATAGGGGTTATGGACATGATGAGTTAGTAAGTGGAAAATGTTGAATGTCAGGGCAAGGTCATCCAAGGTGAATTGAGTATAGATTACAAGATTATGTGGAAACCATCAAGGTCATATCAAGGTTAAAGTTACTGATAATAGATAGTTGGATTGTCATGAAACTTGGTTGATATGAAATCCCTTAAGCAACAAACATTCTTAAAGGTTGTCCGAATACAGACTGTTGTATTGTTGTAAAACTCAGAGGATGTGATTTCAATTAAAGCCATTTGTTCAGGTATGAATTAAAATATGTAGAGACCTATTTAGCACACATTTTTCAATTCCGTTTTCAGCATGAAAATTTTGAGTATTTCCTAGTATGTCATTGGTGGTATTTACCAATAAATGCCAATATTTTGCACCCGGTTAGTTGTGCCAAACATTCAAATTTACTAGCATTCAAAGTACTTGCACTGTAAAATTATGAAACATTATCTGCATCCATGACGTTGTCTTTTTAAAGACATTTCTTGTTCTTCATACTTTTTGGCACGAAAAAATTAATTAGCGGGTCTTGCTTGATTTTCAAATAAAAAAGAATCAAAGTGCGGCACAGTTGCTTTAAAAGATGAACTTACGAGTTGTAGGTTGCACCCGAGGTTGCAAGAATACTGCACTTTATAGCCTTGTTCAAGGCCCTCTAAGTTTCCTCCCTCACGACCAGCACTTGAATCATTGTTTATCAACAAAGGCGAGGGATTGGTCTGTCGATATGCTCGAACGAATCGCTTCACTGATCAATGGCTTTCTTGAACTATATGAAATGTGGTGGGAGATTTAAAATGCACGTGCCTTGAGCAAACTACGATGCGTAAGTGTCATAATTCGCGCGCATACTGCCGGGCAATGACGTCACATGGTCTATAAATCGGCACTGCTTTTGGGGCTCGCCAAGTCCATGATATGAGGGCACAGACTGCGGCTACATATAAATCATGCGTATTAGTTGAACAATCGAATTCGATATTCGGGTTGAGCATAAAAGCATTATTTGCTCTAGTAATTAAAATGACTATTTCATCATGGTCATTATAATCATTATTACGATCATATTCTTTACTCTTCACTCCTTGATGATAAATCCTTGTTGTTGAACACATCATATACACTGATGTATTTACTTGCTCTAGTAATTAAAAGGACTATTTCATCATGGTCATTATTATCCTTATTACGATCATACTCTTTACTCCTTGATGATATAGCCTTAAATTGTTGTTGAACACATCATATACACTGATGTAATTACTTGTTACTTGTTCTTGTAATTAAATGCACTGTTTGATCGTGGTCATTATGATCATTATCATAATCTACCCCTACTCTTCACTCCTTAATGATAAATCCTTGTTGTTGAACACATCGATACACACTGATGTATTTACTGGCTCTGGTAGTTAAAGGCACTATTTGATCATGTTCATTATTATAATCTACTCCTACTCTCAACTCATCACTCCTTAATGATAAATCCTTGTTGTTGAACACATCGATACACACTGATGTATTTACTGGCTCTGGTAGTTAAGGGCACTATGTATTCATGACATACTTTATTTCTTGTGATGTCATCAGGTTTGTTCCATTTCATCTGGTTATAGTGAACATGGTTGAGGAAACCCACAACAAAATCAAAGCAGTTGTGTAGCGATTCATGGTATCTGAAAACAAAAAGAGGGGATATATTGAGGGATTAGCTGCCTTATAGACATTTGGCAATTTTTGCATTCGATATGTACACAATCAAAAATATATGTCATCTATTCACAACGACATCGCCCGGTTAATAATTACATTATACAGCAGAGGCACTGAAATGAATACCCGGGATCGATACACGTGAATGTGCTATGCACAATTTGATATTCAGACGATAAATCTTTGGATACCGGGGTTGAAAATGATGAATATCTCCTGTAATTGATTTAGTCTAAAGAAGCAAGATTTTGTTCCTTGCACGGATATGATAGTCGTTAGCTTGCGTCTTGAGAAAGAACCATTAATTGCGTCTTGAACTCAAGAACTGACAAAAATATTCTGATTTTATATGTGCCGAACTATAGTGCAGCGTAGGCTAGCTGCACTCACTCGTGCAAGCAGTCTAAAAGCATATGACCATTGACCTCATAATGGCGTGTACATGCTCACTCACACACAGAGAGGTCAATTACCAGGCTATTGTCAGTAGCCCTACTCGGATGTCCCTTGGCTCATTATGCATCTCAAAGGTCGGAACAAAATGGCCATGTGTGGCTGTCGATTCAACTTACCATGGCCATTTCTGTCATGAAGATATCGGGGCGATGACACTGTGCTATTGCAGATAGTGTATTCTTTCCTTAAACCCTCGTTATGTGTTTTGGCCGAAAGTAGACATCAGGGGTCAAGCGCTATCTGCAATAGCTGCCAGGTGTCTGATACTTTAGACATGTACAACATAGAATGCATAAATTATCCAATTGTCTATGGGGCAGCTATATACTTATTCAAATCATGATATTGGTTTTCTATACCAGAAATTCCAGGGTCTGTGGTATAAGCCTACCTTTCTTTGGCATTGTCAGCCATTACTTGAAGACTGTTAGGGGCCATCCATAATTTTCGCCATTTTCACTTACGCACAAAGCGTGCATAACTTTTTACCCCCCTCCCCCCTCGAGTTATGCACAAATAAAATGGCGAAAAATTTGCTATGAGTGGGGGCCTACTACTGATCCAAGATACTCTGTGGATACCTCAGTACGGGCGTATACGATGCAACTTTGGTGCGGGAGTACCCACTATAAATCAAAATTAAACTGTAGGAATGGTGTGAAGCTCTCCTTGCAACTTAATTTTCTTTTGAGTATGTACTACTGGGTCTCAGAAAACTTACCCAGAATTTAAACCGTGTTTGACGAAAGAGAGACTTGAATTTACTATTTCAACTTTTAGGAATTTTAATATTAAGGTAAGATGCTGTATAGAGTGCTATAATTAAGTTTCAGCAAAAGGTATAGGACTGCTGAGCATAATAAAACATTAAAGATAACATCACTACCAGTTAAACAATTTCATTAAAATTTTCTTAGGTTAAAAGAGCGATGAATAAAATGTTGTAAAAATACCATTATTTTACACTTTCATATTTTTTTTATTGCTCAAACAAATCGCCATTTGCACACATGCCCAAAACTTTTACCCCCCCCCTCTTATGCACGCTTTGTGCATAACTTAAAATGGTGAAAATTATGGACGGCCCCTTAGCCCATACTTTAATATCATTATCATATTGGCCTAGCTACTAAACACACACACTCACTATCCCAACCATAAAACCCACCTATACACACACCCATTATAATACTTAACTTTCTTTGGTCCAATCTCTGTTGCCATGCAGCACAATTTGAAGATCTGTATCATCATGTTGGTCTTCTATACCTAGAAATTACAGGGTCTGTGGTATAAGCCTACCTTGCTTTAGCTAAGTCTCCATTGTCAGCCATTTCTTGAAGACCTTTATCCCATTCTTCTTTAATATCATCATCATATTGCTCTACAGCACCACACCCCCACACCCACCCACACCCAGCACACATTATTAGTACCTACTTTTCTTTAGTCCAACATCCATCACCAGCCATTTCTTGAAAACCTTTATCCCATTCTTCTTTAATATCATCATCATATTGCTCTACAGCACCACACCGCATCACACCCACCCACACCCAGCACACATTAAGTACCTACTTTTCTTTAGTAGAAATCCATCTCTACATCCATCACCAGCCATTCGTTTGAATCATCATCATACTGGTCTACTACCCTCCCCCCCCCCCCCCCCACACAAACACATCAAGTACCTACTTTTCTTTAGTCCAACATGCATCACCAGCCATTTCTTGAAGACCTTTATCCCATTCTTCTTTAATATCATCATCATATTGCTCTACAGCACCACACCGCATCACACCCACCCACACCCAGCACACATTAAGTACCTACTTTTCTTTAGTAGAAATCCATCTCTACATCCATCACCAGCCATTCGTTTGAATCATCATACTGGTCTACTACACTACCCCCCCCCCACACACACACAAACACATTAAGTACGTACTTTTCTTTAGTCCAACATCCATCACCAGCCGTTTCTTGAAGACCTTATATCCCATTCTTCTTCAATATCATCATCATATTGCTCTACAGCACCACACCGCATCACACCCACCCACACCTAGCACACATTAAGTACCTACTTTTCTTTAGTCCAACATGCATTACCAGCCATTTCTTGCAGACCTTTATCCCACCCTTCTTTGATATCATCATCATATTGGTCTATCAAACTGACAGTGACACACTGTTTCCATGACAATCTTCCTCCTGATACTTGCACACCATTTTCATCATAGCCATACACAGAACCTGAAGGAGATAACACATTAGTTTGGGTAAGTAGTGCACTACCTTTATTGTACCTAAGGCCGAGCAGGATGGCAGCTGAGTCACATTTTTGCAGTTTTATCCATAAACTAAACTAGAAACGTCAGAGTTTTTGACACAAGGCGTTGATTGGGATGCCTCCACCGTGATTTAAATTCAGAAAGATCATAACAGCTATAAAATATCAAACTGTGTGTCAAGTGATAAACAAACAAACAAACATAACCTCAAATGACCTTTGACCTCCGTATGTGACCTTGGATACCATCAATACATGAAAGTGCCCATAATGCAGGTTGCATTATGATTTAAACTGTTCATATGAGACCAACCAATTGTCTTAAATAATGGCATTTTACAAATTGACCTTTGACCTCAGCATATGACCTTGAACACCACCAATAGATGAGGGTTCCGACAGTGCAGCTATGACCCAAATTTGGTTGCAGCAGGATTTGAACTGTTCATATGACAACCAAAAGTCTGAAATAATGGTATTTTACAAATTGATATGTATATGACTTTGAACACCACCAATAGGTGAGGGTTCCCATGCATAGTGCAGCTATGACCAAAGTTAGGTTGCAATAGGATTTTAACTGTTCATGCGAGGCCAAATTTTAATTTACAAACTTGATGACCTCAAATGACCTTTGAACTCAGTTTATGACCTTGAACACCACCCCAAAAAACAATTAGCCAGAGTTTTGAACCATAACCCACCTATGAAAATCTGAATTCAATCTGCCTATGCATTCACCAGATACAGCATCTAGAGGGACAGAAGGGAGCACGGACGGACATTGCCAAAACAGCATGCCTCGCGGTACAAGGCATAAAAAATGGCAGTATACTTCTTAATATCAATACATTGATCTTACAGGAAACAAGTGAAGGAAGTCAATAATTGGATCTATATTTTCATAGGTCTTGCGGTTCCTGCGCTGAGGCTAATAATATATCAATATGAAATTTGCTGGGGGAGAGAACTCCCCAGTCTCCCAAGAAAAATTATGTACATGGGGTGGAAATGCCCTTATACATCAAGCTTTGGGATCTCTTTCATAGAACCCATACCATTCCTTTTGCGTGTCAGCTTTACGTGACCTAAATCTTCCACACAGGGAGTATGACATCAAATGCATGAGTCACCCATTCAGGTAACCACATTTTAAATTCACACTCGCTGTGTGGAAGATTATAAGGCTGTGTCTTCCATCGAGTGTATTGATTTCAACTGCAATTGCCCAATGTTGCTTTAATACACTTACCCATGGCGTACCAGGTGAAATTGATAAGTGTGGGGGAAGGAAATGCATCTCCCTGATCCACTCCCATCATGGTGTTACTGTCAGTGGTGCAGCCAAGGTAGCTCAGGGTCCTCAAGATATGAGCTTCCCCCTGTGGAACATCTGCTCCCCCTGTAGATTTATAGGCCTTGCTTGACCATTTTTTTACCATTTTTGTCAAATTCACCCCTCACATCACCTTGCCTCCACCTTCCATCCTGGAAAAATCCTGGCTAAGCCACTGATTACTGTGACTGACAAATAGTTACACAATTTGCATTTTGTACAAACAAAATGGTCCAAAATGAGGTACTTTTGGCACAAAACAGACCAGTAAGACTCACATCACAAATTATTCTGTTTTATTTTGTCTCCGTATTTCTAGCTCTAACCTTTTGTGTTTGTGATTCCTGCATGAAGGTTTGCACCATCCTTGTAATCGCTGCAAAAAGAACAAAATGCTTATAAAATAATATATTTACATTGATAATTTTTTTTATTTTATAAACCGAGGGCATGCATCTTCCCAAGAGCTCTAACAATAAATAACTTCTCGACTTGCGCGTTTTCGCCGCAAGGCATCCACCGCATGCCTCTACTTTTGACACCCATCACTTTAATTGGTGCAAATTACACTTGACCCAAAAATGACCTTCACATTATATTTGCCTTGCTTAAAAGGTGGTTGTCCCACCAATTTCATGAACTTGCAGCAGTCTGTGGTCGCCTTGACCCCATTTGACCGAAAATGACCTTGACATTTTTGTCTCATTTCCAGGTTGCCAGTAAACGTTTAAAATGTGGGTTAACGGTAAAGGGTAAAAATCATTTACATGCCACTTAAAAACATCATAGTTGTTTGAAAACTTATTGCAAAACATTCTAATACATTATTTAAGTGTTGACAAAATATTTGGCAAACATTGTTTGCAAAAATATTTTACAATAACATTTTGACACTTAAAAAAAATAATGTTTTTAGTCTGTTTTCCTACAAAATGTTTCGAAGCATTTTCATGACCTTTATAAAACCTGACATTTAATGTTATTAAAACTTTTTTACCAAAACCAAAACCCAAAATCTTACTTGAGAAACGTTCCTACTGTTGGTTTGATGATGATGCTACATGGTGCAACACTGGAGGAAACGAACACACTTGGATATCTTACTGGTGGTGACGGGAGTCGAACCGATGACAACCTTGTTTGACAGAGTGGGCATTGGTCTGGCACCTGAATATTCATAAACAAAGAGTTATTTTGTAAAAGGTTGGTCTATATTCTATATTCAAGATTTAAAATCCATCCATTAAAATCCCTTGCCCCCTCTCAGCTTGCCCTCTCCCCCTTTCGGCTTTCCAAAAAAATCTTGCCCCCTACCCTCCCACCATGGCTCATAATTATTGCACACTCCCCAACAGCTTTAAAATAACATAATTTTGCAACACAGCACTTTAATTGGTTGTGAAGATTTAACAATTAGGTGTTATTAACCCATGGTGACATAAAAAGTGGCAAGATTGCATCCGGGGGGGCACTCACATATGTTCTGTACGCATACGTGACCAACAAAACAAATAAAATGGGTTTTTTTAGGCACGGCAAGATATGTGTGTGATGTATTTAGGGTCTTCAAAACACGGGTTTCAAGAATAAGGGTAGTTTTCTGAAACTGAACAACTTGTTTAGGGTACCTTTTCAAATTTTTGGTAAATTATGAGTCCAAAAAGGGTACATTTATTGCATTTTTACTAGCCAAAAACTCATTAGTGGGTAAATTCTAATTCTATATTAAATTAGGGGCTAAATTTGCTGGTAGGGTAAAACTTGTTTAGGGGGTGTTTAAAAAAAATGCGGCCATGCATGCATGTGTTCACTATCACACTTGAGTGGCCCCCCTGGGATCCGACCCCATGACTGACCTGAAAACATAGGATGCTAGCGTTTCTTGGATGACAATGACGGAATGATATCATATGCTGCTCATCACTAGTACAATGGGCTTGGTGACTGGTTTCCATGGTGATAACAAAGGCATTGTGGGAATAATCTGCTGAGAAAAAAATTAGGCATGATTATACATGTCAAACGAGTGATGATGAGAATGATGACAAGCATTGGCATAGCCAAGGGGTGGCAGCTAGATGCCCCCAGTAAAACGTCTTGCCCACGCCCCCACTCCTGTGGGATGGTGGCCGCCCCGATATACAAGATTTTTAGGCCTTTTTTGCACTTTTTAGCCCATTTTTGTCAATGTTTTCCCCCTTAAACCACCCCTTGCCCACCCTCTGACAAAGTGCTGGCTACGACACCCCTTAGCAGAAAAGCAGGCCTGCACTTAGCCTGCGCCTAGCCTGCATGGACTGCAAAAAATGCAGGGTAAATTTTAACCTGCCTTAAGGGGGTACTACACCCATTGCATTTTTTTGCATTTTGTGAAGAAATGAGAAAAAGAAATTGGACAAATTTGACAAATTGGTGGCATCAGTATCAATGAAGCGTACATGCTTCTAATGATATAAGCCAAAAGGTGGTACATCACTGATGTTTTAAATTCACTTCATTTTGGAAAGCTAACTATCAACGGATTTCGTTAAAATTTTGGATATGTGTTGCTAACACATTAGGGAAATAATGTTGATATGTAAAATGGGAATAAGTGGTCCCTGATTTCTTTTATGACGTCATGAACTTGGTGCTCCACAACTATCAAAAAACGAACCGGTTAAAATGCTTCTATTTTCAATGTTGAGCTATATTTTGTATTTTGAACTTGCGACACTATTTCACTGAAACTTAATTAAGCCATAGGTAACAGGTTACCACAACCACACTACAGCAATGTTGAAAAAGATTGTATTTTTTTGTCATCTATACCACCATATTAGATAGTTTTCCGTAAGCTTCATTTTTGTGATTTTGGTAACTATTTTATATTTATTTGCCCAATCCATCTCAACTAGGCAATCTAAATTGTACTCACCATTTACATGCCAAGGTATTTTAGTATATCCACCTCACACATTTCCATTATATATCCAGTAACAGACAAAATATCAAAATTGATGCCTCATTATGACATGTATGATATCACAGACTATCACATGTATTCAAAATTGATGCCTGAATTTGACCTGAACCAATTGACCTATAACCTGACCTTTGATGACCTTATAGCCTTTTTAAATCTCTTTTCCTAACAGCACATTATAGAAGATAAATACATGCAGTAGTATTAAATTGTCTATGTGGAAGAGATTAGGCCTATTTAATTTATTCTATGTTATAATCAGTAAGTACATTTCTATAGATGGTATAACAAAGGATTTAATGTATTCTATTCATGTACCCTACTTGAACATGTTGAAAAGAATAAATTATGGTTTGTTATGAAACACACATCTGAGTTACTAGGATACATGTAAACAAAAAAAATATATAGGGCTAAAATGACTTACTATACAATGGTTTAAAAGCACCTTTTTTTTATTTTATTTTTATTTCACATGATCCGTGCATATATCGCCTAGCTATAAATGAAAAAATATTTTTTCAGACCAATCAAACCAATGTATGGGTGTAGTATGCCCTTAAGCCTGCAATAGAGCCGAAATATGTAAATTAGGCACGCTAAATTAGGCTGCAAAATTTGCATATACAGGTTAAAATTAGACTGCATATATTTAGCCTGCATATTTTATCCTGCAAAATTAGCCTGCAATTTTTAGCCTGTATACTTTTAGCCTGCTGCTAAATTAACCTGCAACTCAATATTAACCTGCGCTAGGCCTGCAATATAGCCGAAATATCTAAATTAGGTTTTAGTCTGCCTAATTAGCATAAATTTAACAGGCTAATTTGGGATCTCAATTAAAGGAGGATTTCGTGATCCTAGCATCCTCTTTTTATGACATTTTTCAGTAGATATCCACAAAAAAAGCTTATTTCCAAAATTTCAGTTGATTCCGATTTTGCGTTTGCGAGTTATGCATGATTATGTGTATTACACTGCTCCATAGACAATGTGTTGTAATTTCGTTCTGGTGCACCAGAACGAAATTCAAATTTGCGATATTTTTGCTAAACTAATTAATCTGCAAGAAATATTTGGTACATAAACATTATGTAGCCAGAGGTATCCAGTGGTGTACAAATCTCAACTTTTTTTGGGAAAAGTGGGGGGATGAGGCTGTGGATCACGAAATGCCCCTTTAACCTGTTTTTACTGCACATAGCAGTCTAAAAAGCAGTATTTGCCCACTGCATGATTCCACCATATGTACTTGATTACATTTTAAATATAGGACATTTAGGGGGGGGGAGCACTTGTACTAGCATATATTGGCACTCGTCAATAAACCCAGTTTTTCACCAAATCTGCCACCAAATGACTCCTTTTTTCATCAGCTTCCCTCCTTTTTCATCAGCTTGCACCCAATGACCCCATTTCAGAAGAAATTTACATCCTTGCACAAAATTTTTTTTAAACATTTTTGTAGCAATTTAGCTTCAAAATGGCAAAAATCACCACCAATAGACCCCTAGTGTCATACTCCGGTAGGCACAGGTAAATCACTTTCATATTTGAGTGCCCCTCCCCTCCATGTGGGCCGCACATATACATTTTTGGTTCTTGTATCAAAATGGATTGGAATCCGAATGATTACCTTGGTGGTGAGTCAATGGCGAAAATTTCTGCAGAAATTTAAAGTGAGGAGATGAAACAGAGGAAAAAGTTGAAGTGCATAGACCAAGAGCCGATGCGTGATTGAGCTTAACAGCACTACGAGATCCAGGGGTCGCCACTAAAGGGCCCCTGGTGGGGGATCAAGGCATTATGCCATTGATAGCCCCTGGCATTTACAGAATCTGAGATGCAGAAATGGTGCCAAAAGCTGACCCATGGCCATCCACACTCTGGGTACTTAGCAATTATTTTTCCCGATCTACGGTGTGCAGCTAGACTGAAATTTTTCAAAGGAAACCCATATCTAAGGATGAGTGAGATTGGTGGAAATAGTGATATGAAAAAGTGGGAGGTGGATTACATAACATTACTCCCTATTCCAGAAAAATACAGAACTAATTTTTTGGGATTAAAAAAATATTATCCTGTTTTGCCAAATGAAACAAAACTAAATGCTAACATTCGGCCATTTTTTGGAAATAAGGGTCAAAAACATGCATTTTTAGGGTGTTTTTCATATGCTGTGACAATCAAGCCCAAAGACTTGTACTAAGACTAATTTCAGTTTATGCATTCTAATTTTTGGAAAAGACATGTTTCATATAACCAGCGCAACTATTTAATAAAAGTAACACAAGAAAGTTACTGGGTTAAATGGGGGGCAGGTGGAGATGACCCCCCCCCCCTTTCAGGAAAATTACCTTTTTGACAATCTAATGGAACGTGTGTCTGGTTTATGTAGTTTTAATGACACACACACACACCACAAATGGCCTTTATACCAGTCAATTACATGATTGTAGTCGACTCCCAAGCATTTATATTTTCTATCACCACCATGGTTACATTAAGCAGTATTTACTTGACATTTTCCACATTTTTACCAGGCTGTTTAAGCCTAAATGCATGATTTCCCCGGGATGATTTCTGTCAAATTTTTATTTTGTTATTCTCTATTCAAAATGTTACAATAATAGTAATAACTGCTGCCATAACAAGGTAAAGTAAAAGAAACCCCACTGTCATAATTTTCTAAAATTAGGACTTTATGTCGAACTTTGCTCTGTTTACCTACAAAGAAATTTGGCCTATTCCATTTGTGACATGATCAAGGGGAATGAGTCACATGTTGACCCTGGTCAAAAATGAGTTTTACACATGTTTCTAAAGAAGACATTTGGAGCTAGCTTTCAGAACTGAAATTCCCATGTTGATACGACTTTTCTTTGCGAAGTTACATCAATTATCAATCGCTGAAAACAAAATAAAACAAAAGAATTTCAACACTTTCTTTGCCAATATCTCAAAATTAATATTAGCGACATCCGACTCATTTCCTTTGATCATGTCACATTTAGGTGCAAGTTGGGACATGTGTAAACAATACAAATATGCAAAAAAATCAGGTTTGAAAAAAAAACCCAATTTCATATTATAGCCAGTGGGTGGGCTTAATTTCCCTTTACCTCCTTATTTCGGCTCAAAATGGAAAGAAACCCTTCCTGGAAGTTATTTATTCAGCATTTTGGGTAAAGAACCAGGGGCAACGAATAACATAATTTGACGGCAACCTTACACTATTTTATGACTTACAATAATTACATCCAATACATTGATGTCTGATACGGACTTTATGTGAGAGAACATAATTCTTTAATTATTGTGTCATACATATTTTCTTTATTAACTGCATGTGTTTCAATGTGATTCATTAACAATTGCATTATTTAAAATGGTATTAAAAATAATAAGGGTAGATGAGGTATTGTTGGTTGAAACAGCCAAAAAATTGATTTTCATTATTGAAATCAACATATCATTGAAAAATAACACTTTGATGTTTTGCAAAAGTTCATTCTACAAATCATATACACTTTGAAAACTTGCTTGATTTATTGTTGTTTCGAGTTATGTACATGCATTTTACAAAAGTGTTGTTTCAGCCCTCTTTACAACATAACTCAAGAACCACAGGAGTGACAGGACTTATAAAAGTATATCTGTGCTATTTAAATCTACACACTAGCTATGAAATGAATGATCAATGTAATGTTTGCCAAAGCTCACTACCATTCCCAAGATGCTGTGAACTACCAAATCGCAACAGTTTGAAATAGTTGTTAACCTTAACCCTACCTCAGGTTTAGTTCATTTGTCATAAAAAAGGAGGCAAAAATTTTACCTTCAACTCTTAAATCTGATGGTCCTCAAATGAAAAATGTATTCTTTTTTATTCGACTAGAGGGCCAAATGTGTATTGTGAATTGATTCACTACATGTTGAATAGATCTTTTTGGTCCAAAATGTCGAAATTAACATTAACATTTTGCACAACCCAATAAAGCTTGGATTTTAAGGACTACACAAATAACAAATTTATAGCAACAATGTATACTATTTACCAAAACAATGTACACTATTTTCCCAATATGAACCATAGTATTTTTAATTTTCTTTTATTACACTGTACTTTGCTGAAATCCTTGTCATGAGTGATTGACCAATAGAGGCCGTCAGCGTGACGTCATATGCCGCCATCTTGTGGGTACACGCTGTGATGGTCGTTCGATCTCCATGTGTGAACAGCAAAATCACTGCGTTGATGCGCGATAACTGCTGTGTGGCAAGATGCGCCCTGCGCATAGTGTCCGACACATGAACACGCAGATCATTTGTACCCACAAGATGGCGTAAGGCTGACAGCCTCTATTAGCTCATGAATATTTACGAGGTGTATATTGCATGATCAAGGGGAATGAGTCACACGTCATAAATTTTTATTTAGAAGTTTTTTTCAACATTTTCTGGCAGTTTACGAATGCTATATATTTTGATGTAAACCCCATCAAAATCGGACATCTGATTACCGAGTAATGAGCAACTTATTAATGGCTGAAAACAATATAAAAGAAATGAACTGTGCCAATATTTCAAAAACAATATGTGACATGATCAAGGGGAATGAGTCACATGTCGACAAAATGAGGTTTACATATGCTTCTAAAGAGGACAATTAGAGCTTTCTGAAACTGAAAACCCCATGTTGATACGACTTTTCTTCGCAAAGTTATGTCAATTTATCAATCGCTGAAAACAATATAAAACAAAGGAATTTGAACACTTTCTTTGCCAATATCTCAAAATCAATATTAGCAACATCCGACTCATTTCCCTTGATCGTGTCACATATTAGCGACATCCTACTCGTTCCCCTTGATTATGTCACATTACTCATGCACATACCAGTTTACTTCTCAAGACAATACTTACTACCATAAAATTAGTCAAATTTAATACTAATTCAGTACAAAATGTCCCTTTGTTTTAACCCCCTGAGCACTACCTGCCTATCTAACATTGCCTCTGATTGGTCAATTACATGATATCTTCACTTTTATCACCAATCAGAATGGAGTCTTGCAAATAATTCACCCCAATTTTTTTTGCGTAGTGAAATTATTCTAACAATGTTGCTGATTGGTCCAATTGATAATGAAAATTTCTTTTTGGCCAATCGGCATAGTTCTCATGGGGATAAGAGTAAGACTTTCAAAGCTGCATATGGTGTATGCTTTTATTGACCACTTTTTCATGAAAATCCAAAATGACAGATTTCTTACAGCACTATGCCCAGCAGTGCTTCAAGATCTGAAGCTACAGAATCCATAGAGGGGGGGTGTACTCAAGTTTGGTTTGAATAGAGGTGTGGTGCTGAGGATTTGAAAGTGGACCCAACCACATACCATTGGCACACGTCCATAAATTTGGACCTATCGTTTTTTAATATTATACATTTAATGCCAATTGACAAAGCTTTTACAACTTTCCCAAAAACTTTTTTTGGCTAATTTCGTATTTATAATACAACAATACCAAATTTTGCCTAGAAAAGGGGTCATTGATATACACAGTGGCGGCGGCATGGGGGGCATGGGGGCAAATGCCCCCAGTCAGAACTCTTGCCCCCTGTTGCCCCCGAAAAACCCAAAATTACGAAAATTTCCACTTTTTACGGTAATTTTATAAACTTTGTTGATTTTGCCCCCTGAAATTCACTTTGCCCCCTAATGCCCCCGAAAAAAATTTCCTGGTGCCGCCACTGGATATACAATGGTCCAAACTGTGACCTATGTTTACGGCACACCCTTGTACGGTCTTTTGTACCGAGTACCCCCCTCAAGGGTCCAAATTCTTTAATTGCACTTGATTTCACACCATTTTATTGTATTAACAGAAGACGTTATTTTTCAAAGGACCACCCACGCTTTGTTTCACTTTGTGTTTTTATCTCACTGGCTGAGCTTTTCACATGGCTACCATACTGCATAATGTAGGTATGTTGCACATGGGCGTCGACGACAAGTGAGGGGTACGTTAGCGAACTAAAAAACCCGCATATAACGCGAGCGTACGCATAAGAAATTTTGCGCGTAGGCGCTGGCAAGTTGAGTGCTCCATGTATGCTCAGATGAGCTATGCCACCAAATCTGAACACTCTACCTGCGTAAGCCAAATTCAAGCACGCTCAGAGGGCTCAGGCACGGAACCTTCCAATCTGGAGTTTAATAATCTTAGGTGCCTACAAATCGCACTGGTATGCGTGTGTATACGCTTTGTAGGATTATATTGGTGCCCAGCGAAATACACACCTACGTCACTTCCAAACATGATGTGAAACAATAGTTCACAAAACAAAAGTATGTTTGTGAATGTTTTCAATCATATGGGTAGATACATTGTAGATTAAAAAGTAAATATTTAAAACTTGCATCTGGACTTACTACATACAGCATAACATCAATGATGCTATAGCCACCAAAAATAGCATGCCCAGATTAAAAGTTATAAATATTTACTTGTTTTACTAAATAGTACTGATTATAAAGTGGAGGTCAAAAAGAATAAAAAAACACATACAAATCTGGTCCAAAATTGTATAAATGTTACATTGTGACACAATCTGCTCCATGGGGGCCAAAAGAGGCATTTTTGAAAACTGAGTTACTACAAAATGTGGTTTGTCACCACTTGGTCCAAACCCATTTGGTCCATATATTGCCAGTTAGTCCATTGCCACTTGGTCCAATTACCACTTGGTCCAATTGCCTAACTGGCAATGGACCAAATGGGTTTGGACCAAGTGGCGACATCCCCAAAATGTTACGATACAAACATAAATTCTGAAGTTTTGTGATGTCTAGTTTCTTAGGTATTTTATTGTTTTTTTACTCCATATTTTTACCTTTATCTCAATTTCAAACTTGCCACCTTTATTTTAGTCCCATGGACCAAATTGATCATATCACATTTAGAGAGGTAAATTACTCAGTCCACTTTCTTAATCTTTCAAACTGAAAGTCACTGACTCTGTCTTCCACTGTCGGTTCCTAGCATCAATTGGCTCCAACAAATAACTTTCTGTGTATGTAACCTCCCCCTGGGTATCAACCAGTATTACAGTATGTGATCGTGTCCCATATACAGGAGTCTTCACACACAAAAGTTCCGGTGCCACAGCGTATAACTTTTCCAAAGTTATACTTGATTCATCTAATGGTTTATCGTGACTTAAAGGCACATCGTTCCTCATCACTTTCAGAATCTCTTCTGTCAGTCTCTCTTTGGGCTGCTCGGCAACATTTGCGATGTCACTGAGGGAGTCTTTTGCGTGTGTTGCTTTCATCCATGGTGAGGCTAGGAGTGAGTTGGATATACCATATGCCCCTGGTTGAAGTTTCTCGGGTGGACTGCCGGATTTGTTACTGTAGTAGTACACCTGGAAAGTGGATTAAAGATTAGGAGGAAATATTTCAATTGTCAAATTCTAAGTTAAATTTGTTGAAATGATGTTTTGACATAAATAAGCGTTTAGGAATGAGTGGAGAAGCTATCTCTCAACAAGCAAGGGGACCTGGATCATCGGCGGCGGAACCGGGGGGCAGGGGATGCAGTGGCGGCGAACCTCTTTTTCTCCTATTTCTGAAAAGTTTATCAAATGTATTTTGGTATGTAAAGAAACCTTAAATCGTTAGCTTTATAAAACCGAAACAATTATTTCAATTAGCTCATAACCTTTGAAGATATGCCCTTTTAAAGAAATGTATCTGTTTTTCACTCTGTTCACTCTGTCCATATGGTCTTTTCAAAGATTGAAAAGTGCATATACCATGCATGAATATAAAACATTCCTCGATGATAACTTTATAAAATAACAACTTTATTTTAGGGAATGGGCTTTACCGGCGGGCTTATGGGTTATGGATTTTGTTAAGTGTCATTAATTTGGGCGAAATTGATGTGGGATGGGACTTCTTTTGCTATACTTGCAATTACTTATGTTTTTCTCGGTTATTTTATTCCTTTTTGTTTTATTGTGTTTCTTACTTTCTTACTTTATTGTTTCTTGCTTTCTTTTTATTGAGAATATAAGTCATTTATCTTTTTGGAATAAAAGGTAGCCCTGAAAAGGGCTGTTTAGTTTGTCTTTGGTTCTTTTGAAGTGAGTTTACTGTGCTGCTCTGCCCTCTACCTGGTTGCCTCCTTGACGAATACAGGTTTCAGCCCTAGTTCTCATTGCATTAATTATGCTATGCACCATCCTTGTGCGCCGGATACTTCTGAATGCAGCAGTAATACTGGGTTGCGAAGATGTTTGAAGCTAGCTGGTGATCCTCGCTTTCCCAAGCCTAATGCTATTATCTATCCATGTCATTAACCGTGTGTTTCGTTTAAATATTTGATGTAGCCAAGCCTCATCCGTGGATAGAGTGAAAAACCGGGTACATTCCTTAAAGAGGGCATATCTTAAAAAATTGTGAACCGATTGAATTGTTTTGGTTTATTAAAGCTAACGATTTAAGGTTTCTTTACATACCAAAATACATTTGCTCAACTTTTCAGAAATAGGAGAAAAAGAGGGCGCAATGAGGGGCCTCCTGTACTTCGCTTCATTTCACCAATTTTCGGCTTTTTCAAACTCAAATTGTACACAATAATAGTACCAAAATGGTCCATCAAATGGTTTCAATTGGACCTTCATTTTGCAAAAGTTTCTCACTTCTCAGGGGGGCACATCCCCCCTCAGACACCCCCTGCGGTGTAGCTTCGAAATCTGTGTGTAGAACCTACGGAAGCATCAACTGTCTCATTTGCATAACAAGCCAACGTTAGTTAGAGCCAACGCCCTTAAAATCAATTTAGTTGATAGCGGGTTTCTCATGAATTCAGAGTGATACTAAGCACAGGGACTTTGGCTGTTTGCGGATAGCCTGTGACATCTCTTTATAGTTTATGATACAATTAATTATTTGCCCCTACCTCATCTTTATCAGTAAGATCAGCAGTCACCAGATTAAACCCATTATACTGCTCCCCTTCTTCAGCAATTCCCTGCAGATACTCCTCACATCCTTGCGACCCTTCCACAAAGTCCTTCACCAACGACCCTCGACCTTTAGCATCAGGATCCACAAACCCATCCAACCTTCTGATATTGAGTAACAATGCTAGTCGTCCGGTTTTGCTGAGACTCAACCATGTTCCGCCTTCCTTACCGGGTGTCATGTCCATGCCGCCAATAATGTCACCGTTGGTGGCCCAAAATGACGCCGGTTTTGCCGGTCTTGCGTAGAACTCATCCCGGTTGAAGGCAAGGATTAGCCGGTAGCCTTTTTTCTGCGTCTTGGAGACGAGTCCGAATACAAATGCCGTTATACACATTTTAATACGAGGTCATTTGCATACTTCGTTGAGAGCCACTTGAGATATAATAGTGTCTATAAATAGATAAATATCAAACAAATATCGATGATTTTTACCAAGATCTGATTTTGATCACCTGATGATTAGGCTGAAAATAGATGAAGGCAAAGGGAAAATAGCACCCAAATTTCACAAAATAGCAGGACGTGTGACAAATATGCAGGCTAGGGCAAGTAGCACCAAAATTTTGCGAAATATCTTCCAAAATCATGAAAAATATTTCTCAAGTTGAAAGTACATGAGGGCATCAAGTAGTCCTGCACGCAAGACTTCAGTCTTTATCATAAACATAATGACATGTACGGACCTGATCAGTCCTGCAGCGGTACATAGGGATCCACTGTACATACATTTAAGAAATCCAAAGTTCAAGCTTCAAGAAATATACTTTGTCAGTTTTACCTCAGAGATGTTGTAGACCATGGAGCTATTCTAATAAACCTGGAGGAGCAATAGATTATGTAAACGCATTGTTGCTTTGTGCCGATTTTATTTCCTGCCAAGCTATTCATCGAAAGGTACCTTTTGTTCGAGACAAAGGAGTTCTGCCATTAAATCGGTAACTGACCTGACAGCGTATTAACGCTTTAACCCTAACCCTACCCGTGGTTTTTGTGCTATCGGAAGGGAAAGAAGGAACGAAAAAGGAGAGAAGATGAAGAAGAAAGTCACTTGGCACCCCCGGGATTCGAACCTGGGACCCCTCGCATGCCACGCGGAAGATCCCCAGCATGTAGCTACACAGGAAATTTTGCATATATTTGAACATGTTCCTAACGTTTTCCCAGGCCTTTTTAGGGCGTAATATAGAAACGGTACCCAAAATATCTGTGCCAAAAATTGCTTGCCCCCTTTCGACCTGAAAATCGCTTGATCATGACCCCCCTTTAAAATGCTTGCCCCCCCTTTTGGCCTGCCAAAAATCTTTGCCCTCCCCCATAATTCACCACCCCTGGGGTACACATAATTATTGCACCACCCCTAAATAATAAAATATGGCTTAAGCATTAACTTTTGTAAAAGCTTAAACATTGTATTATAAAACTAAAGCAAGATTCCCACGTTTTGACACTCGCCATATATTACTATTAGTCAATTGGATGCACTAATCATGACACAACCTGCAAAACATTAAAAACAAAGCACACCGTCAATTTAGACACGCCTTTTCTTTTTACTTACATTTCTTTATTATAAAAGTGCGATGATTCACGCATCGATCGACCACTGACTGTGCAATCAGCTGTGCACGATTCCACCTGTTATCATTAATTAATTAACTAGCTCCACTAAGCTGCTAAAAATTATCAAAACTTTAGTAATCTGTAAAATTTTGAAATATAAAAATTGTCATAAAGTCTCCATTTATCTGAAAATAAAATATTTATTTTATGTAAGGCTAAGTAAAAAATAAAACATGTTTCACGTCCGGGTTTTCGAAAAAAAGGAGGAAGAGGAGGCTTTTTATTTTATTTTTTTTATCGCAAAATTGGTGTAAATACCCATACTTGAGCTGTTTTAGCGTACAATCCGTACACACAATAATGCCTGGAAAAAGGAGGAGGCCCTTTTTTATTTGTTGTTCTGAGAGTTATACCCCCTCTAATGATCACAAAACCTTCCTAAAATGTTTCTTGTATCTTAACAAGGCTATAGAAAGCATCCCAACTTCCTAGACATATTTTTTGAAAAGTTATAACTGAATTTCAAAAATAAAAATTTATTTGAGAAAACCTCAAAAAAGGAAGCGGGAGGGGACGTGAAACATGTTTATTTTTTTATTTGGCCTAATAAATAATTAATAAAGTTATCTGTGTACTATTAGTGGAATGAAATCAGTAAATTTGTAAATATTTAAAAATCTTAACTTTGCTATGTTTAACAATACGCTTAATATTGAGCAGGCTAGGTTGTTTATGCGAATTGACCTTTGTGCCTTGGTTTCGGAATTCGGCGTCCTTCTTTACGGTGAAAATGACAGGTATCTCAGTCTCCGGGAATTTCTACAATGAAATGTAGGATCATAAAAAAGGTAAACAAAAATAAAGAAAGCTGATAATGGGTTAAAATGAACTAAATTATATTATAAATAACCTTGGCTTTGTTGCACGTCAGGTAGACGGTATAGATTAGCCCGTATTCCCCGTACATAACATGCGTACATTTGTAGGTGTTATACCAGAGAAAATAAAGGTAGAGAAGCGACACTCTCTGCAAACTGCCTATACCGTGCTATGCCGCAGCTGAAGACATCTAATACAGCAGAGTGAGCAGACAGTACATGTACAATGTGATTCTCTCATTTATAATTAGGATTACGTCATTGCCAGAGCTTTGTTTTGTGAGCGGTACAAAGCGTATAAGTCCGCCCACCGCTGTCAATCATTCTAATGAACAAATAAACAAGCTCTGGCAATGACGTAATCCTAATTATAAATGAAAAATCACATTGTACATGTACTGTCTGCTGTACCATATGTCTTCCAACAAGTGCCGGAGTGTCGCGGGCCTGGTTATACTAAAATGCAGCAAACCTTTTACGAGCGCGACTACCGTGATGTTGCAAATTCGGCGCTAACAACGCAGCGACGGCGCACAGTTCATTCATAAATTTCCACTCGGCAACAACAGATCGCCTCAGCAGCCAATCAGAGACAAGTGCGTGCAACGCAGTAAATATGCGATGTATCCTTACACTACGCGCTCGTCTGAATGTCAGACGACTCGACCTCCGGACTACTCGACTTCTGACAACTCGACCTCCGTTACAGCTCGACCACGGACAAGTCGACCTTCCTGAGAACTCGAGCTTTATATTCACCGTGCACTTGATGCATTCATCGCCGATGGATGACTTGCTGATCGTGCATTTCATTTTAGGCCAACATCATGATGAAAAATTTTGCTTGCTCCATGTTTTCCATAATATTTATGATGCCATGATTAGATGTACTATGGTTTTATAATATTTCCTATGGTTTTATTGTCAATTATTATATCCAGACTTTTATTACAATATTCCGGTACAGTAATCGTATAGGGGCCTACAAAAAGATATGAAAACACTCAATATTTTGAAGTTGCTTCTTTCTTATCTCTTTCCGGGTTATTATAAACTGGTATGTTTATATCTGATGTATTTATTTATTTATTTATTTATTTATTTATTTATTTATTTATTTATTTATTTATTTATTTATTTATTTATTTATTTATTTATTTATTTATTTATTTATTTATTTATTTATTTATTTATTTATTTATTTATTTATTTATTTATTTATTTATTTATTAAATTTTTATTATTATTTACTTAGTTGTTTATCTAACATTTAGTATATTTGATAATTGCGTGAGGAATTATTTAATGGTATATTGATGATAATAGGTTATAATAATAAAATTATTATAAAAGATAATAGCTTGAAATAACTCTGCGTAGGAAAGGGATGGGATATCTTGGCAATATGTTGGTATTGTCAACTTGATAAGGTGATTAGCGCAATCTCACATTATACAATAGGAACAATAGCCGAATGGCTAGGATATTGAATTCTTTGGTATCAATCATTGACTAGTGTGTTATTAAGTCTCTATTATTTATCAATGGAATCTATAAAAATAATCAGATTCTAATCATCTATACCAAGTTGAAGAAAAATTATAACAGTAAGAAGAATCATTTCGATTTCAGATTATTTCCAGCTTCAGAGCACAATAAGCAAATTAATATTAATTTTAAAAACTATATGCATATCATTAAAAAAAAATCAAAAACAGAGGGAAACAGGATAATAATCAATTTATATTTCTGAAATTTAGGCCTTGATGATATTAATGATATTTATGATAGTTGTAAATGTAGAAATAGATCTACGTTTCAGTTACATTGATTACAGTATGTATTTATTATTATGTTAAATTCCTTCTGTACTTAAAGTTATGTTAAAAATAATTAACTAATTTCTCCAAGACAAATGCGCTGGCGACAGCGAAACAAACGCGAGCAGCCGGGCGAGCAGCAGCTTGGAGATATTATACTATTTTTGCTCCGAGATTTTTGGGTACATTCGGCACCCACGTTTTGCACCGCGGGTATTTTGAGTGCTGCCGAAAGCGCCGGGTGAGACAGGGGTTGAATCAACGGCACCACGACCGAGCACACAAAGGTGACAGAATAAGAACGGACCCGGACGTACGATCGATTGCTTGAGTCCCCGGGCCCCTCGGCTGCGTGTCTGTATAAACTGGTACATGTATGTTCTCATCACTATAACCGCTTGGGCCTGGGGAATTACGAGCCGTTTGCCCATGTCTTGTGCCGTGTCTTTGTGCTTGCGACGTATATCCAGATATGTTTGTTTAATTTAGGGCCTATTATTGCAATCTATTTATTTATTTTATTTATTTAATTAGCAATTAATTATTTTTTATTATTATTTACTTAGTTGTTTATGTAACATTTAGTATATTTCAACATTGTGTGAGGAATTATTTATTGTATATTGACGATAGGTTAAAATAATAAAATAATTATAAAAGATGATAGCTTGAAATAGCTCTGCGTAGGAAAGGGATGGGATATCTTGGAAATATTTTGGTATTGTCAACTTGATAAGGTGATTAGCGCAATGTCACACTGTACCTAGGAACAATAGCCGAATGGCTAGGATATTGAATTCTTTGGCTATTGACTAGTGTGCTATTATTTATCAATGGAATCTATAAGTATAATAATCCACAGTATTAAAATTCTGTGGCATAATCAGATTCTAATCAACAATACCAAGTTGAAGAAAAGTTATAACAGTAAGAAGAATAGTTTGGATTTAAGGTTATTTCCAGCTTCAGAACACAATAAGCAAATTAATTTTAAAAACTCACAAGCATGATAGCGCATGATAGCGCATGATAGGCATATCATTAAAAAAGCAAAACAAAGGGAAACAGGACAATAATTAATTTATATTTCTGAAATTTAGGCCTTGATATTTATGATTATAATAATAGTTGTAAATGTAGAAATCTACGTTTCAGTTACATTGATTACAGTATGTATTTATTATTAATGTTAAATTACTTCTGTACTAATTTCTCCAGGACAAATGCGCACAGCGAAACATACGCGAGCAGCAGCTTGGAGATTTTATACCGTTTGCTCTGAGCTTTTTGGGGTACATTCGGCGCCCACGTTTTTGCACCCTTGGCATTTCAGTGCTGCCGAAAGCGCCGGGTGAGACAGGGGTTGAATCAACGGCACCACAACCGAGCACGCATAAAGGTGACAGAACGGACCCGGACGTCGATCGATTGCTTGAGTCCCCGGGCCTCTCGGCTGCGTGTCTGCATAAACTGGTATGTTCTCATCACTATAACCGTCTGGGGAATTACGAGTCTATTACGGGCCGTTTGCCCGTGTCTTGTGCTTCGGACGTAGCCTACTCAAAGGAAGACAGTAGAACTTGACATTTTGTTTACAAAACTGGTTAAATCAATTTTGAACAGCTGATTTCTGTTACCTTTTATTGTATAATTTTAACTTTGCAACTTTTAATAACATTATTTTCACCAATGAAATGGATATGTATATATGACAGTGAATTTGTCATTGTTATTTGTAATATATTTTCTTATTAAGTTTAATCCGCCTACTGAATTCTCCCATATTGATTTAGCACGTTGCAATTTACTATGCCATATCATCTGCTTTGGATGAGTGTAAAAAGAAATAGACGGCTTTCCTTCCCGGCTTTCCTACTCAAATCATTGTTATAAATATTTCATATCTGTTGTTCGAACTTGTCAACTGCTGTACAGGAATTAATTAACCATGTTTTTACACTAGCCATTCGATATAATCAGTTTTGGAAACAAACTCTTCAATATAGTTAGGCTATACAGAATTCTCGTATTTCCATGATGAGAGTAATGAAAGGTGATTGAAAATGTCCCGTCACCACCCTTATCACTGGCCAAAACTTTTTATTATTTTCATGAAAAAGTCAATAGATTACCATGGAAATAAAAAAATCTGTTGCAAAAAAGATCTGTAAAGGTGGTAAACATTAATTTTTATCCCTTGTCTGACATGGTATGACTTCGATTGGGACTTCATTTAGAACCTCATTTTCTAATTCCCCAGGGCTAGGGGGAACGGTTAAGTATTCAAGAAATGAATAAAGGGAAGTGAGTATTTTGGTGAAAATTTGATCGACAATGTTTAAAAGGATGGTTTAAGGTTTAACATCGGACGTATGTATTATATATAACTACAAGTGTTCCCTACATGCATATATAGATCAGTATAGTAAAAAAAGTGTAATAAAGTGAAATAAAGTTATAAAGAATATGTCTTGTCATATCTATTTTTATAACAAAATGACCACTTCCTATAATAGGCCTAACCTATAACTTCCAAATCTGGGTGTTCAATATACCTAGATTTGGAAGACATGTGTTTAGGCCCTACTTCAGTACTTTATTCATGTATTTGAACACAGGTATCCATACTTAACTGATAATGAATTGCCCTCGTCAATCATTTTCAACACCAAAATCACGCTTTTTCAATTCTTTCAAATATTAAAAGTCGATTAAAAAAATTGATCTCGTCGAGTATTTTTCTAGTTTTCCTAGTTTTTCAACATTTCAAAATATTAAAGGTCGGATTAAAAAACTTATTTGGGGCTCGTCGAGATGTTCTTTTTCAAAACCAAAATTCGGGAGTTGTTTCAATCATTGAAAGTCTTTTTCAATCCAAAATTTGGATTTTTCAACTTTTGTGAAATTTTCAAATTAAAAATATTAAAAGTAGACCTTTTCAACTTTTTTCAAATGTTCTATATCAAGTTTATAGGGCCGTCGCGCCGCAAAATGCTATTTCAGTAGATAGTGAAAAATACAAAAAACAAACAAAATAAAACAACAAACACGAAATATCAAAATACTAAAAGTTTTTCCTAATACATTTAAAGGAGTATTTCGTGATCCTAGCATCCTCTTTTTATGACATTTTTCAGTACATATCCTCGAAAAAAGCATATTCCCAAAATTTCAGTTGATTCCGATTTTGCGTTTGCGAGTTATGCATGATTATGTGTATTACACTGCTCCATAGACAATACGTTGTAATTTCGTTCTGGTGCACCAGAGAACGAAATTCAAATTTCATGATATCTTTGCTAAACGAATTAATCTGCAAGAAATATTTTGTACATAAACATTATGTAGCCAGAGTATTCCAGTGATATAAAAATCTCAACTTTTTTTGAGAAAAGTGGGGGATGAGGCTGTGGATCACGAAGTGCCCCTTTAATACATTCTGCCAAATGTATGCATTAATTTTCAGTAGATAGCGAAATAACATAAAACATCAACAATCCCCGTTCATATCTTAAACGAATTGAAGCGATGTCAAATAAAACACAAATCTCGTACTCCGCCCCCCTGCCAACGCGCCATGCTATGCGTGGGTTCCGTTGCCCACCGACATGCCTGATGTTGAAGCGATAGAAATTAAGTCTTATACTCCGTTGCCCACCAGCGTGCCCCAGACTATGCGTGCATGGGTTCCATTGCCCACCATCGTGCATTATGTTAAACATGTCAAAATTAACACAAGTGCAGTGCTCCAGGGACTGCCTTTTGAGGGGAGCAATAGCAATCGCTCTCTACTGCTCAACTTAAATCTGATATAGGAGAGTGATTTTTAGTTCTCCTTAGTTGACCATTCTCTCCTTACATTCTATTGTAAATGCTCTAAACAGCTCTCCTTGAAGACTCTTTGAAGAGCTATTTAATGCTCTCCTGCAAACTCCAAAAGACAGTCCCTGAGTGCTCCGTTGCCCACCAACGTGCTGTTAAGCGTGTTGAAGCCTGTGAAAAAAATTAGCACAAGTCCCGCATACTCCGTTGCCCACCAAGGTGCATATGTTAAGCACGGGTTCCATTGCCCACCAACGTGCTTATCTATGTTAAACATGTTGAGCCAAATTGAAATTAACACAAGTCTCATACATGATGACTATAAACACGTAGATAATACTAAATGTATGAACTTCTGTATTATTTTTATAGACCAGCAGCACACATGACCATAAAATGCTATGCTCATAGCATAAATAATAAATAAATAAATAAATAAATAAATAAATAAATAAATAAATAAATAAATAAATAAATAAATAAATAAATAAATAAATAAATAAATAAATAAATAAATAAATAAATAAATAAATAAATAAATAAATAAATAAATAAATAAATAAAATAAATAAATAAATAAATAAATAAATAAATAAATAAATAAATAAATAAATAAATAAATAAATAAATAAATAAATAAATAAATAAATAATATAAGCAAGTCAATATTAACAGCGAAGCTTAAATCAAACCCAATGGAAAATACCCGTACATTGCTAAAAATATTATTTCTTGGTACTGAAATCATTTTTATTTCATGTCAAAAATTTTTATAGTCCTAAGACAATTCATTGATCATGCTCATTGATAACAAATACCTGACAGTCATTGATTTTATAATACCAAAGAATTAAACCTACTGCACCATTCTGCTATTGTAGGTAAGTGACAATGCGCTAATCACCTTATCAAGTGGTCAATACAAAAATATCGCCATATCTCTCTATGCAGAGTTCTTATGATCTTGATAATCATGTCTTGTTATATGGAATATTAATTCATATTACGATATTATTTCACACAAAACATTTAAATGTGGACTAATTATGTTAGCTACTCAACAAAGTTATAATGATAAATAACAACAACAACTTCGTGCATGCATTTATCACTATTCATGAATGCACCAAGTGCACGGCGATTATGGAGGTCGACTTGTCAGGGAGGTCGACTTGTCAGGGAGGTCGAGTTGTCCGTGGTCGAGTAGTCCGTGGTCGAGTAGTCCGGAGGTCGAGTCGTCCTGATACCGCTCGTCTAAGGTTTACTGCATTTCAGTATAACTGGACAGAAATTCATCAACAAACACTATTTTTATATTAAACTAAGCTTTTTAGTTTTATGTACCCGGTATATCATGATATTTGTAATATTAATGACATGACTGACTACTAGTAATGGGGCTATCATTTTCACAACATATTTGTCATATTATATGTTGAATTTGTTGTACTACTACTAGTACTAAATAGTATACATGTACTACTATAGAAAAATTATCAAATTCGTGGACATCGTGGAACATACTCTTTGTGTGGCTGTGCGTAGTAAGCAGTTGTACACAGATAGCCTCGCTATATGGACGCATAGAGTAGCACTGTACGCGCGTGTAGTTAGCATGATTAGTCGCGGAGTAACAAGCACTTTGAATGTTCCACGATGTCAACAAATTTGATAATTTTTCTATTCTGTCGGTCGAACATCCGGGCTATCTCTAGTCTCGGGCCCAAACTGCATGTGGCTCACGGTTTGTTGTGAACAACAGAAACCGGCTGTGAAGGAGGCTACATAGCGATGTTGCTGGAGTGGCATTCAATTTCGGAAAAAACAACACTCGACCATGGAATTTAATTTTAAGTTTGTCAGTATATAAACGGTAAATCAAGTAAGTTTCTTTCACTCTGAAGACTTAGAAACGGTTGTTTGATTCCACTGACTATTTGCGATCGAAATTTACATAACACCAATGACAAAAATCATCAACAAAAATCGAATCAGGGACTTGTTTTCACTCGAAAATCATCAACCGGAAGTAACGTGACACGGACCGACAGAATAGTATTACTATCATGCTATGCAAATCGCGCTAGCTCTACCGAGTTATGTAAGCTATCCACCAGTGGAGCTTCTGCGACCCCTACGCAGAACTTCCGTTAGTGGATTAATTGCGCACGGTGGACTAACGGATTTTCGGCGCACATTTTTCTTGAATTGTTATGATTTAAGGGGATACTACACCCCTGAATAAAGTTTTGTCTATTTTTGTATTTTTCTCAAAAACTAATAACACATTGGTAACAAAAGTTATTTATATTATAGGGGCAAGGAATCCAATTACTACACTGGCATTTCAGAGACCCAAGACAAGCGGTTCGTTATTTATGATAAGAAATAAGGTACCGCTTGGATGTACCTCATTTCCTATCATATATGGCCGTGTGTCGTGATCTGGTGTTCTCAATAGGGTGGTGTTGTTTCATATTTTAGTAAAAATGACTTGTTTGTAATAAGTAAGCACCTTTAATCATTTCCAATGCCATCAAATTTACATTCATTTTAAAACCTATAGTGTACTCCTTAATTTGATACCAAACTTAATATTCTGAGGTTTTTAATTACAAAGTTGTAAGTAATTAAGTAAACGAAGACGCAGGGTGGTGCAATTGGGATACGGAATTGGGATACGGAACCATGTAAAGTCTATGGGAGAAATGAGCACTCTGCTCATCAAGGTTTTTCTATATTACAACAATGAATAAAGTCTTTAAATAAGATACTGCCTAAAGGCCTAGAATGTAGGCCTACTCTTTAATTTGGTACCAAATTTAATGTTCTGAGATTTGAAATAAGAAAGATTTAATTAATTAAGTAAACGAAGACGCCGGGTGGTGCAAAATTGGGATACGGCACCATGTAAAGTCTATGGGAGAAACGAGCACTCATCAGTTCATCATGGTTTTCTACATTACAACAGTGAATGAATTCTTTAAATCTCTACTTTTATACTAAAGATCTATTTGTTTTGTGATAATTAAATCAATTAATTTTAAATTAACACAGATCTTGGGAATAATATAAATTAATTAATCAATTAATTTTAAATTAACACAGATCTTGGGAATAATATAAATTAATTAATCAATTAATTTTAAATTAATACGGATCTTGGGACACCGAAATCTGAAGACAACCATCTCAGGGTTTTTTTTAACTGCCATAAATCAATTGTAATTTATTTTAACAGGCCTGTATTGAATACTCATTAAATTAATTAATTTAATAAATAAATAAATTATTAATTAATTATCTAATTAATTAACTAACAAACAAATTAATTAATTAATTAATTAATTATAGTAAAAAATTATAGTGAAACCATCACTAGATACAGTGCTCAACTATAAAATATAGGAGCGAAATATATTATTATTATACAAATGAAATTACCACATCGCAATACAAATTTGTCTCGTATGGATGGTTTGACCCATCCACACTCGTCAGTTGCAATGTTAAATAAATAAATATTAATTAATTAATTAATTAATTATAGCTACAGACCAAAATTTAATATTTGCTCAGCCTCATTCATAATATGGCATTTTAAAATTGGACATTTAAAATAATACGCACACATTTATATTATAAATGATTATATTATAATTGCTCACTGCATGTGAGCTATTAAAGAGTGTCAAGAGAGTAATAAAAATTAAGGTGAATTTGGTAGGGCTCGGTTGCTCACACAACCTCTCTGGATAGTTTATAAAAGCAACAGTGCCCAAAAGTATTGCTAGGAAGAATCTGAAGTGAGTTAAACTTGTAGTTAATACCTGCAGTTTTTACATGTTTGAAGTCAACACAAGAGATTGATTCTTTTTATTTTTTTAAACTGAACAAAATTTACGTCTTTTATGTCACCGTGACATCACACCACAGAAAGTGCCCTATTTAGGTGCAACCTTATCAAAGTAAACATTTTTAGGATCGTTGTTGCTTGCACTTTACAAATGTATTAATGTTTTTAAGAATAAACTAAGATTAAAATTAGTATAAAGAGGCCCTTTTAGCAATTCAAGTATTATTTTTGTATTTTCCTCAAATTTTGATGGAAAATTTTGTAACGTGTCATTCCGTGTATCAAAAAAGTACATCAAGTAGGGGTAACCCTATCAAAGTATACAATTTTGGGTGGGCTATTGACTCTACTTTGCACCAATAAGGTTGTTTTTTAGATAGGTGCTATGGTTTGGATGTTACATGTTTTTGAGGAGGTACTACTTTTTGACAACTTTTTCATGCATATTTGGATTTTTACCTGATTTAGACTTACCCCTACTGAAAATTAGATGCCATTTTTGGAAAGATTGGACTTTTTCCATTCAGAAAATGTTTACTTTTACTATGATAGGATATATAATTTGGAAGTTATGAATGTTTCAATGCAAAATGATGCGCGATCCTAGAAATTTACTAACAAAACGCAAAGGAACCCCACTTCAAGACACACGGCCATATACTGAACCGCTTGTCTTGAGTCACTGAAATTTCAGTGTGGTAATTGGATTCCTTGCCCCAATAATATACACAACTTTTGTTACCAGTGTGCTATTATTTTTTGAGAAAAATGCAAAAATAGTCACAAATTTACCACAGGGGTGTAGTACCCCCTTAATATTGGCCTACCCTAGAATGTTTCATAAGACTATAAGAAAAAGGGTAGAAAGTAAGAAATATTATTTAGGCCTATATTTTTAGAGTCGGAAGTTACGGTTCTGCGCATCAAATGTCTCGTGTTTAAAAAGAATAACTTAGAAAGTATATGAAATGTATATATTTTTAGAGTTTATTTTTAATACGGTGGAGTATTTCTGCGCACGGTCGCACGGAATCCACTGACGGAATTTCGGCGCTCCACCGGCGCCTATATATACATTTCATACTTTCTAAGTTATTCTTTTTAAACACGAGACATTTGATGCGCAGAACCGTAACTTCTGACTCTAAAAATATAGGCCTAAATAATATTTCTTACTTTCTACCCTTTTTCTTATCTCTTATGAAACATTCTAGTGTAGGCCAATATTAAATCATAACAATTCAAGAAAAACGTGCGCCGAAAATCCGTTAGTGGATCCCTGCGACCGTGTGCAGAATTACTCCACCGGAGCTATATATGGAGGGGAGTTTCTGCGCACAGCGCCGAAAATCCGTCAGTGGATTCCCTGCGACCGTGCAGAATTAATCCACGAGCTATATACGGAGGGATTTTCTGCGCATGTCTACCGAAAATCCGTCAGTGGATTCCCTGCGACTGTCGCAGAAATACTCCACCGGCGCCTAAAAATATATACATTTCATACTTTCTAAGTTATTCTTTTTAAACACGAGACATTTGATGCGCAGAACCGTAACTTCTGACTCTAAAAATATAGGCCTGAATAATATTTCTTACTTTCTACCCTTTTTCTTATCTCTTATGAAACATTCTAGGGTAGGCCAATATTAAATCATAACAATTCAAGAAAAACGTGCGCCGAAAATCCGTTAGTGGATTCCCTGTGACCGTGCGCAGAATTACTCCACCGGAGCTATATACGGAGGGAGTTTCTGCGCACGTCTTGAAAAATCCGTCAGTGGATTCCCTGCGACCGTCGCAGAATTACTCCACCGAGCTATATACGGAGGGGATTTTCTGCACGCGTCGCCGAAAAAATCCGTCAGTGGATTCCCTGCGACTGTGCGCAGAAATACTCCACCGGCGCCTAAAAATATATACATTTCATACTTTCTAAGTTATTCTTTTTAAACACGAGACATTTGATGCGCAGAACCGTAACTTCTGACTCTAAAAATATAGGCCTAAATAATATTTCTTACTTTCTACCCTTTTTCTTATAGCTCTTATGAAACATTCTAGGGTAGGCCAATATTAAATCATAACAATTCAAGAAAAACTCTCTCGGTTCCAAAGCACAATGTTTAGATATTTCACAATACCCTCAAAACAACTGATGCGCAGTCATTAACCTCTAATTAATATGAGAGTAGAGTAGAGTCATTCTATGACTGTGAATTAATTTAAATGCCATATCGTAAAAGTCACTGGCGCTTGCAAAAGTTATGAATGAATGCAATGGTTTATACTTGTCACCATGGTCACATGTATATCGCCATGGTCGGGTCACGTATGTAGGCCTATTTGCATGCTTGTCGTGGGTCGACCTGGCCAAAAATCCTGGGCGTTTGCAGGTCGAATGTTGAACCCAAAATTTACGGTTGACCTGGGAGAAACCAATATATGATAACTTAAGTGGTCTATCGTGTGCGATACACTATTTTGGGTCGACCTGGGATTTTTTCTCCCAGCTTGACCCAAAACGCCTTACTGTGTAGGCCTACTCTCAAATCAATTACACGGCTTCGCTTCACAGGTTACTCGAGAACTCTAGTTTCGAATTAGCACACGATAGTTACGCATTCGATGCTAGAGTGCGTTGGTATCATTTTTCGGTTGGACAGTGGTGCAATTTTATGCACCGGCGTTTATTTATTCTGTTATTGTTGAAATTTGGATGAAAGTTATTTCAATGAGTCAACTGCATCTTTTGAGCAAGATTTGCCTATTTTGGACAGTCTAAAATTTTGCTGAAGTGTAATTTTAGCAATTTTTGATGCAATCGCCTGTCGTGATCGCCTGTGTTTACTTCTGAACTTCCATTGCTTTACACGGTGTCATGCTTCAGTGAATCCGACTAAATTTTGAATGCAATGTGAAGCTATCGGTGAGCAAATTCTTGGCTGTAGACTTCTCGAGCAATTCACAGGTTCAATACACTAAGGGTCAGAAAGTTGTGTACAGTATTCGCCGCCAGTCATCAGCTGCAGTGCTAGTTACATTTAACACAAATCAAATGATAAAAATATATATATTATCTTTTTTTGTGTGTGTGTTTTTTTTCTCGAAGTCACAGTTTTTTTTGTGTGTTTAGGGGGAATCGTGGTGCATTTTTTGGCCTCCCAAATCGTGTTTTTCTCTGGTGCTTAGCTTTGTTGAGCCTCCAGCATACTCCGCAGCAGCAGGGTTTTTCAACCAATGACAAGTCTTTATTGTGTCCGTTTGTCTGCAATGCGCGTGCGCCACGGCGCTCAGCGGCAAGCGGCAGGGTAGTATGAAACCAGCATTGTGTACAGACTTTTGAGAAGTCTAGCTTTGAATTTACTCCTCGATAGCCTCACATTAGAGTCCAAATCAGAGGATGATTTAAGGAAGCCCCATCATGCACTGTAAAAGTGTTATCACTAGAGTTTCAACTGCCACTTTACTTCCCATTGAACTCTGTGCAAAAGATGTTGTTTTAGAATTGCCCGTGTGTCATTATTACTTGGTCGATTTCAGATTTAAAGTGATGTATGCATGAAGGATAATTCACACCTTCTGTAGATAACATAAAATGTGAAATCGACCAACTTTTTGAAGGTGTTTTTATTGTAAATATATCTGTCCAAATTCAAATTTAACCATGCACGTGTGTGTATGCAGTGGGCGGGCAGTGGTGTCATGTTCACTCACACAGCTGTGCTAACCGCAAGGCTTGCTGGGAAGTGCTTAAATCATCCTCTGAGCCAAATCAAAATCTAGTAAAAATAAATAAGTATTACAGGAACTAATTAGTATTTTGAATATTGATCCTAGAATAAAATATAGTCATTGATATGTAATTTTTTCTTCTACTTTTGTATTTCCAGAGCAAATTCAGCAGGATTGATTAATGTAATATTCAAAGCTAGTGAAAGAACTTGAACAAGTGACAACATACGGATCTACAGCAAAAGACACTCACTACCAACTGTCTCAGCAGGTGCAGAACAGATGAACCTAGTATCGGGCGATATGCAATACATGGAACAACAATGTTGACAGAATCAATATGAGTTCCATTTGTCCGTCTTTCAAAACTACCAATCTGTTTAAATTCTGTCACATAATTGTTATTTAGAATTGTCCAGAGTATCCATGGATTGTGATTTATGTACGGTAGGCCTACAGTCGGTTAGCTATAGATGGCAACAATTTCAACACCATAGACTTTTTCTCCAGGTTTCATTATAACTTCCAGCCATCAGTTAATCTACTGACAATACTTTAATTACTCACATGCCTTACCATTATCCAGACCATTTCTACTGAGAGCTCTTTACCTGTGCAGTTTGTTTGGCACTTTGCAAGACAGTAAAGTTGTCCAGAGAAGGTTTGATTTTGGCGTGCCGTGTCAATCGCGCTGTGTCAATTGGGAAATAATGATATTGGCTGTTTCTACCGAGTAGTTATTCTCTGTAGAAACATGCTATTGTATTTACTACTTAATTCCTAACTGTCTTCCAGAGACGGATCTTGTATTTGCAATGTATTTACTCATGTTGCATCAACTGCCCAAGCACAGGTTCCTCAAGAGTACACGTGTGTGTGTTCCCACATGGGAAGATGTTTGAAACTTGATCAAAAAAATAGTACAACTACAAGCAACATGGATGAGAGAACATACTATCAGCACACTCCTGTGGGCAGGTTACGCTCAAGTTATCCATTCTGTGCTTTCAAAATGGCTCCAAGGCAGCATGAAAACCCCATGCTGCCAAATAGGACGTATAGATGCTGGCATTCATTCAAATTAAAAAGGACGGATGTTATATTTATGTGGTATTTTCTTTTACTACTCTGTGTACGTGGAACAAATAGCATCGAATGCAATGTTGAGACTAATATACCTTGGCGTGATACCCCAGATACCATTGCCATTGACTGGTTACCGGATTTTGTTTGTACGTCATCGCAAGAATGTTTTGGAGCCCCAGGTGTGCCAGGGGTGTCATTTCCAGCGCAGCTGTGTCCCACTGAAATACAACTCGGCGACAGTATTCAAATTGTTCCGTCCTCGTTGCCTTTTTACGTTGCTTTCCCTGCTAACGTAACCGAAGATACTTTTGTTGCGTGTCCAGATGATTCAACAACCCAATCACTTGTTTTACAACCGACTAATGATGTCATTGACATCAATGCAAGCGCCCTCACAGTGGGTATTCATTATTTTGCACAACTACCGACCACAAATTTCTTTGCCAGATGCGACTTTGGTTTGCGAGTCAACGTTACCGTAAAACCGTTTGATTGTCGTGCACAAGGATCTACGTTAGACTGCAGTGGTGCGGGATCTTGTATCACACAACCACAAGAGGGCGTCTTTCATTGTAACTGTTCGGATGGGTATGCAGGGTATTACTGTGAAGAATTTGATGGGTGCTTTTCACTGCCATGCCAAAATGGTGCTGACTGTAGGGATGTTACTGGAGGGGCTGATGGTCAAGACTACCAATGCAATTGCACAACTGGATTTACAGGTAAGGGCATTCCATTTAAAATCCACACACCCCCTGTGGAAGGTTTTAGAAATATCTGCCACAGAGGGAGTATGAGTTTCAAATAGAATAGACAGTTGGGTAACTTCCATTTGAAATACTCACTCCAGTTGTGGGAGATATAGGTAAAGCCATAATACAGGGGGAGTATGGGTTTCAAAATGATTAACCATGACCAATTACACCTGAAAAACATACTCCCTCTGTGTTAGATATTTCCAAAATCTTCCACATGGGTAGTGTGGATTTCAACTTGAATAGCCAATTACATGTTATGATTAATATGAGAATTTAAGTTACCAGGTCGTTGCATCTTGGGACTATTGTTTGTTTGGATTAAAATTGGCAAACATTGTCTGGTTTTTGTTACTGCGCACGCGCACATTGATGAAGTCCTCGCTTATGCTAGCATTATTTCACATAAGCGTGTGTCAGTCACACATTACGTAATGCAATACAAGCGTGAGTGCTGGGCCCAACTCTCCAGGCCATTCCGTATCAATACACGTATGTGAGTCTCATATTTTTCGCCAATTATAATCCGAACAAACTAATCATGTAAAGATAAAGTCCTGACTCCTGCAACTTTTCCTTCAAATGTAACATCCATGGAAATTTTGTAAATGTTTTCAAAATTTAAAACAACATTTTAACATGTCAAAATTTTATTCGCCAGTGAAGTATTACGTTTAATCCGATTATCACTGTGTCAACTTGATCACACTTTTGAGTTCTACACCACGATTGAAATGATCGCAACACAAGTCTGTGGTATGTACTGAATTCCAAATGGTGTGTGATCCATAGCTCGAGATACTCTAGCTAAAATACAGGTTTACATTTACTATCTTACATTATCTTGCTGTATTTCAGCTAGAGCTCCAAACGACAAGCTTCCGGGTTTTTTTTGGGGAACAATACTCTTACGTAAGATGAAGAAGAAACCCGCCTCGGAGCCCGCCCTACTCATTATTTCATTGTACTTATTGCAATTTGCCTCCACACATTACGTAATCAACACAAAGCTTTTGTGAGGATTAGTGAGTGGATAAGAAATTGACAGTGGAGGATACTGAAGGACACGCCGATTGTTAGTTGTCAATCATGAATTGCCGCACGCGTATTAATATTTTACTGCATGGCATTCCATAAACACCAAGACAAATTATGCCGTATTTTTCCAAAGATCATCTCATATGAAGTAAGCTGAATGCGATCTGTACTTTTGTAACATTCCGATCGCTTTTGATCACCTATTATCGGCGAATTTGCTTGAAAACACGTAAGTTCATGTTGTGTAAACATAATTAGCATAGACACAAATGAAATTACGATGCAATACAATGCAATTTGAATGCGCAGCAGATCTATAGAAATAACGTTGCCCGGTTTTATGCAGAATTAGACCCTGTCTGGTGATCCAGTTACCAAGGAGTTATGTAACCACTTCGCTGGCTAATTGTAAAATATATTTTCTCACTTATTTTTCCAACATATTTTGTCAGCATTTAATAACATGTCACAATGTTTTGCATGAAGTTTTCAAAAAAAATTTCTGAATGTTATCAACATTTTATAGAACTATCGAAAACTATGTCGGTCGTCCTCATAAATGAAATTCAGTCCACCAGGAGGCCTCCACAGACCAGTTTGCATGATGATACTGTAAAACAGTCAAGTTAGCTCAATTGATAAGACGTTCGACTATGGTGCGAGAGGTTGCGGGTTCGAACCCTGGCGGTGTAAGTATGCTCTCGTGGAAAAATTGAGTTGGCTTGAAATTCCCCTGGACAAGGAACTTACGGCTGATTGTCTCGTTGTGATCCGTACGAAACTTGGGGAGCGGATCCTGGTTGCGAAGGTTATTTGTGGAATGTCTAGGGTGTGCGCTCTTGTAGCAGCAAAGTCTCTGAATTGTTGCCAAATGGTTTATGGAAAGATGTGGGGCCGTAGTAGTCAGCGACAACCTGTAAAGTGTGCTGAGGCTTGTGGATCAACATCTAGGCGTTGTGCCTGTGCGTAGCGCACTATAAATCACTGCGCTTTTTTAAAACAGGGGACTGATAAGTACATGTATGAGACCTGCCCCTCTGTCACTTCCAACTGTCCATTAACATGGCTGCCATTTCAATGGTTATACCATTCCAGTTTGTTCGATAGGATCTATTCGTCGTAGAAGTGACATAGTGAATCGGATTAACTACCATAGCAATAGATGAATACAATTTAGACTATATCGCCCTTCACTACAACATTCACGCAGTACCGATGCATTGAACCATAGATGTCACAGAAAAGCTGATCACTCGCACATGTACGTGTAAGATTAGTATCTTGAAAAAGAGCGGTATTGTATTCAATCTATGTTTGCTGACATACAATCTATGTTTGCTGACATACACAGGTGATTAGTGCAATCTGCTTGTAGTGCAGGGCGATCTATTCAAAAATTGTATTCATCTATTGCTATGGTAGTTAATCTGATTATGACATCACTTCTATGGCGTATACCATGGAAAAACAGTGGCATGATTGAAGCTGACATTTAATCATTTTCTGTAAAATGTTTTGTGTTTGCTGATTATTACTGATAATGTGGCAAGAAATCACAAATTCATTTACTATTTTATCTTTGTTTTACCCTTAGGTTTGAATTGTACAGAACTGATAGGGACCTGTGCACCATCTGTATGCAACAATGGGATCTGTCAACCAATGACTGATACTAGCTATGTATGCCATTGCATGGTAGGGTATCAAGGTGAGTCTATCAGAATAGGCCTGGTTAATTGTACAGAACTGATAGGGACCTGTGCATCATCTGTATGCAACAATGGGATCTGTCAACCAATGACTGATACTAGCTATGTATGCCATTGTATGGTAGGGTATCAAGGTGAGTCTATCAGAATAGGCCTGGTTAATTGTACAGAACTGATAGGGACCTGTGCATCATCTGTATGCAACAATGGGATCTGTCAACCAATGACTGATACTAGCTATGTATGCCATTGTATGGTAGGGTATCAAGGTGAGTCTATCAGAATAGGCCTGGTTAATTGTACAGAACTGATAGGGACCTGTGCATCATCTGTATGCAACAATGGGATCTGTCAACCAATGACTGATACTAGCTATGTATGCCATTGTATGGTAGGGTATCAAGGTGAGTCTATCAGAATAGGCCTGGTTAACTGTACAGAACTGATAGGGACCTGTACATCATCTGTATACAACAATGGGATCTGTCAACCAATGACTGATACTAGCTATGTATGCCATTGCATGGTAGGGTATCAAGGTGAGTCTATCAGAATAGGCCTGGTTAACTGTACAGAACTGATAGGGACCTGTGCATCATCTGTATGCAACAATGGAATCTGTCAACCAATGACTGATACTAGCTATGTATGCCATTGTATGGTAGGGTATCAAGGTGAGTCTATCAGAATAGGCTCGTTTAATTGTACAGAACTGATAGGGACCTGTACATCATCTGTATGCAATAATGGGATCTGTCAACCAATGACTGATACTAGCTATGTATGCCATTGCATGGTAGGGTATCAAGGTGAGTCTATCAGAATAGGCCTGGTTAATTGTACAGAACTGATAGGGACCTGTACATCATATGTATGCAACAATGGGATCTGTCAACCAATGACTGATACTAGCTATGTATGCCATTGCATGGTAGGGTATCAAGGTGAGTCTATCAGAATAGGCCTGGTTAACTGTACAGAACTGATAGGGACCTGTACATCATATGTATGCAACAATGGGATCTGTCAACCAATGACTGATACCAGCTATGTATGCCATTGCATGGTAGGGTATCAAGGTGAGTCTATCAGAATAGGCCTGGTTAACTGTACAGAACTGATAGGGACCTGTACATCATATGTATGCAACAATGGGATCTGTCAACCAATGACTGATACTAGCTATGTATGCCATTGCATGGTAGGGTATCAAGGTGACTCTATCAGAATAGGCCTGGTTAACTGTACAGAACTGATAGGGACCTGTGCATCATATGTATGCAATAATGGGATCTGTCAACCAATGACTGATACTAGCTATGTATGCCATTGCATGGTAGGGTATCAAGGTGAGTCTATCAGAATAGGCCTGGTTAACTGTACAGAACTGATAGGGACCTGTGCATCATCTGTATGCAACAATGGAATCTGTCAGCCAATGACTGATACTAGCTATGTATGCCATTGCATGGTAGGGTATCAAGGTGAGTCTATCAGAATAGGCCTGGTTAACTGTACAGAACTGATAGGGACCTGTGCATCATATATCCCAACAATGGGATCTGTCAAGCAATGACTGATACTAGCTATGTATGCCATTGCATGGTAGGGTATCAAGGTGAGTCTATCAGAATAGGCCAGGTTAACTGTACAGAACTGATAGGGACCTGTGCATCATCCGTATGCAACAATGGGAACTGTCAACCAATGACTGATACTAGCTATGTATGCCATTCCTTGATAGGTATCAAGGTGAGGACTGATTGGGACCTGTACATCATCTTTGGTGATTCAAATCAGGGTGGTTCAAAATGAAGTAAACTTAATATGTTTGTGACGCTTTTGTACGAAATCTTGAAGGAATCCGCTGTAAATGAAAATATCAGTGAAAAAAAGCAGATTCTGAACGTCTAAATAAAAAAAGTAATTCCTTCTAGATTTCATACAAAAGTGCCACAAACATGAGTTTACTTCATTTTGAATCAACCTGTATGCAACAATGGGATCTGTCAACCAATGCAATGACCTATACCTGCTAGCCACTGCCTCTTGGACATGTATCAAGGCATCAAAACTGATTGTGTACCTGCCAAACATAAAGATTTCACTTATGCTGGTTTCATACTTTCCTGCCGCGTGCCTCTTTGCCGCTCTGAAGATGATTTTACTTCACTGCACAGTCACACCAGAAATGCTAGCGGTGACCAGCGGCAAGCCGATATATCGATCACTCCACCGCTTTGCCGCAGCGGCATCACCACTGGGAGTTGTTGAATTCAAGTCAACTCGTAGCGGTGCCGCTCTGATGTATGAGAACAAAATACCATTTTGGAACGGTGCTGTGCGGCAAGAGTGGCTTTCAGAGTCATGCCGCTCTGCGGTGTGCCGCTCCGCTTGCAGACATGTGCAAGCGGCATGATGAAGCGTCACGCCGCTCAGCGGCAAGCGGCAGAAAGTATGAAACCAGCATTAGCCTGTCCCTGTTTGTTACTTTCCCAAACTGAAACAAATGGATTGTCCAGATTTCTGCAAATTTGTGAAGACAAAGAAAAGTTATTCAGATAAATGACATGCGTGTGTATGAAAGTCTTAATTCAAAACATCACCAATATCTAATCTGGAGTACACATTGAGAAAAAACCGAATTTTATCATATTTTATTTCTTTTTAGGGATCTACTGTGAGAGTGAGCTGGATGAGTGTCTATCATCCCCTTGTCAAAATAATGCAACTTGTGTAGATGCTGTTGCTGGTTACCAGTGTCTATGCCCTGTGCATTATGTAGGAGTCAATTGTGAACAAGTCAAGGATTACTGTGATGATCAGGTAAGCCGTTGGATTATAAATATTATTATTACCATATTCATTTCATTAACCGCCCAGGGTGCTTAGTCATTTTGGGTGGGCGCTTATTTTTCATATATGATTTATGTGTATAGATCAGGCCTTCTCAACTAGTTTATTTGAAGCGCCAACTGGAAAATTTCTGTGATCATGAAGTGCAAAAATGTTAAGGGCGCCTGAGGACTTTGTGAGTTAGAGCGGGCGCATAGCGGGTACGGTACAGTGATGAAGCTTTATTGGGGGTCCAGGGGGCAGCGCCCCGGAAGCTCCTGGATTTTAAGGTTTTTAAGCTCAGATTGAGTATTTTCACCTCTTTTTTGTTCAAGATTTATGTGAAAAAAATATTAAAATTACCGTGCGCCACTTAGTGCGCCACTGACTGACTCAAAGCGCCACAAGTGGCGCAAGGCCACTCAGTTGAGAAGGCCTGGTATAGATGGTTCTGTATTTGATAAATGATGTAATGATAGAGAATCCTGTGTTAGTAGAGTCGCTGGGTTGGTGCTTATAGGGGCATGGAACGAATACAGTATTTATTTTTTGCAGATAATTATAAGTTGGTTTTATCTATGGGATGTGTAGCTGTTTATTTTATACAGATCTTTGCTTGGTGCTGCATTCTTAACTTCAATAATTTCAGAGTCCCTATGATGGTAGCCATGGATGTTTTCTCATTGATACATAGAAACTGTAATATAGGGGTTTATTTATAGGCTTGAGGGCTTACAACAATCATGCCCGAAATCCTATGAATGAACCCTGTTCATACATTCCCCAAAATTCGGCGATTTATACTTAATTAAATAATAACAAGATGTAAAATTCTTCCTGTGTTTTTTTTTTCAACACAGAAATCGTCATGCTAAAGCAGCTGAGTATGAACGTTGTATATGCCCGGCTATTGACAAATCAGGCTTGCGGTTAGATAATAACACAAATGTATGAAAGAAAGTTCAGGCATGACACATAAACTATGTTTATATTGTTTCTTATATGTTTTTAACAGAATTGAGACTTTAACAACATACTAGGTAATCATTATGTATCTAACTATACTAACATGTATTCAATTTATTTATTCCCTTTCAGCCCTGTTTGAATGATGCAACCTGCAGCAGTAGTTTTGGAAGCTATACATGCACTTGTACGCCAGGATTCATGGACCAAAATTGCAGCACAGATATTGATGAATGCAGTAGCCAGCCATGCCTTAACAATGCAATGTGTGTGGATGGAATCAATGGATACAGGTAGTTGTCTATTCAAAATCAAAAACTTGCTTCATAACCTAGCTGAACTCTTGGCTACTTTAATAGTTAAGGGGGTACTACACCCCTCGATAAATTTGTGTCTATTTTTGCATTTTTCTCAAAAACTAATAACACAGTGGTAGTAAAAGTTATGTATATTATAGGGGCAAGGAATCCAATTACTATACTGGAATATCAGTGACCCACGACAAGCGGTTTGTTTTTTATGATAAGAAATAAGGTACCGCTAGGATGTACCTCATATCCTATCATATATACTGAACCGCTTGTCTTGAGTCACCGAAATTTCAGTGTAGTAATTGGATTCCTTGCCCCAATAATATACCTAACTTTTGTTACCAGTGTGTTATTCTTTTTTGAGAAAAATGAATAAATAGTCACACATTTATCGCAGGGCTGTAGTACCCCCTTAAGAGGTACTTCATGTGTATACCATATCAAACTTGCAGCACAGAAATTGGTGTTGCAGCATGTGTTGTTAAACATAGCGGATAACACAATGTTTGAACATTTTGACTCTGGCTTAAAACAAGCTTATACAGACCACAAAAGAAACCAAACATTAAAAAAACCTCAATTCCAAAAGCATATGTATGTGCAGGTATCCCACATGATACGATTGCATCATCATACGAACAGTCATATGCTGACGGAAAGCTTGGCCAGCCAAACTACACTCCAGTGGTAAGGTACATGTAGGCCCTTGCACGTCTCTGGCACCTGTGGGGTCGGCGGTTCAAAACTGCACCAGAGAAAAAAGTTTGTTCTTCTTCTTTCTTTCTTCCTTCCTTCTTTCCTTCCCCCTCACCCAAAAGTAACTGGGGCGTTAGGGTTAAGAACACCTTAATTTTCCTCCTATATGTGTATATTAACCCTAACTGTACCATGCACAGCCATGTGATGTGATTGCATCATCATGCGAACATTCATGTGGCCAGGTAGGCCTGTGCACATCTCTGACACCCAAGGCGTTGGTGGCTCAGAACTGCACCCGAGAAAAAAAGTTTTCTCTTTTTTCTCTTCTTTCTTTCTTCCTTCCTTCTTTCCTTCCCCTTGCCAAAAAGCAACTGGGGCGTTATGATTAATGTTCTCTGATTTGAGAGTAATGTTGCTTTGTTTGAAGATGTAAATTGTAAGTTTATATTCTATCTTCCAGATGTCGGTGTCAAACTGGATTTACTGGAACAAACTGCCAACTCAATATCAACGACTGTGATCCGAATCCTTGCCAAAATGGCGCCCTATGTTTAGATGGCATTAACGCATACAGCTGTATATGTCAACCTGGTTTCACTGAACCCGACTGCTCAATGAACGTAGATGAATGCATCTCGGCCCCTTGTATGAATGGTGGTAGGTGTGAAGATGGGATCAATGGATACTTGTGTCATTGTATTGCTGATCTCTTTGGAGGTAAGCTAATGAATATTCATGAGTGTGATGTAGCAAATATAGCTCTGCGTCTTGTATGAATGGTGGTATGTGTGAAAATGAGATCAATGGATATTTTGAATATGCATGAATGCAAGGCCATGAATAAACAAATTGTGGTAATGTACCAATATTTATGACTAAACTTTTTGACATATATAGTGTTACACACACCCTTGATTATGCGAGAAATGAGCTATTCCAGTTGAAATCCGTACATACCCCTATGGAAGACATGGCCTTAATCTCCCACACAGACTTAGTGTGTGAATTTCAAATGTAGTCACCTATTCAGGTAACCCCAGTTCAGTTGAAAATCACACTCCCTGTGTGGACAATTGAGGATAGAAGGTGTATGGATATTCAACCAAATATTTTATGTGTTACACTATAAATAAAGACTTTCGCAATGTAAAAGTTGAAAGTTAAAATTTGCTTTGGTAACATTTTTTGTCTTTTATCCGACAGGTATTCACTGTGAAATTCCCCTCAACAACTGCTCTTTCTACCCCTGTCTCAACAATGGAACATGCCATAATCTTGACAACACCTACGAATGCACATGCGCAGGACGCTACACCGGTCAAAACTGCCAAACCTATATACCATACTGCACCGACCACAACTGCACCAATGGTGCAACATGTCTGGAAGAATCTGACAGATTCTCATGTCAGTGTGCCAGGGGATTTGCAGGCAGGTCATGTGAGGTCAATGTTAATGATTGCGCAACAAGCAACTGTGCCAATAACTCAACGTGTGTGGATGGTGTGGATGAGTATACATGTGTTTGTATGGCAGGATTCCGAGGGTTTTTCTGTGAGGAAAATATTGATGAATGTCGTTCAAGTCCTTGTCTGAATAATGGCATCTGTTTGGATGATATAGATGGATACAGGTAAGTGGGCTATTCCAGTTAGAATCCATATGCCCCCTGAGGAAGACATGACCTTAATCTGAGGAAGACATGACCTTAATCTGAGGAAGACATGACCTTAATTTAAGTGGAGTTACCTGAATTGGTGACTCCATTTGAATTCTTCAATCTTCACCACCTGTGTGGGAGATTATTTGTCATGTCTTACATATAGGTGGTGTATGGATTTCAGCTGGAATAGATATCATATGTGATGCGATCAAGCAAAATCAGTCGGAACTCGCAAATATTAAATTTCCAGTTTCTTATAAGATAGTAAGAGGCATTTCCAAAGGTGCATTTTGCAGAAAACCCTATTGAAATTGAAAAACCTGTTCCAAAGATATGAGCAATTAAAGAGTTTCCAAAACAATAGGAAACAAAAGGAAATATATCCTTTGTTTGGCTATATCTCAAAATCGATATTTTCGAGTTCCGACTGATTTTGCTTGATCGCATCACATATGTTTGGTGCTACTGGGGTGATTGATAAGTTTGAGGCCTAAGGTAGAAGAAGATGAGCTATACTGATTTGACTGATATTCTGTGCAGTACAGAAAGTTTGAAGCAATTATCTTTTCTTGTTTTTTCTGAGATAATTATACATCAGTCAGCATTTCCTGAGAATTATTAATTTAGTTTCTTGTGTGGTAGTGGTGACTGGCTTTCTCAGACGGGGTCATCTTCATCAGCTATACTGATTTGACTGATATTCTGTGCAGTACAGAAAGTTTGAAGCAATTATCTTTTCTTGTTTTTTCTGAGATAAATTATACATCAGTCAGCATTTCCTGAGAATTATTAATTTAGTTTCTTGTGTGGTAGTGGTGACTGGCTTTCTCAGACGGGGTCATCTTCCAGGTTCTCCTTGCCACGTTTGAACTCTGCAGCCCCCTTCTGTAACATGATGTCCCAAGGGGGTATCCTCCTCAAGTGTGGCCACTTCCTTGTGTGCTTAAAAGCCATTGGGACTAAGGTAGCGAATGACACTTCACGATGGCTGTTTTTCCCCCATTTTTGCCCCTCAAGTCTCAACAGTTTTTTTTCAATTCTCAGAATCAGCAGGCTGTTGAGGTTTATTTATTTATCACAAACAGAAAAACAAAAAAGATAATTACTTCAGAATTTCAGTTAGTTTCATTTATTTATTTTCACTTGATTTCTTTAGTTGCCTGTGTCTTCCTGGTTTTACTGGTGATAGCTGCTACATCCAAATTGATGAATGCTTCAGCAACCCCTGTCTACATGGTGGCATCTGTGTGGATGAAATCAATGGGTATCACTGTGACTGTCCATTTGGTAAGTACATTACAACCCCTCTGTACATGGTGGCATCTGTGTGGATGAAATCAATGGGTATCACTGTGACTGTCCATTTGGTAAGTACATTACAACCCCTGTGTACATGGTGGCATCTGTGTGGATGAAATCAATGGGTATCACTGTGACTGTCCATTTGGTAAGTACATTACAACCCCTGTCTACATGGTGGCATCTGTGTGGATGAAATCAATGGGTATCACTGTGACTGTCCATTTGGTAAGTACATTACAACCCCTGTCTACCTGGTGGCATCTGTAGATGAAATCAATGGGTATCACTGAGACTGTCCATTTGGTAAGTACATTACAACCCCCGTCTACATAGTGGCATCTGTGTGGATGAAATCAATGGGTATCACTGTGACTGTCCATTTGGTAAGTACATTACAACCCCTGTCTACCTGGTGGCATCTGTAGATGAAATCAATGGGTATCACTGTGACTGTCCATTTGGTAAGTACATTACAACCCCTGTGTACATGGTGGCATCTGTGTGGATGAAATCAATGGGTATCACTGTGACTGTCCATTTGGTAAGTACATTACAACCCCTGTGTACATGGTGGCATCTGTGTGGATGAAATCAATGGGTATCACTGTGACTGTCCATTTGGTAAGTACATTACAACCCCCGTCTACATAGTGGCATCTGTGTGGATGAAATCAATGGGTATCACTGTGACTGTCCATTTGGTAAGTACATTACAACCCCTGTGTACATGGTGGCATCTGTGTGGATGAAATCAATGGGTATCACTGTGACTGTCCATTTGGTAAGTACATTACAACCCATGTCTACATGGTGGCATCTGTGTGGATGAAATCAATGGGTATCACTGTGACTGTCCATTTGGTAAGTACATTACAACCCCTGTCTACATGGTGGCATCTGTGTGGATGAAATCAATGGGTATCACTGTGACTGTCCATTTGGTAAGTACATTACAACCCTTGTCTACATAGTGGCATCTGTGTGGATGAAATCAATGGGTATCACTGTGACTGTCCATTTGGTAAGTACATTACAACCCTTGTCTTCATGGTGGCATCTGTGTGGATGAAATCAATGGGTATCACTGTGACTGTCCATTTGGTAAGTACATTACAACCCCTGTCTTCATGGTGGCATCTGTGTGGATGAAATCAATGGGTATCACTGTGACTGTCCATTTGGTAAGTACATTACAACCCCTGTCTTCATGGTGGCATCTGTGTGGATGAAATCAATGGGTATCACTGTGACTGTCCATTTGGTAAGTACATTACAACCCCTGTGTACATGGTGGCATCTGTGTGGATGAAATCAATGGGTATCACTGTGACTGTCCATTTGGTAAGTACATTACAACCCCTGTCTACATGGTGGCATCTGTGTGGATGAAATCAATGGGTATCACTGTGACTGTCCATTTGGTAAGTACATTACAACCCATGTCTACATGGTGGCATCTGTGTGGATGAAATCAATGGGTATCACTGTGACTGTCCATTTGGTAAGTACATTACAACCCCTGTCTACATGGTGGCATCTGTGTGGATGAAATCAATGGGTATCACTGTGACTGTCCATTTGGTAAGTACATTACAACCCCTGTCTACATGGTGGCATCTGTGTGGATGAAATCAATGGGTATCACTGTGACTGTCCATTTGGTAAGTACATTACAACCCCTGTCTACATAGTGGCATCTGTGTGGATGAAATCAATGGGTATCACTGAGACTGTCCATTTGGTAAGTACATTACAACCCCTGTCTACATGGTGGCATCTGTGTGGATGAAATCAACGGGTATCACTGTGACTGTCCATTTGGTAAGGACATTACAAGCCCTGTCTACATGGTGGCATCTGATTGCACAAACGACGCCTTAAACAAGGAATATCAAAAGGCAATCAAAAGAAAGCCATGTGTACATTAAGGGGGTACTACACCCATTGATTTTTTTTTTGCATTTTGTGAAGAAATTACAAAAAAAATGGGCAAAGTGGTATGCAAAATGAAGGGGCAAATCTTCTCGTTTTATTGGTGGCATCGGTATCAATGTAGCTTACATGCTTTTGAAGATAGAAGCCAAAAGGAGGTACATCACTGATGATTTAAATTCACTTCATTTTGGAAAGCTTACTATCAACGGATTTCGTTAAAATTTTAGATATGTGTTGCTAACACATTAGGGAAATAATGTTGATATGTAAAATGGGAATAAGTGGTCCCTGATTTCTTTTATGACTTCATGAACTTGGTGCTCCACAACTATCAAAAAAACGAACCGGTTAAAATGCTTCTATTTTCAATGTCGAGCTATATTTTGTATTTTGAACTTGCGACACTGTGTCACTGAAACTTAATTAAGCCATAGGTAACAGGTTACCACAACCACACTACAGCAATGTTGAAAAAGATTGTATTTTTGTCACCTATACCACCATATTAGGTAGTTTTCCGTAAGCTTCATTTTTTGTGATTTTGGTAACTATTTTATATTTATTTGCTCAATCCATCTCAACTAGGCAATCTAAATTGTACTCACCATTTACATCCCAAGGTATTTTAGTATATCCACCTCACACATTTCCATTATATATCCAGTAACAGACAAAATATCAAAATTGATGCCTCATTATGACATGTATGATATCACAGACTATCACATGTATTCCAAATTGATGCCTGAATTTGACCTGAACCAATTGACCTATAACCTGACCTTTGATGACCTTATAGCCTTTTTTAATCTCTTTTCCTAACAACATATTATAGAAGATACATACATGGTGTAGTATTAAATTGTCTATGTGGAAGAGATTAGGCCTATTTAATTTATTCAGTGTTATAATCAGTGAGTACAATGTGCTCATTTCTGTACATTTCTATAGATAGTATAACAAAGGATTTAATGTATTCTATTCATGTATTCTACCTGGACATGTTCAATAGAATAAATTATGGTTTGTTATGAAACACACATCTCAGTTACCAGGATACAGTAAACAAAAAAATATATAGGGCTAAAATGATTTTCTAAAATGGTTTAAAACCACTTTGTATGTAGAGATATTTTATAAGTTCAGGACATGAGATGATGAACATATAAATATACTTCATAAATTTGCAACAAAAAAAAGAAGATGGGTACTGATGAAAATCAGGGTATTATATCGCCTTAAAGCCTTAAGGTGGTACGAAAGGCAAAATCAAGTTGCTCTGGTTGAGATTAAAATAGACTTGTTGCAGAGAGATATGCAAAATAATCTTAATTCTAAAATTAGACCCAAATCGGACAAACGGTTTTTGAGATATTGCTGTTGAAAGATTCTTTGTATTCTATTGTTTTTTGCCAATATATTGATGAAGTTAATGAGGAAAATTGGCAAAATGTGCTCATTAATATTAATTTTTGCCAATATTTTGCCAATATTTTATGAATAAACCTTCATACTACTTTTACCTTTACAAATTTTGACCTGACACTTTGCCAATGTGTCTCTATGACCTAAGTATAATGCTAATTAATTATACAAATATGCTAATTAGATGTGCGGGAAAATCACATGTTAATGTTTTAGGCCATAGAAACACACTGGCAAAGTTTCATGTCAAAATCATATAAAATAAAAGTAGTATGAAGGTTTATTCATAAGATATTGGTATAATATTGGCAAACATGAATATTCATGAGCACATTTTGCCAATTTTCCTCATTAATTTCATCAACATATTGGCAAAAACAATAGAATACAAAGAAACTAAAAACATGTATATCTTGACAACCGTATGTCCGATTTCCTTCAAACAAAAACTATTTTGCTCAGTGTATTTAGCTTAACTTATTCAATCTATTCAAATGGTTCTAAATTTACTTTCTGTTTTCCAGAAACATCGTTTGAACCCCCTTAAAGGGTATTTTGTGATCCACAGCATCATCCTTCCAATTTTCTCAAAAAAAGTTGAGATTTTCATACCACTTGAAACCTCTGGCTACATAATGTTTATGTGGAAAAAAATTGTTGCAGATTAACTTGTTTAGCAAAAATATTGTCAAATTTGAATTACGTTCTGGTCCACCAGAATGAAATTACAACACATTATTTATGGAACAGTTTAACACACATAATCATGTGTAACTCGCAAACGCAAAAACGGAATCAACTGAAATTTTGGGAACTAGCTTTTTTCGTGGATATCTACTGAGTAGTGTTTGGTGAGTCTGAGTTGCACAAATGCAGCATAAATAGTATGTCTGCAATGGCGCTAGATTGAAAAACTGGGGGGACACCTGAACTTGCAGAAAATTTAAAAACAGGGGTCCGAACTCTATTGTGGTGGGTCCGGGACCCCAAAAAGCAACCTAGCGCTACCCAAATGATGATAACATTTTGTTCTTTATTCTTTGGCAGGTTTTAATGGAACCGATTGTTCTGTGGACATGGATCTATGTGCCGCTGATTACTGCCTAAACAACGCTACGGATTGCATAGAAATCAATGATGGTACAGACTACAGGTGCACCTGTGCATCAGGGTTTGCTGGCCATGACTGTGAAGTTAATCTTAACGAGTGTGGCTCATTTCCATGTCAGAATGGGGCACTGTGTGTTGATCAAATCAATGCATTCCAATGCTACTGTATCCCTGGTAAGTTTTTTGGTTTGTTTCCAGAAACACAATGGTCTGTTATAGCAGTCAAGCTAGCTCGATCAGTTGATAAGGCATTCATCTATGGTGTAAGAAGTTGCAAGTTTGAACCTTGGTGATGGTATAGTATGCTTTTGTGGCAAAATTGAGTTAGCTCAGGAGGGTGAGAGTTCATAGGGACAATGTCTTATATATTTGTGTACTAAAGTATATCGACACGTGAATAACATCATGTAGAAACAAAATGACCGCTAATCTGCCTATTGTCTAGACCTAGGCTACATCTTCCAGTTTTGTCAAGTGATTTCAGATGCCTACCCCGACATGCATTATTCCTGGTTAGCTTGAAATTCCCCTGGACAAGGAACTTACTGCTAATTGTCTCGTTGTAACCGGTACAAAACTCGGGGAGCTTATCCTGGCTGTGATTGTCGAATGTCTAGGATGTGCGCTTCTAAGCTGCAAAGTCCCTGATGAGTTGTTGTATAGATGAGTTGACCTATGATGTCACATGTTTACATTTAGACTGCCCTCTGTTGTCTCATGCCAGGCAAAATAACACAGGAGTGTCTATGGCAGACCACATAAATCTCTTCAAAATCCAACTTTTAAAAACCTTGGAAGTTTTGTGTTATACTATGTATAGCTTGATACATTTGTAAACAAGTTTGATAACATTTTTAGTAGTATTTGCTTTGAAATCAAAGTTAATGAAGAAAAATCAACTTCTTCCATGTAAACTATAGTGTTTTTTGCCTGGCAGTTTTGATCTCATACCAACAGAGGGCGTATCAAATATAAACACATGTCAACTCATCTATAGAATGAAGACATGACTTTAATCTTCCACATAGGGGGTGTAGATTTCAAATGGAATCAGCCAATCAGGTAACCCCATTTGAAATTCACACCCCCTGTGTGGAGATTAAGGTCCGGTCTTCCATAGGGGGTGTATGGATTTCAACTGGAATAGCCCAATATATGGAAAGGGTCATTACTCCATTTGGCTATTCCAGTTAAAATCCATACATCTCCTGTGGAAGACATGACCTTAATCTCCCACACAGAGAGTGTGAATTTCAAATGGAGTCACCTATTCAGTGTCGTCTGCTCCAAAATTTGCCTTTTCCTGTTCGAATCCATACACGTCCTATTGAAGACATGACCTTAATATCCCACATAAGGAGTGTGAATTTCAAATGAAGTCACCCATTCAGGTAACTCCATTTGAAATTTACACTCACCATGTGGGAGATTAAGGACATGTCTTCCAAAGGGGGAGTATGGATTTCAACGGGAATAGCCCAATATATGAAAAGGGTCAGTACTCCATTGGGCTGTTTTTATAGAAGACATGACCTTAATTTCCCACACAGGGAGTGTGAAGTCACCCATTTAGGTAACTCTATTTGAAATTTACACTCAATATGTGGAAGATGAATGTAATGTCATCTATAGTTAGTGTATGGATAGCCCATTTGCAGAAAGAACAGTTAGAGGTTAATAACTGCGCATCGGTTATTTGGAGGGCATTGTGAAAATCTAAACATTTTGCCTTTGGAACCGAGGAATATCCCTCCAAATAACCGATGCAAAGTTATTAACCTCATTCATAACTGTCACTTTCATCTCTTCACTTTACAAAATTTTCCTCAAAAATAAACAGTTTTTATGGTTTGTCTTTTCAAAAATCGATCAGGCTAAAACAGGCTGACCAATAACATTAGTGCGTATCACAATCTGTGCATATATGGTAGCGCGCAATCCAAATACGCGCGCGGAGGTTACTAATATTTACGCTGACAGTGCGGAGGTCCACTGTTGGTTATTAGTGACCGCGTTCGGTGTTTGCGTTTTGCCAAATAAATATAAATGATTGGATCGCATGTATCGCGTATAAATGAGGTTATGAATATAAATATAAACAACTCGTAAAGATTACATTTTATAATGCCAAGATTATTACGTTGTTCCTTCATGAATATTTTATTCTTTTAGGATACGTTGGCGAATTCTGCGAACTTGAAATCAATGAGTGTTACGGTGATCCATGTTTTAATAATGCCACTTGCATCGACGCTGTTAACAATTTTACATGTGTGTGTATGCCCGGGTTTACTGGTATACTTTGCGAGATAAATATCAATGATTGCGAGACGGCGGACTGTGAGAATGGAGCAACTTGTGTGGACTTGATCAACGATTACAGATGTGAATGCATGCCAGGTAGGACGAAACAAGTTGATTGGGGGAAACCATGATCTTCACAGTATAATGATTTGCCATTCTGTGGACAGTGCCTTAAAAACCGAAACAGAAAGGCCCGCAAATAAACCAAAATCACCGGTCATACTGGTTAACGATTAGGATAACAAATATATATGACCAGTGATTTTGGTTTTTTTCATGGGTCTTACTTCAATTTGTTTGAGGCACTGTCCACATATTGTAGCTTGAAATAACATTACGCATAATAGGAATAAAGAGCTCAAGATACATTAGCTATAAAATCAAGTATTATGGGATCAATTTGAGCTAGCATCCTTTTTTTAGTATGGTTCAAATAAGGTTATGTCCCAAATTTCAGTTGATTCGGATGTTTAAAGTAGGCCTATTGAGCATAATTGCATATTACTGTACCCCATAGGCAGGGACAGGCGATTTGCGCGGAACTTTTTTTCCGCGCAATTGGCTATTTTTTTCCCTATGGGCAGGTATACATGATTTGCACTGAAAAAAGAGTTCCGCGCAATTCCGCGCAATTTGCAATTTTTTTCCGCGCAAATCGCCTGTCCCTGCCCATAGGCCACTGTTATAATGGGTTATACCATTTAAAATCCACAGTACCCCTGTGGAGTATTTTAGAAATATCTTCCACTGGTGGAGTATGAATTTCAAGTGGAATGAACATGTTTGGCAGCTCCATTTGAATTTCATACACCCAACTAGAAAGATTAAACCTGATTCTTCCACAGAGGGAGGGTGAGTTTCAAATGGAGCTGGCTAATGTTAACTTTCCATTTGAAATTCATACTCCTGGGGAAGATATTTCCAAAATCTTCTACAGGCATGGTTTCAAATGGAATAGCCCAATTTCAGTGTGTCGTCAGACAATGTCTTTAAACATTTTTTTTTAAAACGCAGTGATTTCTAGTGCGCTATGCAAAGGCACAACGCCTAAACATTGATCCACAAGCCTCGGCACACTTTACAGATGACTAAATCTGCAAGAAAGGCTACATACACAATTCTTATTCAATGGGTGCGCCTTGTAAAGAATTCACGTAATTTGATTGGTTTTATGGTGTATAGTATCTCACAATAGTTGATAGTGATATTAGTCAGGGCGCGCGCCGCCACGCAAAGGCGGCACGCTTGTTGCTCCTCAATGATCGCTAGCGATAATGCGTTACGTAATACACGTCGCGAGAACTAAGAACGCGATTCGGCGGCTTAGATGCTCGTGATGGTTTCGTTCATTTAAAACAACAGGGATGTCCTCACAAAAGTAACTTTATTTTTTTCTGAAAAAAGACATTTTTTCTCGCAAAAATTACATTAAAACTGAATAAGAATGAGAATAAAAGATAGGATTTTGTCTTTTGCCTATCCAATATCGTGTCATAATGGATGGGGTGGCCAATATTTTTATCGTAGTGGATACCGGCTGCGCCGGCATACACTACTCAAAAAAGACAAAATCCTATCTTTTATTCTCTAAACATTATACGGTCCTAGGTTTCTAATAGTATTAATTTTTATTTGAGTAAGTGGGGTGATGAAACAGTGGACCACAAAGTGCCCATTTTAACAGTTTATGAAAAACTTGCACACAGAGACGGAGAAATACTGCAAGTTTGAAAAAAAGTTAGACCTGCTCTTACTGTCATTTATTTCTCAACAGGATTTGCTGGCAGAAACTGTTCAGACGACATCAACGAGTGTCTTTCAAACCCTTGTCTTACTGCCGCCACAGAGAGATGTATAGACGGAATTAACAACTATACATGCGAGTGCTTAGCGGGATATAGAGGGCGCCGATGTGATATTGACGTGGATGAGTGTGAAATGCACGGGTGTCTGAATGGGGCGAGTTGTATTGATGACATCAATGGATATAGGTATATTGGATTTTTTATTTTGTAGAACTAAACTTGCTTTGTATGAAAAATGTCTGCTGTAACTTCTCAATAAAGGACAATAATGTTAAGTGCCCCCTTCTGATGACCTACTTAAGTGCCCTGGGTGCTAATTAGGTTTACAGAATTGCCAAATCTTGCTATAGTTTGATCAGCTCGTAATCGGCGGGCATTGTTAGGCTTTTACCATTACGCCGAAAAGTAGACCCATGTTGAGAGTGATATAGTTGATCTGCCTGGTCTGTATTTTTCGTGTTAAAGAAAGTAGACAAAGTATAGGACTTAAATTAATCATTTTTAATACTTCTGGTGAGATGTCACAAGGCAATTCTCCAAATGAAATATATTGATATTAATCCGCGATGTTATAAGGCTCGCCGATTACGAGATGATCAAACTATAGCTGTCTTTTGATTTCATTCAAGCACACGTTGTATTTACTCTTTACTCTTTCGAAAAAGAATTCTTGTATGCAGGTGTTTAGCTGTTCAGATTCAAAATTTACCAGTCTTAAATTCTACCTATTTGAACTTTTAAATTCTATTTTGACTCTAGTTTTTAGTAAGGTTCTTCAGCAGTCTGCTGATTTGGCTCTGTTTACAGCGTAAACATGGAAGTAACGTTCTGATTGGCTAATTGAATCACATCATAATCACATCAGGGCCTCATTCGCAGTAATCAGAAAGAGTAGTCAGACACTGCTGAAGGACCTTGCTGAATACTATAATATTATGTTACTTATATAAATATTCATGGTGGTCTGATGAAGTATGATGGTATCACACGCAACATAGCATTGCTAAAAATAATTAAGTCCAGAATTTTGATTTAATTACTTGATGACTGAGAACAATAAACAATTTACTCTAATATTATGTTACTTGTATAAATATTATTCATATTTTACAGATGTGTTTGTGCCAATGGGTTCACCGGAGATTTCTGCCAAACCAATATCAACGAGTGTGCGTCCAGTCCATGTGGCCCTGGAACCTGTATAGACCTAGTCAATTCCTACATATGCATTTGCCCCTCTAATGGATTTCCATATGATGGCAACTGCACTCTGCTCCCACCTTGTGAGTCTCACCCCTGTCAGAATAATGGAACATGCTTGAACAGCGCCACCAGTTACGCATACATGTGTGAATGTGCGCCTGGATTTGAAGGCGTAAACTGTGAATTGGGTATCGATGATTGTAGTGTGAATAACATCATGTGTCAAAATGGAGGCACATGTGTAGATTTATTCATGGATTATACCTGCTCATGCGCAGCAGGATTTTCAGGTGAATTTTGCGAAGAGGATATTGACGATTGCGCTCAACACGAATGCATGATGGGAAGTACGTGCCAAGATGGCGTTGCCTCGTACACATGCATATGCAATCCAGGCTTAGTCGGTGTGTACTGTAATTTAACGGCAACTAACTGCAACCAGGATCCTTGTGTTAATGGCGCAACATGCTTAGAAGTTCCAGGGACTCGCAATACAGAAATTGTACCTGAGCTAGACGTTACATTCCTCTGTCGATGCACCTCTGGGTACAAAGGGGAGTACTGTCACATAGAGGTTGATGAGTGCGTATCATCCCCGTGCCAGAGTGGTGGCATTTGTCATGACAGACTTGATGGATATACTTGCGAATGCTCACTTGGATACAATGGAACAAACTGCGAAATCAATATCGACGACTGTCCAAATAACCAGTGTGCTGAGGAGTCGATTTGCATCGATGGAGTCAATTCCTATACGTGTCGATGTCAGCCTGGATATGAAGGGTCTCTATGCGAGCAAGAAATGAATGAATGTGCTTCAGGTCCGTGCAATCCGCAAACAAGTTTGTGCGTTGATTTTGTGAATCGATACGAGTGTTTCTGTTTGAATGGTTGGATGGGAGTGGAGTGTGATATAAATATTGATGATTGCAGCGGTGAGCCTTGTTTAAACAACGGTACATGTTTGGATGGAGTTGCTGAATTTGACTGCGTTTGTGCACCAGGATTCAATGGTACACTATGTGAGGTATGTATTCTATGTTAGATTGGGAAAACAAATGCAATATAATCTCTGAGGCAGAATTAAAAAGACCAGTTTGCATCTCACATCACTGTCAATCTACCTCCTCAGGAGTACAGTAAAACTATCTAAAATTTCCTTAAGGGATCTATAATGAGCGTTTATTGCGTTTCAGCAGTATTTTTTGTGGGACATGAGAGCACCTCAGACCTATCGAATTGCATTCTGAATACTGATATGTCTTTCTGATATCAAATAATTTTCATTTTTGAAAATCACAATATAATACAAATTTTATGACAAATTATAAAATTTGATATTTTTCACATTTTGATATATAACAGTCCTCGAAGTAAATTATATAAATCTAATGATATATTCTTAAAGTGTATGTAGCTGGGAGGAAAAGCCGACGGTCAATTGAAAATTTTGACCTTTCATATTGAAGATATGGATTTTTTTACAAAAAGACCTAATTTTTTGTGTGTTTTGGGAAAAAAATCCATATCTTCAATACGAAAGGTCAAAATTTTCAATTGATCGTCGGCTTTTCATCCCACCTACATACACTTTAAGTATAAATCATCAGATTTATAAAGTTTACTTTAGTACTGTTAAATATCAAAAATATCAAATTTCAATGATTTGCCATAAAATGTGTATTAAATTGCGAATTTCAAAAAATCAAAATTATTTGATATCAGAAGGACATTCTTCGTATTCAGAATGCAATTCGATATGTCTGATGTGCTCTAATAAATACTGTCCAAACGTTCATACCCCTTCCCTTAAACAAAATACTGTTTTTCTTGTAAAGGGCAGTATGTTGAGAAGCTGGCTCAAAAAATATGAGACAAGAAAGTTGTAACAAAAGCGAGTTGTTTATTTAGTGGGCCATTTATTTGGACGAATAAGTTCACAATTGTAGAGGCATCATTGCCTGTAAGCAAACAAAATATGTGTCATTGGGCTGTTCCATTTAAAATCCACACTACCCCTGTGGAAGATTATGGTAAATATCTTCCACAGGGGGAGTATGTTTTTTATATGTATTCCCCCTGTATTATGGCTTTCTCTATATTTTCCACAACTGGAATGAGTATTTTAAGTGGAAGTTACCCAATTGTCTATTCTATTCGAAACTTATACTCCCTCTGTGGAAGATATTAACTAAATCTTCCACATGGGTAGTGTGGATTTTAAATGGAATAGCCCATCGGTAGTGTGTTAAACTATTATGTATATGTATGATTAATCAGTATATGTTATCTTTATACAGAATAACATCAATGAATGTGAGTCTGATCCGTGCCAGAACCGTGCTATTTGTATAGATGAGGTTAATGGCTACCAATGCTACTGTACTCCAGGATATGTAGGTGAGTTCAGAGTAGTGAATCAAGTCCGTATCAGGGCTGTGCTTTTGCTGTAGCTAATCCGTGCCAGAACCGTGCTATCTGTATAGATGAGGTTAATGGCTACCAATGCTACTGTACTCCAGGATATGTAGGTGAGTTCAGAGTAGTGAATCAAGTCCGTATCAGGGCTGTGCTATTGCTGTAGCTAATCCGTGCCAGAACCGTGCTATCTGTATAGATGAGGTTAATGGCTACCAATGCTACTGTACTCCAGGATATGTAGGTGAGTTCAGAGTAGTGAATCAAGTCCGTATCAGGGCTGTGCTATTGCTGTAGCTAATCCGTACCAGAACCGTGCTATTTGTATAGATGAGATTAATGGCTACCAATGCTACTGTACTCCAGGATATGTAGGTGAGTTCAGAGTAGTGAATCAAGTCCGTATCAGGGCTGTGCTTTTGCTGTAGCTAATCCGTGCCAGAACCGTGCTATCTGTATAGACGAGGTTAATGGCTACCAATGCTACTGTACTCCAGGATATGTAGGTGAGTTCAGAGTAGTAAATCGAGTCCGTATCAGGGCTGTGCTATTGCTGTAGCTAATCCGTGCCAGAACCGTGCTATCTGTATAGATGAGGTTAATGGCTACCAATGCTACTGTACTCCAGGATATGTAGGTGAGTTCAGAGTAGTGAATCAAGTCCATATCAGGGCTGTGCTATTGCTGTAGCTAATCCGTGCCAGAACCGTGCTATTTGTATAGATGAGATTAATGGCTACCAATGCTACTGTACTCCAGGATATGTAGGTGAGTTCAGAGTAGTGAAGCAAGTCCGTATCAGGGCTGTGCTATTGCTGTAGCTCGGATCAATACTGTACTCCTGGATGTATGTATGGGATTTATCTGAAATAGCACTGCAAAGATTTGCCTAATAACACATATGGGCTCCCTTGACATAACTGAATTTTAGGTTCAAACTAAAAGTATACCCTCCCATAAAAAATTCCACCAGCAAATAAGGGTACGGACCCTTAATTCTTGTTGGGATTTTCAGGGGAGGAAGCTTTCTATTAGTGTATGAATTTACAACAAGGCAAAGGACCCCATGTGTGCCATTAGGCGTATCTTTGCGGTCTACAATTTGAACAGCATTTGACTTGAGTCCACGATTATGCTGGTAGAGAGTGGGCACCAATTGGAGATGCCAGTGCTCCACTTTGAAACATATGAAGCACCAGAATCTGAAATATTTGAATTTTATAAATTGCAGGTGATCACTGTGAACTTGAAGTTGATGAGTGTTCCTCACACCCCTGTCTGCGAAATGGCACTTGTCATGACTTCGTCAACAGGTAAACCCATATCCTAACTCTAACCCTAAGCAAACCTTACTAAACCTAGCAACATTATGCCTTATATGTAAGAAAAATAATTATCAAGCATGAATCACATGGTTTTATTTAAAACAAACTCATGTTGACCACAAAAACGAATAAAAACATCCATCTCTCAACACATGATAAATTGTTGAGTGCAATAACGTCCCAGTAATACAATGAAGGCTGACGACGATTGAGCACAAATAACCATTACAAAATTGCACTTAGACAATTTTGGCGTGGGAATTTTGAACATCGCGTGTTGAGAGCTAACTGTTTTTATGGTCAATATGAGTTTGTTTTAAATAAAACCATGTGATTTATGCTTGATAACTATTTTTCTAACATATAAGGCATAATGTTGCTAGGTTTAGTATGGTTTGCTATCATCATTATTTATCTTCAAATCTATTCAGTGAGTATAATTATGAGCAATAGCTCAATTGAGTTGATTTCTTGTTAAGAATTTGCTTCTTCTGTAACTGTAACAGTAAGCCTTTTTGAAGAATGGCAGACACAATAGCAGGGTAGTAAAGTTTTTGAATTTCCTGGAAAATACCAAAGGCTTTACCCAAACTGAACAGCACCCATCTATCGTGTCTGCAATTCTTCAAGAAGGCTTATACTTTCTGTGCACAGTTTCACATACTATAATTTCTTATGTTATTATCTTAATCAACAGTTTCATATGTGAGTGTCCGTCCCCATACCGAGGTGACGACTGCTCGTTAACACCCTGTGAAACCTATCCATGTGAGAATGAAGGCAACTGTACTGATATGATAGATAACCCTCTGGTACCTGATGGGTTCCTGTGCTACTGTGAACCTGGATATACAGGTAGGAGGAGAATTGCTGTGTGTTACAATTTTGCTGCCATATTTAGACTTAACAAATTTGAAGCCAGTTAACATTCCACCACATAGATATGCTGGACCAAACACCAAAATGTTCAACAAGATTTTTCATTAGAACAAGTACACATATTATGCTGAGTCCTAATTGCTAAGATTTTGCATTATAGATAAAACAGTACATGTGTGTAAAATAGGCCTGTTATCGACTGTCGTATGTGTCGTATTATCGTTGATGTGACCCTAAATCCGACATGTCAAAATAAATTGTCCTTTTTCGACACTTTACGACACATATCAAAAAGAAAAAAAAAGAAATTTCCATGTTATTTTGTCCGAATAAGCTTACCGTACGATCATGTTTTCAGCGGAAAGTCAAAAAGTTGACCCGAACCCGGAATTAGAACAATCCAGGAAGTATGTTTACACCAGAAGTCGGCAATCGTAACTCATATCGGCATGATTTTAAGCTTATCTATTGACGTTTTTCAGCATTTTTAAATCTCATTACGAGTTTCGACACGTGTCGATTGCACGGTATTTTTTTTTTTTCCGACGAAGTGTTGAATTAGAAATCATGTGTCGATAACAAGCCTAGTGTAAAGTCACTATGGATCGCACACATACAATCAGTCTGAGGTTCCACGCTATCCCCTTAAAGTGTAGTATCTTGTGCATATAAAAAAGTATGCCTTTGGTAACTTTCTTGCAAATTTACAATTCAAAAATTTCAGAAATGTAAATTTTCATTACCATATTTGGAATCGACATTAAAAAATGCATTAAAATGAGTACAAACAAGCCTAGATGATAGATGGGAAAATATCTCAAAACTTTTTATGTTGAAGCCTATACGCCGTAGAAGTGACGTCATAATCGGATTACCTACCATAGCAATAGATGAATACAATTTTTGAATGTACCGCCCTGCACTACAAGCAGATTGCACTCATCACCTGTGTATGTCAGCAAACATAGATTGAATACAATACCGCTCTTTTCAAAGATACTTGTCTTACAGGTGCGAGTGATCAGCCTTTCTTTGACATCTATGGTTCAATGCATCGGTATACCGCGTGAACGTTGTAGTGCAGGATGGTATAGTCGAAATTGTATTCATCTATTGCTATGGTAGTTAACCCGATTAACTACGTCACTTCTACGGCGTATATGGCTAGAATGATGAGCATTAAAATTACAACTTCATTTCTTTCCGCAGGTCAGCGGTGTGAAATCAATATAGATGACTGTCCAACTGTCAATACATGCTGCGGACATGGATTCTGCATAGATGGGATTGACTCCTATGAATGCCTATGTGAACCAGGATGGGACGGCCCTGAGTGTTGTAAACCTATAGATGACTGTCTGGTGAACTTGTGTCAGGTAATTTAACCCTATGATAACTACCTGCCGATTGGCCAAAAAGAATTTTTCATTATCAATTGACCCAATCAGCAACATTGTTAGAATAATTTCACCACACAAAAAAAATTGCGGTGAATTATTTACAAAGCTACATTCTGATTGGTGATTAAAGTGAAAATATCAGGTAATTGACCAATCAGAGGCAATGTTAGATCGGCAGTTAGATCGGTGGTGTGTATCAACAAAGATATCTAAATAATGTGCTATTACAGTTGAAATCCATACCCCCCTATGGATGACATGACCTTAACTTCCACACAGGGGGTGTGAATTTCAAATGGGGCTACCTGAGTATGTTACGCCATTTGAAATCTACATGTCTACACCCCCTGAGTGGGAGATTAAGGTTGTGTCTTGCATATATAGGGGGTGTATGGGTTTCAAATGGAGTCACCCATTTAGGTAACCCCATTTGAAATTCACACCCCCTGTGTGGAAGACTACGAATATGTCTTCCATAGGGGGTGTATGGATTTCAACTGGAATAGCGCTTTTGGTTTGTTGTGAATTCATCCTGCTATAGTTTAATCAGTGCCAGTAGGCCTCAAAACTGTGTGGATTGATATTAATGAGGGTGTATAATTGTCCATTTATAGTGCATATAATATGAAAGGTCAGGTTTGGGTAAATTAGGGGCATGCATTTTTCTCAAAATGGCAATTTTTGAGTTACATTGTTTTGCCATATCAGGGCCCATACTGATTAAACTTTATAACCTGCTTAATTCCCATGTGACAGTCTGTATACATTAATTTCTATTCATATGTTTGACCCTGTTCACATTAGAAAATTTTCTTCTTTCGACGAACCTCGAACGAAGATTAAAAATCGTTTTTTCCTAATGTGTACGCACTTTTCTTCCTTCGACGAAGATTAAAATTGCTTCGTTCAACGAAGCTAGTCAACGAAGCTAAAAAAAGTTGTTTTGACAAAGGAATACTTTGTTCGATGAAGCTAATTTTGTAATGTGTACGCTCGCTTCGTTCGACGAAGGTAAGTGATCATGTGACAAGTGGCCCTCGCCGGCTTTAATAATAGCCAGGCGTTAATAGCTTTGTTAATTTTCATGAATTGTGTATAGTGCAATGTCTTTGTTCGATCTTCGTTCAGCGTATGCATGCTTAATTAGTTAATGAAGATTAACTTATCTTCGTCGAATGAAGAAATTTTCTAATGTGAACAGGGTCTTTGTTGATCATTCACTCATCTTGCTATAATTATCAGTGGCGTAGCAAGGGTGGGTGGGGGTACATGGCCCTGGACGCTGAATCCCCTGGTTAAAAAGATTTTGGTCAACAAATTGCGTTGAAATTGTTTGATCCCTACTCCCCCCCCCCTTTTTTTTTTAGATTATCAAGCACACTGGGTAATACAAATTGGGGTCAAATATAAACAATTTTAGTGGGTAAATTTCTTTTACAAGTTTGGGGCGCCATTCTGTATCCTTGCCCCGGGCGCCACATCCCCTATCAACGCCACTGATAATTATAGCCAGCACACCATCCATTGTAAAGCTGCTATCATTATTGTTCAGAGTTCCAGTCCATGGAAGTGATCACGACTACATACATACTTAAGCACAATGAACTTGCACAAAACACCCATGCATGTAGAGCATATGATTGTGTACATGGGCAATGGGGTAGTCCAGTTGAAATCTGTACACCCCCTATGAAAGACTTGACCCTAATCTCACACACGGGAGGAGCAGATTTTAAATTAAGTCACCCAATCCATTTGAAATTCTTATTCAGGTGTGCGAGACTAAGGTCACATCCTCCATAGGGGGTGTATTGATTTGAACTAGAATAGTCCAATCCGATCTGGTACACGCGGAATTGCACGTCATGCACAATGCATAGCAAATAACAGTGAACAATCATGAAAACAGTAGCAGTTATTTTCTTTGTATTTTATTTTGCACCTTTATTTTCTTTCTCAGATCTTTATTCTTGTTCTTATTTGTGATGTCAAATTCCTTCCTGATGCTGTCACCTGACTTGTTGTTTTCTAATTGTTGATTGCTGTGCTCCTTCCTTCTTTGATGATACCTAAAATAGGGTTCTTTTTGAGCAGACAGAGAACAGGTAATGTTTAATAATTTGAACAAAATTTTACTTGAGATCCAGAGAGGACATCTTGCCCTTCCCAGAATCCTTTGCAATATGTTAATCACCTCATATAGAGTACCGAAGTGCGACGTCATAAAATTTTCTTTTTTGCATTTCAGCATTTTCATGACCATATTTCAGTAGAACATGATAAAAAACATCCACAGTCCAAATTTGGTGGGAATCGGATCATTAGAGCCTGGTTCATAATATGGCGCAGGCCAATTTACACTGATTTCAATGGGCAATCAGTGTATTCATTGGCGGTTCATATTCTGGCCCTCATGATCCGATTCCCACCAAATTTGGACTGTGGATGTTTTTCATCATGCTCCACCGATACATGGTATTCAAAACGCTGAAATGCAAAAAAAGTTTTCTGTGACGTCATCACTTCGGTACTCTATAATCAAATGACATTTCTACATCTTGTTGCCCAGCCCTGTAAAAGATGCTGAGAATAGACTAACTAAACAGGGGTCGTTAATCAAAGAAGTACCATTATGCATTAGGATGTGCTCTGTTAATTGTGATACTTTTTGTTATAAAGACACATTTTGAACTTCACAGCCTGCAAGTACAGAAAACTAGAACTGAAAAAAAAAATGCATTGTGGGAAGTGTAAAATATCTTTTCTATTTGAGATTAATGGTGACGGGTAAAATTTTCAAAGGAGCAGAATTTTTAAAGCCATCCTCCATGCAGTGCTGCTCACAAAACAACTTTATTGGGACCAAGATGTACTGTATAAGCCAATATTTTCTTGTGAAAATATGTCTGCATTTTGACGTAAATTAAAGGAACATTTAGCAATTTGTTAATTTTGTAGTTCCTCAATCCTGTCCCCATATGTGCAATGCATTATTGAAGATTTTGTATGTCTTTAATTTAAGGGTTATAGCTGAATTCACAAAATTTCTGAAAATAAAACCCTCACAAAAGTAACCACTTATACAATACATCAGTTTTGGTCAATATTTCAAGCCAGTCAGTATGCCACTGCTCAAGATACAGAGAAAATGCAGCTTGCTTGTCTTGCTTATGCCATATTGGAGACAAAGAAATTTAATACCAACCCTTTCTCTTACTTTTAGAACAATGCAACCTGCATAGATCTGAATGAGGCATTTCAGTGTGATTGTCTACCAGGCTGGGAGGGCGCCCTCTGTGAGCTTGAGACCGATGAATGCATGCCCAATCCATGTCAGAATGGTGCCCAATGCACGGACAAATTTCTGGACTATCGGTAAGTTTAAAAAGTATACATTTTATGTTTTAAGGAATCAAGTATGGTAGCGATAGTATGTTGTATAGGTATTGTAGAGCTATTATTTGCTTGATAGAATTAGACCATCTGACAATCTTTGTGATTGCACGCACTCAGCATTGTGAGTGAAATCAAACTTGCATGCTGCAAAGGCGGAGGAGACTAATATCATGCTAAGAAAGTATCACAGACCCAGGGAATTATACTGTGGATTTTGGCACAATTGCAGGTACCTTGATCTGTGGCCATTGCTTCGCATGACCTTTCACCCCTTTTTAAGCATCTGCTTAAATTTGTTCTACCATGTGTTTTTTCCCTTTCATCAAGAAGACCCAATTTAGACATCTTGCAAATCTATTCAGTTTCTTAAACTGCTTTATATTTTTTCCCAATTTCAGATGTGTATGCACCTCAGGCTGGACAGGCATAAACTGCACAGACGATATAGATGAATGCGCTTCTTTCCGTGCCTCAACAGCGCCACCTGTCAAAATGGTCGTGACAACTTCACCTGCCAGTGTCCTCCTTTCTACATGGGCAACATTTGTGAAGTGAACTTTGACCCTTGTGATGTGACCTATGACCCATGTCAGAATAATGCAACATGTGTGACACAAAATGATGGCACTGCTGTGTGTGTTTGTATTGCCGGTAAGGTTAAAATTTATCAGTATGTGTAGATTTATTAAAACAGGCATGACAATTTTCAGGTTTAAACCTGAATTCTGTTTTTTTCTTACCAAATTTTAACATTATTATTTGTTTCCAAGCCATTTGGGGGTATCATTTCTCAATTTCACATGCTTTTTCAGGTCTTCTATCAGTTTCAGGCTTTTCCGTAAAAGTTCATTCTCTATGTCTGTTAAAAGCAACTTGATATAAAATGCTTTTTCATTCTTATATTGTAGTGATCAATGTGCTCGCCTCTACCCGTAGACGTAGGTGATGAGGCGCATATTAATATTCTTATTTCGGACCTCCAAATGTTTGCAGGTATGCATATACTTATATTTACTGTTCAATTTCCATAGGTTTCCAAGGCATCCACTGCGAGGTTGACATCAATGAATGCGAATCCAATCCATGCTACAACAATGCTACATGTATGGATATAACCAATGGGTACTTCTGTATTTGTCAGCGGGGTTTCATTGGAGAGAGATGCGAGGAGAATATTGATGACTGTATGCCTGGAGCCTGTGCTAATGGAGGCACTTGTGTGGACCTTGTCAATGAGTAAGTTATGGAAGATATAAAAGACTTAGATTTAAATATAAGTTTGTAAGCCATAAGTATGGCTTTATTGGGATTGATGTGATTGGGAAATATTGATGACTGTATGCCTGGAGCCTGTGCTAATGGAGGCACTTGTGTGGACCTTATCAATAGGTAAGTCATGAATGGTATGAAAGACTTAGATTTAAATATAAGTTTGTATAAATGTGATTTTTTTTTCTTTATTGCTATTGATGTGATTGTGAAATATTGATTGCCTGGGGTGTGTGCTAATGGAGGACATTTGTGATGGATAAGTTATAAGACAAAAAATCAGGGGAATTCCAAATGCCAATCCGAAAAATAGGTCCACTTTTGGTTATAAAAAACATTGAAAATCATCCCTCTGACCCAATGCCGTAAATGCTTTTTGAAAAAATGGAAAGGAAAGAAGGAAGGAATTTCAAGATGTACTTACTATACATTCATGTGCAGGATGAGCGGGCGCTTCTGTGTTTCGACTTTAGGCCCATACACTCATCCTGAATTACTTGCTTTTGTCATGTGTAAGAAATGTAAAATGTGTAAATATACTGTTATTTTGTTTGTTACTTTGTTTGTATTTTGCAAGTAATTTAAATAGATATTGTTAAGAGAGAAGATGAACATTGAATTTGTTTGTTTTGGTTGGGATTCAAACCTGAGGCCCCTTGTCTGCCAATTAAGCACTAGGTGGGCAACTGGTAGCCATGGATGTTTATCATCCCCAGATGTGTTTCCTGCATACAACATCATTAATGTTCTGGACTCATGATATGTGATAATCATCATGCTTATGAGTTGCTCCTCTCAGGAAAGAAAGGAAGGGCAATATAAATTTGTAGATATGTGACACAATTTGTTCCATGGAGGCCAAAGGAGGCAAATTTGAAACTGAGATAAAGGCAAAAATATATATGCAGTAAAAAACAATAAAATATATAAAAAAAAGTATGCTAGTATAATAGCCTAATGTTTTTATAAGTTAATAATTAAGTCAATTTGAACCTGTCACATTTGAAAGCTCTGTAAAAATATACTAATCAGTAAATATTTCCTGTTTTTTTGTTCTTTTAGATTTCAATGTGAATGCCCTCCAGGATGGAATGGTCCAAACTGCACTGATGACCTTGACGAGTGTGCGTCTCAACCATGCCAGAATGGCGCCACCTGTCATGATCATGTAGATAGTTATGAGTGCGAGTGTGCACCTGGCTTCATGGGTAAGGATGTATATTAAAGTAACTAAAATGTTTATATCAGTGAACCACACAACATGTACAGTATGCATCATGCTAGGTATGTCGCGATCCTCAATGCAATACTAAAATTGAGGGTGTGTCGGGTTGTACGCATGCTTATTGTTTTTACCCTTAACAGTGCTTGGACATAAATTTGTAACTGTTACCACATTTTCATTTATTCAATTAAAGTTAACCCTAACTTAAGCCTAATCCAAACTGTAAAGTTTATGGAAATCTTGTAGCCATAGTTTATCTGTAACCAGTGTTCGAAATAAGGAAAATATGGAGGTTGTCCCGAGGATAACCAAAGCTTATATTCTGCTTGTCCTCAAAACATTTTGGTTGTCCCCAAAATGTGCCATATTTTTGAGTGCAAAAAGTCACATTTGTTTGTTGTCTTTTGTTCTGGAAAATCCATAGCCACAAATTGCTAAACCTGTGCAAGCTTCAAAATTCGCCATTCTGACCAGTGATCATGCAGATAAAGCACTGCCACCATTGGGTAACTCGGTGAAATTGGTTAATTAAAAATGTTCAGAAAGGGGTTCAGAACTGGACATGCTGAACAAGTAGACATCACATCATATTATAATACTATGTGCTAGCAGTGTGGTCTATAGATCTCGCTTAAGGATACAAATTACAATCATACATGAAATCAAAAGTAAAAATTTAATTTCAAGTTTTATATTTTATCAATCATGATTTTAGAGGTAAAATATAGTGGTTGTCCAGGGGATAAGTACATAGCTCAATATGGTTGTCCCCAGTGATTTTTGGACAAGAGGACAAGAACACTGTCTGTAACCCTCACTCACTCACAGTACCTACTTGGTTGACTTTCCTGCATGCAGGTCCATATCTCATTTAATTATTATTCATTGTCATCACAAAGAAGTTCCACATAGGGCTTGCTTGGCCAGCCACATTTCTTTTGCCATAACTGGGTTTCCACATCACTGGATTTGACATTATCTGCCTTGTACTTTGTAAACAGTGACCTGCAAACTTTTCTTTTCTTAAAAAGATCTATATCATTGGGAGTTCTCCATACCAGAGATACCAACCCTCCCTATTTTAGAGGGAGGCTCCCTATTTAAGGTAAAGATCAAAAGGTTATTTACAGATGTAATTTTGAAAACCTCCTTTTTTTTTTTGTTTGAATGCTCCTATTTCCTGGATGTTAATGTTGGCATCTCTGCCATACATGTACATCTGTAACCCTAGTTGTAATCTATATGTGATCATTACCCAAATATAATAACACTAATTCTAAAAGAATATCATGAGGTATGAGGCCAAATAATCATATGATTTAGAGAGCAATATCGATGTTAAATTTGGCATACAAATTTAATTTAAATCAACATTTTTCTTTTCCTTCCATGTACAGTATCTTTTGTGTATTCCATAAACAATATCAAAATATTCTTAAGCCATATTCTTTTAATGCTTTTAATATTTTCCAATTATTCAGGAGTCAACTGCCAGACTGATATGGATGAATGTGCCCTCTACGATCCATGCCGTAATGGTGCAGCATGCGTTGATCTTATCGCAGACTATGAGTGCATATGTACACCAGGGTTTGAAGGCAGACATTGTGAAATCAATACTGATGAATGTGTGCCTTTTCCTTGTCACAATGGAAGGTAGGTTACAGTCGCAAGCAACAAGGTTTTGTGCACTTTCAGGTTGAAAAGGTTGTTGAACTTCCGACAGGTGTGCTTTTGCAGAAGCACCTAATTTAGAGAATAAACGATAGGAATTTGTATTTTGACTATCCTCTACCTTGTGATAGACAACAGGCAGGTCCAATATTTATAGTAGTGGATGCCGCCGCAACTACGATATAATATTGGACCTGCCTGTCGTCTATCATATAGAGTATTGTAAAAACAAAAATTCATATCGTTTATTCTCATTCTTAGTCAGTTAAATATTATTTTAATAATTGTAAACTATTTTTTAAAGCAAAAATTAAGTTACCGTTATAAAAATTTCCTTTTTTCTAAAATGAACGAAACTTGTTTACAGCTTCACATCTTTTGTTGCGCGTACTGCTAGCACTTGCGAGTAATGCAAACTGCGTCTACGCATACAACGCGATACATACGCGCACCTCTACGAGCATTTTACGCGTTATCAACACTCATGATGACGTGGGGTCATCTACCGCCTAATAGACGACACCCAAAATCATGCGATTGTCCAATCAGATTATGTGTTTACGTAATAGACCACTCTCACTGACTAAGAAGAAACAATACATAGGAACAGCCAATGTCCAAAGACACATAGTTTTTGTCCAGGTCTGCCTAGGCTTTGCACAGACAGGGATTATCTCTAGAGTTTTGTGCCCAGAAATGTACAGACATCCCGAAATCAAAACAGAATGCTACAGGTCTTACCTAGGGTTGCCCAAAAATGTCCAGAACATTGGATTGTTACCTTGATTTGAAATGCCATGGCAAATAAGCATTAATTATAAAAGCTATTGTAGTAGGGAATAAAGGAATGAATTGCCTGGCAAGTCCAATGTCACATACCTATGCACACTGGTCTCGGAGACAGACCTTATTATTTGTGCCCTACGAACAGAACAACAAACATTATATGTTTTTAATTTTTATCCTGTCACAGCTGTGTTGATCTCATCAATGGCTACCGTTGCGAGTGTTTTGATGGATATCAGGGATTTAATTGTACAGAGGATATAGACGAATGCAACAGTGCCCCCTGTCAGAATGATGCGTTGTGCATCAACTATGTCAACGGATATACTTGTGTGTGCTTACCAGGATTTACAGGTATGTTATAGTTGTCTGTCCAGTTGGGGTATTCCAGTTGAAATCCATACACCCCAGGCAAGATGTGACCTTAATCTTCCACATATGGAATGTGAATTTCAAATGGGGTTACATGAATTAATCGGTGACTCCATTTGAAATCTACACTCCCTGTGTGGGAGATTAATGTCATGTCTTTCATAGGGGGTGTACAGTTTTAGAATAGTACATACTGCAGGGAACAATCAATCAATCATGCCATGCCCATATCATGTTTTATGCAGACACTTTATTATTCAAAGTACATACTTTATGACAGTCAAGTTAGCGCAGTTGATAGGACATCATCCTAATTTGAAATTCCCCTTGACAAGAAACTAGCTGCTTAATTTTCTCAATTTATACCAGTATGCTACTCGGGGGGGGGCTCTATTGCTGTTTTACAGCTATAATGTGTAATTTGATGTGCAGTGTATCATCGAATCATTGACTTATAAACTGTGCGTATATAGTAATTTGTCTTTATGATACATCTTATTTGTACATCTCAGCTGCGTAAAGCTCCGCTAAATAACGATCGGCGAGCTAATTCACGCATTGACTATAATTAAAGTTATAGGCACTGGAAAGAAATAGCAATTTCATTTGTTGGCTCAAAATTAAAAGGGGACATATGTGATCAGTGAAAACTAACATTTTAATTCTTTATTCACAGGAGTCAATTGCGAGATAGATATGGATGTGTGCACCAATACCACACTGTGTTACAATGGTGCAACATGTCTAGATGGGCCAGGTGACAGTTACACATGTCAGTGTGCTTCAGGATATGAAGGACCAATGTGTACATTTGATATAGATGAGTGTGCTTCAGACCCTTGTGTTAATGGTGCAACTTGCCATGACTTGGTTAACTTTTACAATTGTACCTGTGCTGATGGTGAGTCAAAAAATCTGCTGTGTGTTTATGGACAAAGCTGCTTGGGTGGATTTTTTTAAATTATGTCAAGCATGTCTAGACATTAACAGCTGAAAACTAATAGATAATGCTGACGAAACTTTTTCCAGGCACAAGTGAGCTGCTGAAGGGGGGGGTGTCACTGTAGATAGCCGACCGGGGCATTTTTACAGGACAGGCAAATGTAGAGCCAACAATCGCTCTTTTTACCCAGATATGAACCAACTGTAACAATTTATTTGTCAGGTTCAAGTCAGGCGGCGGATGACATGATCGAGCCGGCAACTTGTGAAACCGCCCGGCCGTATGGCATTTTCCAATATAGTCGGTTAGTTTTGTGGGGTTCATTATCGAACCCAACGGTTTTAGCTTGTATTTATATTATTTTTCAACATAGGCCTATTTGTTTGTGATATTTCAAGCGTTTTAAAATTTCATAATAATCCCATTCAATTACACGGTTGACGATGAAAATTTACTGAATTTAGAGAATGCAATGCGGCCACCACCTGGTTCAAGTTTGATTTCTCAGAACTGGTAAGGTGTATGATAGTGAAACCTTGTGGAATAAAGCATATGGCCCTCCTTAAATTTTTTGAAAGTGTCACTACCCCAGAGGAGCTCCCCCAGGGTCCTTTCTGTTACTCTCCATGCAGCTCTATTGCAGCACTCGTAATGACACTTTTTTAAAATTTAAATAAAAAGAATTTCTATTAGTAAGTTTGACCCTGTTGAAATGATGTGCTTAAAGGTGGAGGCATTGTGGCCAGCCTTTGCGTCAAAACTGCAAAATGTCTTGTCGTTTTTGATGATGTACATGTAGGCCCTATGTTTAATATAGCATTTTGTCTTTGCTCTTCCAGGCTGGACTGGTGACAGATGTGATCAGGATATAAATGAATGTAATTCAAGCCCATGTCAGAATGGCGGAATATGCGTTGAACAACAACCCGGTCTAGGTTATCGCTGTTTCTGCCCTCAGGGCTTTACTGGTGACCTCTGTCAGATTGACCTGGATGGGTGCCAATCACGTCCTTGCGACAACGGAGGCACTTGTGTCGATCAACGTAATGGCTACTTGTGCGTATGTCCAGCTGGATTCATTGGGCCTGACTGTGGCACAAGTGTAGATGAGTGCACAAGTGAGCCTTGTCTGAACGGTGCTACTTGTGTTGATCGACAAAATGGCTACTTCTGCCGGTGTCCAACAGGCTACAGAGGGGATCGTTGCGAGATTCCTGAGCCGTGTTTGAGTAACCCATGTTTTAACGGAGCTACGTGTGTTAATAATGGGAACGGTTATTTGTGTCGGTGTCAAATTGGTTTTGTTGGCCCCCGATGTGAGTTAGCTAATCCGTGTTCATCTGCACCATGTTTGAACGGAGGAATTTGTACGATTAGTAATGCAGGTGCTTATGTTTGTCAATGTCCAGATAATTTTGGTGGCAGGAACTGTGAGCAAGCACTCCCGATATCCTCGAGTACACCTGCAAGTGTACCAGAAAGCAGAAGTTTCCCGCCATCTGTACAACCAAGCACAGAACATATATCAATAAGTGATGTTATCACAGCCTTGCCTGCGTCTTCGACAACAAGAATTGCCATGACAACAGTTTTGTCACCAAGTGTACTTGAGCCAACCAGGCCTATGACTAGTTTTGCTCCTCAGCGTACACCGTTGATATCACCATCCAGTCAGCTACAAAGTACAGGTATTGTAATTCAAGTGTTGCTGTTGTCGTAAATTAACACATTTCTTCATCACGTAATCTGTTGCCTCTTTATTACACCAGGGTCCATTTCACTAAACTTTTAACCCTTTCTTACTCTAGTAACCGTTCGTAAAGTTACAAATACCCAATACCAGATGTAATTTAACGAAGGTCCCTGTGGTAAATCCCTGTTTAGTTTAGTGGAATTTGAACTGACTTGTCATAAGTTATGAGCGATTTCAAGACTTACGAAGCTTTGTAAAGTTTAGTAAAATGGTCTGTAGTGTTAATCCAAAATACTGATAACTCCTATCATCTTGTTTGCTAACAGAAATATTGAGAGGGCATTTTCATTTGAGACAAACACTGCCCGTGTGAAAGCTTAAGTCTTCCACAGAGGGAGTATGGGTTTCTAATGGAATATATAATTGGGTAAATTCCATTTGGAATACTCACTCCAGTTGTGGAAGATAAAGGTACAGGGGAAATATGGGTTTAAAAATAATTTAAAAATCAAGTTTAACAGGGGAAACGGTTCCAGACCTGCCAACTGTCCCTCATTTGGGGTTTACCAAAGTGAAAATGAGGGACAGTTCTGTTTTCTGAAAATTTCTGTGATTGCAAAATTAAATGTAAGAACAGCAGAAAATGTCTCTTTAAAATTTGCTATAGCATTCTCTTTAGTCTATTGTGATAAATTCAGACCTGCAAAACCTTCCCTGAATTCTGAAAGTATTGCACACCAAAAGTCTTTAAATTTGTCGGTAGGTGGTTTGTGTACATGTACAAGGTTTTGGTCTCAATGTCCCTCAGTCTGACTTCGGTAGGTTGGCAGGTCTGGAAACCAGTTGAAACCCATAATAATAGTTTACTTAATCATTGTTAAAAGCTATATCATAGACTAAACCATCTCACATTTCACCGATAACATTCTTGTCGTAACCACCCACTGTTTGTTTCTTCTTCATCTTTTACTTCAGCACTTTCTCATAGTATACTAACCACACCACCCCTGGTCACAACCCTCATCACAACCCTTGACAATCCCTCAGCAACTTTGGTGGTGGGTACACAAGTCAGTACAATGGATTATACAATGGTCAGTACTAGCATGTTCACTGCAATGTTTCCCAGCATGATGGCAAGCATGACTGTAATAGCTCCCAGCATGACCGATGGTCCATATAGCATGACACAGATTGCCCATAGTTCAGATGTCACATATAGCATGTCAACGGTCACATACACCATGTCAGAAGTCATTTCAAGTTTGATATTGGATACTACTTCAAACCTGCTTCTTGCTAGTTCCAGCATGACTGATGGACTATACAGCATGACCCAGAGTGTAACCAGCAGTTTTGATGTCAGCGTGTCAGAGGTCATTTATACCATGTCAGAGGTCATTCCGTTCCATAGCATGTCACTGGTTAGCCCTAGTGAATCAGATATCGAAATGAGTAAAACATCCATCGCAAGTGATGCCATAATCATGTCATCTGCATCAGAAATTACATCGGCACCAACCAGCAGACTTATCACACCAAGTATGTCAGAGGTCATTTCAACAGAGGTTGTCTCCAGCATTGTAGAATATTCAAGTTACTTGACTGATGCTGTGACAGCAAGTGGTCCCCAACATACTACAACATTACTTAGGTCTGACATTTCATCTACCCCGGTGCAGTCCCTTACATTGGATTTGACACCAAGCATGTCAGAGGTCAAGCCTATATCAAAAATCATCATGCCAAGCATGTCAGAGGTCAAACCATCAAAGGTCATCATGCCAAGCATGTTAGAGGTTACTGTCATATCATCAGATGTTGTCACCAGTATGATAGAATATACAACCCATGTCAGCAGCATCCCTGCAAGTGATACACTGTTTTCGACCATATTTTCTGTGTCTGATATTGGCCCTACGCAAATGCAAACACATTCACCCAGTTCACTTTCATTGCAAACAAGTTCATTACATACCAGCATGCAATCTGTTACTATGACATATCCCAGCATGCAATCTGCTACTGTGACATATCCCAGCATGCAATCTGCTACTATGACATATCCCAGCATGCAATCTGCTACTATGACATATCCCAGCATGCAATCTGCTACTATGACATATCCCACCATGCAATCTGCTACTATGACATATCCCAGCATGCAGTTTGTTACACTGTCATATCCCAGCATGCAGCTTGATACCATAACAACAACTCTATTAGTTACAGAATCTGCCATTTTAGAGCCTTCATCTGCAAGAGCAAGCATATCTACTTCAGGCTTACCTAATGTTCATTTCACTACTGCCATGCATCCAAGTCTGCTTCGTTCACCAATTGATCCCAGCATGCAATATGTTACCATGATGTATCCCAGCATGCAGCATATCACCATGACAACTAGTTTGTTAGCTACTGAATCTATCATGGTTGAATCTGAAACATCAGTATTTTCTGCAACAAGTATATATAATCCTAGTATCCAGACCTCAAGTAGGACAACATCTAAAACTGTATCTTTACAGCCATTTACAAAAACTGACTCAATTCAACCCTCAGTTTTACCAAGGAGTGTGACATTAACAGAATCTCTCCAAGAACCAACTATAGACTCTTCATTGCCTTATTTGAGCTTGGAAACTTCATTCATAATCACAACTGCTGTGATAACTTCCGCAGTCCCAAATCTTCATTTAACTACCACCGTGCATTCAAGTCTGCTTCGTTCACCAATTGATCCCAGCATGCAATCTGTTACCATGATGTATCCCAGCATGCAACATATCACCATGACAACTAGTTTGTTTGCTACTGAATCTATCATGGATGAACCTAAAACGTCTGCAGCAATGACTAGTGTTCATGGCCAGACCTCGTCAAGCATACCAGCATTTGAAACTGTAACTTTGAAGCTATTTACTGATTCAGTTCAACCTTCATTTTTACCAAGCAGTATGCCGACAGAATCTCGTGTACATGTAGAATCCACGATAGATTCTTCACTGCCCCATTTTATTTTAGAAACTTCATTCATAACCACAACTGCTGTGATAAGTCATAGTTTTGCAACATCAGATTTCCAGACTGTGATAAAGCCTACAGAATTAACCACAACCATGCCAACCCTAACCTCCATCACAGACTTTGGCCCCAGTAGCACACATCAAACACCTCCCATCCCTGAAATCCCTTCTCATTTTACATCATCAAATTTTGAGACTGCAATAGAGACTACAGCATTCACCACAATCACCCAAATTGTATCAGTCATAGCCTCCATCACAGAATTCATCTCTAGCACATCACTACTAACACCAACCATAGCACGTAGTAACACATTGATGATTAGTGACACTATGATGTCAACTCCTATGGTGGCGGTTTCAAGTAGCATGTTGGGTAAGGTTATCACATTTTGAATAATTCTTCTCTATGTACCTTTAGATGTAATCTTTGTACTATAACCTTGACCAAATCTGTATCCTAACTGTAACCTGGGGCATGTCCATATACAGGTGCCAGGTATACCAGAAAAAGGGCCTTTTAGTTAAAATCTAATTTTTGAAATAAAATGGGGTCATTCTGTACAAAACCTGAAAAACTGGGGCTATTGGGTAGAAGACTGCAAAAAGAGGGCCATAAAATGAGGTCACTGGGTATGGGTAAACACAGTGAAGTATAGAGAAATTAGGTAGCAGACTGCAAAAGGTAAGGTCAGTAAGGGCATGGACATCTCAATATGGGGGGGGGGGGAGGACCAATGAGGAATAGTTTCTGTTTGGGTTTCTGTTGTTGTTGTTGTTCTTCTTCTTTTGTTGTTGTTGTTGTTGTTCTTCTTCTTTTGTTGTTGTTGTTGTTGTTGTTGTTGTTGTTGTTGTTATTGTAGTTGATTCAGTTTCATATTTGGTCTATTTTTATGCCCTATTTATTAACAATGAATGATCTGCAAACTAGACTAATTATTGGCATATTTACTTCAAATTGCCTTTTTTCTGTTTTCCAGATACAATACCAATCCAGCCAACACCATCCCAATCTGACATTTTTCCAAGAACATCAGCAGAAATGATATTTCCTAGCACACCAATGATGCCAACATCTTCAGGTGGGGCATTGTTTCCTAGCACACCGATGATGCCAACATCTTCAGGTGGGGCAATGTTTCCTACCACACCGATGATGCCAACATCTTCAGGTGCAGCAATATTTCCTAGCACACCTACGATGCCTACATCAGCTTTACAACCATCACCACTGGCATCCAACAGACTGTCATCGTCAACTCTTGATCACACCACTAGTTTGACACCATCATCTAGTATGTCCCTACCAGAATTGTCTACCCATGGTACTCCTTCTCCCAGTATACCAGCAACATCAGCTGCATCATCCGTGCAGTCACAGCTACCGGTTACTTCATCAGGTCAATTTTATACCACTGCTCCAACTGGGTTATCTTCATCTTTACCAACTTCATCTATTCCTTTAAGTGGAACTCCACTGATGCCATCAGAAGGTGGAAGATCTGCTACTGAGGTCCTCTTCACCACAGTGCTTCAGCCAGAACCTACCATAGTCCCTGTATCTACTCAGCAGATTCAGCCAACACCAACAAGGGTGCCTTTTTCAACCGAAGACTTGCCAGCAATATCAAGTCCATTCCCACCTACAGATTTGTTATCTAGAACTCAAGTTCAAGATATCAGCACTATCATCAGTGCAACCGCTTCAAAAGTGTCTTCTTCTACTGAAATAGTACCACCTTTGACTGAAATAGTTCCACCTTCGACTGAAATAGTTCCACCTTCGACTGAAATAGTTCCACCTTCGACTGAAATAGTATCAATTTCAACAGACGTGAAAACTGTCTTACAAAGTTCCAAACAAGTGCCTTTTACATCCATTTTGCCAACCACAAGAGATGTTATACCACAAAGTTCTAGAGAACTACCCATATCTTCAGATGTTCTGCAATCATCACAAGCAGTAGACTCAACAGCACAAATCCTACCCCAATCCTCAATCATTCCTACCCTAACCAAACCATACTCAACAAGATCTGATATATTTTCATCTGCGGACATTTCTCCTACAGCAAGCGTTGTGGTGAGCGAGGTATTATCATCAACTGTCAGTATACCAATCACAGAGAGGTTACCAAAAACAACTCAAATTTCTCCATCTCAAATTTCAGCATCATCAGGGGACCTACAGCCATTTTCAACCACACCTATTTATCCAACAAGTATTATGCCAAGTACTATATCACCAACACCTACTTTGGTTCTAAGTACAATAGAGCCACCAAACACAATGCAAAGTTTACCAACTGCTTCTCAAATGTTACCATCAACTGAGGAGTTTCAATCACTTCCAACTTTCAGCGTTAACCCGTCAGGTGTTTTTGGAACTCAACTATCATCAGCAATGCACATTTCCCCATCTGCTTCTCAGATGCCACAATCAACAGATCTTCAATCACTTCCAACTTTCAGCGCCAAGCCAACAGGTGTCGTTGCCAGTACAATATTACCAACAACAATGTTGGTTCCAAGCACTGAGATACTACCTATGACAACTATTATATCAAGACCTGCTTCTCATGTATCACAGTCGACAGGAGGTCTTGAATCACTTTCATACTCTGACATTTATCCAAGTACTACTCCAGTTCCTTATAGTACAAAAGAGGTCCCACAGACAACTCCAATCTTGCCAACTTCTTCACTAATATTGCAATCAACAGGCTACACCTTGACAACAATTCAACCCTCATTGAGTCCTTCAATTATTGCTTCAACATCTGCAATGGTCTTGCCGTCTGAGACATCATTTACACCACCAATGTCATCAGAACTTGCTTCTGGATCAAATGTTTTGATGTCATCTGTAACAGCTGAACTACCAACAGTCGGGCCTTCAATGTTCACTTTGTTACCAAGTACAGTGGCAGATCAGACCAAAGCAGTCACCGATGTTGTCAGTCTTGTTTCATCCAGCACTAGCAAGAGAGCTTCATCTGATGTTATCATAGAATCAACAAACCTGGCATCCAGTATAGTTGAAAGAAGTGATGTCTTTGCAACTTCTCATGTGGTTTCACTGGACGCAAGTTTTACCACAGTACCAACTTTAACAAGCACACAAGTGGTGATGTCATCACCAGTGGGATCTGCAGCTTCTGACTTTATCACAACATCAATAGAGAAGTCTCTAGTGCCATCTGGCCTTCCTGTGACAGCATCCCAAAAATCTTTGGAACCATCTGAAATTGTGATGACATCAATTGCAAGGTCTCTGCAACCATCAGGAGTTCTAATGTCATCGATACCAAGCTCTCTTAAACCTTCTGATCTTCCAGTGACATCGATACTGAGATCTTTACAACCTTCTGGCATTCCAATGATATCAACAACAAAGACTTTGGAGCCATCTGGAATTCCATTGTCATCAACACCAAGCTCTCTTGGTCCATCTAGCTTCCCAGTGACATCGATACTGAGATCTTTACAGCCATCTGATATTCCAATGATATCATCTGCTGCATTAACCCCATCTTTATCGCCAACACCATCATTGATGCCACAGATGTCATCTCGGGTTGTTTCCATATCACCCACAGATGTCATGACATCTCGACTACCACTCTCATCTTTGGGTCAAAGTACCTTTGTCCGTGCATCGCCTAGCTCAACCCAAAGTATATTACCAACCATTACACCAAGTGCCAGTATGGTTCCTCCAACTGTCTCACAACTTCCCACTACTCAGTTTACAACTACGCAACCTACGGCAACAAAGCCAACAGCGCCCCCTACATGCCGTGATGGTCTGTGTCAAAATGGCGGTACGTGCATGGACACAACATCAAGCGAGGGTGTGGTGATGGCTGAGTGTGACTGTTTGTGGAACTTTACAGGAAGATTCTGTCAGAAAGGTAAGAAACTGATTCTTTCTTTTTAACCCCATGAGAACTACCTGCCGATTGGCCAAAAAGAAGTTTTCATTATCAATTGGCCCAATCAGCAACATTGTTAGAATAATTTCACCACGCAAAAAAAAATGGGTTGAATTATTTGCAAAGCTCCATTCTGATTGGTAATTAAAGTGAAGATATCATGTTCGATCAGCAGGTAATGGTCAGGGGGTTAAGAATTCACCAAAAGGGGGAACGGGGCAGGCTTGAGGCCAGTGGTTCTCAACTGGTGTCTTGTGCATCACTTGTGGCACTTTGACGCATCCCGAATGGCACATATAGTAAGCTTTCACAACATATGATACAAGTTTAAGTCAAGCCCCTGGACCCCACCCGTTAGTCGCTCCACTCCCCTGTGCTCTCATGGATAGTGGTACTTCAGAATTTTCTGCATTTGAAAGTGGCACTTTCTACATGAAGGAATTTAGTTGAGAACCCCTGCCCGAGGCACTCAATCCATCCAGCAAAAGAACTTAATTGATAATAGTTTTTCATGCTTTGAGTAATATTGAAATCACCTTGATAATTTAAAGGCCCATTCAGTGGTTTGCTCATCCGGACAATCGTAAAAATCATCAAAATTCAGATTTTGGTACCTTTGTCATTGTCATAAATGTGCTAACGTTGCCTGTTAGTGGTCTGGACAAAAGCTGTGTATTTAACACAAAATAGAGGCATACACATGAATGAATCTCTAATTTATATACTGACAGTAAAATTAGCTACATGTATGAATGGGGCTTCAACTCCGTCAATACTGCCATTTTCTTTGTTTTTTGCCAGATTTTTCATTTCAAAAACACCAAATGACAATTTGAATGACTTATCCTTGACTTCTAAACATTTTCTAAACAATTAGATTTGTTTTTACACTTGTGCTGGAATCACTGAATGGGCATTTTAGGGTCATTTTGACACATCACTAATTGACCTAACACCTAAGGCCTAAAATAAACAATTGTTTGACTTTTTTTTGAAAAAAAAAAATATAATTTTATAAATTAAAAATAAAAAAACAAATTAAATTGTCCAAGGCCAACTTGCTAACTTCAATCATCTAAAATTTCTTAAATTGATATTCTATCCTCAAAAATTTAAAATCTTGTCCAACATTATTCTTTACGTTACAGAACTGGCGGTGTCCTTCCCAGCATTCAACGGCAACTCATACCTGACCCACCAAGCTGTTGATTTCAGCCAATCCACCACCAATCGGTTATACCTGTCAGTCAAGACGCCCTCTACGGATGGCACTCTGGCGTACTCTGTCAGCAATCCATCCAATCCTGTCAGTGATTTCTTGCATCTGTTTTTGGACGACGGATTTGTGGTGTACGAGTTTTCCTGTGGCCTTGGAGATGTATTTAGAGTGAGGTCAACATTACGGGTCAACACTGATGAACTAATTACTATATTAGTTATGTAAGTGTATATTTTGGATTTTTTTCTGTAGTTTCTCATATTTTTGTGTATATTTTACTACACCAGGAGAGAATACAGTCGTCAGTGCTCTCCTGTTTAGTGTCAAAGGTCAATATAAGTTGGTCAGTACATTGTTAGCCAGATAGCCATATAATATTGTTCAATTTTGTTCTAAAATCAACTAGCTGCCTGGGAATTACTACGGTACATTTTACAATTCTTGCTGGTTATAATTTATGTTGTAGGGTGGAGTGAATTCCAAAAATGGTATTAGAATTCCTGCAGAACAGTCCATTCATTGTGCTGCCCTGCTCTGATAGTTGTGATTCCAAACTATCACTATAGTTATGTAATTATATCGAGGGGTCGGTGACACAAAGACGTAACTCCATTTTGGCCATTCTAAGAAAGTTTAAAGATAATGATCCACATTTATTAGCCAGCAAAGTGGTCGGACAAAATACTACATCCATTGAGTCAAAATCTATGATATCTTTCTTCCCTGCCACTCATATTGATACAATTATTTCTTTTTTTTCTTTGTTGTTAATGATGTTACAGACAAAACAGACCAGTTGATTTCAGCTCTCTTGATTGCTCTGCAACCCTTACCATTGGTGGCCAAACCTTCACATCGGCCCCACACCTATCGTTCATAGCGCCCTCACCGCTTGGACCACTCTATCTTGGTGGACTTCCTCTAGGACAGAGCCCTATTGCTATGGCGACGCAAGTAGTGGGTTTTGTTGGCTGCATTAGACACCTTCAGGTGAGTGGCACAAACTGGGCTATTCCATTTGAAATCCATATACCCTTGAGGACACGGTGGCTCAGTGGTTACGGCCTTGGACTCATAATCTTAGAGCCTGCTCGACGTGCGTGGGTTCGAGTCCCTATCCCACCATGGTGTTGCGCCCTTGGGCAAGGCGCTTTGCCTCGCTTGCCTCACCCCACTCAGGTGCAATGGGAAGCTGTTAGGGGTAGTCACAGTCATCGTACTGATGAACCATGCGCGCAAATGGTTCGGCTGCAAATGTGGGGTGGAGGCTGTTTACGGCATAAATCGCTATATAAATATCTACATTTATTTTATTTTTATACTCCCTGTGGAAGATATGGCCTTAATATATGTGTGTAGCAAATATTGAAAGTCAGTATTATTTGATTAAATGAGTTGCAGTGAGATTTAAGAGGGCATAACACCACTAATTCCACTTTTTATGTTACCAGTCCACAGCTTGTAATAAGCGAGCTTTGGTAGGCAGGGTTTGCCAAAAAATGTCAAATTTCAGGTCTAATCCTAATTATTTTCTTAAGCATTGGTTTCTAGGCACACGTTTTAAAGACGCACCATATAGCTGCGTGTGTTAACCATCTACTTTGGTCAACTTTAATTACAAGTGTCTTGGACAAAGAACTTGCTGCTATTATTCTCATATGAGACTCATGGCATAGATCCTGGCTGTAAAGGTATATTGTGGTACAACTAGAGTGTGCACTCTCTTAGCTGCAGGTCCATGAATTGTATTTAAATGGATGGAATGATATGGTGCTGCTCTCAGTAATAATGTGCTATTCCAATTGAAACCCATGTACCCTCTGTGGAAGACATGACCTCAATCTCCTACACAGGGGATGTAGATTTCAAATGGGAATCGCCCAATCAGGTGACCCCATTTGAAATTCACACTCCCTGTGTAGAAGATTATGTTCATGTTCAGGGGTGTATGGATTTCAACTGGAATAGCCCAACCTGTTAGCTGCTATCTACACTCCATTACTCCATTTCAATTGCAAAGTAGATGCAGTGGATGACAAAGACCTTGCAGCCAGTTCCCGTCAGGATAACACCTTGGTTTTCAAATTCCTTATACTATGTACTTTACAGGTTAACCACAATGAGTATGTTGTGTTTGATGATGCTGAAGATGGGAGGAATATTGCAGAATGCGAAGTTGCTAATCCCTGCTTGTATGATCCATGCCGCAATGGGGGAAACTGTACTGTGTAAGTATATTTGTTTGATTAATTACACTTGCTTGTAGGGAAGAACGGCGTTCATTTACCTTTTGGCGCGTACAAGCGTAAACACAGGAGTGGGGTTGTGATTGGCTGAGTGAATCGCATCATGAAAAGCTATGAAACATCACCACCTTACTCCTTAAGGGCCCAAACCTATTTACCAGTGCAAAGCTGCAGCTTACTGTAGCCACAGTGTGTTAGCTCCCATTGAATGAGGGATTCCTCAGGAGAATGCCATTGCTTTCTGCTATCTACTGTAGTGTTTGTGATGAAATAATGTAACATCACTAATCATGAGTCATATCAAGGGCTTAGTACCAGCGGGATATGTCCACTTTAAAGGGTATTTAGATTTGGTTCACCATTTTAATCATGTGTATGTTTACATATCAAGTTGTTTTTGCTGGGATTTTTTATTTTTCTGAAAGAATCAAACATTTACATTGTAAACTCAAAGCATCAACTTAGGGCATATCCAGTACTGCTTGTAAGGGGAATTGAGGGTAAATGCACCTGTACCTTGTTAAGTGCAGTTGGAGGGGTATGGGTGTATGTGAGTAAGAATTGTGGGAGAGCAGGCACCGAGGGTCATTACTACCAATTGCCGTGGATGACAAAGACCTCACAGCCACTTCCATTTGGGGTAACATCTGAATGATTCACCCAGGTTAAATGGAAATTTGGTAAAACTGCAATTGAATACTTTGTCTTTTGTATTTATACATCTATTTGCAGAACTTCTGATGATGAATGGCTGTGTGAATGTCCCAAACACCTCGGAGGTGACCTCTGTGAACGACCTATCAACCTTTGTGAGGGCAACCCATGTCACAGAGGTGCTACCTGCATTTCAGTACCGGAGCAGTTTAGCTTTGCTTGTCTATGCCCATATGGAACTGCTGGCTTGATATGCAATGAAAGTAAGTATAGTTGAGAGTTAACCCCCTGAGCACTACCTGCCGATTTTACATTGCCTCTGATTGGTCAATTATGTGATATCTTCACTTTAATCACCAATCAGAATGGCGCTTTGCAAATAATTCACCCTAATTTTTTTGGGTGGTGAAATTATTCTAACAATGTTGCTGATTGGTCCAATTGATAATGAAAACTTTATTTTGACCAATAGGCAGGTAGTTCTCATAGGGTTAAGTGAGAAAGCTTATTATTTTCTGAACTTATAGAATTGATCACAGGGGACGGTGGCACAGGGGTACAGGCTCTAACTTGTAATCGGAGGGTTGCGAGGTAGAGCCATGGGAGTGCCATATCATGTTGTGCATTGTGGGCAAGGCGCTTTACCTCACTTGCCTCTCTCTACCCAGGGCTGAAATGGGGAGGAATAGGAATATTGTCCATTAAGCACCTCCAAAAGGTATGTGCATGCCTTGGACACACAGTTGTCTGATGGCATATAGAACTGTATTTATTTTTAAGCAAAGTTGAACACTGATAGCGCTATTTATCTTAAATCTTGTTTGCATCTTTACCAGGGTAGACACTTGTATATTGACATTAAAACATCAGAAAAATGAGTAACAAATAGCAAGAAAATTTCTAAAAAATTTTTATTGTGAAATGAAACGAATAACTCACATTATTGGGCTAAATTAAACTTAAAATATATGTAAATTCAGTCCTTACTTTTAAAAAACATCAGATCAACTTATGTGTTGCACCCATGCTATATGTATTGTCCTGTATGACATAGCCAGGAACTAATCAAATTGCATAAAGTTTCTTGAGTGGTTAAACTTTAATTTATTCGCAATATGTATCTTTTTTTCACCAGCTATTGAGATCCCCAAGCCTCTGTACTCCGGGATCCAGTATGGCTATATGTCGTACATACGTTATGCAAGAGTGCTCAACTGGGATTTTATGTTGCATCTAAGGTTAAAGTTCACCTTGGAAAATGTTAATCATGCCATCACAAATAACCTACTGCTGTATTCAGGACAAAGAGGTAAGACTTGATTGATTGATTGATTGATTGATTGATTGATTGATTGATTGATTGATTGATTGATTGATTGATTGATTGATTGAGAAAGATTTATGAAATCGACTATATTTGTAAGTCCTGAAATCCTGTGAAAAAAAACTGCAATTATGTCATGGTTTTCTGGGCCCACACCACTAACAGTTCCTTATATGTCACGTTGGCAGTCAAGTTAGCTCAATGCAGTCAAGGTAACTCAATAAGCAGTCAGATTAGCTCAATAAGCAATCAAGTTAGCTCAATAGCCAGTCAAGATGGGCTTGTGAGCAGTTTGCTCTTACACGGTTTGTACATTATCAGATTGTCAATTTGCATTGTCCCTTCCAGCATTTACCACCCTCTTTGAAGGCTTCCAAACCTAATGCCCCAAGTGTTTTTGACAACTGGAATGGAAAGAAGGAATGAATAAAGAGAAAATTTTGGTCGGGATTCAAACCCGAGCCCCTAGCATGCCAAGCACAAGGTTGGCGACCGCTAGCCACAGGTGTTTTGCTGGCCCAACCAATGAAACCGTGTGCATCACAATGGGTGATTGTGTCACCACAATACGTGGGATACAGTGCACATATCGTGTAATATTTTGTAGTACCTGGTTGTATTAGGGTTAATAAACAATAATTTGTTGCTAAAGTCATTCTTACTGATTAGCATACATGTACTCATCACTCTCTTAATTACTCATGCATGCATGACATAGGACAAAAAGGTAAAAAAGGAAGCAAATTACTTTTTGTACTGTTGACACCTTTTTCTAACCCATACCCTTAATGCCATACCCTCACACCCAACCCCAAATATTAGAAATACATGCTTATACATATGACTCAATAAACTGTCATACTTTATACAGTTGTATAAATTACCTGGATAAGATCCATATTTCCTCTCCCACTCTGCTTTGCCCCCCCCCCCCTCCAATAAATCCAGCAGGATTTTGGTTGTTTGCAGTAGTAAAAAAAATGGTTGATTTCTTGGAATCATGTAGGGTGTAATTTTATCTATACAAATATTTTCAACTTTTTATTTCAGGTTCTCATGGTGATGATTATTTGGCAGTTGGGATTGAAAATGGCTACCTAGTTTATACCTTTGACCTTGGCTCAGGTAAGAATGACCTTTAAACTTTGACCTTAGAGTACTGTCATGCAGAATGATACACCAAGCATAGGTACTATTTGTAAAACTATGTATGCTAAAATTGATTATACTTTTGGTTGTGTACTTTGTTATGATTTTGATGTATTTGAACATGGCTGGTGCAAGACACCTGTAGACCGGATTTCGCTGGCAATGGGCTGTTCCATTTGAAATTCACTCTCCCTGTGGAAGATTTAGCTAATGTCTTTGACAGAGGGACATGAGTTTCAAATAGAAGAGACAATTGGGTGACTTTAATTGGAAATACTCACTCCACTTGTGGAACATATAGGTAAAGCCATATACAAGGGGAGTATGAGCTTCAAAATAATAAACCCCAGCCAATTCCATTTGAAAAGCATACTCCCTCTGTGGGAGACTTTTCCCGAATCTGTTACAGATGTATGGTAGAATTCAAAGTCTACCTTAGTTCATATCAAAATTTATAGTGGAATGTACAGACCATAAAAGTAGAATCCAGAGTCAACACAAGTGCAAAATATCTGACAGTGCACTATTATACAGGGTACTATAGAGTTTTCTTATAATTAGCCCCTTCCAGCCATTGATGGTGTTATTATTTGCGATGATAACGGTGAAGGTTATGTCAGGGATCGATACAAAGGGATGGGCATCCTAGTATTACGTAACAAACCGAAAGATGTAGCCTAAGTCTAGACAATAGGCGGATTAGCGGCCATTTTGTCTTCTACATGATTTTATTCACGTGTCCTTATACTTTAGTACACAAGTATATAAGTTAACAGGTTTACAATTTTAAAATTATATTTTGTGTATACAATATATTCTGTAGTAAATCGATCAAATGACGGTGATTGTTCAGGTATTATATGCTTGATAGAATTAAATTGTCTGACCAGCTAGTATTCTCCTCCGCCGTCAGTGTGATTCCAGTCACTCCACGTACCTTGTTGCGAAGGTGGAGGAGACTAAAGCTGTATTGACAAACACGCATGCGTTAAAAATGATGTAGCCTTAGTCGAACAATAGCGTGACGTAGTTTCCGGCATTGTTCCTATGCACTTTCACCCTCCTGGTTATGTTTGTGTGTAGCCTGGCTTCGCTAATTCCGGCATGATTGAAGTTAGCCGAGCCAAAATGCCATCAACGGCTGGAAGGGGCCACTTATAAGAAAAATCTAGAGGGGACTACTTCATTTATTATTTATGTGGTGTTAAACTGTAAATATTTTTTGTCTCATATTTCGGAGACAGCATTTCTGCTTATAACTGCTTATCATGTTTCCGTCGTAGGTGCTGCTCTGCTTCGTAGCCCAGAAAGGTTGAATCTGTCCAGGACAGTCCACACCTTGGATTTAGGACGTCATCGCAAAGACGGATGGATGAAGGTGAGCAAGAGGATTACGTCGCTATGAATTTTCCCCCAAAAAAAAGCCAATGTCTCATACAGATGACCCAATCTTATTTGAACATACTGCTCAATGAGTAAAATGAGCTCTGTGTGGTTGGGGGCATTGTTGCCAAGCCTACGATTTGCTAGCCCAGTTGGGCGACTTTTGAAGATACACAACTTTTGACAAGACCCACAACTTTTCACAATTTCTTGTCCAATAAAAGAAAATTGGGAGACTTTTCAACATTGGCTCTTACGACTTCCGGTCAGTTTCCTGTTCCTTAGAAAGCAACGGTTAAGGGAACTGGAATGAGCGTTCGACAGCATTTTTGTGGGACATGAGAGCACATCAGACCTATCGAATTGCATTCTGAATACGAAGAATGTCTTTCTGATATCAAATAATTTTCATTTTATGAAATTCATGATATAATACAAATTTTATGACAAATTATTGTAATTTGATATTTTTCACATTTTGGAGATATAACAGTCCTCGAAGTAAATTTTATAAATTTAATGATATAGTCTTAAAGTGTATGTAGCTGGGAGGAAAAGCCGACGATCAATTGAAAATTTTGACCTTTGATATTGAAGATATGGATTTTTTTCCCAAAAAAGACTTAATTTTTTTTGGTGTTTTGGGAAAAAAATCTGTATCTTCAATACGGAAGGTCAAAATTTTCAATTGATCGTCGCCTTTTCATCTTACCTACATACACTTTAGGTATAAATCATCAGATTTATAAAGTTTACTTCGAGTACTGTTAAATATCAAAAATATCAATTTTAATGATTTGTCATAAAATGTGTATTACATTGCAAATTTCAAAAAATCAAAATTATTTGATATCAGAAGGCCATTCTTCGTATTCAGAATGCAATGTCTGATGTGCTCTAATGTCCCACAATAAATACTGTCCAAACGTTCATACACCTTCCTGTAGGGGCAAACTTGCTTTGCTCCCCTGGTTAGCAGAAGCTTGGTACTAAATAATACAATCTTCGATGACTCGGAACCAACAACAAAAAGTGACACAAATCATCACAAATCCAAGGATACACTTTAGCTGAAACGTATCTTGATGATGTTTATTATCTTCACTTGCTATTCTTCTTCTTGTTCTTGTCACAAATACTAATTATGTTGGTTCAGGTAAAGATTAATTGTGTCTTTACCGAGAGCTTCTACACTACAATACATCAAAAACCAAGATGACAGCCTCCAGTGCCAAATTCGGCACCAAATAACATGTGATTGATGGGCTGCAGGCTATGTTTAGCTTAACACTTCAAGGGCGCTCATCACATAAACAAACATGTCATAGGAATGCAATGATTAAGGATGCACAACACTTAAACAAACTTTGATTTTGGTAAATGGCATCAACATTCCGGCGCCTAATTGTCTGCTACCAGCAACAATTCTTCTTAAAACATAGTTTTGGTGTGCCATTTACTGACAAAACTGAACCTTTTACAAGAGGTGCCTTTGTGACCCCTTAAACTTCAAACATCAAACTTGACTGATTTTGAAACATGAATAAAGTTTATGAAATCAAAACCTTTATCTGATTCACTTGTGTGATAAAAAACTTGTATCAATGCTATGATTCAAAACAAAAACAATTTCAAAAATTTCAAGTGATTTGATCCAAAAGAAACTAGAGCGATAACCGCACCATAGCTGAACCATGTGGCTTTGGCAGTATATTGTGGTTGGCCTATACCACTGTCATCATTGCATTTAAATTTCAGCTCAATTGAAGCATTTTGAAAACTTGACATTTGACCCCTTTATTGCCCCTTAATGACCTTAAATGAATTTTAAAATATATTAAACATGTTTAGAATGTCATAAGGATCGTTATGCTTAAATTTCAGCTCAATCGAGCATTTTGGAAAACTTGACCTTTGACCCCTTAATGACCTTAAATGAATCTTAAAATGTTTTTAAAATGTTTAGAATGTCATAAGGATCATTGCATATAAATTTCACCTCAATTGGAGCATTTCGAAACACTTGACCTTTGACCCCTTTATGACCCCTTAATGACCTTAAAAGAATTTTAAAATATTTTTTAAATGTTTACAATGTCATAAGGATCATTACATTTAAATTTCAGCTCAATTGGAGCATTTTGAAAATCTTGACCTTTGACCCCTTTATGACCCCTTAAAAACCTTAAAGAAATGTTTTAAATATTTTAAACATGTTTAGAATGTCATAAGGATCATTGCATTTAAATTTAAGCTCAATCGGAGCATTTTTAGGTTAAAATGACCTTTTTGACCCCTGTGACCCCAGGATGACCTCTGACGTTTGGAAATATTGTTATTATATTCTTTATGTTTTCCTCTTTCATATGACACCACTCATGGGGTCATACCTTCGTAACATTTAGAGATATGTCCATTTCAGACCAAATGGTTACTCAGTAAGCTAGTAAGTAAGCTAGTAACATTCAAACATATAGGCTGATACCATTTCATGGTTAGAATGTCATAAGGATCATTGCATTTAAATTTAAGCTCAATCGGAGCATTTTCGGTTAAAATGACCTTTTTTGACCCCTGTGACCCCAGGATGACCTCTGACGTTTGGAAATATTGTTATTATATTCTTTATGTTTTCCTCTTTCATATGACACCACTCATGGGGTCATACCTTCGTGGCATTTAGAGATATGTCCATTTCAGACCAAATGGTTACTCAGTAAGCTAGTAAGTAAGCTAGTAACATTCAAACATATAGGCTGATACCATTTCATGGTTCAGCAAAAATAAACTGAGTTTTGGACATTTCAAAGTGATTTTAACTTCACATGAAAGAATTATTTAGCTTCATTTTACAAGATAGATGATGCTGCACTCAAGAGATAACTGCCCATGCCAACCAAAATTACTTGAAACAAAACCAAACAAAAGCCCACACAACAGGCAAATGTTGGTGAGATTGGAAAAGCCAACAGAATACATGGGAGATACTATTCAAGTGCAACATGATCACAACATATCAACATGAACACACAATGTTTAGTTTGTAAACTAGAAATGCAGTCTGTTGCTGTCCTTTAGATGAAAGTACAAAACGCCTTGCATGCGAATATCTTGTTTGGTACACCTTATAAATGAGAATACAACTTGATATAATATGACTGCCTGTGCACAACCATAGCAGCCATGAGAAAAACACAACTTGATATAATATGACTGCCTGTGCACAACCATAGCAGCCATGGCCCAATTTGCAAATTCAGTCAATCCAGGTTATAGTCAAAACACCAGATGCTGATAGGATGCATTTACTTGCAAAGTACATGTAGATAGGAATACACAATTACAAACTTGAGTGAAATTATTTCAGACCTCGATCATGCATACCCTTTGATTAATAGCAGAGCAACAATTTCAAGAGAAATCAAATTTGAGCATTATCGAGATTCCAAAATACACGCAGAGAACATTACTTTCAAATGTGTATCCCAAATATGGATTACATGCTATACTGTACACATCCAACAAATTGTGCACACATTTTAAGCAGTAGAATACGATGTAGAATCTTGCAAATTAAAACTCCATGGGCCTGTGGTGTACCAAACTTTAAACAAACTTGCTAATGATGCACACTGGTTCCATCGGTACAAATTGCATGCATAGGATTCTTCTTTACAAAATCAAATTCACAGATGTGGTGATGTAGGTGACAAACATGTTCATTCTTGATCTTGACGATGAGTTGTATACGAATCTGGCAACTTCACACTAAACGCAGACACATCGCTGTAGAGACGAATCACCAGTCTTGACATCGGTCGTACAGGTAGGTTCATCTGTCGTCACATCTGGTAGATCTCATGATGAATTTGACAGTGTGCATCAGTTGTTCTGAAGCGAAAGCAAGGTGTCAGCTTGCCTTTCAAGCAAATTAACGTAAACTGATGTTTAGTCTGTGACTTCTGATTCTAACAGCAGACACAGTTTATCAATGGGTCTGGTGAGAATGCTTGTCCTAGTTTTCACTCGCACACGTCGAACCAGTCCATCACTTGCAGGGAGTGTTTCAACCACCCTGCCTAGGGGCCATACGCTTTCTGGGAGTAGATTCATTTACAACCATGACGACATCTCCCACCTTGGCATTTCGCTGTGGGTGAATCCACTTTTGTCTTTGTTGTAACTGAGGAAGGTATTCTTTGATCCATCTGCGCCAAAACAGGTCTGCCAGATACTGGACTTGCCTCCACCGACGCTTGGCATACTGACTCAGCTTTCCTGCAGCAGCGGCTGGTGGTAAGATCATGTCACTCTTTAGTTGAAGAAGGTGATTTGGTGTAAGTGGCTCTAAGTCAGATACTTCTCCTGGAACACTGGTGAGTGGTCGGCTGTTAACTATGGCTTCTATCTCACACAGTAATGTACTGAAGAGAGTCATCTGTTAGTGTTTGTTCCTTTATAACAGAGCACATCACTTTCCTGATTGTCCGTGATTTGACGCTCCCAGATGCCTCCATGGTGACTTCCTGCTGGTGGATTAAAGGTCCACTCAATCTCTCTTTGCAGAAGGTAGTCATGGATTCTGTCTTGATTCCAAGCTGCAATTTCTCGGCGTAACTCTCTTTCTGCCCCTATCAAATTGGTGCCATTGTCAGAGCGGATCTGTTTCACTTGGCCTCTTCTGGACACAAATCGTCGTATGACATTTACGCAGGCATCGGTATCCAAAGACGCTGCCATTTCAATGTGTATGGCTTTGGATGCAAGGCAGACGAACACTACACCATATCGCTTGACTTGACTACGGCCTTGTTTAACTTCTAGTGGACCGAAATAGTCCATTCCAACTCTTGAAAATGGTGGCTCTCCTGGAGTGACTCTGTCTTTGGGAAGATCACTCATCATCTGCTGTTGTACTTTTGCATTCCTCTTTCTGCAGGTGATGCAACTGTTGATAACCTTTCTAGCTGCTGCATTAGCATTTGTTATCCAGTACTTCTTATGCAGGTGAGCCAACATGTGGTTTCTGCCCCCATGTCCAGTTGCTTCATGAACGCCATGTAAAATCAACTTTGCAATGTGGGACTTCTTTGGTATGATTGATGGAAATTTTGTCTTTTCAGGTAGAGCTGACTTAGCCAGTCGACCACCTACTCTGATTACTCCATCTTCTATAAATGGATTAAGTCTGTAGAGAGGACTTGCTTTCTTAATCTTGCTAACTTGTCGCAATTTGTCTTCTGGCTGACTGTCATTACTTCTCAATTGCAGCTCTTTTAGTGTCTTAATTTCTTCTGGATATGCCTTGGTTTGGACATATACTATTACAGCTCTTTCTGCTTCTTGCATGTCAGCAACATAAAGCAAATCTGTAATGTTGCCATGCTCTTCATTCTCATCATTCTTTCTACCATCATCATCTCCATTATCAACTCTATCATCAACTCTATCATCATCTCTATCATGACAGATCTTACGGAGATATTTCTTGACTCTGAGGATCCATGCAACACAACGACAAAGTTGATACCATGAGGAGAATCGTGTAAGTAGTTTCTCCATTGTATCTGTTGCTTCTTCTGTCGACGCTGTGTTGACTACTAATTTCTTTTTAACTTCTGGATCATCAGCTAGCTCTTCAGCGCTGTTTCCAATGGTAGTCTTTGGCCACTGGTTTTCTGCTTCGTGTAAGAAGTCTGGACCATCAGTCCACCTTCTATTCTTGAGGAAGCAATCAACGGCTAAGCCCCTTGAGCAGTCGTCTGCAGGGTTTGAGCTGGTTCCTACATACTTCCATTGGTGTGGCTGGGAGCCATCTCTAATCAATGCGACTCGATTAGCCACAAAGGTGTGGAATCGGGCGGTGTCATTGTTAATATACTTGATCACGGTCTGACTATCAGTCCAGAAGTATGTGCTTTCGACCTTCAACTGTAGTTCCTTTTGCAACATGTTGTTGACCTTTACTGCCATTGCAGCTGCAGTTAACTCTAGGCGAGGTATAGTTATGATCTTCAAGGGAGCAACTCTTGCCTTGGCTGTCAGGAGAGTAAGATGCACTTGACCCATCTCATTAACGAATCGTAAGTAACTCACTGAACCATACCCTTCTGACTTGCATCACAGAAGTGGTGCATCTGGACTTCACTTTCTTCAAAGTCCTTGGGCTTGAAACATCTTTCGATGGTGAAATCTGACAATTTCGGTACTTCATTAAGCCATCTTTCCCAACGGGTCAGAAGCTCACTAGGAATAGACTCATCCCAACCAAGCTGCAGCTTGCTTAAGTTCTGCAATATTTGTTTTGCTGGCAGGATTGCTGGAGCAACAAATCCTAGCGGGTCATAGATGGAGCTTACAGTTGCTAGGATGCCTCTTCTGGTAGGAGGTCTCTCTTCACTTTAATATGGAAGCCAAACCTGTCGGTTTCTGGTGACCATAGCAACCCCAGCACCTTTTCTGATGGTAACTCTTCATTCTTCAAATCTAGTGTCTTTGTAGTCTCAGCTCTATCGTCTTCAGGAACTGACTGCAACACTTCTCTTGAGTTACTCAACCACTTGGTCAACTTGAAACCACCATCCTTACACAAATTGGTGAGATCACTGACGAGTTGAATAGCTTTGCTTTCACTTTCGATAGATTTGAGGTAGTCATCGACATAGAAGTTGGACAGCACCGTGTTGCATACTTCTTCGCTGTATTTCTCCTTACCATCATCAGCGGTCTTTCTCAGTGCGAAATTTGCACATGAAGGTGACGGTTGCGCCCGAACAAGTGCACATTCATCCTATATTCCTTCAGAGGCAGACTCAGGTCACCGTAGGGCCACCATAGAAATCTTACTAAGTCTCTGTCTGATTCTGGTACACGCACTTGATGGTACATTGCTTTTATGTCTGCTACAACTCCAACAGGGTGCTCTCTAAACCCCGTCAACACACCTACCAAGTTGCTTGTCAAGTCGGGTCCTTTTAGTAATTGTGAGTTTAAAGACTGGCCCATGTACTTCGCCGCACAATCAAATACAACTCGCAGCTTGCCCTTGGTGGGGTGAAACACCCCATGGTGGGGGACATACCACACCTTGCCATCCTTTCTATTGCATGCATCTTTGGGCACTTCTTCTGCATAATCATTTTTTAAACATATCATTCATGAATGCAGTGTATTGGTCGTTGAAAACCGAGTCCCTTTCTAACTTCCTCTTCAGATGGCATGCCCGCTGTTCGGCTTGATGTATATTGTTCGGCAATGTCATGTCATCATCTTTGAGCGGGACACCTACTCGGTAGTGCCCATCTACATACTTGATTGATGCTTCTACTCTGTTTAGGAATTGTCCTTCACTCACGCTTCTCTCTGGTTTGGCATCAATGATTCGCTCATTGAATTCATCGTTGTAGAGTTTCTCTAATTGCTGGTCAATAGTGTCATGTGCCTTAATTCTGTGGATGACTGATGTCCTTTTGTGTTCTTTATTTTTGACACCATACACTGTCCATCCGAGTCTAGTTTGGCAGGCTTAAAGGTCCTTCACCTTGGCTATTTACTACATGTATTGGCTCAAATGCTTTAGGCACATTATTTCCTATGAGGAGACCAATATGGCATTGAGATTCATCATTTAATCTTCCTAGCTTAACTTCTTCCATATAAGGAATTGCATCAATATCATCCTGGTTGATGATGTCAGCCAAGTCACCAGGGATCTTATCTTGTGTGTATGCCTTTGGAAGAGAGATGATATTATTTCTGTTCATGTCAGAAACTTCTAAATCTTGGATGATTTCACTGTCTACTATGATATCATCTGTTATGGTTTCAATTTCCAATTTGGTTTTCTTGCCTTTAACATGCAGTTCCTTTTGCAGCCTTTCAGAACAGAATACAGCATCACTGCCGTTGTCGAGATAGGCGTAAGTTTCTACAGACATTCTGGAAACTCTTGAGTAGACTATGACTGGTATTATTGTGGGATATGATTCACTAGATTTAACTCCGCGCCTGTAAGCCCACATGTCTGATTGGCAACTTCACCAGACTTCTTTGTCTCTTCCTGTTTCACATGCAGCACTGTTGGATGGCGCTTTTTACATGTCTTGCAGGTAAGCTTGTATTTGCAGATTTTACTGTAATGTGTTGCTTTCTTTAGGCAGCCAAAACAAACTCCCAACTCTCTTAGATACTGCAACCGGTCACTTATAGGCTTTTCCTTCAATTTGTTACACATTTCCAAAGTGTGATCTTTACCCTTGCAATATGTACACGGCTTGTCGGCTCCTGGGCTACTTGACGACACATTTGGCCTGGCTCCTGGACTATATGACATTACATTTGGTCTGGCTCCTGGACTATTTGATGTCACACTTGCCGACACAGCTTCTGTGTTTGTTGCTAGATTTCTTCTAGCTTTATAAGTCTGATAGTTTGGGTTTTTTACCCTTTCTTCCTTCTTAGTACTATCTTCCTTCTCCGTCACACTTCTACCGTAGGCAGCATTAGTTGCGATTCTAGCCTGTTTTTCTAGAAAGGAGGTGAAGTCTTCAAATGTTACCACTTTGTTTCTTTCTTCTTCTACATAATCTACTTGTCTCCTCCATCTGTCTCTCATACTATATGGTAACTTCATCATCAACATTCTAATGTTTGCTGTACTTTGCAACTCATTAGTATAGCCCAGGCTGGTCATGGTATTTTTGCATTCTAACAAAAATAATGACAAATCTTGTAGCCCTGAACTATCACCTTTCACATTCGCCACTGCCTCATCTTCGCTAAGTAGGCCTCTGCAATCTTGTGCTTATTACCATATTTCCTTTCCAGCAACCTTTTTGCTTCCAGGTAACCAACCTCATCATCCATGTGAATACAACTTTTCACCAAACTGTTGGCTTCACCTCTTGTGTACTGTTCAAGATAGTACAGACGGTCTCTATTGCTTTTGCTCTTATTTTCGATTATGAATTCGAAGGCTCGTATGGTAACATGAAGCGGGTCTCCAGTAAATGTCTGTAATGTCCGCTTTGGTAGACTCGCTTGTTTATGTTGTTCCACCAGCAGCCTTGTTAAGTTGTCTTGGTTGCGTGCCAAATTTTCTATACTGGTATCTTTATCTTCTTCTTTCACTTCTGTTGTATGTTGCCGTGGCAACATGACTTGTTTTTTCTTCACATCAGGCTCTGGTGACGGTTACTCTATGACCATACTTTACTGATGAAGGCCCGTCATGTTCATACTGTTCACTGTACTGTTCTTGACCATACTGGCGATACTGTTCATCAATATTTTCATATTTAGTGGCAGACAAATAATGTGGGGGTATTCTGTCCCCTGTACTCTCTGATTCCTCAGGTGCTGCTGCAGGAAACAAGACTTCACTTGGTGGTGGAAAGTTGACTTGCATAACTTGACTGGTTGTTAACCTGCTTCTTGGCTGAACTTGTTGACCTAAATCAGTATGTACTTTACCATCAGTAGTCATGCCCACTGCTGGCTGCTCTTTGCAGGTCCCAACTCCACATGTGTGTATTTTGGTCTTGCCCTGGATTTAGACCTACAGCACCAATTGTATCATGTTTAGCTAGGAACTTGCCATCAATTTCTTGACCTTCTCTAGTGTTGTGGTTCAACCACTGCCTCTCTGATGTGTTTGTATCTGGTTGAGCTTCTGTGAGGTCATCAAGCACCGATTTTGGTCTACTTCTTAAGCTCTGGGATTTATGTTCATAATCCTCCAATACATCTATTTTGGCTTGCTCTATGTTTATTTCAGTCTTCATTTCCAACCACTCTCTTTGTTGTTGCAAGTCCCTTGCCCTGGCTTGGATATTAAATTCCTCACTTTCTAGAGCTTGTTTTTCCTTCAATGCTTTGGCACGACATTCTAGCTCTACCTTTCGAGTTGCAGCTTGCAATAAAGCATATTCTGTACTTTTAGATAATGCATCACTTTTATAAGATCTTCTGCTTCTTAATTCGTAACCGCTTTTATGACTCGACATGATGTTTTCGATAGTACCGAAACGAATCGAATTAATCAAACGACGCCGATGCAAGCAACGAAGCGCAAATATTTTTCTAAAGTGAACAACGGTTCACTAATTTATGTGAGAAACTATACGTAGGACCTGTGTAAAGTGTGCTTTGTGAGGCTACATGTGTCGAAACCTAAAATAAATATGAATGCCAGTATACACGAAACTTCGCTTGAATGCAGGCCCTACGTTGCTTACCGACGGGTGGGAGAAAGCTTGATCCACTCGTTTATCGTGCACCGACAGGCGGGAGCAAGCTCTTTGCGCCCGCTTATTGATAACAAAATACCACAAAACTCTTTTTTAGGTAGAAGTCCTGAGTCAGTGTTGTATGATTCTATGAGTTATTCCTGCATGCACTAGCTGTGCAACTGCAAGATTACTAATGTCAGTATTAGAGGCGTACATGCAGGCACTTTACTACCAAACTTTATTTGAATTGTCGTAGCGACTCATGGGAGTAAACTTGTTACCCCTTAATTAGATATTTATTAAAATACCACAAAGCTATTTTTCAGTAGTAGTCCCGTGTCAGTTTGTGCTTTTGATTCTACAAGTCATTCCTGCACAACGGTGCAAGAGATATCTAATGTCTGTGTTAGAAATGTACATACAGGCAGCTACTACTGATATCTTTATTTTGATTTCTACGATTCGGATTCATAGGCCTCAATAACTTCTTTGAAGTTCTAATCCTTAAGCTTCTACCAAATGTGCATTTATCTACATGCACACTCATTTGCTATATTCAGTGACGTCTGACATGACTGGAGGCTGTGGTGACTGTCTGTGCCATTGCAATGTTTATGTTTACACTGCTGACACGACCTTAAGCTTTTAGCTATTTTTAGGTAAGCTTACAAAACAGACGCTCAACTGAACCTTTATTTGGTAACTATTTACCAACTATAGCATCTTTTTACAGAAAATTAATCTTTACAAATGTAGGGGCAAACTTGCTTTGCTACCCTGGTTAGCAGAAGCTTGGTACTAAATAATACAATCTTCGATGACTCGAACCAACAACAAAAAGTGACACAAATCATCACAAATCCAAGGATACACTTTAGCTGAAACGTATCTTGATGATGTTTATTATCTTCACTTGCTATTCTTCTTCTTGTTCTTGTCACAAATACTAATTATGTTGGTTCAGGTAAAGATTAATTGTGTCTTTACCGAGAGCTTCTACACTACAATACATCAAAAACCAAGATGACAGCCTCCAGTGCCAAATTCGGCACCAAATTACATGTGATTGATGGGCTGCAGGCTATGTTTAGCTTAACACTTCAAGGGCGCTCATCACATAAACAAACATGTCATAGGAATGCAATGATTAAGGATGCACAACACTTAAACAAACTTTGATTTTGGTAAATGGCATCAACACCTTCCCTTAAAGGAAGTGTCCGGCAATCACAACATTATGTCTTATATGTTAGAAAAATAATTATCAAGCACGAATCACATGGTTTTATTTAAAACAAACTCATATTAACCATAAAAACGAATAAAAACAGCCATTTCTCAACACGCGATATTCAATAAAATTCAATGAAGCCTGACGACAAATGAGCACAAATAACCATGACGGCACTGCTCTAGAACATTTCGGCGCAGGAATTTTGAATATCGCGTGTTGAGAGATTGCTGTTTTTATTCCATTTTTATGGTTAATATGAGTTTGTTTTAAATAAAACCATGTGATTCGTGCTTGATAATTATTTTTCTAACATATTAGACTTAAAGTTGTGATTCCCGGACACTTCCTTTAAGAGAAAAATTTGATGACTTTTTGATTATTTGAAATTTCTGGCAACCCTGGGTGTGAGTGGGTCTGTATGTTTATTCATTTTGCCATTCATCCAAAAACTAAAAGCTTAAAGCAACAGTTTGAAATGGGCTATTTTATTTGAAAAACACACCCCCTCATCAAGAATGATTTTAGAGTTCCAGCCAGATTCAACAGTTTATTCCAGATCCAACCATTTTTGTCCATAAAAAGTACTACAGTTGTGGGATATTTTGGAATTCCAAACAAAATTGTTAAATTTTTGGCCAAATTGTGCAAAATCTACTTAATGTCAGTAATTTGCGACTGGAATTAAATGCAAAACTAGCAGACATTTCCAGCTGGATGCAATGCACAACTGATGAGATGGCAGTGAAATCTTCCACAGGGAGTATGGATTTTAAATGGAATAGCCCAATGATCCTAGTTGTGTTGGTATGATCATCTATCTTCACTACTAACACTACTAGTATTATGTAGGCCTATATTATATATACCTATTCCAATTTTGTATTTTTCTTTTTTTCGTAATTATATTTATATTAGGCCCTATATGAGTTCGGCGGCGGGAACTGATAATTCACGGACGTCTCTGATATCAAATACTCTTGAAGCGTCATGTCACATAACAGTATCATATTTCAGAGACGTCTCATAAATCACATACTCCCTAGTTTCAAAACCCAGTCGCAAACGATATTAGTAATTTTGGTGAATGTGCCAGCGCAGTGGGAATAATTTTGTGTGTAGGCCTTAATCAGGGTTGTAGCTAGCTCAAGTTGAGCATGTTGAGTGCCTGCTAATTTTACTATCCAATTCATGGATTGGATAGTGAAATTGGGATTTTTTTACTTCAAAACATTTGATTTTGGCCATTGCAATCTAAGTTTGTTCTGGGACCATTTGTCAGAATTTGCACAGATAGATATAATTTTTGCATAGGTAGATATTTGCTAAACATAGGAAAACTTAATCTAATACACTCAGCTTTGTTCCGATGTGCTGCATCGAGTGCCCAGCTGTCAACAAAGCTTGACGTACAGGCTGAGTCAAAAAGAAGTAAACTCATGTTTGATGGGCTGTAACTCGAGAGCTGTAAGAAATCCGCTAAAAATTAAAATATCACTGGAAAGAGCAAATTCTACACGTCTAAATCAAAAAAAGAATTGTTGCAATTGCTCAGAGCAAACTCAAGTTATACTCATTTGAATACAAGCACCCATTTTTGTAGCTGCACACGGTCTCACTTCCCAAGTAGGGACCTACCTATTTATATATTGATTGGTTAGGCGCGATATTCAAATGCAAATAAAGTTCTGTGGCAGGTGTGGTTTCGATCAATAATTCCTACATGTTAAAGGACTCTTTTCAATATGAATTTTACCTCATTGCACTACATTATAATAAAACGGGCCAAATGAATGACAACATGGCACCACAATTTACCACACGGGAGCGCACGTTTCTGTCCCGGGGTTTCTGTCGACGAAGAGTCCCACTGAAGTTCAGCGTCTTTTTCGTCTCCAATTTCCTACAGCTAACCGGGTTTCATGTAAGGAAACAGTATATAAGAATGTGAACAAGCTCAATGTGCATGGGACACTAAGGAACAGACAGCCGGAAGCTTCAGGCAGACCACGAAATGCTAGATCACAAGTGAACATTGCTAGAGTTAGACATGCCTTACAGCAAGACCAAAGATCACAGGTCTCAATCCTTTACCCAACATTCCCCAATCAAGCTTCTGCCAGATCGTTCGTAAAGAATTGAATTGGTATCCCTACAAACTATAGTACCGTCATGGACTTTGTTGAATGTTAATTAAAAGCAAAAGTTTTCTTTTCAACAATAAATCCTGTCAGCACTTTGCTGATTCGTTGAAATTGAAATGGGATGAAAATCAATCAGGCGTGTGCAGCTGCAAAAATGGGTGGTTGTATTCAAATGAGTATAACTTTAGTTTGCTGTGAGCAATTGCAACAATTCTTTTTTGTATTTAGACGTGTAGAATTTGCTCTTTCCAGTGGTATTTTTATTTTTAGCAGATTCTTTGCAGATCGCGAGTTACAGCCCCTCAAACATGAGTTTACTTCTTTTTGACTCAGCCTGTATGTGATATCACAGACCCCCGTATGTGAAATCACTGACCCGTCTTTGAAATCAGAGACGTCCGTTTATTACGAGTGCCCCCGAACTGATATGATATTTTTTGTAAACCATGGGGTGCCACCTAAATCACGCTATGCGTTCGGGACTGGCATCCCCGTCTCTTTCAAGTGATATTTCACCTATTATTATTATATTATTATTATTATTATTATTATTATTATTATTATTATTATTATTATTATTGTTATTGTTATTGTTATTATTATTTTGTATGTATTCTAGCTTTTTGTAATTTGATGAGTGAAAATAATAAATGAATGAATGAATGAATTATTATTATTATTATTACTTCAATATAACAATTATTATTATTATCATTATTATTATTATTATGTATATTTGTGAATTTCTATGTTTGAGATGAAACCATATAAATGAATCTCAATCTCAATCTGCATCTGAAATCTCTTTGACCAGGTTGACAACCAAGCTAATGTGAGTGCTACAACACAAGGAGAGCTGATAGGGCTGAACACGTACAGAGACTTATTTATTGGGGGTTACGACATCTATGAAATCAACTTCTTGCCAAATGAGCTGGATTATCAAGATGGATTTATGGGTTAGTTTTCATGTTGCTTTGCTTTGTTTATTTATCTATAATTGTGACATTATTTGTAGGTACGAATCAGTGTACACCAAATTAAATTATCAAAAAAAATTAAAAATCACATTTGGTGCTTTTCTCAAAAACGGCTCATTTTGGCAGAAATCTGCCATGCTAGTTGGATTCCTTGCATCATTTCCTTTCTGAAAATATATACTTTTATGTACTTATCATCATTACTTTTAAAGATACAATACAAAACAATGTCTAAACTTTAAGTGATCCTGCCCCCTTAAACTATAATGCAAATATAAAATTAAGCATATGTATAATATTTCCATTCCACAGGATGCATATATGACGTTGAAATCAAAGCAGGCACTCCAGCTGACTTTGTTGCCCCTGGCAACCCACCAGGACATGTTGACGCCGGCCTTAACATTGGCATATGCGGTTCATCGGAGTGTGACCTAGGCGGCTGTAAAAACGGAGCTGAATGCGTTGAGCTTGGTGCTTCATACGTTTGTAACTGTACAGGAGAATGGACAGGACCCCTCTGTGATGAAACCCTTAACCCCTGTGACCCAGGTCATGACCCTTCACCTTTGTGCTCTGAAGGGTCAACTTGTGTTTTGATCCCTGAAGGCTATGCATGTCAGTGTCAACTTGGCAGGACTGGACAGTATTGTGACCAAGGTGAGTACAGTGTATATTGGTAAAGCGACCCGTATCTTCCCCAGGGGTCACCATTTTGTTTTTACTCATTGACGGATATGGGCTATTGCGGTTGAAAGCCATACACCACCTATGGAAGACATGAACTTAAACGCTCACACAGGGGGTGTAGATTTCAAATGGAATCACTCATACAGGTAACACCATTTGAAATTCACACTCCCTGTGTGGAAGATTAAGGTCCGGTCTTCCATATGGGGTGTATGGATTTCAACTGGAATAGCACAATGGATAGATTTATGGCCATCTTGAAGAAACCGGTATTCTGTGTAATAGTTTCAGAGTGCATGTTATCAAAAATCCCAAGTATAGTTCAAATAGTGACAAATAATTATGAGGTCATGCTTTAACGATGTTAGTGTGTGATAGGTGCAAACTATGTAACAATCGCTTTTGCAGGCTGTTTTGCTTGCTTATCCTAGCACTCACGAGCTGCATCATTGTTTCTTTCTTCTATGAATTTTTTGTATTGATTTAAAGGAGGATTTCGTGATCCTAGCATCCCTCTTTTTATGACATTTTCCAGTAGATATCCACGAAAAAAGCTTATTCCCAAAATTTCAGTTGATTCTGATTTTGCGTTTGCGAGTTATGCATGATTATGTGTATTACACTGCTCCATAGGCACTGTTGTAATTTCGCTCTGGTAGACCAGAACGAAATTCAAATTTGGCCATATTTTTGCTAAACGAATTAATCTGCAAGAAATATTTGGTACATAAACATTATGTAGCCAGAGGTATCCAGTGGTATCTAAATCTCAACTTTTTTTTAGAAAAGTGGGGGGGATGAGGCTGTGGATCACAAAATGCCCTTTTAATATTTCTGGTTTTTTTTTCTATCAATGCAGATATAACCATTAGCGACCCATTGTTCCAAGGCGACACTTCATACATGGCTTTTGGCAGAGATATGGATATCAAATTCGACACCCGCATCGCTATTGAATTTAAACCGCAGGATACGACCGGCATCCTATTCTATGTGGCCAATCAATTACATTATCACTCTGGAGATTTTATGTCAATTTCGCTTAGTAAAGGAGTAGTGGAGTTCCGATTTTCTTTAAGTGAGTACCGGAAATTTGACGAAAATTTCTTTCCACCTTTCTCTCTATTCTCTTCCTTCTTCCTTCTTTTTTTGTGGAAACTTTAAATAAATATGTATAAGGCTATACTAATTAAATTGTTTGTCTCAAAGCTCTTCAATCTTTGAAAACCTTATGAGGAATAATAAATACACACAAAAAGCAACATTCATATGGGATATGACGCCTTGCTGCAGCAGCTTCGGACAGTGTTGTGCTGAATTACGTGATACGTGCTAAAAGCCTATCCTTAGGCCTACGTACCGGACCGAGGGAAAAGTTAGATTAGTTTACCCGACAAACTCGAAATTGAGAAAAAGCGTTCTTAAAAGACGAAAACCTCTTTCTGTTGAGATCTAGAAAATGTACCGTACCGGTCTGTCCTGACTGTACTAATTACATGATAAAGACCTACCCTTAAGCCTAAGTATCAGACCGAGAGAAAAATTAGATTAACTTACCCAACAAACTCCAATTTGCGAAATAACATTCTTAAAAAACAAAGCCTAACCTCTTTCTGTTGAGATCTTGAAAATTTACAGGTCTGTCCAGGCTGAATACGCAAGCGTGAAGTGAATTTCATCCTTCGATGAAACGCCTGAATAACCAATCAATCAATGCGACATTGTTATACAATCGCTGAACAACCTTTGTTCAACAGCTGTAGCTCCGTAAGAAAAAACATTTATGGCGACTGTTTTGTACTTGTCAGACTCGTAACGCTTAACCGTTTTGGCTGACTCGATGCCAATGCATAGACATTCCAGTTTCTTGGCTGTGACGCACAGGTACTGCACATTCAAAAGACAATACAAATAATACGATATTGACTTTTATATAGGTTTGGTTGTTTTCTTGGAAAATTTTGACAGAAAATGTAAAAAAAAAAATGAAAAAGAAATTGAAATATGACTTTTCATTGAGCATAACGATACTATACAAATATTGATGCTATGAGGGCATGGTTAAAATTAGGCCCAGGTGATCTCAAAACCATGACTATGCCCGAGGCGAGCCGAGGGCATAGTCATGGTTTTGAGATCACCAAGTGGGCCTATAATTTTAACCATGCCCCAATAAAAAGCAGTCAATATTTGTTTTATATACCGATTCTTGTCATCTGTTTGGTTAAGCATCGATTTTGGGAAGAGAAATTAATAGTTTCAAAGCGAACGGCACACAGATTACAATCTGCGATTTATGCGTAATTATAGCGAGTGAAAACATTAACGTGTGTGTAATGTCATTTTACGCTGGGAAAAACGTGCAGTTTGATCGTGACGCACGTGACCGGTCCATAGTTCATTTCCATGGACCGGTCCATAGTTCATTTTGCGGGCATAGTTAATTCAATGACTGCACTTTCAACCAATCAGATGACAGGAATCTATATATGAGGTATATAAATGATTTTATAAATGCGCGCGGGAGCTTTGAGACAAACAATTTAATTAATATAGCCTAATGAATGGATTTTTTCCTTTCTCTGTCCTTTTCCTCCTTCCCTTGTGGCATTCCTTTAATAAATCCTATTTCTCATCCAGATGGTCATGGCGAACCAGCAATCCTCCGTAGCACCACAAAAGTTGACCCTGACAACTGGTACCGCGTAGAAATCACTCGCAACAACAACATCGGTTTCCTGCGCATCAATAATGACAGAGCCTTTGGTTTTGCACCTGGAGAATCCATTGGACTGGACTTGGAGACCGATTTCTTTGTTGGTGGAGCACCCTCTCTGGATAAGGTTAATCCACTGGCGGTTGAGGACGAGCCAGAGAGTTTTAATGGATGCATACGTTTGCTGGTTATTAATGATATGGAGATGGAACTTACTGAAACAGGTAAGGAAATATTTGGCTGTTCCATTTAAAATCCATACTACCCCTGTGGAAGATTTTGGAAATGTATTGCACAGCGGGAGTATAAATTTCAAATGGAATTAACATATTACAGTGGAAACTCTTTAATACGAAATTTGTGGGGCCACAAAAGTTAGTTTGTCTTATCAGGATTTTGTCTTATCCATCACATATTACATATGGATTCAGTGGCCGGGACCTGAAAATCAAGCTTGTCTTATCAGGTTTTTTGTATTATCAGAGCTTGTATTAACTACACTGCAAAATTCCTGGCGACAGAGTGACTACATCGCACTGGAACTCTGAAGTCACTACCGCCGTCACTCCAGAATAACCTACCCTATGATGGCCGACAGAGTCACTACAGGAGAGTGACAACATCGGAAACAAGGCAGTAGGCTACTATGCAGCAGTGTCATCACACAGTGACTACAACTGCTAGCCTCCGATGTGTTATCTGCTCGATGCAAGATCGGCGACTCATGATGTACACCACTGACTAGATTCCGACAGTGGTCCACATCTTGTAGTCACATCAAAGTGACTTCCGTAAGCGTGTCCCCATGCGTCGCCTGCTCGGTGCCCAGTCGGCGAACTTCAAGGTGACTACACTGCCAAAGGTCGTTGACCGAACCCTGTTATGAGTTCGAACACTCTGGGACGCGGCGTATATCTACCAAATACGCGCTGATGATGACAAATACGCGTATCATGCTTGTTTACTGCTTGTTTACGCTCATGAATGGAATGAGTTGGTTTTATAATTAATTGATTGATGCATGCTGTACAGCGGGTCTGCGGCTGTAGGCCCACTACTGCCGTCTTTGTTTTTTTATCGTGCTTTTGCATTCTTTGTCAGACTTCCGATTCATTTTGTTTCTTATATTTGTTGTTCTCTTTTATATATTTTAATTGTTTTTGTGCTTCCTGTTTAATAATCTCATCAACTGTGTGTGTTTTACTTTTGCAGTTCTTGTTCTTGGTTTATTTGTTTGTTTCATTTTAAACGTTTTTATTTAGTTTGTTTGTTTGCTTGTTTTCCCACAAAACTTATATCATTGCTTTGTTTACTTCAGTGGTTAGATGACATGTTTTGCTATCAAATTATGCCTATTTTTTTCATATTTTGCATGATAACGTTATATAGGCCTATTGAAACTTTTTTTTTTATTTAAAACGAATTGTGTTTTAAAAGAGATATTAATTTTAGCGAAGTTCGCAAAGTATGCCTATTATAGGCCTAGCATTTTCAATTTATACATTTTGATTTGCCAAAACTTTACTTATTTTGAAGCAAGAATTTTTCTGTTATATTTAAAATTGATTTATAGGCCTAGCATGCATTTTGTTTTACTTCTTGTCACTTTCCTGAAAGGCCTACTACAAATTTATACTTTTACTGCCGTAAGTTTATGCAAAACTTTGGCTTGTGTTATTTTCTTTTCTCGTTTTCAAAATGGTGTTTGCATAGGCCTAATAGTTTAATTCGCTTTTCATGTTGATTTTTTACGTTATCAAATTAGGCCTATGCCTATAAATCGGTGTCACATCAATATAGGCCTATTGCAGTGTTTGTTTGAAATTGTGTCCTATTTTTTATCACGCAAATATTAATGCTTGTTAATGAACTATTTATTTATTTTACACATTTAATATTTTTAATTCATCAATAGGCCTACATGCTTCTTATAATATTCCTACTTTTTAACTTCTTTATTTGCAATTTTTCTCAAGTTGTTTTACTGATCATGTTTATTTCTTTTACTAACAAATCATTTTATTCATCTAATATTTCCCTTATTTTTAAAGTCCAGTTTGCAATTTCCCCCTCTCTAATCCCCTAAAAAAGCAAGAAATAAAGAATATTATTTGAATAAATCAAGAGAATATAAAAAATATGGCAATAAAAGCAAAACCGGCAACCCAAAACGCCGTACTGAGCACCCAGGCCTAGTCGCGTAGTCACACCAGTGTGACTCTCCTGCAAGTCACCCGCCCTGAAGTCACTCTGTAGAAACCTAGGAGGCTGGCTACCCGGCTATTTCGGACCGGCGATATGGAAAACCGAGGTGTAGTTTCCGATGGAGTGACATTCTGGTGACATCAGCATCACACAGATGAGAATCTTGCAGTGTAGTTTCCACTGTAGGTACCTCCATTTGAATTTTATACACCATCTGAAAAAAAACCCACTCTGAATCTGCCACAGAAGGAAGGTGACTTTTCAAAATGAGTTGCTTAATGTGCTAATTCCATTTGAAATTCATACTCCCCCTGTGGAAGATATTTCCAAAATCTTCCACAGGGGTATTGTGGATTTGAATATATATCATAAAGAAGCCTAGTAGGCCCTTAAACTCTTGGTGAACAGAATACTCAGTCCGGTGCTGTTTTGCAGTTATACATGCATATCATTTTAAAGCTTTTGATCCAGAGATCCTGAATGTGGCCATAACTCAAAACTTAAGATTTGCAACTTTCCTTTCATTTTGTGAGAATGTGTCTCATATTTTGTCTTCTTTTTGTGGCCGAGCAGAACAGGCTATGACTCATAATCGGAAGGTTGCGGGATCAAGCACAGACGGCGCCATCGTGTTGTGCATGCTCTTGAGTAAGGCACTTTATCTCTATTACTCCTCTCCACCCAGGTATATAAATGGGCCTGGCATTCTTAAATGCTGGGAAGGTAATAGACTCGCTGAAGAGGAGGTATGGTGATCCCCCATAGCAACATTTCACTGACGAACGAGAGAAACTCCGTCCTGTAGAAAATGTAGGTTCAACTCCTTTACTTTTTTTTTCTTTTCTTCCTCAAGGAGCTCTGTATGGTTTGAACATTGGAGATTGTGATGGCACGGCCTGTGGACATAATGTATGCAAGAATGGAGGCAGCTGTACCACACCCCCTGATAATGACGGGGATTTTAGTTGTCAATGTCTGCAGGTATGTTCCTACATTGCTACAACCTAAACACCACAAAAGAAAAGTCTGTCTTTGATGCCTGAAATGTGTTTCAATTTTTTATTATTATAACATTTGCTGATGAGGATAAATAGATTAGTCTTCATGTAAAAAAGGTGAAAAAACATTTAAAAACATCAAAAGCAAATTTATACTTCTACGCTACTCCAATTAGGTACACTCACCGGAGCGATTTCACCGGGTCAACTGGCATCTTCAGCGGATGTTATTGCTCTGAAGATTGTTGTTGCTAGTGATGTAGTACTAGGACACCTCCGATGACGTCACAGATGTTGATGACGTCAAACTTGAAGATGTTGTGCCGCCCTCTTGGTTCGGGGTCAAGAGGTTGTCCCAGACAGGGTCGATGTCCAACCCTTTGTCACGGTTCAGTCTGGGTCTTTTAGTTATGATATGGATTGCTTCCAAGACCCTGCGAGGGAAGTCCTTGGACTCCCTTTCTAACACATTTATGTTTTCCCAGTCAATCTGGTTCTGAAAGCGCTCCGGGGAGTGTACCAAATTTGAGTAGCGTAGAAGTATAAATTTGCTTTCTATTTACGTTTACCGCTACATATGAATATACATCATTATAAACAAAATCAGTAAATACTCGCCTTTAAAATCTAGAAGCTTCAAACTGAGGCTACAGAGACTATACATTAGGTCACCTCAAGTTTGCTAGTCACATAGGTGCGTATTGTCAGTGAAATGGTATGTTGTCTATCAGCAATTTCATAATTTTTTTTTTTTTTCAAATTCCATTTTTAGCCATTTGCAGGCAAGACATGTGAGGACTCCATGTACTGTGCAAACCATCAATGCTCACCAGGAGGTATTTGTATACCAGATAAACTACTGGGAACCCACAGTTGTGCATGTCTTCTTGGGTATGATGGGTCAACCTGTGAGAATGGTAGGTCGAGAACATTCTATCCAAAGTCAAAAGTCACAGCAACTATATAAAAGGTCTATCCCATTATGCTTTGCGGTACCATAATAGAACTGCACTTGCCATAGAAAATGTACACAAAAATCCCTCGGGGTGCTTAGACTTTTGTTTGAAAAAATATCACCCCTAAAATATTGTTAATCTATCCAATGTATTTTTTGTATACATTTGCTATGGTGTAAGCAGATACCTCGCCAATTCATGTAACTCCATTTGAAATTCACACTCCCTGTGTGGAAGATTAAAGTCATGTCTTCTACAGGGGGTGTATTGATTTCAACTAGAATAGAGGCCGTCAGCCTTTACGCCATCTTGTGGGTACAAATGATCTGCGTGTTCATGCGTTGGACACTACGCGCAGGGCGCAGCTTGCCACGCAGCTGTTATCACGCATCAACGCGGTGATTTTGCTGTTCACGCATGGAGATTGAACGACCATCGCAGCGTGTACCCACAAGATGGCGGCATATGACGTCACGCTGATGGCCTAGCCCATTTCGCTATCATCTGCATTGAATGTATGTGTTTGCTTGCGTTAGAATGAAATATTTAATATCCAACCATCATATTGAATGTAACATTTTGCTTTTGCACATTTTTTTTTTTTAATTTCGAAAATGCCAATTTCTGAAATTGATGAAAATTTAGAGTGTTCTGGTTTAACGCACAGCAATAGATAAATCCCCCCAATATTTTGACGGGGGGATCGTCCATACAATCATCACTCCTCTATGTTGCCCCATGTATGTTGGTTTATGATCAAATTAACCCCATATTCGGACATTTGCGCCTAAAAAGTGCCCATTTTTGTACGCTTCGTGCCAATTTATGTCACTTTTGCACTATATTTCACTGTTTAGCTTCTACATGGCAAAATTTTTTGTGCACTTCACGCGCATTTGTGCCATAAACTTATTCTGTCGCCAAAAGGTGCTGTATTCACTATTTTTCCCAAGAAATTTTTTCCAACTGCATCCCCCCATGTCAAAAAGTAATCAACTGCTTAAGGTTCCAAAGTAATTCCTTGATCAGCATAATTTCTATTATATACCTCATATATAGATTCCTGTCATCTGATTGGTTAAAAGTGCAGTCATTGAATTAGCTATGCCCTCCTTTTTAAGAATTACGTAAAAACTGAACTATTCCCGGGCAATAGTCTTTTAAAAGACTATTCCCCGGCATAGTAATTTTCACATCATCGGTAAAAGTGCGTCCCAATCAAACTCTACGCGCGCGATGGCGTGTTCGCATTACGCACGCGGCGCCAACACGCTGCCTGCCAGTTGCGGTGACGCGATCGGTTCATAACGAAAAACTTTCTTTGTAAAGTTTACCACAGCCTTTTAACCAATCATATGACAAAAATCTATATTAATGAGGTATATAAAACAAATATTGACTGCTTTATTCGGGTCATGGTTAAAATTATAGGCCCGCGGTGATCTCAAAACCATGCTATGACATAGCATGGTTTTGAGATCACCTTGGGCCTATAATTTTAACCATGCCCCTCATAGCAGTCAATATTTGTATATTATTACACCTCATAAATATACATGAGCTAATCATGCCAATTCATTGGTCAATCAAAAATGACACAAACTGTTTTCATATGTGATATTTTTGATTATTTACAACATCATCGCATATTCAAATACGATGTAATAAAACACATGACTGTATACCACATGGTTACATCGGGGAAACTATTTACCATTGCCAGTACTTTGGTAAGAATATTTTGCCCTATTTCCCCTCCAACCATGTAGTATTTGTCTACTGTAGTTTTCTATGTTAAAATGATCTTCAAATTGATTATTTTTCCTTGACACAGTCATAACATTGTCCAGCGCCAGTTTTAATGGAGATGGGTATTTCATCTATCGCGATGCTAACTACACCTCAGCTGATCCTACAGTGACTGCTTTATCCATTGACTTCATGACAACAGCCAATCAGGGGTTGATTATGTGGAATGGTCAGCCAATCACAACAGGGAATACAGATTATCTTGGTGTGGGTTTAGAGAATGGCCAATTGAAAATCAGGTTAGTAAATGTAGTTTCAACAACTCTTCCTATACCTTTGTACAGGAGCCAACCATTGTTAATCCGTGATGAATCCACGGTCCAGTAGCGTATCTGCCGAACGCAAGGTTACGCGACGTGTTACGCATGAGCGCCAACATTCATCATGTCTGGAATGTATGCGAAAACATGACCTCTCTTATGTTGGGGGTAGCAGCTAAATATTACCGCTTTATTAAATTTATTGCCGATATCAACAGAGAAATACTGCGATCTTCTTGTAATGCTTCTGTCACACTACACCGAATAGGTCTTCCGTACAAGAAACGGATGGTATTTTAGTAAATCCGTTGTTGTTCGTCAATGATCGCTTTTATGTTCTTTTTATGTCCTGCTATCATCCGCCAAATGCGTTTCGTGTTAGGTGATGTTCGTTAAGTCCGTCGGCATGCACAAAACTTGAACGGAGTGTACCGAATACACATGTTCGGTATTTATCCGATGTGTGTTCGTATGGTGCTGAATATTGCCGGAGTTTGTTCGCTCTCCTTTCGCTCATGTTCGTTCTTTGTTCGCTGCACTCGGCCCGTGTTCGCTGCAAATACGTTCCTGTGAGGCCTTCACCACCGGATAGCATATTTTTGCATTCGGTGATGTACGTTGACCCAGACCGTGTTAGTGTCACACTACACGGATCGGTCTTCCGTATAAGAAACGGATGGTATTTTAGCAAATCCGTTAGTGTTCGTCAATGTTCGTTTTATGTTCTTCATATGTCCTGCTATTATCCGCCAAATGCGTTTCGTGTTAGGTGATGTTTGTTTAGTCCGTCGACAATACGTTTCAAGTTTTGTGAATGCACAAAACTTGAAACGGAGTGTGCCGAATACACATGTTCGGAAGTTGTCCGATGTGTGTTCGTACAGTTCTGTATATATACCCTGGGTTTGTTCGTTATTCTTTCGCTTATATACCGCAGGTGTTTGCAAGGTTTCAGGCGCTTGTGCGGATGTAGGCCTATGGCGAACATGTGCATCAATCATGGGGTGGGGATTTTCTGAAGGGTGTGTGACGCAATATCATATTTCCCCAGTACTTTAGTGACTGACAAGTAGAAAAAAGGGGGTAAGGAGAGAAAAAAGAAAAGAAAGTGAGAAAAATTGAAGAGAGAAGAGAAGAGAAAAAGTTAAATTGCACGTAATTTAGTAGGCCTATGCATGTAAGTAGTATTGAGCATGTTGAGGGAGGGGCACTTTCTGAAGGGTAGAGGACGCAATATCAAATTCCTACCATGTATTGACAAGAAAGAAAAAAGAAGAGAAAACATGGAAAAGGTTAAATTGTATGTTATTGAGTAGGCCCAGGATAGTATATAGTAAGCCTAAGTATAGGCCTGTGATTATTATAGGCAGTGCTTTAAATGTCGTCCTTGGCCCCAAAGCCTGTGAAAATTACTGCCGGCCTGTCGATATGTAGGGCCCATGACATTTTGTCACCAAAATCAGTATTTAAGACGGACTTAGGTCTATTACTGACTTTATTTTGAAAAATGGACAAGTCTTCCTTTTTGCTTCTGCTATGGACATCCACGTGTTATTTTTAAAACAATTGTTTATATTATACAATAATTGTGAAAACTTTTCAATGGCTTCAATTAGGCTTTCGTTTCACCAATTTGTGGCTGTTTCAAACTAAAATAGTACCCAATAATAGTGCTAAAATTGATCCAAAAATGACAAATGGCTTCAATTGGGCCCTCATTGTCCAAAGGTTTTTCACCTCTATTGCCCCATGACGCTGGTTGCCCTGATATATCAGATTTGTAGCCCTTTTGTACTTATTAGCCAATATTTGACCATTTTCGTCAAAGTTTCCCCCCTTAAAAGTTGTCTTTCCCCACTTTGTTCACCCTCTGAAAAAGTGCTTGCTACGTCACTGCCTCTAAGGGGTCAAAAACCCTCTCAAACACCCTCTCCTCCCCCACTTTTCTGATAGTGTGGACGTCCCTGTTGGTGCCACATGCCACGGATTCGCCGGTTATTTGTCGGACGTTGAACGATTGAATATAAAACGCCTGCAGGATTATTAGCGCCACAACGCATAGAGAGACGAACGGAATCGGATCCCAAAATCCGGACATTTGTCGGACGTTGACCCCAAATCCGGTCATTTGTCGGACGTTTAACGATCGAATATAAGACGCCTGCAGGATTATTAGCGCCACAACGCATAGAGAAACGAACGGAATCGGACCCCATATCCGGTCATTTGTCGGACGTTGAACGATCGGATATAAGACGCCTGCAGGGTTATTAGCGCCACAACGCATAGAGAGACGAACGGAATCGGACCCAAAATCCCATCGAATCTTCTGCCGGACTGGTGATTTTTCCACCGAATAAAATATTTTTGTATTCGGTGATGTACGTTAATCCAGTCCGTCGTAGTGTGACAGACCTATAAGGTTGAGTGGCAATGACAAATGGACATTCCGAATGAAATAGTCATGGGAATTAGACATCTTTAGCTTGTTTCGTTGTTGAAGGATTCAATCATGTTTCATCATACGTTGTTCATCATCGATTAACAACTGCGTCCGCGGCGTCTGCGTGGTTTACTTACCGGGCAGCTAAAGCTGCCCTCGCTAAGTAAACCACTCAGACGACGCTGACGCATCGTGTTAATCGGTGATGAACAATGGTGAAACATGATTGAATCCCTAAATTAATTAATAGCCAATCAGGGATTGATTATATAGAATGGCCAGCCAATCACAAAAGGGAATACATATTATCTCGGAGTGTGGTTAGAAAATGGCCAATTGAAATTCTGGTTTGTAAAATGTGTTATCGATGATTAACAGCCAATCAGGGATTGATTATTTAGATGGCCAGCCAATCACAGCAGGGAATACAGATTATCTTGGAGTGGGTTTAGAAAGTGGCCAATGTAAAATCAGGTTAGTAAATCCAGTATAAGTTAACAGCCAATCAGGGATTGATTATATAGAATGGCCAGCCAATCACAGCAGGGAATACAGATTATCTTGGAGTGGGTTTAGAAAATGACCAATGTAAAATCAGGTTAGTAAATGCAGTATAAGTTAATAGCCAATCAGGGCTTGATTATATAGAATGGCCAGCCAATCACAGCAGGGAATACAGATTATCTTGGAGTGGGGTTAGAAAGTGGCCAATGTAAAATCAGGTTAGTAAATCCAGTATAAGTTAACAGCCAATCAGGGATTGATTATGTAGAATGGCCAGCCAATCACAGCAGGGAATGCAGATTATCTTGGAGTGGGGTTAGAAAATGGCCAATGTAAAATCAGGTTAGTAAATGCAGTATAAGTTAATAGCCAATCAGGGTTTGATTATATAGAATGGCCAGCCAATCACAGCAGGGAATACAGATTATCTTGGAGTGGGGTTAGAAAGTGGCCAATGTAAAATCAGGTTAGTAAATCCAGTATAAGTTAACAGCCAATCAGGGCTTGATTATATAGAATGGCCAGCCAATCACAGCAGGGAATGCAGATTATCTTGGAGTGGGGTTAGAAAATGGCCAATGTAAAATCAGGTTAGTAAATGCAGTATAAGTTACTAGCCAATCAGGGCTTGATTATATAGAATGGCCAGCCAATCACAGCAGGGAATACAGATTATCTTGGAGTGGGTTTAGAAAATAGCCAATGTAAAATCAGGTTAGTAAATGCAGTATAAGTTAATAGCCAATCAGGGCTTGATTATATAGAATGGCCAGCCAATCACAGCAGGGAATGCAGATTATCTTGGAGTGGGTTTAGAAAATAGCCAATGTAAAATCAGGTTAGTAAATGCAGTATAAGTTAATAGCCAATCAGGGCTTGATTATATAGAATGGCCAGCCAATCACAGCAGGGAATACAGATTATCTTGGAGTGGGTTTAGAAAATAGCCAATGTAAAATCAGGTTAGTAAATGCAGTATAAGTTAATAGCCAATCAGGGCTTGATTATATAGAATGGCCAGCCAATCACAGCAGGGAATACAGATTATCTTGGAGTGGGTTTAGAAAGTGGCCGATGTAAAATCAGGTTAGTAAATGCAGTATAAGTTACTAGCCAGTCAGGGATTGATTATGTAGAATGGCCAGCCAATCACAGCAGGGAATGCAGATTATCTTGGAGTGCAGTTAGAAAATGGCCAATGTAAAATCAGGTTAGTAAATGCAGTATAAGTTACTAGCCAGTCAGGGATTGATTATGTAGAATGGCCAGCCAATCACAGCAGGGAATGCAGATTATCTTGGGAGTGGGGTTAGAAAGTGGCCGATGTAAAATCAGGTTAGTAAATGCAGTATAAGTTACTAGCCAGTCAGGGATTGATTATGTAGAATGGCCAGCCAATCACAGCAGGGAATACAGATTATCTTGGAGTGGGGTTAGAAAATGGCCAATGTAAAATCAGGTTAGTAAATGCAGTATAAGTTACTAGCCAGTCAGGGATTGATTATGTAGAATGGCCAGCCAATCACAGCAGGGAATACAGATTATCTTGGAGTGGGGTTAGAAAGTGGCCGATGTAAAATCAGGTTAGTAAATGCAGTATAAGTTACTAGCCAATCAGGGCTTGATTATGTAGAATGGCCAGCCAATCACAGCAGGGAGTTGACTTAAAAAATGGCAGATGAACCATTTTGATAAGTCATTGCAAATTTAACCAAGAATATGTCATCTTATATCACTCGTACATAAATTCTAGACAGTTCATTGGTTGATTACCATTTATCATTTTTACTATCACCCTCTCCGTGTGATAGTCTTTACCATCATGTTCTCTGCCTTAGTGCGCCTGCGCCACGCCGTGCGCGGACTCTTGGACTCGCCGATTTAGTTATGGGGTGGACCTCAAAATGTGAAGTATATCACGGCAAAACATGGTGTTATGTTGATGAAAAAATGTATTTTCTACCTTAAATAGTATTTTAGTGATAGAATTTATGCACGAGTGATATAAAACAAATATTAACTGTCTTAAATTAGGTGTAATGGTCGAAAATATAATCACTCGGTGAAAGATGTATTGTTCCATTCCACTCGCCGCCCGCTCGTGGAATGGAACAATCCATCTTTCACCTCGTGATTATATTTCAACCATCACACTCATAGACAGTTAATATTTGTATAATGGCCCAGGGGTTGGAATGGGGGTACTCAAATTTGGTTTTGGTGGGGGTGTGCTCCTGATAATTTTGAAAGTTTGAAAATTTGACATCAATGTACCAAATTCTCCAAACAACTTAGATCCATCTCTTTACTAAAAGTCAAATTTTTCAGCCGAATCTAACACAGTTTCCCAATTTTTCTCAACAATTTTGTCAAATTTAGACAATTTTGGCTACAAGGAGGCAAAGTTAACCTGTAGGATATTTTATGAATGTTGTGAAAAAATGATTCATCCATATTCCAACATTAGCTTGGACACAGAGGGTTATTGATATGTAACATGATCAATGGGAATGAGTCACATGTCGACCCTTGTCGAAAATGAGTTTTACATATGTTTCTAAAGAGGACATTTAGAGCTTTCTGAAACTGAAAACCCCATGTTGACACAACTTTTCTTTGCAAAGTTACATGAATTTATCAATCGCTAAAAACAATATAAAACACTTTCTTTGCCAATATCTCAAATCAATATTAGCGACATCCGACTCATTTCCCTTGATCGTGTCACATATACCAAATGGCCGAAAATGTGACCCACGTTTACGCCATGTACTGAGTACCGATAAGTTTATCTTTTAGATATTTTAAGTAAGTTTAGTCTGTTGGGGTTTTTTTTCTTCAGACAATATTGAACTATTTTGCCAACATTTTCTGTTCTTTTCTCTTCAAACCTTCAGCATCAATCTAGGACCGTCATCCATCGGTGTCATCCGTCCAACTCGTCAGGTTGCCGATGGCAACTGGCACTCCTTGTTCATTCAGAGAAGCGGATCTTTTGTCACGATATATATTGACAACTTTGCCCCCATGAACTTTGACCTCGGTGGACGCTTCACTGGTTTGGATACCGAGGGATTGTATTATTTTGGTGAGTGAAAAAGATAAAAATTAATGATTTTTTTGTTTGTTCAAAAAACAACTGGAGCAAATTGTTCCATTTTCAACTTGCCTGAACTATGTTTAGAGGGGAGACTTATTAGTGGTTACTATGATGTGTGTGTGTGTTATATTGAGAACCATAAGGATGGCGATGACTTATTTGCTGGGAGTAGCATGACCAGAGGTTTGAGACCTGACTAGATTTTCAACGAAAAATATGCTAATTAAGTATGTAAACATCTCAAAAAAAGTAACTAACCCCCCTTAAATAATGACCATTATTCAAAAACGGGCGATTGTATTACAAATCTGTAAAATGCATGGAAGAATAATTTATTTCTGCACATTTTGACACCTCATTTGTAGCAATCGACTAAATATTGAAGTCACAGCGTACATTTAAATCAATGTAACCCAAGATTTGAAAGTTGCAGTAAATTGTATTGATTTTGTATTCAGTGTAATGAAAGGAAATCTGTGTAATGATATCTGAGTGTTTTTGCATTGTAAAATTTTGTATGTAAGTGCAACTTTCAAATCTGGACCTCACTACATTAAATTGACAGGTGTTTTATTGTTTTCTGGGCTATCGTATCAAATCAGGTGTGAAAATGCGCAGAAATAAATTCTGCTTCCAACGCATTTTACAGATTTGTAATACAATAGCCCTTTTGAATAATGGCCATTATTTAAGGGGGTTAGTTACTTTTTTTGAGATGTTTAATTTGTATTGTATTATTTATTCATGTCAAACAAAATAACCTTGTAAACAGATTATCTGGAAATCCGTATGGGTTACAGTGATGCACTGAACTTGATGGGCTTAGCACGGCCAGATGTTCTTGAGACCTGATCAGATATTCAATTCAATATATTCTAATAAATTAGCTGATTTGCATCATAAATTATGCGTTTCAAGCCAAATAACTTTATGATTATCTGGGGTTCTGTATGGGTTAGTGACATAACTTGGTGACGGGTAGTACAGTTGGAGGTTCTCAACCTGATTAGATATTCAGCGCAAAATAGGCTAACTAAGAACTGGTAGCTAATTTGCATAATATATGCATATCAAGCCAAGTAACCTGTGAACAGATTATCTGTAGATTTGTATGGGTTACAGTGACATAACGTAGTGGGGGTAACACAGCCAGTGAAAGCCGACAAAATGTTCTTCACCCTTTTTCAAACTTGGTCCCATTTCTGAAAGTTTACGGGGTCTGCATCTTTTACACAACCATTTTGTTATAGAATTAAGTTCACCGGCCACATACACAGGCAATAACAGTCAATTTGAATTAAAGAAATGTCGGTGATTTAACGTGCGCTACACCTTAGTACCAGCCCACTTCAACAATTATTCCGCTGCCATTAGGGTATATCAGAATCATTTCCGCTTCCACAAGTCCGCAACTGATGCGCAGGTACTCTCAGCGACTTAGATTGTGATTACCCCCAGCAGCTCCCCAATTTACACCTGGGTGGAGTGAAGCAATTGGGAATTAAGCCGTCTTGCTTAAGGACGCAACACACTGGCCGTGGTGGGGCTCGAACCTGCAACCTTTCGATTACGAAGCTTGCGCCCTAACCATTATGCCACTAAAGAAATCACATCAAATTATTTTAATTATTTAACTTCATACTAAAATACTAAACATTCACATAATTTTTGCTACTTAGACAGGGCCGGATTTACCATTGGGCCAGATGGGCCCCCAAAATTGCCATGTGCATCTTACTTTTTAGCCCGAAAAACATCATATTTTGGGCCAAAATAGGGTACACTGGCCCTTTATATAGCCAAATTCAGCTCATTTTGGGCTGAAATAGTCTGAAAAAGTTTTTAAAAATTCGCGTGCTTCTCGCGCAAATGTCCTCATAAATCGGAACAAAATATGCTCCTCTCCCTCAAAATTATAATGCTTCCTCCTCCAAGCACTGTCGATCAATCTTATAGTATTAATACGTAAGCCAACACTTGGCCACTTACGTGCACATGCCTACCATACGGTGAGTTGGGGGCCTCCAAATTTTGGCCTGACCCAGGGCCACCAAAAAGGTAAATCCGGCCCTGTACTTAGTTACAATGTTACCATCATATAGTATTGATCCAAAAAAATTGAAATAATTAGATTATTAAATACTTTAAACATGAAAATGTTGCACAGACACCTTAGAATATTGAAATTACAGTTTAAAATGCAAATAGTGTACAGCTTCATACATCTTGGATTTCATTTAAATATGCAAACGTTGTATAGATAGACTTCATACAGAAATATTAAAATTATTTTAAATACTGTCAAATACATTTGTATGCAGATGTGTACTGAATCCATATATAAATATCTTAAATTACATTAAAATATTGTAAAACATATAAATATTATACAAAACCAATACACATATCTATAGAACATTAAAATACTATAAAATATGTTAATGTTGTACATAACCATACATAAATCAAATGTTGTACAAAATATTACAGGTATTAGAACGTTTTAAATTATGGTGTACATAACCGTACATAAAATCTTAGAACATTCAAAAATATCATAAAATATGTAAATGTTGTACTCAAAATGTTGTACAGAACATTACATGTAATTATATTGATCATTTAAAAACATGTTAATTTTGTATCCCATACAAAAATTCTTAAGCATTGAAAATACTGTAAAATATTTAAATATACTGAATTCATACACAATCTTAGAACCTTAAAAATACTGGCAAACATACAAATGTTGTACAGAACATTACATTAAAATACTGTAAAACATGTTAATTTTGTATCCCATACAAAAATCTTCAAACATTGAAAATACTGTAACATATATGTAAATGTAGAAAGATTCGAGCCAGGTATACCAACTTGGTGTGGGGAACAAAGATAAAGACAAGATAAAAACTAATGCAGTATGTAAACCAGAATGGTGTACATGCACTCTTACGTCTGCATTAGAAAAAATCCGAAACCACAGGGATGGTAGACAAAGTTAACAAAAATACAACCGACGTTTCGAGCAGATAAACTGCTCTTCTTCAGGGACAGACAACAAAATATAAAAGCAAACAACGAACACTACATACTGTAACTGTAGTTTTTGACTTGAATTTTATTTTTATATTTATTTTTATATTTTTTTTTTTTAACTACAGTTACAGTATGTAGTTTTCGTTATTAAAATACTGTAAAACATGTTAATTTTATATCCCATAAATCTTCAAACATTGAAAATACTGTAAAATATGTAAATGTACTGAATTCATACACAAATCTTAGAACTTAGAAATACTGTTAAACATACAAATGTTGTGCAGAACATTACAAATAATTATATTGGATCATTAAAATTAATTTTGTATCCCATACATAAATCTTGAAACATTGAAAAAACTGTATTTTATGTAAATGTTGTACTGCATTCATAAATATACATATATCTCAGTAACCAAACATAAAATCTTAGAACATTCACAGTACTGTAAAAATAACTATGTCAAATAGTTATAACCGCAAAACAATTGCATTTTTACTTGACAGCGCAGAATATCATTTTATATTCAACACTTTGACCTCAACCTTGTCTGCATGTAGTGAATATTTTTCACCTTTTTCAATTTCTTCGACCAGCAATTCCCCTCATTGGGATGTTCTCTTCTTGACCTCTGTGTTTACAACATGGACATTTCTCTTTGTTAAACAAAAGTCCCACGAATGTATACAGAAATGGATTGATGGTGGAATTGATTGGCAACACAAATGTTGCTATCCAGGCATAAGTTGTAGGGCTGACTTCAACTGCGCCAGCCTGGACAAGGATCGATACAATCCCAATTGGTACCCAGCAAAAAAAATCAGAGAGGACAAGAAGAGACATTTTCATAGCCATGCGTATTTCTTCTCTTGATTGTCGAGAACGTCCGCAATCTCTACTAGTTTTTCTAGCTGTGGCGAAAATATTGATATAACAGAAGCCCACTACTGAGAAACAGATAAGGTTGAGACCAGTAAACATGGCCAGAGAAAAATACATGTTCACCTTGCTATAATCAAGGGTATTCTTTGTTTTGCGCTCATTAATAGCCCCAAGCCAAAGACCATCATGACTAAATCCGATCGCTTCCGTGGTGGATACAAAACTGTCATTATAAACCTTTAATTTTGAAATTGGTAGGCCAACACAAACCTCCGAATTTCTGTAAAAATCAGAATCTATGCCTGCTAATACAAAGGAGGTGATGCTAAAACAAAATGCAAGTAACCAAAGCATGCCTATTAATAAACGCGCTAATGCTGTATCCAACCGTCGACCACCGAATGGGTACTTAATGCCTAGGAACCTATCTATGCTTATAAGTGTTATAAAGAAAGCTGAAGCCTCACTGGATAATACAGATAAGGCCCCAGCAAATCTACACAGCACACTTCTTCGCCAGGTTTCGGAATTAGATGGGAAAAAATCTGCATAATATCCATCTACTGAAAGCAAAATAATAAGGTATATGCACATAGTGAGATCAGATATTGAGAGGTTTGTGATCAAAAGAAACTGGACCTTGTTACTTTCCCGCTTTTGCCTAAATCTGGTGTACAGAGTATAAATATTTCCAAATATGCCAAATATACTCATAAACCACATAACAATTCGAAGGAAGTTCAATGGCAAAATACGCTCACATGTTAGGAATGGAGAGGGTGTCTCATCACTTTCACACTGGACAGATGTTGCATAACAACATATTGCAGCTCTGGTGACTAAGATGGTGGTTTCATTATTCAACCCTGAAAATACTTCACTGTGTATCCACAGCAGCGAGTTGGCTCTGATGTTTACTGTTTGTAAAGAGGTACACTTTGACAGTATTGGAATTTGATCCAAATAATTATGAGACAAGTTTAAAAACTGTAAGTAAATGAGACTGTCAAAAATGTTTTTGGGAAGATAACGGTTGGTTATGATCAAGTCTCAGCTCTCTGAGGCTGGTTTGATTTTGAAATGTGTTAGGATGGAGAAACCGTAGCTTGTTGTTGTGTAACCTTAGAATTTGTAGGCGCCTCAGTGATCCAAAAGTGTTCAGTACTAGCTCATGTAAGAAAATATTGTGTGAGTATAGCTCCAAATTATCCAGTCCTTCAAACTCACCAGGATTTATTGCATGCAATGCATTTTGCGACAGGTCTAAGTTCTCCAGACTTGCCAGTCCTTCAAACACACCAGGCTGTATCTCTTGCAATGTATTGTTATTCAGGAGTAACCACTCCAGACTTGCCAGTCCTTCAAACACACCAGGATGTACCTCTTGCAATGCATTGTTATACAGGTATAACCTCTCCAGACTTGCCAGTCCTTCAAACACACCAGGCTGTATTTCTTGCAAGGCATTGGTATGCAGGGCTAACCACTCCAGTCTTACCAGTCCTTTAAACACACCAGGCTGTATCTCATGCAATGCATTGTTATCCAGATATAACCACACCACTTTTGCCAGTCCTTCAAACACACCAGGCTGTAACTCTTGCAATGAATTGTTAGACAGGTCTAAGTTCTCCAGACTTGCCAATCCTTCAAACACGCCAGGCTGTATCTCATGCAATGCATTGTTATCCAGGTCTAACCACTGCAGACTTGCTAGTCCTACAAATACACCAGGCTGTATCTCTTGCAATGAATTGTTATTCAGGAATAACCACTTCAGACTTCCCAGTCCTTCAAACACACCCAACTGTATCTCTTGCAATGCACTGGTATGCAGGTCTAACCACTCCAGACTTGCCAGTCTTTCAAACGCACCAGGTTGTATCTCTTGCAATGCATTATTTTGCAGGTATAAGTACTCCAGATTTGCCAGTCCTTCAAATACACCAGGCTGTATCTCTTGCAATGCATTGTTATCCAGGGATAACTCCTCCAGACTTGCCAGTCCTTCAAACACATCAGGCTGTATCTCTTGCAATACATTGTTAGACAGGTATAACCATTTCAGACTTGCCAGTCTTTCAAACACACCAGGCTGTATCTCTTGCAATGCAATACCACTCAGTGATAGTGATTTTAAGGATCTGCCAAACATTTCAAATACCAGCGGTTTTATGCTATGCAAAGTACTGCCACGCCACTCAAGAGATTCCACCTTATTAAATGGATACGGAACTTGAGTCATAATTCCATCTGAGCAATTACTGATTATGGTGTTATTATCCAAGGTACAGGTACAATTAGATGGGCAATCTATTTGACATGTTAAGCTTAGCAATGAACTTGGATTAACGGAGGAATTAAGTGAATATTCCTCACTCCCTTCACATGTCATTATATCATCGCTGTCTTGTCCGTTAACAGTCAGAAGCTCACTACACACAAATAAAAGCAAATATAACACCAGTGGTATCCCTATATAGCCTATGAGTTTACAATGGATACTCCAATAACAGATGTGATTAGCCATAGTGGTGTTGTCAGCTCGGTTGCATCTCACAAAATGATCACTTCATCAGGTCACAAACTGATCAGGTTATCGAACCAATTACTTGATTGGCTGTTCTGCAACGCGTGTAATTGTATATACTGGTCACTAATGGGCTATTACTGTTGAAATGTGTACACCCTGTGGAAGTCATAACCTTATTCTTCTACACAGGAGTGTGAATTTCAAATTACTATCAACACCCCCCCAAAAAAAAATCATAGGTACTTATAGAAAGTTAGAAATGGTAATAACACAATTTCCAAAATTTCTTACTCTGGTCTGAGTTTATCAGATCATTATTTCAGGCACAATTAGGTTTAATCATTATTGATAAATTTACTCCAATGTATAAAGCAATGAATTTTCTACACATAGAAGACTTGATATACCTAACACCAAAGGTAACTACTGTACTCAGTTTTATAAGCCGCCGCTGTTCGTAATCTTTAATTTGACCTCCCATTTGTGATAATTGAGCATGCAATGATGGACATCTTGGGCAAGAAACTCTGTTATCGTCCACTCTGCACTTTATAGTGTTAATGGGTACTTAAAGCACAGAAAGTATGGCAATGATTAATGGTCAACCTGATCAAGTGCAGCTTTGGACTTGGATGCTAATGGACACTCTGGCCATCAATTTGTATCAATAATTAAGGTGTGAAATGGGCTATTCCAGTTGAAATCCACACTACCCCTGTGGAAGATTTTCCACAGAGGGAGTATGTTTTTCAAATGTAATTGGTCAGGGTTAATCATTTTGAAACCCATACTCTCCCTGTATTATGGCTTTACCTATATCTTCCACAACTGGAGTGAGTATTTCAAATGGGAGTTACCCAACTGTATATTCTATTTGAAACTTATACTCCCGCTGCGTAAGACTTTAGCTAAATCTTCCACAGGGGTAGTGTGGATTTTAATTGGAATAGCCCAATTAAAGAAGACATATTCCGTAACAAGGTGTATATTTCCGATTTTTGCGGAAAGTGGCGGCTAATGAAACTGAGTAGTTACTTGTGCCAGGCGGTGATAGATTTTTGGATGATTTGGGGTCAAAAGATTTTTCCCTAATAGAAAACAAATCTCAATTTAGTGAACAAGAATACCTTAAAATTAATTTTAAAAATTCAGATTTTTGCCTCTTTGAACAAGCATAGATGTGCCAATGAAACGGACAATGGTAACCGTATAGGATAAAAGGCACTTGAGTTTCTCTCTTTTTGAGAAACTATAGAAAGCTATCGTAGGACACATTTCGATTAATGGTGATTAAGACTTAGTTGATCTTTTTATTAATCTCATCAGCTACATTTTGCTCAGCTTAATTTTCAGATCACCAAGTATTTTGGTATATTTATTCATAGTAGAAACATAAATCTGCATAGCTATATAACTTAGGTCTAAAATACCTAACTTTTTGACGTTGGCAATTTGGTCCATTTTTAGTGACAGAGTTTTTCTCTAAACATGGAAAATGCAATGTCTATTTTGGTTGTAATTTCTTCACAACCACCCATATTACAACCTCTATACGCATTTTTTGCATAGCAAAAACATAGCTTCTTTGTACCTAGAACTTAGCAATTAATTTGCATGAAGGTAAAATATATAGCTATACCAATGTATTCTCTAGCCCAGGTCTTCTCAACTGGCAGCGCGCGCCTTGGAGTCAGTCGAAGTGGCGCACGGTAATTTTTTTAAATAATTTTTTTCACATAAATCTTGAACAAAAAGGGGGTAAAAATACACACTCTGGTTCTTTAAAAAACCTTAAAATCCATGAGCTTCCTGGGGCGCTGTCCCCTGGACCCCCGATAAAGCACCACTGCACCTTACAAACACAGCGTCTTCTCTTGACATGTTCGCACTTCATGATCACTAAAATTTTCCAGTTGGCACTTCAAATAAACTAGTTGAGAAGGCCTGCTCTAGCCTACCGATATCTGAACATTAGATTGCATAACTGTATCACCCCCCTCGCCAAAGATATAGGCCTACCAATATCTGAATATTAGATTGCGTAACTCTATCACCCCCCTCCCTCATGATTCAAGAAAAATATAACACTAATTTTGTGGGATTAAAAACATTAATGAAACATAACTCAATCTTATCCTGTAGTGGGAAGTAACTAACAATAAAAGTGAAATTTTAAATGTTTGGCTGATTTGGGGGCAATCTAAGTTTTAGCAAACACATTTTCTATTCTAGTTTTTAACCAATTATTAAAATAAATAGTAAGATTAAGACTAATTAATCATTTAAATCTATGATCTGTGACCTTTTGTACACTTGACCGCAAAATTTTATCATACATATCTTGGTATCTTGATCCCAAATTTGAGTTGCCAGTCTCCAGATGAAGGTCAAAGTTGCGACCGAAATTTTGAGGTACAAAGTTGTGTTGAGATCATCATCATATGTTAATAATTAATTATATTAAAAAAAGCAGTGATTTATAGCACAGATGTTGATCCACAAGCCTCAGCACACTTTACAGGTTGTCACTGACCACTATGGCCCCACATCATTCCATAAACCATTAAACAACAATTCAGGGACTTTGCTGCTTCAAGAGCTCACACAAATAACCTCCGCAACCAGGAAACAGCTCCCCGAATTTCGTACGGGTTACAATAAGACAAATTAGCAGTGAGTTCCTTGTCCAGGGGAATTTCAAGCCAAATCAATTTTCCACGAGAGCGTACTATGCAATCTACCAACACAAATTAACTAAGAGTAATATCAAGATTCTGAATGCTTTTCATTTCAGGTGGACTTGGACTAGATGAAGACCTGTCTCAGTTAACCCACGGCCTATATTCAAGAGAATTTGTTGGGTGTATTGACAACATTCAATTGAGAGGTGATCTCTTGCTGGATCTGACAGAAGCAGAAGAAGGATATAATGTACGGTCATGTGATAATGGAAGCAGGTGAAAGCCAAAATGAAAGCTTTCCGGTAACCTGTGACTGTGACCAGCAATTCCATTACGTTACACAGCCCTTCAACAATTTGTTCTATTTTACCGATGTTTAGCTGACATGTGGGGTTAATAACTCATTCAACTATTATTCTCTGCCTCCTCTTAAGCTTCCAGTATGACACCAGTCTTTTTACCAATTGTCTACATTTGACAACTAAGGCTAAAATAAAGTTTGTCTTGGCTTCCTTTGGCCAAAAATCTAAGCGCTGTACATTTTTGTTTTCTGGGTTTTTTTTAGTCATAAAAGGCTATGCTTTATTTTATTGCATATTTGGTCCTTTTTTAGGCTGTTTTTTTTTTTTTTAATTTTTAAAAAAACTTAAAAAATAGGAATAAGAAATTGGCTAAAATGGACTGGACTGCATAAGATCATCTGATGTAACCGACTCCACTAAATTGCACAAGTTCAGGGTTTTTAAACGTCAAGACACACTTTATGTTTTTTATTTAAAAAAAATCGCAATGATGAATTAAAAAAAAGTGCAAAGGCGCTAAAGAATTCCTTTGTCAACTCAAGCTCGTATTTTAATTAGAGCATTGGGGGCAAAGTGGCCTTGTTGCAGGACATCTCCAGAAAATGTGCTCCAGTGTCTCTGGACTTTGGCAATAATATTATGAGTGCTCAACCATTCCACTTTCCGTTGAATATACTGCTAGCACATTCACCATCTGTTGGAATGCATTGGTATTTCTGCATCGCAGGATAGTGTAGTAGCTCTATGGGCAGTTTTGGATGCTGTGACACACCATATGTGACCCGTTCCGACAAAACCAGGAACAAGTCACATTTTTGACATTTCATTATTTGAATAGAATAAAAATGTAAGCACGGGACAATAAGCTTCAAAATGATACTTAAATTATATACATAGCATCAAATCAAACATTTGGATAATTTTGTAAATGATACCTTGATATTTGCAAAATTGCTAGTCTGAGTAATGTGCTAATTAGTTTCCTGCTTTACATAGGATTGAATAGGGATTATCATAGTTCAACTGTCAATGATTTATTAAATAAACCTCTTCTTAATAAGTACTTGAAATTATTTGAAATGTCAAATGTTTTTTGTTTATGGGAATGTCATCTTTAAAGGCCGCAACACAAAAACATGCCTGACGATCGGGTTTTGTTGCATGGAGCTGGTCACATATGCTAGTACCCTTTAATATTACAATGTACTGTGCCACACAGCCTAACCCAGTTATTTATAAATATATCTGTATACATATTTTTATATTCCATCAGATCTTTTGTATGCCTGTAAATTTGTTTTCTATCATTTATATATTTAAAAAAAAAAGAGATTGTAGTACACTATTGCTTTTATTGACCATGTATATCAAATGCAGTTGTTTTTGAAGTATGTGAGCTTTCAAAAATATTGAAAATATTTTACAAATGTATACAGAATTTGAATAACTGTTTTTAAGCTATTGTAATATCTGTCATATATTATCGTAAGCAGTTGCCTTTCTAAACGCAGTTGTCTTTCTATCGTGTCCCACCTAACAAGGTTACATGTAGACAATAAACCACATTTTGTGATTGTACAACAAACCGTTGTATTTTTTTTAGATACAATTTATTCATCCTTTCAACCTGTATCTACTGTGTTTCAACTGACAGTTTCCGAAACGTCTGCAAGTAAGTGGATATTTTATTGGACTAGTCATATGAAATCACAACTAACAATTCTACTATGAACAGTCCTGATGAATTTGTTCAAGAATGTTTCGACTCCGTATCTTAAAAGCAGCTTATGAGTGCATGATGACAGGCGTGTCAAGCGTGACTATTAAACCATCAAAATATCACACAACAAAAGTTGAACACAGGGACACCTTTGATTTGCCTTCATTGTATTTCTTGCTCTTTATTTTTCTCTGATATTTTGATTGCACAAAAGAAAGACATTGACAAGTTAAATATTGCACATCCAAATTTACACCCTCAAAAATAAAATTGACCAAGTTTTATTCTCTGTTCATCAGAATAAAATACTGTCTGCTGTGCTATATGGCTGAGTCTACATGAATATGTTAAATGCACCGCCAACTGCATGGTGAAAGTGAACCGTGTGTTGCAATAAACAGCTTGCTAAGGAATGCGGGCTAAGTATGCAAGTTGTGAAGCTGACATTCACTTGGATACCACATAGATTATATCATGAAAGTAAAGTTATATTTTGTTAACATGAACTTATAAATTATTTTCAAAATCTACATGTAACCTTTTGGGGAAATACCTGGTATAGTGTCAAATTAAAGTTGTAGTTCTAGTTTTGTATCAAGTTATTACCAGCATAATCATGAATATCAATGAGCTAATTTGCATATTTTCAAAATATGAATGCACTATAATGCAATAGCAGATACAATTCTGAGTTAGCAGGTAGTTCTGATATTCTATATTATTTGCATATTAATACCTTTTAATGAATTCATGATGTCATTTGCATATGATTTTGCCAAAATGTTGTGGGGTCATATTCACACACTGTGTTTAATAGTTGTATTACCTCTTCCAGCTACCATGATGCCTCGCACATATCATCGTGGATAGAATTTAGAAAGAAGATAAGAGGCATGTGTTGATAATAATTGTAGAGGTATATTGATATTTAATGGTAAAATCCTATTACCTATTACAATATAAAAACAAAGGTCCAAGGAAACTGTTAACACAGTTCTTGAAACAGATAATAGGCCAACCTTTAAAACATACAGTTTGCCTCAAAATGTTATTATCAACAAAGTTCTAAAAAGCAAAACCTAACAAAACAAGGAAAAAGATGCATTCCACAAAATGTTTGACTTCTGTCAAACGTTTTGGACTATTTTTAAGGTATCCTTTCCATAAATGCATTCCACAAAATGTTAAAACTATTGTCAAACGTTTTGGACTATTTATAAAGTATCCATACCATGCATAAATGCATTTCACAAACCTTACCATAAATTCCACAAAATGTGTAACTGCTGTCAAATGTTTTTGAAATATGTTTAAGGTATCCGTAACATAAATGCGTTTTACAAAAACTACTGTCAAACGTTTTGGATTTATGTTAAGGTATCCTTACCGTAATATGCATTCAACAAAATGTTTAACTGTTGTCAAACGTTTTGAACTATTTTTAAGGTATCCATACCATAAATACATTCCATAAAATATTTAATTAGTGCCAAATGTTTTGAACAATTTTTAAAGTATCCATAGCATAAATGCATATTACAAAATGTTTAACTGTTGTCAAGGTTTTGAACTATTTTTAAGGTATCCATACCATAAATGCATTCCACAAAATGTTTAACTACTGACTGTCAAATGTTTTGGACTATTTTTGAAGTATCCATACCATAAATACATTCCACAAAATGTTTAACTACTGACTGTCAAATGTTTTGAACTATTTTTAAGGTATCCATACCATAAATGCATTCCACAAAATGTTTAACTACTGACTGTCAAATGTTTTGGACTATTTTTGAAGTATCCATACCATAAATACATCCCATGAAATCTGTAACTACTATCAAAGGTTTTGGATTCTTTTTAAAGTATCCATACCATAAATGCGTTACACAAAATGTTTAACTTCTTTCAAACGTTTTGAACTATTTTAAAGTATCCATACCATAAATGCGTTGCACATAATGTTCAACTACTGTCAAACGTTGTGGACTACTTTTAAAATTAACCTTACCATAAGTGCATTCCATAAAATGTAAGTACTGTCAAAGGTTTTGGAATCTTTTTAAGGTATCCTAACCATAAATGCATATCACAAAATGTTTAACTACATGTATGTACTGTCAAACGTTTTGGATTCTTTTTTATAAAGGTATCCTTACCATTAATGCATTCCACAAAATGTTTAACTGCTGTCAAATGTTTGAATTATTTTTTAAAGTATCCATACCATAACTGCATTTCACAAAATGTTTCACTACTGTCAAACGTTTTGGACTATTTTAAAGGTATCCTTACCATAAATGCATTCCACAAAATGTTCAACTACTGTCAACCGTTGTAGACTATTTTAGCGTATCCGAACCATAATATTTTTTAAAATCTCAAATGACCTTGATAATGTTATTCCCATTATTTTAAGGGCAATATTTATATTATTTTATTCTCAGTATTGGACAAGGGTACATTTATATTGTGAATTAGATTTTAAACTAAGGTTTAATCTTGAGAATTGGGGGGGGGGGGGGTGGCACGATAATTTATTTGAGTCAATACGAGGATTCAAAGGGAGACACAGTTTGTGAGTCATGATAATAATCACATTTAACCTCAGGCAGTGACAGATCCACATAGATGCATGCCTGCTGTATCCCTTCCCTTGCTGGGGCAACCAAGAACAAAAGAGCCATTTTTAATTTGACAGGTGGGGTCATGAAAGGTCATATAAGAGTAAAATTATGAAAATGCTCCATTTCTCTCGAAAGCAAAACTGGTAATAATATCGATTGCGCTCAACCAGAATTCTATTTGGTGTTTCAGAATCTACTTTTAATATGTGTGTGTTGGGGTGTCTATAATTATGTGTGTAATAGTATTGTGCCTATGTAATTCTTAAAAGTGTATATTCTTGATGAAATCTTATATAACAGAACAGCTGGTCTGTTTATTATTAGCTTGTAGTCTTTCAGCCAGTGTGGCCAATATTGTACAAGAAATTATTTGTTAATAAAAAAATACTTGTCTTGTAAAACTTTGTTGCTGAGATTGATGATTACTGCTATTTCTTTTGTATAGTGCATACATTAATTTTAATAGCGGAATGTGTTTTTTGTCTGGGGGTCGGGAGGTGCGGACTGGGATTCTGAAACATATCCTCCTTTCCATTAGCAAAATTGCTGAACCAAGTCAGCCAGATGTTTTGCAAATAGTAAGATTTTTTTAATTCTGTAAGATATTAAATGTTTATTAACACTATTTTCAAAGAGGCTTGGGGTCCGCACAGAATGGAACATACCAATAACATTTCCCCTGCATGATGTGATCCCGAGAGGTTCTTGTTGGAAATGGCAGGTACAAGGATGTGCTCACTGTTGCGACAAAACACCAGAAACAGCACGGTGAAATTAGCTCGAGATTAGATATTCGTTATTACGTTGAATACAATGTATTAACATTTTTAATCGCTTTTCTACATCGATCAACGGTATTTGAGAACATTTTTGGACTTTCAAAAACATTTAGCCAAAAACTTCGTTATTTGGGCGCTTTAATGTTAAAAGCCACTTTAATGTTAATTTTGATTTAGTTGAGTGGGTGCTCCTGCAAAGTGGCATCGTATATTATATAGTACACCCGCTCTAAGGTATCCACAAAGTATATGGGTATTTTTTCTTCTTTGTCCTGGAACACTCAATCGGTTTAAAACACAATCATCTTTTCTTCCTTGAAACCCAGGTATCTATCATGGCAAATCCGTCGCCATTAATTATTATTTAATTACTCACACTTTGTGCGTAAGTGAAAATGGCAAAAATTATGGATGGCCTCTTAAAGGAGTTTCGTGATCCTAGCATCCTCTATTTATGTCATTTTTCATTAGATATCCATGAAAAAAACCTATTCCCAAAATTTCAGTTGATTCCGATTTTGCGTTCGCGAGTTATGCATGATTATGTGTATTACACTGCTCCATAGACAATGCGTTGTAATTTCGTTCTGGTGCACCAGAACGAAAATTCAAATTTCACGATATCTTTGCTAAACGAATTAATATGCAAGAAATATTTTGTACATAAACATTGCCTCATTTCAAATATTGAGTTTTAGTTTTGGTTTTGGTTTTGGTCACGTGGTTTCCTATTGTCCTGCCTAACCACTTGAATCACAAGATATCGAACTCATTGTTTCTACCTTTTGTTTAAAACTAAACATTTGTGACAGGTAGTATCGGTTTTGGTTTCAGTTTCTTATAAGTGGTGTGACGAATAAAATTACAGGATTTTCGAGTTACCTGATCTAAGTATACAAAAGAAATGTTTAAATTTCGCAGTGCAATATTCACGAGCAGAGAAGTCGAACAAAGCAGTCTACATTTGAAAGCATTGATTTAGTTTGAAAGCATTGACTTGAGACTACGAAATAGCCTAAGTTGATTTCACTGTGAAAATATATAGACCATCGAAATATTTCCACAGACATTACAATAGACACTTGACAGATTATGACTTCAGTGATATAAACACTATTATACACAACTCTATTTATATGCATGTCGCATGACGGAAGATCAATATCATAGAAAGCTGGTTTAAACTGACTTTTATTCTATTTATTGGAGAAGAGAGAGAGAGAAGAGATCGCCAGGGAAAGGGTGTGTGTGTGAGGGGGGGGTAAGGGTAAGGGAGAAAGAGAAACAGAGGGGAGAGAGCATTGGAAGTGGGAAGGGAAGGAGGGGGAAAGGGGAGCTCAAGAGTGGAGTGGAATAATAGGGAAGAGTCGATATCGAGTGTGGGGAGGGGGAGGGAGGAGGTTATATATAGGTGGCGGAGGGAACATAGGTAAGAGGTATGGGTTGTGCTTTCGGGGGAATAATCTAATTCATAATCAAATCATCTACATCATCATGCATCGTTTATATTTCAGACAAATAAACAAAACACCCCCCCATCCCTCAATATATGCACATGATTTCTACATGTAGGCCTCGTATATATCCATCCTTTATGTCTCAACGATGTCTATGCATAACTTATCAAACGGAACTCGGGTGTAATTATAAGGGGTCATGGAAGTGTGCCACCTACGGCAGAGAGCATCAACAGTCGCCCGCGTTGATAGATATCGATAATGAAAATGTTAGCACAATAGGCTATTATATACGTATGGTTATAGGCCATTATACTTTTGATTATATACCCTCTTGTGTCCTCCCAGCACAATAGTGTTATGATAGCAGACCAGTTCATCTCCACTTTTTAATCCCTTGATTTTTGGTTTCTGAACAAAAGAGAAACCAAAACTAATGATTTGAAATGAGGGATTATGTAGCCAGAGGTTTCCAGTGATATAAAAATCTCAACTTTTGAGAAAAGTGGGGGGATGAGGCTGTGGATCACGAAATGCCCTTTTAAATCATATCTTAAAACTAGATTTTGAAACTAAACTCACACCATGTGACACGGTGAAAGATGAACTCGTCACTGGTGGACAGACCGGTGCTAATTTTCATTATTTTAAGTTAATTGATGCTGTATCATGCGTCTCAATTTTCAATCATTTGGAAGCGATATGTGGTCTTCTGGGGGCCAACCAGTCTTCGTCAAAGTAATCAGACTTTATTGAAAAGTGAAACTTCTGTAAAAGGCGAGTGGAATGACAGGAGATTGTTTTTCCAGTTTTAACTCATTACGTTTGGGTTTTGAAAGAACCTTCTGTTAAATCAAGCATGACTCAATTACAAATCTCTACATCCCTTTCTTCTTGTCTATTGATATTTTGAATAGTGTTTATCTTTCCCTAATAGATAGCGCCCTGATCGATTCTTCCTGCATATCAATATGCTTCATTTACATTACATTACAGAGATCGGACACTAATCCCTACCATAACAATGATCACCTATATTACAGGTGATATAACAGGTCTATATTACAGGATTAGATTAGTAAACTATGATCTATTTGCAAGTATTATATTGATTGAGCAGGAAAGATGTGATACTATTTTTTGTATAGTAGTCTAGTTGCCGGCGTCAGGTATACATAGAATGTTTTTTTTTATGATGATGACATGTATGATGCAAACTCATACAGTCTAAACGCAGGACAACCGATCTTTTGTTCTGCTTAGTCGCGCTAAAAGTCGATGGATACATTTTAAAATCAACACAATTCCGAGATACACCTTTTTGCTATGAAATTTATTTTCTCGGTCAAATATAAAGCAAAATTTTTTTTTTCTTCAGTAATGTCAAATAAAAACATAGTGCTTGGATGAACATTTTTTTAAAATCCTGGTGTTAAAATTAAGCATCAAATTGTGTCTTTTAGTGTGATATTTTTGATTTTTATAGGCCTTTAGTTCGCCCGTGAGCTTTTTACAGAATTCATTTTTAGCGTCTCAAACTAATATAGTTTGCTAAAGAAAGATATTTCCCACCTCTGTAAAGCACATCGTGTGGGTCTATATATTATAGTTTTGTCAGAATTTCCGTTTTTATTTTACCCTTTTCCCCTTCCTGCTCCGAAAATGTCAAACTCAGTACTTTACCTCGAGAGCAACCAGCAAAAATAATCGATATTTCAATTGTTGTCAACCCAGGTCCCTTTTCCATTGAAAACCAGGATTGCCTGACCAGCGATTTGGTAGCCCAAATCCCCAATTCTGGTCAATTTAGGTGGATTTTGGAAATTTGCTCCCGTGATAGCCTGCAATTTCAATTTATAGGGGCTATGGATTCCATGATTATGAAAACAATTTTGTCTGTTTGTTTGTTTGTTTGTTTATTTATTTACCTAGGATGAGGTCCATGGGAAAATCCACTGTCCAAACCTGGAAAAATTCGCGTGTTATTAGAGGGGATTTTAATTTTCTGTCCCTCCTATCTCCAGGTGAATTTTGAATGACCCCCCCCCCCCCCCCATCGCGGGTTGCCATTTTCATTACACCCTTCAGACTTGCGTTCGGGTTTGTGTAGGCCTATTTGTCATAATTTAGCGCTATAGGACCTACTTTCTAAATGTATTCATTCATTCATTCATTTTATTTCCATAAAAAACTGACATTCACAAAAACAATCAAATTAAAAATTTACAGAAAACAACACATTATGGAGGAAGAGGCTAGAAGGCCAATAAGGCCAGATATATCGCCTCCCCCTAGAAATTATAAAGTTACAAATAACATTTATACAAAAAAATCAATCAAACAACACATAAAAAGGAATCACTAACCAAAAGACAAGACAAGGACGGTGCTCAAAGATAATATATTAAGTATATTTTGAGATTAACATTTCTTTTAATTGATAACGGAAATGTTTAATAGATCTGGAGTTTTTCACAAAAATAGCTATAGCCGTGCTATATAAATATTATAAGGTACCGGTATGTAATATTATGTAGGCCTATGGGGGTGGGGTGGGTACTCAACACATTTTAACCATGACTTACAATGCAAGGCTCATTGTTACCATAAATGATTTTTCCTTTAGGTCATTATAATAGGTTGTTATAAACTTCCGTGTTTAACCTTGTATTGTTTTGGCTGCTTCATTATGACTTTCGGTGGGTTTAAGTGGCATATTTTCTAATTTCCTGCAGACGTGAAAGATGAAGGTCGGCCGCCATCAATAATATTTTGGGACATTGATAGGTTTTGATAACACTTTTCAATCACGACACTAAAAATTTCTCTTGAGCCCCCCGTTAAAAAATATGAACACACCTAAAAATCGCTCCAAATCACCTAAAATATGTTTTAAAAAGCAGTTTTTCATCGCATTTCAAGGAAATATTGTAAGAAACTCCATAATTCAACAGATCTCAAACAAATTGGCATTAAAAATACATATATTGGTGAATTTCCTCACAAATTTGCAGAAGCCAGCAATTTCATTAAGGTGGATATTTCATAAACTCAATATAGCCATATTTTCAAAATGTCGAAAATGAGAAAAAATGCAAATTTTACCTAATTTCTAACTTAATTATTGCCTTTATTCAGGCTGAGTTTGATATGACCTTTTAGATAAACATTTCCCATCCTTTGACTATAGGAAAATGCTTTTTCTATTGTGGGATCTTTTTCCAATTTATTATGAGGGGTCTTTAAAATATTGCATTTTGCATTAGTTCGTAAATCAACAAAATCAAAATGAGCATATTAATATTGTCTAATACTATGTACAATCTGTATTAATCAGAAAGAAAATATTATATAACAGCAGTATGTAGATTATTAATAACAACTGAGTGCAAGTTTTTACCTAGAAGTGACTTTTTAATGTCCAAATATCCCATTTTTGGCTGTATTTGGTCAATAATTTACATTCATATATGCCTACATGCATGGCGCTACCTAACGCCGCGCTTGATTGTTTGAGACTAAACAACGGCGATATGGCCCAGCGTTTAGGACCGGCTGATCTGCGTAGGGATTTCAGTTGGAGAAATAATGGTATATGATGAAGAAATAGTATAGTATCACAAAATGTTCTGGTATAAGCGTGGTTTTCATGAATGAATCCCTAAATTAAATTTGATGATGCATGAGAATTTGTTAGATTTTACTACATCCACTTGGTCCCATTACCATTTGGTACAATAACCATTTGGTCCTATTTACCATTTAGACCAAAACCCAATAGTCTAGGGACCGTTCACAAACACTTGTGGGGGGCTGATGCAAATCGCGAAAATTTTTCAGGGCCACCTTTACAGACCTCAAAGGCCCCTCCCCTTTTTGACATGAAAATTATGGGTCAACCCCATAGAAACCTATTTCGTTTTAAAGTTTGGAGTGACAGATAACTCATACTACTGGCCCATGCCCCATGCCTGTGGCACCCCCGGTGATGCATGATGAGCATATACCGGTTATATTATTTATATACCTTTATAAAGACCGGAAAAGAAGAACAAATAGCCCGGCAAAATGTCACTTTCAATACATGCAGGCCGCATATGTCTTCTTCTTAATTTTTTGGGTACACTATATTTGATGAATGTAGTATGTTTATACACGTGCCCGTCTCATTTACATATACTTACAGCCCGTAACCAGTTGTAGACGATTTTTTTGATGAATTGGCAAATACACGAATAGTATTAGATTATAACTGGTTATTAGACCATACGGTTAATAGACCAAACTGTTATTAAATCAAAGGTAATTAGGCCAGATTGTTAATAATACTAGAATTTACGCGGTTCATAATTAAGGTGGCCCCCCCAAAGGTGTGTAAACAACAAATAATATGTAATATGTTAATAAGCTCATTAATATCAATAAAATATATGCAAATAACATGACACAAAACTATCCAGCACATCAGGCCACCATATACTACATGTATCACAAGACCAAGTTAGAAGATGATCGGTTGTTGCGTTTAACCTGTAGAGTGGATTGATGAAAATGTAAGCAAAATATGCAAATCAGCTCATCAATATTCATAAATATCACAAAACTATACAGCTTATCAGGCCACCATATCCAATCACCAAACCAAGTTTGAAATTTATCGGTTATTGCGTTTAAGCTGCAGAGTGGATGAATGAAAATATAGGCAAAATATGCAAATAAGCTAATTAATATTCATTGATATACAAATAACATGACACAAACTATACAGCACACCAGGCCACCATATCCAATCACCAAATCAAGTTTGAAGTTGATCGGTTATTGCGTTTAAGCTGCAGAGTGGATTAATGAAAATGTAGCTGCAAAATGTAGGCAAAATTAAGCTCATTAATATTCATAAATATGCCAATAACATGACAGAAAACTATACAGCACATCAAGCTACCATGACCAATCACCAAACCAAGTTTGAAGTTGATAGGTTATTACGTTTAAGCTGCACAGTGGATTAATGAATTTGCTTCCGCCCGGACAGCCAAACAAAGAAACAAAGAAACAAACAACCAGTCAACCATTTGGATGATAACATAAGCCCCACATATATGTGGGGGCCAAAAATATTAGACCAACTGGTTATTAGTCTATATGGTCAGTAGACATACTGGTTAATGGACCAAACAATATTATACTAAATGGACATTAGACTATATGATTATTAGACGTGGTAATTAGCCTTTCTGGTACTAGACCTTTTGTATATACAGACTTGATATTTAGTATGGAATATTTTTTTGCAAAATTCCAAGACTGGTCTGGAAGGGGTCTGCATAAACCGCACGGGCTAAATATTAATCGGGGTGTGTCGGGAGATGGTGTAACATAATTTTTTGACAGAAAATGTGCTTTCCAAATTCCATTAGTTTACATTATGGCGCTCATAATGCATGTAGTAAATTATCCTAAAATTGCGGTTTTAAGGAGACTGAATTGGATTTTTTGTGGGGTAAAATTTCTGAATTTGAGCAACATCATTCTGTTATTATCAAATTTATTGAGGTTTAAGGTGATGTTTACTGAACCTTAATACCAATAAGTGTTCATCAGAACTGAAATGCACTTGTAATTTACCAGTTTTGAAAGTGGGAGGAGCTTTAAAAATATGGCTCTTAAAAGTGGTACGCACTCAGAAAGTTTGAATGGCCCCTTACAATCTTACTGTACACAAAGAAGCAGCGTGAGTTCATTGGACAACCAGAAATCCGCGCAGTTGTTTTTGTACCATATTTGGGTCATTTAAACTTTCTGAGTACGTACCACTTTTAAGAGCCATATTTTAATCTCCTCCCATGTTCAAAAATGTGTACATTGCAAGTGTATTTCAAATGTGATAAATGCCTATTGCTGACGAAGTTTAGGAAATATCACCTCAAACCCCTATACATTTGATTTTGATAATAACAGAACAATTTTGCATAAAGTCCGAAATTCCAGCCCAGTCCTCGAATTTTGCGAGAAAATATTCCATACTAAATGTCAAGTCTGTAGATAAAATGGGTATTAGACCAAATGGTATTAGACCAAATGGCAATAGATCTGACACCTGATAAAGTTCCCGAATGCGTGAGTCTCACGCTCAATGAGATATTGTAAACGTACATCATTACATGTACATATTCACATTCAATTTTAGACAATGCTTGAAGTACCTGTACAATGTACAGGTACTTCAAGCATTGTAACATGTACAGTGTACATGTTATTTGATAGATAACTCATATTATCAAATTCGCATTGGCAGTAGATATTATATGAAGTATGGCGTGGTGTTTGTTTTGTTTTGTTATAAATGTGTTGTTGTTTTTTGCCTGATCTAACAGTTAACTATATATTAGTCAATTTTATTTTAAATATGATTTATTACCTAAACAGTGTAATGTTGGTTGCAAATTCCACTTTCGAAATTATGTTTAAAGACACAAATTCCTTGGAAAAAACAAATTCCATTAAAAAAACACATTCTGTTATTAGAATCATATTTCTAAAATCAGCAATCAAAATAAATATCATATCAATCTAGGAAACCCGAGTTTCATATCATTATGAAAATTAACAAATTCCACTATAATAAAAGAGCAAAATCCACATGAAAATAGTTATCAAACTTAAATGAATAATAACCTTGGTTGAGAATTGAAGCCGTATTGTGAATGTAAAATAATTAGTATGTTTATACATTGGAAAACGTTAATTGAGTCTACAAAAAAAGAGCAAAAAACGGAAAATCCGCCAAAATCAACAAACTCCCCTGCAGTATAGGAAAAAAAGTCCCACGCTAATTTAAACATATTTCAGAAGTACAACATGTTGGTTATATTATCCAAAAGGTTTGATCCAATGTTAGCCTGAATATAGCAGAAAATGTGATTTGAAAATGCTCTTTTTTCGCTACTTTCAAAATTATGAAAAATCCTGTTTTTGCCCAAATTCCACGATGATATTACGTAATTATATCAAAAGAAATAAATTTTTCTGAATAGGTCATCTTAGAAAGCATAGTTCAATTCCAATATGTTCAACTTTCTGTCAGACCCAGGTTATTTCAAAGGACATTTTCATGATGTCAAATGTTGTTCATTTTTAAGCTGTATCAATTCTGAGGCAGGTCAAAGAGGACCAATTTTAGGGGGTCATGGAATTTCCCCAGGGGGTCACCTGATTTTTCACTATCATAGTTGTGAACCATCTGACCTAGCTAGACTACATACCAAATATCATTGGATTTGGCTGACCTTCATCTTTCAGCTTTGTGTACAGGCCGCATGGTGCTTAGAAAATATTCCACTTAAGCAATTTCAAACAAACACAAACAAAAGGCACTATACCGAAACACTAGGTAATTTCTTTGCTATATTGAAGTTCTGGCAAAACTGTATCCAGGCCGGGCACCCAGAGATATCGATCCACAATGCTAGTATTTCACGTGTGGATTTGAAATTTTTTCAGCTGGTAGTCAAAAATTATGGAATCAAAACGGAAATTCTGACAAAACTATGATATATCGCTCACGGTGATGTGCGTTAGAAAGTTGGGAAAAATCCTTCTTTAGCGAACTATATTACTTTGAAAAGCTAAAAGGTTGATCCATAAAAAGGCTCACGGGCAGAGTTGAAGCCTATCAAAATCGAAAATCTTACACTAAATGACTGAATTTCACGACTAAGTTTAACACTAAGATTTGAAAAAAAAAATACAGTATCAAGCATTACAGTTTTTCCTGATATTTACTGAAAAAATGAAAATTATTGCTTTTCATTTGGCCGAGAAAAATTTACACTGAAAAGGTGTAACTCAAAATTTTGTTCATTTGAATACCAAATTCGATAGTTTGTATTGCCTTATTAAATGACTGAGTGAGCCTTGCAGAACAATAACAATCGGTTGTCCAGCGTCCTAACTGCATAGGTGTTGTGCGTTCGACAATTGGGGAGGGGTTTCAAATATATCAAATTATTTACATAAATAAACAAAGATAAATAAATATAAATAAATAAATAAAAATAAATAAATAAATAAATAAATAAATAAATAAATAAATAAATAAACGAAAAAAATTGTACAAATCATAATCATAAATATAACCATTGCTGGCAGGAGGACTCGAACCAACGATATTGACATTAACAGTCTGATGCTCTACAATTGAGCTATGACAGAATCTAGTGATGAGGGTCGAGTTTTTAGCTTATACAGTGTTTGTCTGTGATAATGGCGCCTCGTGAAAGAAATAAATATAAAATCTGAATTTTTAATTTAAATTTATTTGATAATTTTCTAACCTATATTTTCTTTAGAGCAGGGACAAATATTTCCCCTTTTATCCAATTTGACCGCTAAATAAGAATCTATATACTTCTTTTATTACTAATTTAATTCCGCGATTTGTTCCATTAAGCAATATCAAAGATTAATGTCAAGCATCTCACAACAGATATTTAGTTGGCTTACTGGTCTTGCACAGTGCTTTTTAACCGGGAGGTACCGAGATCGATTCCCACCTCTGCCTGCAATTTTTTTAAAGACTGGGAAATAATAACCTGACATTCGCCGCTGACATTCGTACTGCAGAAGCGGAGTTATAACTTGATAAACTTTGCTCCTCCGTAAAAGGGTACATTATTTTGGCACTACATTATTTCTTTTTTTCCACATTGCTGGTATTAAATATCAAATGGTCATAATTGGCGGTCACTTCAAATCATCCCCAACTGAACGAGGTTCAGGAATGTCCTCTCATTGTTAATTGTTGGTTAGCCCACCACTTGAACAGGATTTAGCCAAAGCAAACAAAGACATAAGCTTTTTACTGATAAGTATAAGCTTATTATCCTCTTCAACAATAGGATTACAGATTGGTGCTTGACTGGAATTACGTGCTAGGGTCATTGGTTATTGTTAAAAGGCAATAAGGTGTGTAATTGCAATATTTCCTCTGAATAGGAAAGACTCTCTACATCGAACCATGGATGCTGGTGGTTCGCAATACTGTTATTAGCTGTTATTTAGGGGAAGGTATCTTCCAACCTCAATTTCAAATGTGATGAAGATCATGTTTGTGTATCTATAACTTGCCTGGAAATTGGTAATTTATTTTCTGTATGGAATGATTATTGGTGGGAAATACTGGCATCTAGTAACAAATTTATTTATTTCCATATACGTGTATAAAAATTGTACATCAAAACAAACAGCAAACAAAAAAGACAATATGGAGGAGTTGACCGGAAGGCCAATGAGGCATGAATAAACCAACCCCTAAACAAAATTCGTTGCAAAAATAAATAGAACAAAAGACCTAACATGCAAGGCCAATACGACAAGACGGACAGTGCCAAGAAAAAAATAAAAGAAAAAAAGTTATTCATAAACTGAAATCATATTTCATTTAAGCTGATTACGAAAATGTTTAACGGATTTGCAAGTCTTTGTTTTTTTATTTATACTGTTCCAAAAAGTGGGTCCAGTAGCTCGGATGGAATGATCAGAGAATGCTTTTTTATTATTTGTCAAGTTCAGATCATTTACACATACTGCAGTTACTGTCCGTTTTCCTATACACAATACACAGTGCTCTCACCATTGACGCGTGACCTCTAAAAATGATGTACGTTGGAAGAATGGGCACTTGCCTAGTTAACATCACTGTGTGAAAAATAACCAGCCAATATTTTAGCTATTCTCCAAACTTCTAGCAAATATATTTCTCTAACATGACCTAAAATTACAGCTAGGTTAGATGTTCAGAAATAGTCGCACTTTTGTAAAATATGAGTGAGGGCAAGGCATAGCTAGCCAACTCCCCGTGTTAATTGAATGGAGATTTGACCGAAAATATTGGTATCGGACCGCTCACTTCTGAAGGATGCCACAAAAAAACGGTACAAGCTACATTTTAACTATTCTAAATAGGTTCTAGAAAATATAGTTTTGTAACATGTCCTAAATTTTTAGCTAATTTAGATGTTTGGAGAGGGTCGCACTTTTGTGTTTTAGGAAGGATAATGTAAACGACAGATAACACCAAAAATATGAAGAAATTATTTCCAAACCGTGTTATAAAGTCAACAATCATTATGTTGCTCATTTTGAAGAATGCTGGTTAACAAAAAGCAGGTCTTTGTCTCATTTCGTGAACAAAGGTACACATACCATTGTTTCCTTTCGTTTCCTTTATAATCGATTACCCAACTGAAGCTATAATACCAGCTTTATTGCGATGTTGCACATTGAAAACAGACACTTGTGCACAACCAGAGAAGATCTGATTTAATCAGTTGAGCTGCTTCAATGAGTGTTATCTTGGTTTAATAGCTTTTAATGGGGTTTAAGTCCTGCAAAGGTCGAGATGAATTCTACTGTAGACATGACTGCATCATGATGTCTTGTCTGGTCAGAGCATGTCAGAGTATGTCAGAGCGCTTTGTAAAATAACCATTAAATAAATCAGGCAAATTATTCATAGAATATCTATACATAAATACGCCCAGTTCGAGTGAGTACATATCGTTATGAATTCGGCAGAGTGACGAATCGAGCAATTTGAGCAAAATGAGTTATTGTATGCTTGTGATTATGTATCAGGCGATCTTTCATTTCCACCAAAAATTAATGATAAATTTTACTTCCCGACGTAGATATTGAAATTGTGATTTGGCCGAATCGCGCCTAAGTGCGATTAATGGATTTGACCAAAAGACGAATCGTATACTTAGCTGTACAAAACAGGTTGATAAATTGTATAGTATAGCTGGAAACTCGGAATTTTTTATATTACATGTCATATACTGTTATTTTTGATACCAATGGGTAGCTATAGGTATCTTCTATCCAGTGATAGCAAAATAAGTACAAACATTCCCCACATGATATCGCTATGACGTTATTATGTCAGAGCGCCGTCGCAAAATTGGGAAATCACAGAAAATTATACACAAAATATAGGTCAATATTGTTATATCTACTCTAAAATTCTTGATTTCAACTGGAGTTTTCACTAAATATTACGGGGATGACTAATTATAACTTATATACCAAGTTTAGGAGCTATAGCCTTAGTCCAACCAGCAATTTTAACATAAAATCCCCAAATCAAGGATGAGTGCTATAGTTTACACGTAGTTGAATGCGGATTCGTCCCCGTATACAACTCTTTGCGCAGCGGTTGACACTTTTTGGATTTAGCATAAAGCCGAATAGCTGTAAATACCTGTTTTGAGGGAAATATCGATTGTTTCAGAACTTGCCAATATTGCAAATAATTAGGGTACATTTACTTCTATAATATACATTTCAAATGAGTGCTCACGAATGTTCTCATATTTTATAAGGGCCGATGGAATGGTAACAATATTTTCAAACGCCGTTTACTCAGAACAGCGATTTTACGGATTCGTCACTCTGCCGTATTCATAACGAATTATCTTTAACAGTTAGTAGGTTAAATTTTGCAAATAAGGGTCCTGAATGACTTCTGTAATGACTATTTGACACTGTTCTAATTGCCCACTTTTGTAATTTAACAAGTTTATCAAGATAAGTTTTACAGGTACTTCCCCAAATAAGTATTCCTGTTTATTTCATAGTTGAGGTAAGGTATTACAATAAAGAGTGTGTAAAATACGTTCTGGAACATAGTGTTTTAATTTGTTCATGACACCAATATTTCGTGCTAGTGTTTTGAAAACACAATCAACATGATGTTTCCAAGTGAGGCATTCGTCTGTTATGATACCTAAGAATTTGGTTTGTTTCACTCTGTCCACACTTGTATCATCTCAAATAATATTTAAATCGGACTACTTTAACTGTTGTCATAGCATTTACTGATAATTTGTTTGCTTTGAACCAATTGCTAACTTCTTTCAATTCTGTATTTATTAAATCTAATTGACTCTCAATGTTTTCATGCCAGTAAAGAATAGTGGTGTCATCAGCAAATAAAATAAAATCTAGAACTTTTGTGGCATTAGTTATATCATTTACATAAAGTATAAATAACAGTGGACCTAATATAGATCCCTGTGGGACACCGCAAATAATTCCTGTGAGTCCTGATTCACAGACATTGTGAGATATAATTGTTTTCTATTATTCAAGTAGTTTTTAAACCATTCTAGTACAATATCACGAAATCCATAATGTTCTAATTTATATAGGAGTATATTATGGTCAATAGTATCAAAGGCCTTTGATAAATCCAGAAAAATACCAATCGTGGATTTGTTTGTTTCCACTGCAGTACTGATTTTGTCAACCAATTGGATTATAGCCATAGAAGTTGAGTGATTTGGTCTGAAACCAAATTGTTTTTCATTAAGAATTGTTTGATCATTGATGTATTCAATGCATCTATCAAAAACAAGTCTTTCAAGAATATTGGAGAAGTATGGCAGCAGAGAAACCGGACGATAATTTGAGAATATCTCAGCGTCTTGTTTCTTATAGATTGGTATGACCTTTGCTACTTTTAGACTTTCAGGTACAATCCCAGATGATATTGATAAATTACATATTTCGGTAAGAGGTTTAACATCTCTCTAGCAACCCTTTTTATTATAAAATTACAAATGTTATCATTACCCGCATGCGGCACTTTTATTTTGATTGAACTTATCAATAATTTTTAAAATATATATTTCGTTACGAGTCGTACTTGACTCAAGGCCAAAATCACCTTTTACCCGAACTCACACGAATGCACAACACTGTTTGATTAAGCTAACAAAATCTAAGTCTTTAATTGAAAGCAAGTTATGATTTGTACAATATATGACAACAAATTCTTCTTCTTGGTGATCATAAAAAGTTCTTGCAATGTTCTGGACGGCTGATGTATATCCTTATTCTCTTGCCCTGCAAAAATCAGCGAAGTCCTTTGTACACTTGCATTGATAAATATCCTTGCGAATAAAAATCATCACACAAAAATGGCGTTGCTTTCTCCAAACTCTTATCTCCTTGCGCCGTTCTCCAAACGCCTAAATCCTTACGTTGCTTTCCCCAAACTTAACTCCTTGCACTGCTTTCTCCAAAATTAACTCCTTGCGCTGCTTTCTCCAAAAATTGGTGCTATTTCCACCTTTCACACAATATCTTCAGGAAGCAGGACTGCGATGCAGTTGTCCCCACTTATATTGACAGTTGCGTTGAATCAAAATACCAGACTTCAGCAAGTCTACAGTAGAATATATTCCTTTCTTGGAAGAAGTACGTTCTTTGACGTATTCTAGATCTTCTCCAACAACACTGGCAGGTAGTAGTACATTGACTACTTAAAATAATTCTGGTTTGCAATTTCCTTTCTTTGAAGGAATTGGACTGTAAGCATATTAGCTAGCTAGCCCAGATCAACATTATAAACTGTGAATAATTGTGTTTACATTTTCTTATATACCAAGCACTGAAAAAAAAAACATTCTATTAATAGGCAATTACTGCCTTCACACTATTCTGCAGTCTGGGAAATTCCCAAGTCTTAATTATAACATTAACCTTTCACATGACATCACTTCCTGATGGGAATCCCGTGATGTCATCTTCACTTTACAATCTCAGGGGACTTTCCAATTGTGCAACACACTGAAAAGGGGAATTCCCAGCTATCCATTCAATTTGCTGAGAGGGGAATCCATAAAGTCTCATGAAATAGATTTTAATTGTAAACAAAGATAATCAAATTAAATTACTCAGGGCACATCACAGTCTCTACAATTGTCTTCATATAAACTCAACACGGAAAGTATCGAAACGATTATAGATGGTCAGATATATCAGAAACTGAAATATATTGCAAAAACTTATTTAATGTATATAAAGCGCAGCTTTCTGCTGCGCATTTTGATACCTCTTTTGTTGCTCTACGATATCATTTGGTCGAGTTATGGGCGCTTTTCCCGCCATTTTTTTTTAAATTTTAAAGAAAGTTTGTAACTTCCCATAGATCTGCAGTTGACACACATGTCAAAAGGGTTAAAACAGGATTATTTTGTTTTTTGTATTTCAACAGTGCTAATTGATTTAATACAGCAACAGAGGATATACCACATCCATATACAATAAACTACCCTTGTCAATTGCATTTTTACTTGACAGGGCAGAATATCAAACATGTTATTTTACTTTGACCTCAACCTTGTCTTCATGTAGTGAATATTTTGCTTCTTTTTTAATTTCTTCGACCAGCAATTCCCCTCATTGGGACGTTCTCTTCTTGACCTCTGAGTCTGCAACATGGGCATTTCTCTTTGTTAAATAAAAGCCCTGCGAATGTATACAGAAATGGATTGATGGTAGAATTAATTGGCAGCACAAATGTTGCTATCCAGGCATAAGTTGTAGGGCTGACTTCTACTCCGCCAGCCTGGACAAGTATCGAAACAATCCCAATCGGTACCCAGCAAAAAAAATCAGAAAGGACAAGAAGAGACATTTTCATAGCCATGCGTATTTCTTCTCTTGATTGTCGAGAACGTCCGCAATCTCTACTAGTTTTTCTAGCTGTGGCGAAAATATTGATATAACAGAAGCCCACTACTGAGAAACAGACAAGGTTCAGACCAGTAAACATGGCAGTGGATAGATACATGGTCATATGGCTAGAATCAAGGGTATTCTTTGTTTTGTGGTCATAACTAGGTGGCAACCAATTGAATTTGGTCTCTGTGGCAACAAAACTTTCATTATAAACCTTCAAGTTTGATATTGGCAGGCCAACACAAACCTCTGAATTTCTGTAAAAATCAGAATCTACGCCTGCTAATATAAATGAGGCTATGCTAAAACAAAATGCAAGTGACCAAAGCATGCCTACTAATGAATGTGCTAAGGTTGTACCCAAGCGTCGTCCACCAAATGGGTACTTAATACCCAGAAACCTATCTATGCTTATAAGTGTTACAAAGAAAGCTGAAGCCTCACTGGATAATACAGATAATGCCCCAGCAAACCTGCACAGCACACTTCTTCGCCAGGTTTCGGAATTAGATGGGAAAAAATCTGCATAATACACATCTACTGAAAGCAAAATAATAAGGTATATGCACATAGTGAGATCAGATATTGAGAGGTTTGTGATCAAAAGAAACTGGACCTTGTTACTTTCCCGCCTATTCCTAAATCTGGTGTGCAGAGCATAAATATTTCCAAATATGCCAATGATACTCATGAACCACATAACACTTCGAAGGAAGTCAAATGGCAACATGCGCTCACATGTCAGGAATGGAGAGGGTGGCTCATCACTTTCACACTGGACAGATGATACATAACAACATATTGCAGCTCTGGTAACTAATGTGGTGGTTTCATTTTTCAACCCTGAAAATACTTTACTCTGTAGCCACAACCAGAGGATGATTTAAGCACTTCCCACCACGCCACTGTGTTGACTTGCGGTTAGCACAGCTGTGTGAGTGAACATGACACGACTGCTCGCACATAGCATTGACGGCCATGGTTAAATTTGAATTTGGACTGATATATTTACAATAAAAACGCATTCACAATGCTGGTCGATTTCACATTTTATGTTACCTACAGAAGGTGTGAATTATCCTTCATGCATACATCACTTTAGATCTGAAATCGACCAACTAATAATAACACACGCACAATTCTTAAACAACATCTTTTGCACAGAATTCAATGGGATTTGAAAAGTAAAGTGGCAGTTGAAACTCTGGTGATAACACGTTTGCAGTGCATGATGGGGCTTCCTTAAATCATCCTCTGAGCCACAACAATGAGTTGGCTTTGATGTTTACTGTTTGTAAAGAGGTACACTTTGACAGTATTGGAATTTGATCCAAATAATTATGAGACAGGTTTAGAGACTGCAAGTGAATAAGACTGTCAAAAATGTTTTTGGGAAGAAGACGAAGCTGGTTATTGTCAAGTCTCAGCTCTTTGAGGCTGGTTTGGTTTTGAAATGTGCTATGATAGAGAAAGCGTAGCTTGTTGTTGTGTAACCTCAGAATTTGTAGGCTCCTCAGTGATTCAAAAGTGTTCACTACTACCTCATGTAAGAAAATATCATCCGAGGATATCTCCAAATTATCCTGTCCTTCAAACTCATCAGAATTTATAGCATGCAATGCATTGTGTGACAGGTCTAAGCGCCTCAGACTTATCAGTCCGTCAAACACATCGGACTGTATCTCTTGCAATGCATTGTATCGCAGGTATAACCCTATCAGACTTGCCATGCCTTTAAACACACCAGGCTGTATATTATGTAATGCATTGTTAGACAGTTTTAACACCTGCAAACTTGTCAGTCCGTCAAACCCATCAGGCTGTATCTCTTGCAGTGTATTGTTATCAAGGTATAACCCGTCCAGACTTGTCAGGTCTTCAAACACACCAGACTGTATCACTTGCAATGCATTGTTTGTCAGATTTAACTCCTCCAGACTTGCCAGTCCTTCAAATACACCAGGCTGTATCTCTTGCAATGCATTATTATCCAGGTCTAACCACTTCAGACTTTCCAGTCCTTTAAACACACCATGATGTATCTCTTGCAATGCATTGTTATCCAGGGCTATTTTCTTCAGACTTGCCAGTCCTTCAAATACATCAGGCTGTATCTCATGCAATGCATTGTTATTCAGGACTAACCACTGCAGACTTGCCAGTCCTTCAAATACACCAGCCTGTATCTCATGCAATGCGTTGTTATTCAGGACTAACCACTGCAGATTTGCCAGTCCTTCAAACACACCAGGCTGTATCTCTTGCAATGCATTGTGAGACAGGTCTATCCACTCCAGACTTGCAAGTCCTTCAAACACGCCAGGCTGTATCTCTTGCAATGCAATACCACTCAGTAAAAGAAATTTTAAGGAGCTGCCAAACATTTTAAATGCCCTGGGTTTTATGCTATGCAAAGTACTGCCATTCCAGTCAAGCGATTCCACTTCATTAAATAGATACAGAACTTGAGTCATAGACACATTTCCATCTGTGCAATTACTGATTTTGGCGTTGCTATCCAAGGTACAAGTACAGTTAGATGGGCAATCCATTAGACATGTTAAGCTTGGCAATGAATTTGAATTAACTGAGGAATAAAGTGAATATTCCTCACTCCCTTCACATGTCATTATCTCATTGCTGTCTTGTCCGCTAACAGTCAAAAGCTCACTACACACAAGTAAATGCAAATATAACACCAGTGGTATCCATGTATAGCCTATGAGTTTACAAGGGATACTCCAATGACAGCCGTGATTGGCCATGATGCAGTGTTGTCAGTTCGGTTGCATATCACAAAATGATCAGTTTGTCTCGATCGCTTTAATATTATCATAGATAGCGGTTTAATATTTCAGTGCATCAAACCAATTACTTGTTAGTGATCACCAATGGGCTATTCCAGTTGAAATACGTACACCCTGTATGGAAGACATAACCTTACACTTTCACACAGGGAGAGTGAATTTCTAATGGGGATCATCTGAATGGGTGACTCCATTTGAAATCTACACCCCCTGTGTGGGAGATTAAGGTCGTGTATTCTATAAGGGGCGTATGGATTTCAACTGGAATACCCAATGTGTGTGATCTGCCATGCAGGCTTATCATTGGCAGAACTTGGGGGCGGGGCCACCAGTTGATCATGGTATGTGTCACAGTGGACCTGTCTCTACACATCACTGGTGAAACAGATTGTCTCAATTGCTTTACTATATCATAGATAGAGGCTTAATCCCGGGGCTTAATATCCCTGGGCTTAATATCCCTGGGCAGTGGCATAGATTTCTTTTTGACATAGGGGGGATGGGGTTGGAAAAATGGTCCTGAAATATAGTAACTTCCATGAAATACTCACTCCAGTTGTTGAAGATAATAGGTAAAGCCAAATACAGGGGAGTATGGGTTTCAAAATAATTAACCTTAGCCAATTCCATTTGAAAAAAAAAACCAATGCGCCTTTAAATTAATTTTTCAGAAGGTAACTGACCGTTACAGCTATAGATCACAGATTTTGAAGCCTTTCTGTGTTACACTACTCTCTATCAGTCAGTGTTTTGAGTACCTGTTATGATTATATAATATTACAGCTATAAAGCTAGGATGTTGATAGACTGCGCTGCATTCCTTTTTTTTTTGATAAACAATTCATACGTTTTCCATGCATGAAACCATTTAAAATCTATGACGAAACACATCACATCTCCAGTGACTGCCCTGCCCAGAGAAAAAAGGACTGCGGTAGTTGGATATGACCTGTGTGACCCACCATATCTTAACACGTAGACTCAACCTCTTTCATCTCGAATCTGAGATGAATGTTAATGAAGTAAAAATCAATGTGGGTGGTAAATCTTAACCAATAACAGATAGCCAAGCATACATGTTTATGCATTAGCCCAACCCACTGTGTTCACTGAACCCAACCCACGTGGGGTAGCTCTATTCAGATTTCATTTGACAGCTTAACCATCGCGTATACGTGCGCGACGTCAAGCGTACTATACATTGTATTGGACCTTGTGCAAATAATACGCGCTGGACGGCTATTCAAACGGCTTAATTGGTAAAAACCACAGGATATGTGCATAAACAGCCAAGACTGCATTTTTAATGAGGTAACATCATACCCACTATAGAGTGCATAGTTCATTTTATATTCGAAATACAGTAGACCAGTTTTCTCATGGATATCTGAGCTGTTGAATCAGAACAGGAATGATGACTTTTCCATGGTCAGGTCAGAGAGATTAATTTAGGGAATGATAAATTAAACTGGTCTACTACAGTAGACTAGGATGTTGATGTCTTTTGTTATTTAATATGCCCAATCAGTGTAATATTGCAAGAGTATATGTTATGATTGCCTTTATAACTACAAATTACAAAGTGGCCAATTTTATTAGCTTGATTGTTTCACAAGAACACCTTGACATCAATTATATAAAAAAAGGATCAGTAAGTTTATGAGATGCAATCAAGTAAACTTTCAATATTGTCATTTAAAATTCTTTCAACAAATATGTTAGTATAGTAACAAACTGTTAAGAAAATTTTCTATCCTTTAATTTTGAAGCCGAAATAATGAGGTAAAATTAAAGAGAAAAAAGTCTTGGATTACCAGTTGGAGGACCACATGAAGAGCACCACTAATTTGGACCATCGCGCTGTCACAATTGAGACACATGCATGCTGGGCCAAAGACTAGGTAGATCAGTGGTACAAGAATGTGACAGCGCGGTGGTCCAAATCAGTTGCGCTGTTCTGATTCTTTGTCGAATGCAGAATTTTAAGTGAACTGCCAAGAAACTATTCCCAATTTGAGAAATATACAGGAATATTTTTTTGGGATTAAAAGATGTATCCTGTTTTACCTATGAGAATTCTATAGACTTATAAATCTTTCACTTTTAGGTTACTCGTGCATACCGGCATACAGATGTCATATATTTGACAATTTCACAGGTATCATTGCCTGTGCCTATTACAGCCACAATGTACAATATTTTAATATAAATTTCTTCCGATTTTTTCAAACCTGATTGTTTTTCCATATTTGTAATGTTTACACATGTTCTAACTTCCACTTAAAGTCATAAAAATAGATTAGTATTTCTTTTCCATAAAATGTTAGCTTTTACTGTCAGATATGTCCCGTTTTAATTTTGAGCCGAACAACTGAGCGCCAGTGTGTGTCGCTCCGTCGGTTGTGCTACGGTACGATACGTTGATGTGTGTGATGATCATCCCGCATGCACGTTCGCATACGCGTTCGACTAATATTTCCATCGTAATAATAAACCGTCTTGTTCAGACGGTTTATTCAAAATCTTGGATTTTGACAAAACAACAGCACCTAAAGTCTTGATTTTTGCAGGATATCTTAAATTACTAATGTACATTACAATCGTGTAAAAAACAGAATTAAAAAAAATATTGTGGGCGTCCTCCTCAGCAAATGTTACAATATGTCTTTAATTGGAATCAGCCCAAAGTGTTATGTTTAATAGATACAATAATAAAATCCTCCAGCCCATAGAGCCCCATGGGCAAACGGACAAGATACCAAGTGGTGTTTTGTTTTTCAGGTGGACTTGGCCTAGATGAAGACATCTCTCTATATTCAAGTGACTTTGTTGGGTGTATTGAAACCTTGAGTTGAAATGTGATCTCTTGCTGGATTGGACAGAAGCAGAAGAAGGATATAATGTACGGTCATGTGATGATGGTAGCAGGTGAAAGCCAAAATAAAAGCTTTCCGGTAGCATGTGACTAGCATTGCCATTACGTTACAGAACCCTTCAACAATTTGTTTAGCTGACAGGTGGGGTTAAAACTCATTCAACTATAATTCTCTGCCCTCCCCATAATAAAAGCATCGAGCATGACACCAGTCATGTTACCAATAAGAGAGAAAGTTTGTCTCCGCTTCCTTTGGCAAAAAACCCTAAGCGCTATGCATTTTTGTTTTGTTTCTTCTACAGTCTATGGTTTTGTCCAAAAGGCTATGCGGACGCGGGACTTTTTTTATCACATATTTGGTCCTTTTTTTCCAGACTTTTTTTTCTTGACGATTGAAAAAAAAAAACCCTTTAAAAACGTGAAAAAGAAATTCACTAAAATAGACTGGACTGAATAAGATCATCTGATGTAAACAGAATCCACAAAATTGCACAAATTCAGGGGTTTTAGAACTTCAAAACACACTGTCCACTGAATTTCAAACGAGGGCAGGTGACAGGAAACTCAAAATCATGTGCAAAGGAACTAAAGAATTCCTTTTGTCAACTCAATCTGGTTAGAATTTGAATTAGAGTTTTGGGGGCAAAGTCGCCTTGTTGCTGGACATCTCCTGAAAATATGTACTACAATACGTGTAATTGTAATATAGTGATCACTGCCCATAGCAGATACACCTAACACAAAAAGGAACTACTCAGTTGTATAAGCCGCCACTGTTCGTACTCTTTAATTTGACCTCCCATTTGCGATAATTGAGCATGCAATCCGGGCATGCAATGATAGACATCTAGGGCAAGAAACTCTGTTATCGTCCACTTTGCACTTACGATATTGTTAATCATGTTAATGGGTACTTTATACAGCACTGAAAGTACGGCAATGATTAATTAACAACCTGATCAAGTGCAGCTTTGGACTTGGATACTAATGGACACTCTGGCCATCAATTTGTATCAATAATTAAGGTGTGAAATGGGCTATTCCAGTTGAAATCCACACTACCCCTGTGGAAGATTTTGGAAATATCTTCCACAGAGGGTGTATGTTTTTCAAATGTAATTGGTCGGGGTTAATCATTTTGAAACTCATACTCACCCTGTATTATGGCTTTACATAAATTATATCTTCCACAACTGGAGTATTTGAAATGGAAGTCACCCAACTGTATATTCTATTTGAAACTCATACTCCCTCTGTGGAAGCCTTTAGTTAAATCTTGCACAGGGGTAGTGTGGATTTTAATTGGAATAGCCCAATTAAAGAAGACGTTTTCCGTAACAAGGTGTATATTTCCGATTTTTGTTTCATTGAAGAATTTGCGGAAAGTGGAGGCTTATGAAACTGAGTAGTCACTTCTTGTGCCAGGCGGAGATAGATTTTTGGATGTTTTGGTCAAAAGATTTTTCCCAAATAGAGAACAAAACTAAATTCAGCAACTTACTGAACAAGAATACCATAAAATTTTAGTTTTAAAAATTCAGATTTTTGGTTTATTTTTTAACAAGAATAGATGTGCCAATGAAACGGACATTGGTAAACGTGAAAGCAATCTGATTGTGAAAGACGGACATCAAAAGGAAAATGAAAAATGTGCATACTTTTAGGGGCTCTGCAATAATTATCAGCCCCTCGAGGTGGTAAAATTTCCAAACAGTGGTAAAATTTCCAAACAGTGGTGCCAAAATATGCCCCCCCGCACATGCCAAATTTTTAGGATACCAAGTAAAAAATGATTTCAAACATGCTTATTAACCAGAATACATGTCTGTATTCATTATGTTTGTACATTCTTAGCGTGACCTTTGAATGTGTTAATGCTCTGCGTGCTATCCATGCGCCTCAATGGAAAAAGTTTTGAAATATTTTCTCAAAATATCAAGAGCTATCTTAAGAACTACTGAATCGATACTAGGCTTGTTTGTACTCATTTTAATGCATTTTTCATGCTGATTCCAAATATGGTAATGAAAATTTTTGAATTTCTTATTTTCTTTTGGAACTTGTCGACTGCAGTCGACACCCGCGTGAAGAGGGTTAAATGTAAAAACTCATACCCCACAACTTGAGTTTGTACGTTAAGCACTTATTGTTGTATGAGGCAATTGAACTATGCCATTAAAAATGAGGCTAGTTTGGTTCCAAAGACTTGAAACCATTCTAATGCTTATCAAAGAAATCAAGTTTAACACCATGATTTTTGAACTAGCATAAAAAATGCATGGAACTCTTCAATGTTGGGAATTTACATAATTTTACTCATTTTAGCTGAGATTCTTTGACATTTTGTTATGCATATTATGCAGTTTTATATGCACTTTCTGTTATTCGAAATGCCGATGGAAAAGCCCTGTAAATCCCTACCATTTATCATTTATCCATTTCTTCTTAAACTAAACTGTGTAATTGATATATTGCCATGGGGTGGAGTCAGTGAGCAGTAATATGTGTACAAAAACTACAGATTTACTCAAAATAAATAGCCTTTATACTGCATTAAATTCACATTGATTTAAAAGTGTTCCATAGCAGGCACGGTTGTTTGATGCAGGTAAAAATGTATTCATTTTAAGCATAGTTGAACACTGATGGCACTATTTATCTGCACCACAGATAGCTATTGCAGCCCTGTTTTGAATAACTTGAAGTTTCTTTGAAACAGTAACACCTCAGTTTCCCCATACAACATTACAATAATCTAAGTGTGGCAGAACAACAGCATTATACACAGTACATATCTTAAATCTGGTTTGCATCTTTACAAGGGGTGGACCCTTGTATAATAACATTAAAACATCAGAAAAATGGCAAGGAAATTTCCTAAAACAATGCTATCATCAAATGAAAGGAATGAAATGGGCAAAATTGCACTTAAAATATATGTAAATAGCGCCCTCAATTTCCACACAAATATTTATAGAATAAAAATTACCACAAAAAGGCAGAAAAAGATTTTTAAAAATTGATAAAGAAAGGACAATATATGTTAAAAATAGCTAAAAAGATATATGTGTACAGCCTGTCTCAAAAAAAATTGTGCCACTGAAAAGCGCCCTCTTTCGCAATTAGAAAATACCGTTATGACATAATGCTTACATCAACGTCAAGGGCATAGTCTTAGCTCTCAAATGCCGTTTGTTCTGTTCACTTTGCTTGTTTTAATCTCGAGATGTTAGTTAACGACGAAAGGGTAAAATCACAATTGTGCCACTTTTACTAGGGCAGAGGGCTTTACATGTAAATCAGTGATAGCATCAAGTTTATCAAGAGTTCCTGTGTAAAATCAAAAGAATGCAGCAATTACACAATACAATTTTTTTCCTGTTTTTACTGTTTTATCATGATGCAGGAATAATGATTCTCTTTTTCCACTTAAAAAGATGAAATGATAAATTGATATTTCACATTCTGCTGTAAAATTAAATACATGTGCATGTCAATGATTTTATCATGGTAAATACTGTTCTCTTAGTCAATTTTTAACTTTTAACATGTCTTAAAAGACATGTTAAAAGACAAACAAATATCGCACACTTGTAGGTTATTGAACGCGTATTACTTGTTGGGAGAGAAATTAGACAAAATAATGCACGCGCGCTGATGTTGATGCGTCTAATTAGATGCATCAACATCAGCTATCATTGATTTACATGTACAGCTCTCTTCCCTGGTAAAAGTGGCACAATTGTGATTTTACCCTTTCGTGGTTAAATAAAGATATCTCGAATTTGAAACAAGCAAATTGAACAGAACAAACGGCATTTGAGAGCTAAGACTGCGCCCTTGACGTTGATGTAAGCATCATGTCACAACGGTATTTTCTAATTGCCAAAGAGGGAGCTTTTCACTTACACAATTTTTTTTTGAGACAGGCTGTATATTAGTATGATAGCTGTTGGTATTGTAGTCAAAAATTGACAATTATATAATGTTTTGTTAGAAAAATTAATAAATAATCACATCAAATAGCTGTGCAGGAGTATAGGTTTCAGATAGAATAGACAGTTGGGTAACGTGCATTTGAAATAGTCACTCCAGTTGTTGAAGATATAGATAAAGCCAAATACATGGGAGTATGGGTTTCAAAATAATTAACCCTAGCCAATTCCATTTGAAAAATATACCCATATATAAATCATGGATTTTGAAGTCTTCTTTTATGATACTCCAATCAGTTACAGCTATAAAGCTAGGATTTCAAAGTCTTTTGTTATTTAATATCCAAACAGTGTAATATTGCAAGGGTATATGTGACCAGCTCCAACAAAACACGGAACAAGTCGCCAGTCATGTTTTTGAGTTGTAGGGTTTAAAGATGACATTCCCATAAAAAAATATAATTTTCGAATTCATAATTTCATGGTATTTGACCTTGGGACTGAGTGGACTTTCAAGGATTAAAAAGAGGTTTATTTAATCAATAATTGACAGTTGAACTATGATAATCCCTATTCAATCCTGTGTAAATCAGGAAACTAATTAGCAGTTCAGCAAAAATACTAAGGTATCATTTACAAAATTCTCCATATCTTGAAAATTATTGATGCTATGTATATAATTGTGGTATCATTTTGAAGCTTATTGTCCTGTGCTTACATTTTTATTCAAAATCATGAATTGTCAATATTGCGACTTGTTCCTGGTTTTGTCAGAACGGGTCACATATAATGTTTGCCTATAGCTACAAATTAAAAAGTCACAAATTTTATTAGCTTGATTGCTTCGCACGTGGTATTAAACAGGTATCCGTTAAGTTTATGAAGTAGACTTTCAGCCTAGCCATTTAGTATTCTTGCTCGTTAAGGTAGGAGCATCGGATAATAGGCCCATGCAGGAAAATAGCCACTATATCAAATCAGAATTATGTATCCATATCAAATATATAACCAATTTAAGATAAGTCTTTACGTTTCAAGAAAATTTAAACATTTCTTATGTTTTTCTTTATTTTTTGAAAATTCACTAATTTTTTCTACAAATAATTATTGCTAGCCTAGAGGGAATGTGATATGGTTTCCATAGTTTGTGGGATGGTTAATAAGCCTAATATCTAAATTCTCTCACCAGATTTTTTTGATAAAGTGTTTATTTGTTGAGAAAAATCATTTTTTCTATTTTTAAATTAGGGAAATCTAGAAACACCCATAACTTAAAATAGAAACACGTTGTTAAAAAAAGAAACTGGCGAGAAAAGTTTCTAAATTTGATAACCTTTCATTTGACACCTTGTTTGTTAAAATTGATCCTATGGTTAGCTCAGACAATAATTGTGAAATTGGGTCAGTGTACAGTTCAGTGTTTCTAGATCAAATCAAGAAAATTTGAGCAAGTACTAACATTACCTTTAAATATCCCCTTTATTACTGGCTAATATATAGGAAAAAAGACACTAATATTATTCAGTAACATTTTTGTAATAAAAGATCCAAAAAGCAGTTCTATAAAGGAGATAGAAAGGAGAAAAAATAATATTTAAACATAGTATCCATTTTAAAACTTTTACCAATTTTAGTGAACAAGGCTTAGTGTCAAAGTCAATTGGGTTTCCTAATGATAAAAAAGACTCCAAAACGCTTTGTTCGCAAAAATTTGGCAGGCAAGTTTTTCTCACCCAACTGCACATCCTGTATCATTTTAAACCAAATCTGTGCACACCATAGCCGATATAAATATCTTTTTTATTCTTTCACCAAACATATAAGTAATAACTGCCAAGACTAGTTCTCTATCAATTTGAAGAATGAAAGAAAAAATGAGCCAGGTGGATCTTTTTTTTATATTATGATGCAAAATTGCTCTGTTTTCTAATAAACATACACTTATGGCTAATTCCAATTGGGGGGAAAACAATCAGGTTTGAATATTGTACATTGTGGCTTTAATAGACACAGCCAATGGTACCTGTGAAACTGTAAAATACTTAACATCAGTATGTTGGTATGTATGAGTAACTTAAAAGTGAAGTCTATGTAGGAAGTTAACAAAAAGTAAGAAAATCAGCATGTGGAGTGTGATTACCATGATTACTGTCAGGGATGTCAGTTTTCAGGCAATTGCCTGATTTCAGGCCTTTTGCTACTCCAAATGTCCGCACTTTTATTTATTTTCAGCCCGTTTTGAGGCTTTATAGCCCAAATTTACACGCTTTTTGAGGCTTTTCCTGCCAAGTCACTTCAGGCCACTTTCATTCCTGTACTGTGCCCATTTACTCACAATTCAAGAAAACTGGTGGGGGGGATAGAGTTACGTAATCTAATGTTCAGATATCGGTATTTGGTAGGCCTATATTTTTAGAGAATAGATTTGTATACCTATATATTTTACCTTCATGCAAATTAATTGCTAAGTTTTAGGTAAAAAGGAGCTACGTTTTTGCTATGCAAAAAATGCGTATAGTGGTTGCAATATGGGTGGTTGTGAAGAAATTCCAACCAAAAGACCATTTATTCCATATAGGAAAAAAGACACTTAGGTTTCTCTATTTTTGAGAAACTATAGAAAGCTATCGTAGGACGCGTTTCAATTAATGATGATCAAGACTTAGTTGACCTGTTTATTATTCTCATCAGCTTCATTTTGCTCAGCTTCATTTTAAGATCACCAAGTATTTTGGTATATTTGTTCATAGTAGAAACATAAATCTGCATAGCTATATAACTTTTTGACATTGGCAATTTGGTCCATTTTTAGTGACAGAGTTTTTCTCTAAACATGGAAAATGCAATGTCTATTTTGGTTGGAATGTCTTCACAACCACCCATATTACAACCTCTATACGCATTTTTTGCATAGCAAAAACATAGCTTCTTTGTACCTAGAACTTGGCAATTAATTTGCATGAAGGTAAAATATATAGCTATACCAATGTATTCTCTAGCCTACCGATATCTGAACATTAGATTGCATAACTCTATCACCCCCCTCACGATTCAAGAAAAATATAGCACTAATTTTTTTAAATTAAAACCATTTATCCTCTTTTGTTTAACTCAATCTTATCCTGTAGTTGGAAGTAACTAACAATAAAAGTGAAATTTGAATATTTGACTAATTTTGGTGCAATCTAATTTTTAGCAAACACATTTTCTATATTCTACTTTTAACCAATTATTAAAATAAATTGGAAGATTAAGACTAATTAATCATTTATGATCTGTGACCTTTCGGACACTTGACCACAAAATGTTATCGTACATATCTTGATCCCAAATTTGAGATGCCAGTCTCCAGATGAAGGTTAGTTGTGACCAAAATTTTGAGTTACAAAGTTGTGTTGAGATCATCATCATAGGTTTAAATAATTCATTATGCAGTCTACCAACACAAATGAACTTTCCTGCTAAGACTAATATCAAGATTCTGAATGCTCTTCATTTCAGGTGGACTTGGACTAGATGAAGACGTGTCTCAGTTAACCCAAGGCCTCTATTCAAGTGAATTTGTTGGGTGTATTGACAATATTCAGTCGAGAGGTGATCTATTGCTGGATCTGACAGAAGCAGAAAAAGGATATAATGTACGGTCATGTGATAATGGAAGCAGGTGAAAGCCAAAATGAAAGCTTTCCGGTCACATGTGACTGTGACCAGTAATTTCATTACGTTACACAACCCTTAAACAATGTTTATTTTACCGATGTGTAGCTGATTCAACTATAATTATCCCCCCCATATAAAAACTTCCAGCCTGACACCAGTATTGTTCCACTTGTCTACATTTGACAAATAACATTACGTTTTGATCATGTCTCACCTCCTTTTTCAACCAAATCGACGGCAGTGATGGATCAACATTTAACCACAAATTGCCTCAGGCAAAACTCACTTCCTGGGAACCAAATACCATACAAGGTCATTTTTATGTAACTCATTGACCCATTTGTGTTATATACTGCCACTAGCTACTAGCTAGAATGACATCCTTGTGATCTGGTCAACTCATCGACAGATACCAACCTCAGGAGGGAATTAATTTTTTTATCAGTTCTCTCCAGGTAGTGAAACGTAATGAAGGCTAAAATAAGGTTTATCTCAGCTCCCTTTGGCCAAAAATCTAAGGGCTGTGCATTTCTGTTTTGTTGTGTTTTTTTAGTCGTAAAAAGGTTATGCGGATGCGGAATTTTTTTATTGCATATTTGGTCCTTTTTTTGGCTGATTTTTTTTTCTTGATAATTGAAAAAACACCTTAAAAATAGGAAAAAGAAATTGGCTAAAATGGACTGGACTGCATAAGATCATCTGATGTAACCGACTCCACTAAATTGCACAAGTTCAGGGTTTTTTGTTTCCCGCCATGCGGGTATAATACTAAATTGACACTTAATTTAGGTGTAATTTATTTTGGGTCGAATCTCTATCATGGAAAGCTTGCTATATCTTTCCAAATATCATGAATATAGCCTAATGATTGTTTGTTCTAGATTTGGGGTTTAGCGTTTCATATTTGAAAGAATTCGAACTGTTTATTTGCAATATTTCGAAACTACAAACCCAAACTGGGTGCTATGATCTACAAGATTGGGCTCCGAGTATGCATTTTACCAAGTTAGCAATAGGTATTTCCTTCATTGTCAATGCATGACTTTCTTTATTATACTCAAAAACGGATTTTATAATATATGAAAGTTGTTTACGTGCATATAGGCTCCTTCACAGCCGGTTTCTGTCGTGTATGTTTGCGATTTAGCCACATGCAGACTGGGTTGCCAGGGACTACCAGACAAAGTATCTGTTTTTGACTATAACAATGTAAATATGAGCAAGGTCTGGATTTAGCACCTTATCAGAGTATACCATGATGCACTTATGGTCCATGGCAAGCCCGATTCGACCTTTGTGGTATTAAACCCAGTTAACAGGAAATTAATCCAGTAAATCGATTCAGTAAAGCAAATAAGCTCATGCATTCGATCACTAACGGCAACCAGCTTCGGTCGATTACCCCAGCTGCAGCGTGTGTAAACTCTAATTTGCATAGAGGCTGTACGTGAAATTATTGATTGGCTCCAAACAAAGGATTTGAACCGGTGCACGTAATCATGGCGCAGTGCAGTCCATTCAATCAAATGTTGTCATCAACCTATTTGATCGCAGTGCATTGTTATGTGTGTGAGACGAACTGTCGCGGTTGATTGCAATCAAACAAACGATGTCTTATGTATTACTTTGTTCCGTGATGAAAATCGTGATGTTTTATTTAATCACTCTCGAAAAATGTATTTCTTTTGTAGGCCTATTACTTTGTTTTGTGATGAAAATCGTGATGTTTTATTTCATCACGCTTTAAAACAAACGATTTCTCATGTATTACTTTGTTTCGTGATGACAATTTTGATGTTTTATTTCATCACTCACGAAAAATTGATTTCTTATGTATTACTTTGTTTCGTGATGAAAACCGTGATGTTTTATTTCATCATCACGCTCTAAAACAAACGATTTCTTATGCATTATATTTGTTTTGTGATGAAAATCGTGATGTTTTATTTCATCACGCTCTAAACAATAATTATAGTTACATGCATTTCAAGAAAAAAATCTTATTAAAACGGTAGGCCCTATGTTGTTTAGAAAAAAATGTAGAAAGTGATGATGATGATGATGATGTCGATGATGATGATGATGTGCGACCCTTTGTCAATCACCTACAGTACCCAATTTCGGCATACTATATAAGAAACTCATCATAATGATTGCCAGAGAATAGTTTAAATGTAGCTTGTACCGTTTTTTTGTGGCATCCTTCAGAAGTGAGCGGTCCGATACCAATATTTTCGGTCAAATCTCCATTCAATTAACACGGGGAGTTGGCTAGCTATGCCTTGCCCTCACTCATATTTTACAAAAGTGCGACTATTTCTGAACATCTAAGCTAGCTGTAATTTTAGGTCATGTTAGAGAAATATATTTGCTAGAAGTTTGGAGAATAAGTTAAATATTGGCTGGTTATTTTTCACACAGTGATGTTAACTAGGCAAGTGCCCATTCTTCCAACATACATCATTTGTAGAGGTCACGCGTCAATGGTGAGAGCACTGTGTATTGTGTATAGGAAAACGGACAGTAACTGCAGTATGCTGATAAGTGATAACATGATTAATTGGGAATCTGAACATAAAAATTTATTTTGTAAACAGATAATACTCTGTGATTATTTATGGATGAAAACTAAGAAAATTGATATAAATGAAATAATTAATATATTAAACATACATTTTGTTTTGCCAACAATGAAAATCCGTTCACAAATAAAGTTTTTAGGATATATAGTATTTGACAAATGACATTAAATTATACTTTTGAACACTGCCAACTCAAAAACTTTGTTCCTTTTATCTACTCTGTCTACCCAGTAATGTTATCTTTGGAACCCTAATTATTGGGTCAAGGCTATAGCTGCATGGTAATTGAATAGGCTGGCCTGTGATAGTGGTATTGATTATAAAAGCTTGTATTTCAACAAGTTCCTTGCTGGCGTGTTATATAAGCCAGAGTCAGGATGTTGGTATCATTATGCCTCAAATCACTAATTTATTGTAAGATCAATGCATTGTAAATTAGATATGGAAAGTTAGAACATTACTATAGGCCCACACCTGATCTGTGAACTGGGTTTTTTTAAAGACTCTTCTTGTTTCAGTTTTAGCCACTATTAAGACAAAAAAAAAGCAAACATACAAAAGTTAAGAGTTATGAATTAGAAAGTTGACAGGAAGTTGTAAGAGTTAAATTGTTATGGACATGATGGGTGTATAAAGCGCAAAAATGTTGAAGGTCAAGTCAAAGTCATCCGAGGTGTATTGTCGATCACGGACAATTCTGCGCCAAATTGTTAAAGGTTATCTGAGGTCGACTAAGTATATGATTGGATTTTCAGAATGTTCAAAGTCGTGTCATTAAACGTAATCACAATTAATCACTAAAATCATCATGGTCATATCAAAGTTAACAGTTACTGATAATTGCCGCGAAGTGTTACATGTAATCCGATTATGACTATGTCAACTGGATCACGCTTAAAAATTGAGTTCTGCACCACGATGGAAATGATCGCAACACAAAGTCTATGGCATGTACCAATGTCAAAGGTGCGTGATCCAGTTACCAGGGAGTTATGTAACCACTTTGCTGGCGAATAGATATTTGGATTGTCATGAATTGCTTATGATCACCCTCAGGCAGCAAACATTCTTAAGATTGTCTGAATATAGATTGTTGGATTGTTGCGAAACTCGGTGGATGTGATTTCCATTGATCCCTTTGTTATAAGTATGAATTAGTGTAGATCTAGCTATCTTGAGAATACCTAGTATATGTCATTGGTGGTAGCGATATTTCCCACCCGGTTGGTTGTGCATGTGCTACACACAAAAAATTACTCGCATTCCAAGTACTTGTCAATGTAAAATTATGAAACGTGATCTTCATCCATGGCGTTGTCTTTTTAAAGACATTTCTTGTTTAAACTTCAAGACACACTTTATGTTTTTTATTTTTGAAAAATCGCAATGATGAATTCAAACAAAAGTACAAAGGGACTAAAGAATTCCTTTGTCAACTCAAGCTGGTATTTGAATTAGAGCATTGGGGGAAAAGTGGCCTTGTTGCAGGACATCTCCAGAAAATGTGCTTCAGTGTCTCTGGACTTTGACAATAATATTATGAGTGCTCCATTCCACTTTCCGTTGAATATACTGCTAGCACGTTCACCATCTGTTGGAATGCATTGGTATTTCTGCATCGCCGGATAGTGTAGTAGCTATAAGGATACTGTAAAAATTCATCAGGTTTCTTATTGTTCAAATAATTACAGATTGTTTTTTACAAAACCAATAGGTTGTGGTGAATAGATGTTAATAACTCACCAACTGACGTTTCATCCGTCTTGTTCAGTCGGATTTCTTCAGAGTTCTGATGAAGCTCTGCTACTGTACGACCTGGTGTTGCCAGTTCTTGAGTCGCTTTGTAGGATAAAGGAATCCATATGGATCAGGAGGAGAGGAATGAACAACACCATGAACCGAGACGAGGGCACATACAACCTGAGCAATCTCTACAACCCTCTGCTACAAAGCGACTTAAGAACTGGCAACACCAGGTCGTACAGTAGCAGAGCTCCATCACAACTCTGAAGAAATCCGACTGAAATGTCAGTTGGTGAGTTATTACCATCTATTCACCACAATCTATTGGTTTTGTAAAAACAATCTGTAATTATTTTAAGCTATAAGGATAGTTTTGGATGCTGTGACACACCATAGGCTAGTACCCTCACTACTGTGCCGCACATCCAAACCCAGTCATTTATAAATTATTATATATCTGTATGTGTATACATATTTTTATATTCCAGCAGATCTTTTGTATGCCTTTAAATTTGTTTTTTTTATCATTTATATATTCAAAAAAAGATATTGTATTATAGTAACTATTGCTTTTGTGACCATGTTTATCAAATGCAGTAACTTTGGTTTTGAAGTATGTGAGCTTTCATAAATATTGAAAAATATTTTACAAATGTATACATAATTTGAATACTGTTTTTAAGCTATTATAATATTTATCCCGTCTGTAATGTCTGTCATATATTATCGTATGCAGCTGCCTTTCTAAACGCAGTTGTCTTTCTAGCGTATCCCACCAAAAAAGGTTATATGTAAAATATGAACCACATTTTGTGATTGTACAACAAAACGTAATGATTTCAGATACAATTTATTCATCCTTCAACCTGTATCTACTAAGTTTTGACTCCGTATCTTAAAAGCAGCTTATGGGCGCATAATGACAGGCGTGTCAACCATGACTAACCATCAAAATATCACACAACAAAAGTTGAACACAAGCACACCTTTGATTTACCATGCATTCCACAAAATGTGTAACTTCTGTCAAATGTCTTTGAACTATTTTTAAGGTATTCATAACATAAATGCATTTTACAAAATGTTTAACTACTGTCAAACGTTTTGGATTCTTTTTAAGGTAAAATACATTCAACCATAAAATGCAGTCAACAAAATGTTTAACTACCTGTCAAACGTTTTGAACTATTTTAAGGTATCCTAGCTATAAATGCATTCCACAAAACGTTCAACTACTATCAAACGTTTTGAACAATTTGTAAAGTAGCCATACCATAAATACATTCCACAAAATGTTTAACTGCTGTCAAAGTTTTTTTTAAGGTGTCCATACTATAAATGCATTCTACAAAATGTTTTGGACTATTTTAGAGTTTCCTAACCATAACCTTTTCTTTTTTATCGCATTTCGTCACCTTGATAATGTTATTCCCATTCTTTTAAGGGCAATATTTATATTATTATTTTTTATTCGCAATATTGAACAAGGGTACTTTTATCTTGTGAAATAGATTTTAAACTGTGGCCTGATCATGAGAATTAGGTGGCATAATAATTTTTTTGAGTCGATACGAGATTGCAAAGGGGGGACACAATTTTTGAGTCAGGATAATAATTGTTAAATCCCATTTATCCTCAGTAACAGATCTACGTAGATTCATGCTTGCCACACCCCCTCGCTCATGAAAATGCTCCATTTCTCTTGAAAGCAAAACCAGTAATAATATTGATGGCGCTCCACCAGAATTCTATTTAGTGTTTCAGAATCTACTTTAATATGTGTGTGTTGGGGTGTGTGTAATAGTATAGTGCTTGTATCATTCTAAAAAGTGTGTATAATGAAGTCTTATATAACAGAACAGCTGGTCTGTTTATTATTTAGCTTGTAGTCTTTCAGCCAGTGTGGCCAATATTGTACAAGAAATTATTTGATAATAAAAAAAATACTTGTAAAACTTTGTTGCTGAGGTTGATTTTTATTACTGTTTCTTTTGTATAGTGTGCACATTTGAAAGCAGATTGTTTTTTGTTATCACAGCAAGACCATAGGCTTAGATTTTCACAGGCGGCGGATGACATGATCGAGCCGGCAACTCGTGAAACCGCCCGGCCGTATGGCATTTTCCATATACTCAGTTAGTTTTGTGGGGTTCATTATCGAACCCCAACGGTTTTAGCTTGTATTTATATTATTTATCAACATAGGCCTATTTGTTTGTGATATTTCAAGCGTTTTAACATTTCAAAATAATCCCATTCAATTACACGGTTGACGATGAAAATTTACTGAATTTAGGGACTGCACGTCATACACCACCTGGATTTTCATAAGGGAAAATGGTGCATACAATCATAACCCCCATGTTGACGCCTGTATATAGGTTTCTGACCAAATTAATCTCTCATTTGGAAATTTTAACCTACATTTTTTTGCGGCCTTCGAGCACTGAACTTTGCACCATATTTCACCATTTTAGCTTGAATATGGCAAATGTTTTGTTCACTTCGCGTGCATTGGTACCATAAACTTATTCTGTTACCTAAAGGTGATGGATTCAATATACACTAAGCCAAAAAAAGAAACTTATATTTTTCACAAGGTCATAATATCTTAAAATCCTGACCATCAAAATTAACCAAAATTACACACAGGATTGCCTCGATACTCTACTCTTAACACATGTCAGTAACCAAGCAGTTGTCCAAAAGCAGCAAAATGCACTGATATGGACCAGCTTCCTGGAACACACTCACAGCCCAATAATTGGCACCCAGCAAAAGAAATCTGTTAATCGTTAAATAAGGTCCTTGCACAGATGATAATTCCCAAAGAGTTAGTGGAAAAGTGTGAAATGCAGAAAGCAGCAGTTTTGTAAATTATCATCTGTTCAACAATTCTGTGTAATTTTGTTTAATTTTGATGGAAAGGATTTTAAGACCTTGTGAAAAAGTTTCATTTTTGGCTTAGTGTACTTCAAGAAATTGTTTCCAACCTCATCCCCTCATGTCAAAAAGAAACTACACCACTGAACAACACTCATTCATATCACAACAACCATATTCATACTATTTTATATTTATTTCCATAAAAATCAAGAACATTACATTACATAAAAAATATAAAACACGAAACATCTGGAGGAAAAGGCTGGAAGACCAAAAAGGCCTGAAAGTTGGCCTTTCCCTAAATAGCAAAACAAAGCAACTTTACAAAACATAACCAAAAGACAAGACAAGGGACGGGGACGTGCCCGCGGAAAAGATTAATTATATTTAGAGATAAGATTTGTTTTGAATTGATTGCGGAAATGTTTGACAGATTTAGAAGCTTTCAGATTTTTATCTAAACAATTTCAAAGAATGGGACCTATTCAGTGCCCTCACCCCCTGACAAAAAATGAAAGAAAAAGTGCCCCTCTGACAAAAATTGAAAGAGAAAATCAGGAGGGAAAAGAAAAAGGGCAAGGAGCCCCTTTTCTAGCAAAATTCTGGGCCAAAAGAGTGTAAAATGCAAACATTTTTCGCGCTACGCGCGCACATTGTAACAATAAATCCTTTTTTCAGCAGGATAATGGGCAAAAATCGTGTAAACTACAGTAAGCCAAAAATTAAGGTACCAGTTGCGTTCACCCCCTGTATATCCTACACAAATGCAAACATGTCATAATTGGAACCAATAGCCAATAGCTGCATCTTTCAGCTCGAATTTAAGACCTCATTCGTTGACATTGTCCAAGAAATAAAGACACGACGATCCAAAAACCCAAGGAAGATGCAAATATGAAAGTTGCAGTTTGCCACATTACATGCCCTATTGATTTGTACACAAAGCGTGTACGCGAACAAGATAACTAGCGCTGTGCTTTCATTGATTAGCACGAAAAACTAGCATCGTGCTTTCATTGATTAGAAGACAAAAGTGCAACTTTTTATTTCGTATCTTCATCAGGTTTTGGACTACCGTTTCTTTAATTCTCAACCAATTAAAACAAATAAGGTACCTTAATTCTTTTGCTTACTGTACTATTTTTTCGCGCTACGCCCGCACATCATCCCAATAAAGCCTTTTTCAGGAAGCTCGAAGACATACAGTCTCTATGTATTGTATGATGCAACTGCAATTTTTTTCGTCTGTGCCCCCTCCCCTGAAATTTTATTTTACCCCCGACCAAGAAAGCTGGCTACGCCCCTGGACCTCTTGTACGTATGGCATGATTAGAAAAGACTTTCTTATTTTTGGTTAAATTTAGGTCATTTACATGTCTTGTAGTCAAGTCTCATTTAGTCAAAGCTCATTTATGGAGTACATGTACATGAATGTACCTAATTCAACACGTAGTATTATACTAGTATCAAATTAGAAACCCGTTACTAATTGCCAGACCGGTATTAATTTTCATTTTTTAAAGTAAAATGAAACTGTATAAATATGTCGTCTTCTGGGGGCTCAAACGTACCAACCAGCAGAAGTAAACTTCGTCAAAGTAATTGGACTTTATTGAAAAGTGACACCTTGGTAAAAGACGAGTGGAATGGCAAGAATTTTCATAATTTTGTAAGTGTTTAAAATGCTGTTTTAACAAATTAAAATTTGTTTTGTGTGTGGAATCATTAACTGGGTGGGAAATGCAGTAAGAACATACTGGAAATACCGTGAAATACTCAATATTCGTGTGCTAAATACAGGGTGTCCCAGAGAAAATTACCGAGTGAATAAAATTGAACGAAAGTCGAGAACTAGACATCAGAATAAAAAATTAAAAATGTAGCGCATAGCCTATTTGATTTGATTTGCGTGAGTGGTTGCGATGAAATTAACAATTACTAAGTACATAATGCGCGCATCAATGCAGTTCATTCCAAGTTATTCAAAAGGCGTTTTTCTCATACTCGCTCACCGGTTCCTAAAGTTTGTCTATCTCATTAAATTTAGTCCACATTATCTATTTTATAATCCGACGGTGTTATGTTATTCATGGTTTCACTGAAGACGCTTTCCAACTTTAATTGTTTAGGTTGTGCAAATATGTTATATTTTAACTTTCTAAAGAACATTTGAGCCAAGAATGACAATGAACAAGTGCTTGCAGCTTTACGTGTGATTTTTGATACCATGTAATGTTGAAATTTTAAAAGATTTAAACTTTGCATTACAATTTCTTGGAAATATTCCAAAAACATTAATGTGTGTGAGAATTGTGTAAAGCCAGATGGAATTCTTTATGCAATAATTCTTTATGCAACATTTATATCAACATTAACGAAAAAAGGACAGAGCATCCTCTAACATTCAAGCTTTTCAATATCGTGCAAGTTTTCAAATTTGAACAAACCCTAATTAAATGTTTTGCAAGAAACAGATTATTTAAAAAACGAAAAGTATTTCGTGGTACAAAATATGAAGCCCATTGGCAGTTAACCACTAGTGCACATTGTGTTGAATGGTCTTTCTTTCAAACTTGGAATGAAATGAATTGACGTATACATTATGTAATTGCTCATTTCTTGGCAATCAGTCAACCGATTCCAGTAAAATTAGCGTATAAGATGCAGAATATAAATAAGCTACATACGGATTTTTAGATTTGTGGATTTTGATGTCTATTCCTTGACTTACTTCCAAATTCATTTGCCTAGTATTTTTTCTGGGACACCCTGTATATACATTTAATTCAGAAGTAAAACAAAAACCAATGAAATAACTTCAACGAAGTTTTACAACAATCTATAGACCTCAGATGATCTTGTCAATTTCCCTTCTAAAGGGTGATCACATCCACCAAGTTTCATGGCAATCCATTAATCCAACAGTTGACCTCAGATGACATCAACATGACCTTGAACATTTTGGCGCTTAATTTGTGATAACATGCACCACGTTTCATGTCAAAACAATCCAGCAATCGCTGCTCAGGTGACGGCATTAACATGATTTTTGGCCGCTCAATTTTGATCAAATTCAATAAGTTTCCCGACAATCTGACAATCGGTTAATTCAAATAATGAGTTTTAGTTTTGTTTTGGTCATGTTAGAAACTGAAAATTTGTAGAAAGCATTTTCGGTTTTCATTTCTGTTTGTTACATAATAAAAAAAAACAGCAGATTATCAGGTTTGAAGATACCTTGATCATAGTATACAAAAGAAGTATTTAAATTTCGCAGTGCAATATTCATGAGCAGAGAAGTCAAACAAGTCAATCTACATTTGAAAGCGTTGGTTCGATTTCCAAATCAGCCTTAGGGTCTTTTTATCTTTTCAGTTTTCGTAAGTCTATTGTTCAGATACGAACTTACGCAATGGATTAAGTAAGTTTACTATAATCTGACTTCATTCTTAAGTGAGTTGATCTGTAACTTGAATTCATTGTTAACTTTGAAGTACCAATCAGCTTATTTCAATAGACCCATGACTGAAAATAAGCTCTGCAAAACATTTAAAATAAACCCGAATCTTGCATATAGGCCCAAACAATTATCAGATTAACTTGCCATTGTTGCGAATGAATAGAATAAATTATCTTTGCTCCAATGCAATTCTTTTGTATTGCATTTCAATATGAAACATGATTACCAAATCGCCACTTGTACGAGCCTCATTGGGAGATATTTGGCTATTTACGCTCGTTTCATCGCCAATATGAAAGACTTTTGCTTATAACTTGGCAACATGGTTAGTATAATTTCAATGCTGGACTATTTTTACGAGCCACTACCCCGGGAGCCACTTACGTCTAGGCGTAAGTGAATATACACCAAACGCAAGTCAATTGAAGCCGTACAACTTACCATGCTTACCGCGAATTTAGGACCGTACAATTTAGACTCTTTTTTTTTTTCTAGATTAGTACCAACCCTCGCATCTCAGGTTTTCATGTCAGAAATTAACATAACTTACGGAAACGAATACGAATATTGACTTGCTTCAAATTATTAGTAAGTGACAAAAGGCTAGAATAAATGATTGGTCACACCTGGGAGGCTACCACTTCAGAAAAACAATGACTTACGAAAACGGATACGGAAACAGAAACTGAAAATCTTCATCATTCTTCTAAGGAACCACATCTCGCAGCTCTCCAATCTTCTTTTAATGTCTGTTGTTATTGACCATGCTTCACTTCCATACATTAATAGACGACATAGCAGTTGAGTACCCGAATTTTGGTCTCTATACTGAGGGCACTGTTTTTTAAGGATCTTGTCTAATTTTGAGAACGCAGACTTAGCCAGTGCAATCCTTCTCTTAACCTCCTTAATACATCTGACATCTTCTGTGATTAGACTGCCAAGGTAGTTGAAGGAGGAAACTTGCTTAATTCTTTGATCTTTCACCTTCAATATGCATGTTGAGCTTTCAGTCTTTGATACCACCATACATTCTGTCTTCTTGCAATTTAACGACAAACCTTTCCTCTCACTTTCCTGAACCACCACATCAAGAAGCCTTTGCAGATCCTCCTCAGACTCAGCTAATAGGACAGTGTCATCTGCATATCTTATGTTCGTGATGTTATGTCCACCTATACCGAGACCATTTTCCTTTTCTAGCTCCCAGTCGTAGATCCTTTCCACTCAGGTCTAGCTTACCAAGATCTTCAAAAAGCTGATCATGTCTCACCTTGTCAAAGGCTTTTGAGTAGTCAATGAAACACATGAAAACATCCTTCTGCATCTCTACCGCTCTCTCTGTTATCATTCTCAAGACATAAATCGCATTCCTGGTACCAGCATCTTCTACAAAGCCGAACTGCTCTTTACCAATCTCAGGTTTTATTCTACTTCTTGCACGGAGTAACATGATTCTTAGAATTATCTTTGGAGATGACATCAGCTGCAGAAAAAGCCGAAAAAATATATAAACTTGCTAATTAAAGATTGAGCCAAACACCTTTTCACTACATTGGAGACATGTCTCTTTCTTAATCTGTAAAAAACAAAGAAAACTCATTTTGAAATGTCTATTTTCCAAACATGCGCCTTAGCAAAGAATGACCCATTAATTGGTAATGGTATAATGTAGCTTTCTATACTTTAGCCATTGTACAGCATATCATTTTGTTTAAAAAGCAATTAATTACCGATGTCTCATTAAAGCAAATGAAAAATAAAGTATGCGTTTAGTTATACAGAATATAACTTAGCTATTTTCCAAATAGGCCTAAATGCAAATATTGTAATGGCAGTTTATGACAGACATGCAGGACTAACGCATTATACGACAATTCCAACCAACTGGTTGCCATAACAACAGAATTTCATAATGCAGGTTCCTTCGTGTGTTAATGCTTTTATAATTAAACTATAATTATGATATATTTTACAATATTTAATTATTATACATGGCATGGCAATCATTATAATTATTAGAGTTCCATAATATCACAACTTGGTAAAATGTAATATATAGCTTATATATAAATTATTGGTAGTAAAATGCAAGCATAAAGCATGTCCAGAATGTTATAACCTTTCTGAACAATATTTTCACATCAAAGACAGTAGCCATGGACAAAACGTCATTTCGGGTCACTTTCTTACAATCCTTCAGTATAATTGATGTCAGCTGCTGGGATATTTTAGTAAAAAACTGTAAAATAGAGCCTACTAAACATATATTAGTACAAAATAATTCTCATAGTACAAACACTCCGACTATTCATTAAATCCGCCTCTGGTCATCCCTGATTAATACGGGGATATATTCCACGGTTTTGGGGTACCTTTAATATCAGCGATTTTGGTATATTTTCGATGGGTGTGTTATCAGTGGAGACCAATGCACCCAATCAGGCACATTTGGACAAACGTGTCCCTAAAAGCGCTGAATTAGGGCAATTTTTTTTTGGGGGGGTATGTGTTTTTGTGAAAAATTGGTATACTGATGGGTAGCAAAAACAGCAAAAAGTAGGTATAGAGAAAGTCAGCATCCGAAAGTCTGCGTGGCACATCCCCGTACAAAACATTTCGAAGACCTTTCCCTGTTGTTATTTACTTATACTTTTTACTTGTAGATACTGAATGTTACTTTATGAGGAGACCGATTAAAAAAATACAATATCTAACTCCAATATAAAAACATAGCATATCCTATGTTATTTACTAATAGATACTGAAGTTTTACTTTAATATCAGACTGATTCAATAACACTTGTCTCCCGAGTATATGAAAAGGCGGAAGCTGTTTTGTAATGTACTTGCAGAGACTGTTGTTTCGATATATTTTATATCCCGTTTCCTTCTATTTTGGGAGGCAGTGCATGCTGTGTCGCATTTTGTCTTATTGTTTCCCAGGTAAATACAAAATCAGTGTCTGTTTTGTACTATATTTGCAGATACACTATTTTACCTTGGAGGGCAGTGCTGTTTCTCAGATTATGTTTTGTAATATTTTGCAGATACACTATTTTTTACCCGGGAGGGCATGCTGTGTCGCATTTTTGTCTTATTGTTTCCCAAGTAAATAAAACAAAGTGTCTGTTTTGAACTATATTTTGCAGATACACTATTTTACCTTGGATGGCAGTGCTGTTTCTCATTTTGTCTCATTGTCTCTCAAGTAAATAGAAGAAGTGTCTGTTTAGTACTATATTCGCAGATACACTATTTTACCTTGGAGGGCAGTGCTGTTTCTCAGATTATGTTTTGTAATATTTTGCAGATACACTATTTTTACCCGGGAGGGCATGCTGTGTCGCATTTTGTCTCATTGTCTCCCCAGTAAATAAAGAGCCAGTGTCTTTTTTTGTAATGTAATAAATATATTAATGTTGTACATAACCACGCATACATTTTAGAACATTAAAGAAACTGGAAAATATGTAAATGGTATATAAAATCCATACATAAATCTTATAATTCATTGAAAATACTGTAAACTGTTCAGAACATTATATGCAATATAATAACGTTTTAAGTTGTGCTGTACATAACCATACATAAACATACTTGTAAGCTATGTATAAAATGTTTAACAGCAGTTATATATAAATCTTAGAACATTAAAATACAGTAAATTATGTAAATGCTGTAGAGAAACCATACAATAATCTTACAAAATTAAACATTCTGTAAAATACTTAAATTTTGTACTGACTATTACAGGTAAAATATTAGCACCTTGATTTATTAAAAATATTGTAAAATTATGTACAGAATTCATACAAAAATCTCAGAATGTTAAAATACTGTACAGGGTGTCCCAGAAAAAAATTACCGAGTGAATAAAATTGAACGTAAGTCGAGAAATATACATCAAAATCAAGAATTTTAAAATGTAGCGCATAGCCTATTTAGTCCAGCCGAGCGGCGGCTGGACTTCTGTTTTTCAGCGGTTTCTTCTTCTTCTTCTTCTTCTTCTTTCTTTCTTTCTTTCTTTCTTCTGTCAACCTTGACATAATTAGCTCTAGCTCCTTCATTATTTGACCGATTTAAACCAAAATGAGCATGAGTAATTTTGGCTAAAAATGCGATTTTTACCAAAAATGCTTCTTATTTTACAGATTACATGGTAGCGCAATGAGACTTGGTCATCGGCATGGACTATGGGGTAAACACAGATTTGGGGTCAAAGGTCATTAAGGGGATTTTTTCTGCACATAACCAAATACTTTCAAAATGCTTCCTTTCCTACAGATTACATAGTACAGAGATGAGATTGACACATGTGCAGTGACATTAGCTGGTGTCTATAGGGTAAACACGGATTTTGAGTTCAAGGTCATGAAGGGGTAAAATAGGGTTGATTACTGATCACCTTAAAGTTCACTTTTTCCTGCATATTAAGTGCTGTGATCATCAGAATAATGCCAAAATGACTATAGCATTGGGTGCATAGGGTTATAATCAGATTTGGATTGAACATGGGGAGGGGTCTGTTTTGGGGTCAAAAGGGGTAAAATTTTGAAATTTGTCCAATTCAAATGAAAATTAGTATATGTAATCACGGTAGGATTCAAAATATGATGGAGGTCATTTGAAGGTCACCAGAGGTCAACCAAAGGTCAAAATGGGTCAAATTCCAAAATTCGTCCAATTTAAATCTAAATTAGAATATGTAATATTGATATGATTTAAAACAAAATGGGAGGTCATTTCAAGGTCATCAGAGGTCTACAAAGGTCAAATTATTTTATTAGGTAGATTGTTATCAAACGTAATGCCAACATTTTTCACGAAAAGGCAATTGTGTTCCAAATCTTTTCAAGGTCATAAGAGGTCACTTCAAGGTCACGGCTGGACTTCGCAGCCTTATAAGGGACGCAATATATCTAGTTTATTTTGCATCACATATGAAAATTGTATTTGATTCGGTTGACTGGTTGCGAAGAAATTAATTAATGATTACATAATGCGCGTATTAATGCAGCTCATTCCAAGTTTGATCAACAGGCGCTTTTTTCATACTCGTTAAATATATATAAAGTATATGGTTTAAAAATACTTGTCCAAAATAAATTGCCCCTTTTGATTTTATAATCTTTGTTTTTATCTTATTGGGGTGTATGGGGTGATTCAATATTTTCCTATGTTTTCGGTACAGGCTGTTTTGTAATAATTTGTTTTGTTCTAAATAAATCTTTGGTTGTACTTTGAAGTATATATTACATTTTCTTCATTGATCATCAATAGAGATTTTGTAAGAAAACCACTAAATGTGTAAATATAAATTCTCAGCAGCTGATTACTGGCTGACATCAAGATGATGGAGGTGCGCCTGCCTTAGATAATTATATGGTAGCTTTCATTGGTCTTCAGAGGGGTTTGGATTGGTTCAGGGCTCATCTGGAGATCCTGAGGCTTTTTGTTTTTCCACCTTTGAAAATTTGATTTTGGAGGGAGAGGGAGGGAGTTAAGCAAGTTTCTCCATTGAGAAACTTGTATGGCATTGTTTATTCTTTTGGAGATTTCTATAATTATTTAATTGCGGTTAAAAATGTTGTTTTCCAATCCAATCCTCTGTTTTTGCATAGGATGAAATTTGGTTAAATGTAATTCAGAAGTCAACTTTTGTATGTCCAGCCTGTATGGTTGGCTTGTACACATTTTTCCAATGATTCTTATATTTATTGATTTATATGAAGATAAATAAATAATTTAAAATACTTGCTACAATTAATTATCTCAATGTATATAATTTGTATATTTGATATGAAATCTGTTATAAATTATATATCTCAATATAGTCTTAATTTCTATGAAGTTGTTATAAATAAGTTTACATGTATTAAATGGTCCTCATGATTGTGGGGCAATGTTATATAGAATCCATACATATTATCTTAGAAAAGCATTAAAACTACTGTAAAACATTCAAATGTTGTTCGGAACATTACCTGTAATATCTTAGAATATTAAAATAGTGAATGTAAAATATATTAATGTAGTACATTACTATACACAAAATATTAGAACTTACGAATTCTGTAAAATATGGAAATATTGTCCAGAACCCATAAATCTAAGAATATTAAGAATACTGTAAAATATGTAAATGTTGTAAAGAATCCACAAATTTTATCTTAATCATTAAAAATACAGTATAAATATGTTAAGGGGGTATTACACCACTGGCCAATTTTATGCCTATTTTTGCATGTGGAGTTACAGTCAAAAATGAGGTAAAACCAATATTTGATCAATAAATCAATAACTACTTGCCTTGAGTTGCTGAATTTTCAGTACAGTAGTTGTAGTCCTTGCCCCTATAATATACATATCATACTTGTCACCAATGTGCTAAAATTTTTCAGAAAAATGCAAAAATAGGCACACAATTGGCCAGGGGTGTAGTACCCCCTTAATGCTGTACATAACCATACATAATATTTTAGAACATTGAAAATATTTTTAAAACAATAAAACATGTAAAACAGTTATGACCGCAAACCAAAGAATAGCTTACCTCATTTTTCCATTTCACATCACAATAATAGTTTTTAGCATAGCGTCGTAACCAAAGGTCGCAGATACTGCAAACTATACCTTTTTGGATTACCTTATGACCAGACGAGTAATTTGGTATACTTTTAAAAAGAATTGAGATATTTTATCATTTCGATCCCTGTTTTACCTAATTCCAAAGATTTGGTCACAAGACATCAGCATCGTTATCTTACTATATACCACATCAATCCGTATAAACTAAACTAACCATGCCAATTGCGTTTTTACTTGACAGGGCAGAATATCAAACATTTTATATTCATAATGACCTCAACCCTGTCTGCATGTAGTGAATTTTTTTCATCGTTTTCAATTTCTTCGACCAGCAATTCCCCTCATTGGGATGTTCTCTTCTTGACCTCTGCGTTTACAACATGGGCATTTCTCTTTGTTAAATAAAAGCCCGGCGAATGTATACAGAAATGGATTGATGGTGGAATTGATTGGCAACACAAATGTTGCTATCCAGGCATACGCTGTAGGACTGACTTCTACTGCGCCGGCCTGGACAAGGATCGATACAATACCAATTGGCACCCAGCAAAAAAAATCGGTGATGACAAGAAGAGACATTTTCATAGCCATGCGTATTTCTTCACTTGCTTGTCGGGAACGACCACAATCTTGGCTAGTTTGTCTAGCAATGATAAAAATGTTCAGATAACAGAAGCCCACTATTAGGAAACAGATAAGGTTCAGACAAGTGAACATGGCAGTGGATAGATACATGGTCACTTTGCTAGAGTCAATGGTATTCTTTGTTTTGCGGTCATAACTATTTGTCTCTGTTGCAACAAAACTTACATTATAAACCTTTAATTTTGACAACGGAAGACCTACACAAGCCTCTGAATTTCTATACAAATCAGAATCTGCTAATACCAAGGCGGCGATGCTAAAACAAAATGCAAGTAACCAAAGCATGCGTACTAATGAACGCGCCAATGTTGTACCCAAGCGTCGTCCACCAAATGGGTACTTAATGCCCAGAAACCTATCTATGCTTATAAGTGTTATAAAGAAAGCTGAAGCTTCACTGGATAATACAGATAAGGCCCCAGCAAATCTGCACACCACACTTGTTCGCCAGGAATCGGCATTAGATGGGAAAAAATCTGCATAATTCCAATCTATTAAAAGCAAAAAAAGAAGATATATGCACATAAGGAGATCAGATTTTGACAGGTTTGTGATCAGAAGAAACTGGACCTTATTACTTTCCCGCCTGTGCCTAAATCTGGTGTACAGAGCATAACTGTTTCCAAATATTCCAAAGATACTCAGAAACCACATTACAATTCGAAGGAAGACAAATGGCATCATGCGCTCACATGTTAGGAATGGAGAGGGTGGCTCATCGCTTTCGCACTGGACAGATGATGCATAACAACATATTGCAGCTCTGGTAACTAAGATGGTGGTTTCATTATTCAACCCTGAAAATACTTCGCTGTGTATCAATAGCAGTGGGTTGTCTCTGATGTTTACTATTCGTAAAGAGGTGCACTTTGACAGTATTGGAATTTGATCCAAATAATTTTGAGACAGGTTTAAAAATTGTAAGAGAATGAGATTGTCAAAAATATTTTTGGGAAGATAACGAAGATGGTTATGATCAAGTCTTAGCTGTATGAGACGGCTTTGGTTTTTAAATGTACTAGAATGGAGAAAGCGTAGCTTATTATTGTCTAATCTCAGATTTGTTAGACTCCTCAGTGATCCAAAAGTGCTGAGTACGGTCTCCTTTGAGGATATCCCCAGATTATCCCGTTCTTCTAACTCAGGATTTATTGCATGTAACGCATTGTGCGACAGGTCTAACTGCTTCATACTTGTCAGTCCTTCAAACACATTAGGATGTATATCTTGCAATGCATTGTTAGACAATTCTAATACCTCCAGACTTGCCAATCCTTCAAACACACCAGGCTGTATCTCTTGCAATGTATTGTTTGACAGGGATAACTCCTCCAGACTTGCCAGTCCTCCAAAGACACCCGGCTGTATCTCGCGCAATGCATTGTTATAAAAGTTTAACGAAACCAGATTTGCCAGTCCTTCAAACACATCAGGCTGTATCTCTTGCAATGCATTGTTAGTCAGATTTAACGATTCCAGACTTGATAATCCTTCCAACACACCAGACTGTATCTCTTCCAATGCATTGTGAGACAGGTCTAACCACTCCAGTCTTACCAGTCCTTCCAACACATCAGGCTCTATCTCTTCCAATGCATTGTTATCCAGGGCTAACCACTTCAGACTTTCCAGTCCTTCAAACACACCACGCTGTATCTCTTGCAATGCAATACCACTCAGTAACAGAAATTCTAAGGAGCTGCCAAACCTTTTAAATGCAAGGGGTTTTATGCTATGCAAAGTACTGCCATTCCAGTCAAGTCTATTCACCGAGTCACTAAATGAATACAGAAATGTAGTCATAAACACATTTCCATCTGTGCAATTACTGATTATGGTGTCATTATCCAAGGTACAGGTACAGCTAGATAGGCACTCTATTCTACATGTTAATGAACTTGAATTTGCTGAACTTGAATTAACTAAGGAATCAAGTGAAAATTCCTTGCGTTCTTCACATGTCATTATATCATCGCTGTCTTGTCCGCTAATAGACAAAAGCTGACTAAACATAAATAAAAGCAAGTATAACACCAGTGGTATCCATGCATAGCCTATGACTTGAGAAGGGATACCCCAGTGACACATTTGCTTAGCCATAGTGGTGTTGTCAGTTCAGGTGCATATCACAAAATGATCAGTTTGCCTCGATTGCTTTATATATCACAGATAGAGGTTTAATATTTCAGGTCATCAAACCAATTACTTGATTGGCTGTTCTACAGCACGTGTAATTGTATATACTATAATAGTGGTCACCAATGCGCTATTCCAGTTGAATTTCGTACACCCTGTATGGAAGACACACATCATCATAACCAGGTCAATAATTATATTTGTACAGACGGAAACGAACCAATAGAATACATCCTGTAGCGAATCATGTGGAAATGTAAACGCAGCCATCAAGCGCTAGTTTATAACATCAAGCGCCAGATTACGAATAAACTGTATTTAAATTCACCTTTAAGGGTGTCTTTCCCATTCCATTTAACAGAGTCGTAATCTGTGTCTATAAAATTGACAGCCACAGACCACATAGTATTATACAATACATACAAGAGCTTATGATTTGAAAAGACCGCCACTTGAGATAATTTTATTCATATCTATAATTGGAAAAGCATATATCAGCGTTAAGGTGGTACTACAGCCCTGGCCAATTTTTTGCCTATTTTTGCATTTTTCTCAAAAATTATAGCGCGTTAGTGACAAGTAAGATATGTATATTATAGGGGCAATGACTTCAACTACTGCACTGGAAATTCAGCAACTCAAAGCAAGTAGTTATTGATTCATTGATCAAATATTTGTTTCCCTCATTTTTGATTGTAACTCCACAATTGTTGTCTGTGCTGAAATAAAATTTCCATTACAGTAGTTGTAGTCCTTGCCCCTATAATATACATATCTTACTTGTCACCAATACGCAATAGGTCAAGAAAATCACGACCTGATACAGTCACTCACTCGCTGATGAAAGATGGAGAACCATCTGAAAATTCCGAGGTAGGAATTAATTCTTTGTCTTTGGAGCAAAAGTTTAAATCAAAATCACATAACAAATGCACTACGATGATAGAGGTTGATGACAACATTTGATTGAATGGACTGCACTGCGCCATGCACTGCTGCGCCTTGATTACGGTGAAGGACACCAGTTCAAATCCTTTGTTTGGAGCCAATCGATAAAAGAATGCAGGGCCTCTATTTCAAATGGTGTTTACCTGAATGAGTGACTCCATTTTAAATCTAAACCTGCTGTTTGGGCGAAATAGTTTGTCTCGATCATAATTTAGATAAGGTTTAATATTCATAAGTCAATTGGCTGTATTGTATAGTGACCATCGATCAGTGTGTGTGACTAGCTATCACATGGCTACGGGCTTATATGGCACAACCAGTGGGGCGGGGCACAGTGTCATCGCCCCGATATCATCATGGCAGAAATCGCCATGGTAGGTTGAATCCACCGCCACGCATGGCCATTTTGTTCGGACCTGTTTAATAGTTTTGGGACGCATAATGGGCCGAAGGACATCTGACTAAGTCTACTGACAATAGCCCGGTAACTGACCTCGCTGTGTGTGAGTGAGCATGGTACGCCATGGATCATCTGCTTATAGACTACCTCCACGATTGTCCTATACACTGCGCTATATAGTTAGGCACATATAAAATCAGAATTATTGTCAGTTTTTGAGTTCAAAACGCAAGCTTCTTTCTCAAGACGCAAGCTAACGACTATCATATCTGTTCAATACATATATTCAAGTGCAAGGAACCACATCTGGTTTCTTTAGACGAAATCAATTACGGGAGATATTCATCATTTTCTACCCCGGTATCCAAAGATTTTCGTCTGAATATCAAAATCGTGCATAGCACATTCACGTGTATCGATCCTGGGTATTGATTTTAGTATCTCTGCTGTACCAAGTAATTAGCCGGCGATGTCGGTGTGCGGGGCCCACACCATTTATCATGGACTGCCTATTCCTATCATATTGCATGTCTAGTACTAAAGACGCATGCTATTCATGATTTCAAGACTAACCTACCCTGCGACACTTCAATAAACCTTCCCAGCAAACACAAAAATGTTCATTTAAATGTCGGGTTATATAAAGGTCATGAATATGTTTTAAAACGTTATTGTAAAATATTTTCGGCAAACATATTTGCAAAATATTTTGTCAACAGTTAAATAACATTTTGTTAGAATGGTTTGCATCACATTAAAAAATATATTTTATGAATGTTATTAAATCGTGGCTTGTACCCTTTATATAACCCGATATTTAAAACGTTTCTAAAGAACGTTGTGTGTTTGCTGGAATGTTAGTTAAGCCGCCCTGACTAGTTTGTCCTTCCGATATCGTAAAATAGGTGGGCACAACATTATATCGTTGGTCAAGCAGGCTTTACTAGCTTCAGGTTAGTCAAGGCGGATTTTAAGTTTGAATTACAGGTTTGACTATCCTAAACAAGCATAGGTGTGCTAATGAAAAGGACAAACGTCAAAGCAATCTGATCGTGAAATTTAATACAAAAAAAAAAAAAAAGATTTAGAGTTTTGCCATTTTGGAATACGCATAATCGCATAGATGAACTTCAAAAGCCGGAAAATGGCAACCGTGAAAGCAATGTGATAAAGACCAGATCAGACATCAATCAGAAATGAAAATGAACTTACCACACTTTTTGGCCCCACAAACATATTTGACCCCTACACATTATGTGGTGTTTATGTAATCATCCAAATGGTAATGTTTGGCTGCCTGGCTGGCTGTCTGGCAAATTCATTATCCACTATGCAGCTCCAACGCAATAACCAATCAACATCAAGCTTGGTATGATGATAGTATATGGTGGCCTAATGTGCTGTATAGTGATGGTAAACACAGCCAAATTAAAAAGTCGCCACTAGTTCCATCCCCATTTTCCTTCGAAGGAAAGTGTATAGAAAATTATTATATTGATTATTTTGCCATTTCTATCGCACTTTGCCTCGATTCGTCCAAATCAAAATTTCAACATCTACGTCGGGGAGTACGATTTACCATTAGTTTTTGGTGGAAATAAAAGATCACCTGAAGCATAATCATAAGCATACAATAACTCGATTTGCTCAAAATTCTCTATTCGTCACTCTGCCGAACTCATAACGATATATTGCATTACATTCACACTTTAAGACTTTCTTCCATAGCGGGAGTATGAGTTTCAAATAGAATACTACAATTGGGTAACTTCCATTTGAAATACACACTCCAGTTGTTGAAGATAATATATATAGATAGACCTAAAGCCAAAATAATTAACCCTAGCCAATTCCATTTGAAAAACATACCCATTTTCTCTGAAGGTAACTGACCGTTATGGCTAGCTATAAATCATGGATTTTGAAGTCTTCCGATATAATATTCCAGCCAGTGTTTTGAGTGCCTGTTATGGTTATATAATATTACAGCTATAAAGCTAGGATTTTGATGTCTTTTGATATACTATTTCCAACCGGTGTAATATTGCAAGAGTATATGTTTTGATTTCCTACAGTGGGCATGTTCATTAGCTTAATTGCTTCGCACAAACACAATGGCAGCATTTTTTAATAAAAAATCCTTTAAAAAAGGAATAGGGCGCCCAATGGGAGCTTTGACGTGATGTGCTGAAATTCGGGGGGGGGGGGGGGCACTCCCCCTTTGGAGGGGACGCGTATGTAGGGAGACCCCCTTTTTCATCATCGCTGTCAACCAAAGACCCCATTACCAGCACGTGCTCTGTCGACCAAAGACCAGGCTATTAAGACCCCCTTTTTCACCATCGCTGTCACCAAAAGACCCCATTACCAGCACATGCTCTGTCACCCAAACACCCCATATTTTTCCTTTAGATCTGTCACCCAAAGACCTACCTAGACCCTAATATTTCCATCTGAATAGCAACGAGTCGTCTATCACTGATTTTCTTTTGGCTCTCACCCAAAGACCCCATAAAAATATTCTCAACCAATTTCCCCCTAATTTAGATCCAAACGGTCCCTCTCTCACCCAATGACCCCATATTTTGTACACTAATTTTGCTCTCACAGAATGCCAAAAATCATGCTCTCAGGCTTGCAATGACCTTATATTTTTTTATATTTTGCTATCACCGGATGCCCCTTACTGGCCAGTTCTACACCTATATCCATTTCATATTGAAGTTCCACCCCGGGGCTGAAATGTAACCGTTTGGATACAGTTTTTTTCTTTAAAACAATCATGTAACATTAGCATAGTAAAGAAAGATTAGGAAAAGTAAAGCATATTTATTGCAGTGAGAGAGGTGTAAACTCGTACCGCATGGGACGAAAGAGGTTGGTTTCAAATAAATAAAAATCTTACCATTTCAGTTACTATTGTTAGGAAATCATGTTGTGTGGGTTGTTGGAGCAGAATTATTTTATTTAAAATATAGGTTTGTTAAGGATTGTTTTCCAAGTGGACATATTATGATACTTATAACTGTCGGTTGTAATACCTGACAATATTGCATTCCTGGTTATTGATTTAACGGAAAGTCGCCGCGGATATCAGGTTTTAAGAGCATTTGAACTTGTTTAACATGCTAATAAGCGACACAAAAGTCACGGTGTATTGGGTGTTTTATTAAACCAATAATTTTGTATTTGACAAGCTAATACGGGATTTTAATGATTTTGGTAAACGTAACGTCGCTCTTCATCTGGATCATAGGTCTACTCTGCGATCGTAATAGCGCCATCTCTCCATCAAGTTAAAGGTCTAGGTTTATTTGGTGTTTTTATCAGTCCATTAATTTTGTATTTCAAACAAAGATTATACGCACAAGATTTCATCCCGTGCATATTTGTAAACAATAATAAAAACAAATCCAAGCAAATTGTAGTTTTATTTCTAAGCTGGGCATACTTTAAGCAAAACAATTGCGAAGTAAATCTAGCAAGAGTGAAATTAGAAGCTTTTCGCAAAGTCATGCCAATAAAGTGCCCCAGCCGTAGCTGGCGCCCTAAAAAGTAGGCCTATCCGTAAGTTCATGAGGTGCATTGAAGTAAACGTTCAATCATGCCCCTTAATAATTATTGTTGGTATTTTGAGAGCGTGCACCAACGCACTGAAGGGTCTATTGTTCTATTGTGTCCGATTTGAGCGCTGACATATTGGAAAATGTTGCCAATCAATATTCATGAAGTCGTGCGATCGCACCTACAACTGTTCAATTGGGCGACTTTATTGTTAGGTGCGTTTATTCATACATTGGGCGTATCGAGCTGTATCGGTTGGTCCGCAATTATATTTAATATAGTATTATAGGCCTACAAGTATGATTTGCTTTGCTTTATTGATTGATTCAGAAATAGTATGGCTATATGCTTCTCGAGTTATATAGCAAATATATCACATTTGAGGTCCAGGGCACAGTGTCGACTTCCTATACGATAAATATAAATTTAATACTCCGTTGGTGAGCGACGGGCGACTGGTATTTCACCGAACGCAAGAAAGGGAGTTCTATCTGATTGGCTAGCAATCGATCGCTTAGGTCGCTTAGTAGTAAACTACAAACTCAAAACTGAGCAATGTGTTCAATTCGATTGAAATCGATATTCTATTATTGCCGTAGATAAAGAGAGTGATAGTGTGTCAATAATGTACATTGTATTGCAGCTGGATTTTACATGCATTCTTTTATATAAATTTTTTCTCAAAGAATTGAATATGATCAAACTTTTTACTCAGGATTTCAAATTTTTACCCGCAAATTGCAGTTAAACATATCCACAGCAAAATACCGGTCCTCACTAATTAGTGTATTTAATTTCCAGTTAGTGTATTTAAGATAAAACCTGACAACAAATAAAATTTTCTTGCAATAGAAATATCATATGGGATACTGATATGGTAGGCCGCAACCGCCACAACGTGGAGCTGCTACGCGTAGCTGACTTTTTGCTCCGTGGAGCCAAATTGACCAATCATGATCATGTTAGAGTTTTTCATTACTCGGAGGTAAAACTGACTAAATAAGTACGACTTACTCATTACGTGAAGCGAATTTATTCATTAAGAATTTGCCAGACGAGCGTCACGTAGTTGCAAGATATCCTAGGTCACGAAAGTTATGATTCAAAAAGTAGTTTATGAAAAGTACGAACTGACTTATTATTAAGATGGACATGCACTCATAAGAAACTCATACAGTATTGTACATAACTATATAGCTAGGCAGAGTGGTGGTAAACTATGCATACAGTTCTGCGATCTGCAGTGTATCGCCGGGAGCTAATTTGTATAACTTGCGCTGTGTCCCTGCGGAATTCGACCTTCAGCAAACTGCAAACCAGTTCGGATTTACTTTATATACTAGTAGTAGGCCATACATACTGTAGTTACTGTCCGTTTTCCTATACACAATACTCAGTGCGCTCACCATTGACGCGTGACCTCTACAAATAGTGTATGTTAGAAGTATAGGCCATTGCCTAGTTGACGTCACTGTGTAAAAAATAACCGGCCAATATTTAAAGTATTCTCTGAAATTCTAGAAAATATAGTTTTGTAACATGTCCTAAATTTTTAGCTAATTTAGGTGTTTGGAAATATTGGTACTTTAGTGTTTTAGGAAGGATATGTAAACGACAGATAACACCAAAAAATATGAAGAAATTATTTCTAAACCGTGTTAAGTCGTTAAGCTTCTCATTTTCAAGAACGCTGGTTAACAATAAGCAGACTATTGTCTCATTTCGTAAACAAAAGCCCACAGTATTGTTACCTTGCGTTCGCTTTATAATCGTTCACCCAACTGAAACTATAATACCAGCTCATTGCTCATTGCACAGGTAAAACAGACACAAGTGCAGTGTGTATTTAACCAGAGAAGATCTGATGTAACATAGTTGAGCTGTTTTCATTGAGTGTTATCTTGGTTTAATAGCTTTTAATAGGGTTTAAGTCCTTCAAAGGTCGTGGTGAGTTCTACTGTAGACATGACTGCATCATGATTATTTTAAAGTCAACAACATTCAACAATATGATTACCGTGATAGTATGAGAGTATCAGTACCGTGGGTGTCAGTGATCCTGGCCTGACACAGTAGACAAACAAACAAACAAACAAACACGCCACACACATGACACATGCATGCAAGGTAACATTGACTATACACTAATCAAACAATGGTATTGATCCTTTACAACTGGTCGTGGTTTATTTACAATCGATTCATTTAAAATCCCCATAGTAAACATTAATTTTGGCAAGAGTTTTCTCTCTCTGACGAGGATGCATTCACTGGCTCCGCGTAATGAAAAGATCTAACATGATTGGTCAATTTAGCTCCGCGAAGCGAAAAGTAAGCTACGCGTAGCAGCTCCACGTTGTTGCGGTTACGGCGAAAATCATGCGAAAATCGTAAAACATAGAATAGAAACAGTGTGGCAGGCTCTCAAAATCTCAAATTGTATGCTTAGCCTAAGTCGCACGGCCTATCTCGAACAAATCACCATGCGTAGTTGTTGAAAAACGTGAGGATTCATCGTACTATCACGGCAATTTTTAACACGAAGATATAGGGATGATGACGGTGTGCAGGGTAGACTCCTATATACGCGATGCTCATGTAAAATATTATGGTAAGCCTATACATAATAAATCACGACATGTGGACCGCGGCTAATGGCCTTAAAAATACTACAGTAGGAGTGATATCATAATTAGTACTTCAAATCCTTATGTAGACCTATTGGCAAACAATGTAGACAACTTACTTGTGTAGATTCTTATATCCACCACACAGAGCACACACTTTGCCTATGCTGCTGAACTGTCCGTAGCGAAATGGAAGAGCAAGGCGTGTTCACTGAGTATAATCAAATGAGCGCCCAAACCAATTTGGGCGCTCCAATAGGTTTGTATTGTAGATGAACCTCTGTTTTGTGTGCATGCGACAACTCACGCACACCCTTGGAATGGACTAGTACAAAAGGTACCTCTCGTTCGTATAGACTTTCCTTTCATCACTTATTGACAGTAGCCTGCCTATTATAGCGTTAATCACACCACTCCACGCCATACATAAATTCTCCCAGTCACATTTCCCCAAAATGAAATTTAAAAAAGTTAAAATTTAATTTTAATTTTACTTCTTTTAAAGTTTGGCAGAGGCGGGGTTCGAACTCACGGCGCATCACGCCGCATTGGATATGCTCTATGAGCCTAGCGCCTTAGACCACTCGGCCACCTGTCTTGATGGAATCCATTTGAAACTTATTTGAAGATATAATCGCAACTTCAATATAGGCCTACCACGTGACAAGCAAAAGCAGAAAACGTACCATATTTTGGAATTTTATTTCCCTAAAAACATTAATGTGTATTAATAGCGCTCAATTGTTGTTAATCCGACAATAAACATGATAAATGCGCGTCTATATGGACAATACATTATATCGATTTTGACATGTGCTCGCACGCTGTCAGTACATTTCCATGGTCAGTAAAATACTACAGAGGAACCTACCATTTTTCTTGTATGTCGTTCGATGTTTTTATCAATTACATAAAAAAATCCATTTTAGACCCCAAATGTTTTTTCAGGAAATAAAAGATTAGATTACCATAAAAACGAAACAGTAATCTTTTGCCGGGTCTAATGTTATTTATACATAGAATTTTCAACGTTTTTCTATCCTTATTCTTGCTCAATTAAAAAAATATTTTGGCGTATATAAAATTTAAATAAAATTCTCTGTCTCATAAACGACATCAAATGTGCCACAATTGGGTATCACGAATCGTTATATATGATGTGCAGTTAATATTCATATTTTCTTTTATACAGAGGATGCTTCAGTTTTGACAGGAAAAATATTTTCTTGAAAACCCTCTCACTCGGTTATTTCAAAACGGTAACCACGCTTCCCTAGAATGTGCAATAATTTAGCATTAAATTTTTTCTTATTCTAACAGCAAGCGTTTCTAGAATGAATTATGGCGAAATGTGGTGTAAGCGTTAATACGCTGTCAGGTCAGTTACCGATTTAATGGCGGAAGCCCTTTGTCTCGAACAAAAGGTACCTCTCGATGAATAGCGTGTCGGGAACTCCAATTGGCACAAAGGAACAATAGGCGTTACATAATCTATTTCCTCTCCTCTCTATATAAGCTCCTTGGCGTGCACAGCGTAAACGCGGAAGTGGGGTTCTGATTGGCTAATTCAATCATCTGATAATCATATTAAACAAGGATACACGTAGTATGTTAATAAAGGCACCTTTTGAGCTGATTTTACTGGCCTACGGTAGCAATGGGGAATTTAGGTCATTCTGCCGACCTCGATTTTCCAGTAGCCAATACGGCCGCGATATCGCAAGAGAGAGCGAAAAAGTTGAACAAGATTCAACTCTCATCGCCGATAAAAATGCCACTGCGCGATGAGAATTTTCATCGCAGAGTTCATATAAATCTAGTTAAAATTTCATCGCGGCCGCGATGTGGAGTCTGAATCGGGGGCTGTCATTTTCTTTCTTCGGAAAGCTTCATTACCAGAATAATCGCAATTGCTCAAATCAATGTTGATGATGAAGTTTCTGTGAAAGTAATGAACAAAATGAACTCAATGAACTACGTGTACATGTACATGTACAAAAGGCATGGTATCGATTTCGTTTGCGCATTTCAACGAAGCAAAACATTTTCAGAATAATTATGTCAACTTTTTACTATTGGCTTTAACCTGAAAATAAAAATTCCCTTTAAAAGGAAAGGCCATCCTCAATGCAGAAGAGGTTTTGGTCACCGTGAAATGCATTTTTAGGATCACGCTTACATGACAGTCCACCAAACCATTAATGACGAGAACATGCACACTGAAACAGCAAAAAACATTAACTCCTATTACTCCTGTCAACTCTTTAATCCATTACTCCAAATTGTTCTGTCTTTTTGTCTTTTCTGCTTTTTACCCATGATTATTATTAAAATCAAGAAAACTGATTTTTATGAATGTGTTGATTGTTAGTCCGAAACTCCTGCAAAGCTATGGACGTGGCATCTTACCTACTCCATTCTGTAATACTAGTCTGCATTGTGTGTTTTCTCAGTCTTCAATCATTTTGTTGAATGTAATTTTATGAATCAAATAAAAAAGATAGAAAGTGGCCTCACTTTAGTTATGTGTCATTTTACAGTATTTATAATTAATAAAGACAATAATTTATTTATTTTCTATAAGCGCATGTCAAAATATGGGATACATTGTTCAATACTATAGACTTGTGCCCATATTATAACTATAGCCCCTAAAAACAATATTTTCCATCGGATTTTTCCCTTGAAAAAACAAAACTGATGTTTAAGATAGCAATAATAATTATCATCAATAACATTTTGAGTCATTTTTATCCATAAAACGATACAGGATTGGATAGATATTTACTTTGACTTCAATGTGGTCCATAGATGAAGATTTTGATTCTACAACATTATTAGATCTGTTATCAACATATCAATTATGCACTCACAGGCAACCAAACATCATGCTATGCATGCTATGCTCAGTAGTCCACTGATATGACCTCATTGGAGATATACCCAGGTTACTTACCTTGTTGACCATGTTGATATGCTGATTGCTGAACAAGTTATTGTTTATATAATTATGTAGGCCTAACCTATAATAACTTTTTAAGTCATAATTAATTCAAACATAACTTTGGCAATACCCAATCGTTTTCGTTCGTTGAAACGGCAAAACATAGTTACTTTCTTTTCCTTACAAATCGAATAGCAAACATCAAAAACATTTCCACCACAAAAAGTAAAATAAAATAATTCATACCAATAGAAGAAGGCTATAATAATAATAATCTTTAGTGTACACAAATCCCATCTATGAAACAGATACCAGCCCCTTATGGGCTGGTGAAAAAAGGTCAAATTGTGCATGTAACTTCGATTTCAAAACTGAGATTGTAATCGACCCTATAATGATAACATACACGTTATAAATCTCTTGTCTATTTTGTTGATCAACATCGTTGTCCATTAAGCGCTCCACAGACTCCGAGTATTGTACGTACAATATTGTATGCAACATATCTACGTTATTTAATCTATTGCCATTCTATTTCCAGTAATGTTTAAGTTCTAACGAATGTTTGATGACGAAAAATCGATAATATGTTACATATAATATCTAGTAGAAATATATTATCGATTTTACGTCATCAAACATTCGTTAGAACTTAAACATTACTGGAAATAGAATGGCAATAGATTAAACCACGTAGATATGTTGCATACAATATTTTACGTACAATAAAAAGTCTGAATACTGCTTTAAAGTATAATTGGTTACCCGATGTGAGGTGATGATTACAATTTAGTGGTTCAGGTTTCAGTTATTGACTTGTTGAACCAATCTGTCAAAGGCATGGCTGAAGACTTTGTGAAGAAACAAATGCAAATTGCGCACACAAAAATGTAAAAAAATATCAAAATATAAATAAACAAATAAAACCCAATTTAGACTTAAGTTTATATTTTACCTATTATCAAAAGTTTTCCTTTCATTTTTCGTGAGCAAAATGCAGAAAGTAAGAAGTAAAACCATATATTTTACTGAAATATTAATTGTGTTAAGAAAGATTGAATTGCGGAGACAAATCAAATTGGGTGGAGAAAGCGAATTTGCGAAAATGATTGGGCCCTCATCAATTTAAGTGCTTTATTGGTAAACTTTTGAGCAAAGTTCCTGATGTTAGAATTAAATGGATGTGGTAACCAGATTGGCGCAGGGTATGGCTTTTGTTACGTACAATATCAAATATCGTCCCTTTTATATGCTTGCATGTAAAAAACCGTTTTCAGTATAAATGTGATTAATGGTAAGGTAATACGTGTATACGTGTATTCATTGAATTTACAACCGTATGACAAAACAAACTTTTCGCACGCAATTTGCAATTTAAAGAGAATTGATCATTGAAATGAAGCTAGTATATGGACAATATAAGTGTGCTCTTTCATTTAATGATATAAAATCTGAAAAATATTGTAAGGATCACTTGAGGTTTTGACTTTTAAAACCTACATTTTGGTCAATAATCGTGCTTGTATGTGTCGTTTTCAACAGAGTTACCAACTTACCACATTCGCCTTGCTATAAACATTGAATTGTGTTATCTGTTGACCTAATGCTTTAGGTGGAACTGTTAGCTTTCGTTCCATATAAAAAAATTCTGATTGGATGAAGGGAACATTTGAGGTTTTGACAAAAACCAATCACAGAGGCCTATTTTCCCGTGAGCTAGAAGCTCACACAACACTTATGATGCTATGCACCCAACCGATCCAATTCACTGCATGCTTGGAAGCTCTTGGACGAAATGTGTGCTCATGTGTATCGAGGTGGAACCTGTGCATAGATGCGTTTATAAGACAATCGTTTTGCAGCCAAACATTTCCATGTGTTTAACCATGAAATGGTCTTACTTACTTTCTTCCTCCTTCCTTCCTTCCTTACTTACTCAGCAACATTTTGGTCTAAAATGACCATATCTAGAAATGCCAAGAATGTATAACCCACCAAGTGAAGTCAAATAAAAGAGAAAAAGTAAAGAAAAACATATTTCTCCACCAGTGATGACACACCTCATAAGATCCGGGTCAATAATGAGTTCACCAGCCAGATACACAGGGCAATAACAGTTCTCTCCAATTGAAGAAATCACATCAAATTATTTTAATTTAGCTTAATGAAGTCATACTTCATACTAAATTCGCATAAATTAAAGGATGTTACTATCATATAGTATTGACGGTACGATTTAAGATATCCAAAATAAAATTAGAATAACTATAACCTAGAATATTAAAATAATTTAAGTATGTAAATGTTGCACAGAAACCTTAGAACATTAAAATTACTGTCAAACATGCAAACAGTGTCCACATTCCGTCTTAAAATTCATGAAGATACTTTATGCAACCGTTGTGCAGACTTCAAAGAGAAATCTTGAAATTATTTCAAATTGTGTAAAATATGCATTAAAATACTGTAAAACATTAAATATTATACAAAAACAATATACATATATCTTAGAACATAGAATCCATAGATATCTTAAACATTAAAGATAGTGACGTAGGCCTACAACGTTCGAGCTAGCTATATCCTATAATAGTTATTCTTTTTGAACAATTAAAGATGCAAGTTTGAACCTTAAACTATTGGGCCACTGAGAGAAAACGTGGAGGAGTATCGATTCCGTTATCAGTAATGCATTATTGCAACCCCGGCCCCCGGGGTCACTCCCATTGTGGCCTGTACACCATCCGCGATAATCAACTTTTGAAAAGCACCCTAAACAAGGATTTAACCCTTGGCTAAAACGACACCCTAAACAGGGATTTCATTCCTAACATCAAATTTCATACCCTAAATTTCATTTCCGCGTATTTAGCAATTGCAATTTTGCTACCTTTTTTTCCAATTTTTCATGTTTTTGACACCCTAAACGCGATACGCGCGTATCGTGCCTACCCACGAAAAACGACCCTTTTTACGCGTTTTCATTATCGCGGATGGTGTACAGGCCACAATGGGGGTGACCCCTAGACACCCGGAGATTGCCCGGGATTCAACATCATGTGATCCGAGATTTGACTCGTGTCATTCGAGAGCCGGGTTTTGGTCTGGACTGGTATAAGAATTGACGTCGCCAAAACCCCTGGAAATTGGGCGGGGACTTTACCCGGGTGAGAGGGGGGAATTGAATCTAACTTACATGGGTTTTTCACCGCATCACAAAAAATATTTCACGATCATCCTCACAACACAAAAAATATTTCCAACTTCAGCGCACCACGAAAAAGTCTAGATGTCGAAAAAGGCCGTGGGTATCGGAGATGTCGGAGGCCATAATACTACTAAACGTGTGCCTGCTATATGTTTATTTTGCCAACTGTATTGGTTTTATTTATTTTATGTTATTTTTTATTCATTAAAGTTTTAAACCACCCCGTCGAGAGTAGAGTTTTAAATGATTCGGCCTACACTCAAAAAAAAATCTGACCGTGATACTTTTGTTTCATCCGCGATCGACTGCTAGACCCTCCCTCGGGTGTATGGATAACGACTGGTAATGTAGAGTATATAACATTAAAAATCAACCCAATACATGGACTCTCCGAGCCTGTAGGCAATTTGCCTTCCACTTCCCAGCAGTTTGTGGGAGTTTTACCTATCCTGGGTCAGGCGAGCTTTCTATATATCACGTCAGTGTTCTTACTGCCTTAACGTTTGTGTAAGCGACTACAACAACGATATTGCATCCGACCAATCAACGCAGCTTGTCAGCGCGGTGATATTTCAAGAGGCTTCCCTAGATAATAATGTACAAACATTTGCAAACCGCATGCGACAATATGGACAATAGGACTTAGTCCGAGTCGAGTGGTTGCCTTTTATATTGCGCGTACCATGGGCCTATCAGACGCGTGCCAGTTGAACTCTCCGTTGTTGACAAGTGCCCCATCCCGATCACCGATGGCAGTGCATCACATCCCGCGGCATACCTTTGTGCTACCATATTTAAATTGAAAGTGGGGCGGGACTTTCGTAATTGGCATCGTAATCACCGGGCTTCGTTTAACGATTACTAGTATTTTGGAAGAAATATTCACAACAAATTCGAACAGTCTCAGAATGGGAGCGGTCACTGGACTTTCGCGTTCACTAACATACGAGTAGGTTTCTAAAACTGTTGCATGGTTCCGCTGTGTGTGTAATCAGTGGCGTTGATTTGTCATGTTTGTGGAGGAAGAGGAATGGGTTTTGGCACTGAGTATTTTGAGAAAACTAAGGGGGGAGGGTTACATGACTTTGGCATTTTTTCATAGAGCGTTAAGATTCGTATAAATCTCAGAATTTTCAAAACACTAAAAAACAATTAAATGTTGTGCATAAATCTTAGAAAATTACCGGGGAAAATTAAATACTGTAAAAGCATTAGAACATTAAACCTATTGTAAAACATGTTAATGTTGTACATAACCGTACATATTATATAAATCTGAAAAGTTGTACATGCACATAACCATCAATCTTAGAACATTGAAAATACACTAAACATTCTACTTTATAATCATACATAAAACTTCGAATATTAAAACACTGCAACATATGCAAATGGTATACAACATTCATGCATAAAAACATTCACAATAATGTAAAAAGTAATTATGACCACAGAACAAAGAATACCTCATTCCATTTCACATCACAATAGGCCTAATTCTGAGGAGACAGGTGTTTTGAACCAGTATGCCATACAATATCTACACTACATAATTCCTAATACGGCCACTTGCACAGGTAAACCATTGCCATACCAGGGAAGTACCAGTGTAGTACCAGTGTAGTACCAGTGCAGTACCACTGCTGGTGGGTCCTATGCAGTGGCACGGTGAAGGTACTTTGTATGTACCAGTCAAGAACCTTGGCGATGGTGCACATTGTTCAAATAGGAATCTTGTAGTGTACACGTAAGTAGCATAGCGATTATGTTTTATTTGGGAGATATTTTTTATCTGTCGATCTGGTCCCAATGTTAAACACAGGATCTGCTATCATATTTGCAAATACTGACAGGAGCAGAATTTTGTACGTAACATTGTATGTGGAATTATTAATGGAGATATTTGAAACAGGATTGTTTTTTGTATTTAGTAAATGTGGTTCGTAAACGTTGATTTTGATGTCATTCAATCGTTCCGATTGGTTACAAGATATCACATGTTCACATATAAAGAGCTTGTTTCCAAACCATGTTAAGTCCACAACCATGTGTTTCTCATTTACCTGTGTGATACAATCACAATTACTTTGACAAGTTTGACATTAGCAACAAGCCATTATTTACCACAACAATGATGTTTAACAATATGCAGACTATCGTTCTCATTTGGGAAACAAAGGCCTCACACAGTATTATTACTGTGCATCCATCCACTGTTTGCTTTGCTTTGTAATGGCGCATCCGACTGAAATTACTATACCTATAGCATCACAACCCATTGCAATATCGCACAGGTAAATCAGAAACATGTGTTTGAGAACTAGGTTTGGAAACAAGCTCTTCATATACTACATCTATGTACGATAAACTAACCCTGTAAACTGTGTTTTACTTGACAGGGCACAACATGAAATTTTTTATTTTACTTTGACCTACTTTATGTTGGGATTTTTTTTCCTTCAATTTCTTCAACTAGAAATTTCCGTCATCGGAATGTTTTCTCTTTGACCCCTGTGTCTACAGCATAGACATTTCTCTTTGTTAAATAAAACCCCTGCGAATGAATACAGAAATGGATTGAGAGTGGAATTGACTGGCAGCACAAATGTTGCTATCCAGGCATAAGCTGTAGGACTGACTTCTACTGCGCCAGCCTGGACAAGGATCGATACAATCCCAATTGGTACCCAGCAAAGAAAATCAGAGAGGACAAGAAGAGACATTTTCATAGCCATACGTATTTCTTCACTTGATTGTCGAGAACGTCCACAATCTTGGCTAATTTTTCTAGCAGTGATGAAAATGTTCAAGTAACAGAAACCCACTACCAAGAAACAGACAAGGTTCACCCCAGTAAACATGGCAGTGGATAGATACATGGTCATTTGGCTAGAATCAAGGGTATTCTTTGTTTTGCGGTCATAACTATCAGAAATTGAAAAAACATCGAAATATGTCTCCGTGGTAACAAAACTTTCCTTATAAACCTTTAATCTTGATATTGGCAGGCCAACACAAACCTCTGAATTTCTGTAAAAATCAGAATCTATGCCTGCTAATATAAATGAGGCGATACTAAAACAAATTGCAATTGACCAAAGTATACCTACTAATGAACGCGCTAATGTTTTACCCAAGCGTCGTTCGCCAAATGGGTACTTAATGCCCAAAAACCTATCTATGCTTATAAGTGTTACAAAGAAAGCTGAAGCCTCACTGGATAACACAGATAATGCCCCACCAAATCTGCACAGCACACTTCTTCGCCAGGTTTCTGAATTAGATGGGAAAAAATCTGCATAATACCCATCTACTGAAAGCAAAATATTAAGATATTGCACATAGTGAGATCAGATATTGAAAGGTTTGTGATGAAAAGAAACTGAACCTTGTTCCTTTCCCGCCTATGCCTAAATCTCGTGTACAGAGCATAAATATTTCCAAATAAGCCAAAGATACTCATGAACCACATAACAATTCGAAGGAAGTCAAATGGCAACATGCGCTCACATGTTAGGAATGGAGAGGGTGGTTCATCACTTTCACACTGGACAGATGATACATAACAACATATTGCAGCTCTGGTGGTGACTATGGTGGTGCTTTCATTATTCAACCCTGAAAATGCCTGACTGTGTATCCACAGAAGTGGGTTAGATCTGATGTACACTTTTCGTAAAGAGGTACACTTTGACAGTATTGGAATTTTATCCAAATAATTATGAGACAGGTTTAAAAACTGCAAATAAATGAGACTGTCAAAAATGTTTTTTGGAAGATAACGAAGCTCGTTATGGTCAAGTCTCAGCTGTATGAGACTGGTTTGGTTGTCAAAAGTGCTATGATGGAGAAAGCGTAGCTTGTTATTGTTTAATATCAGATTTGTTAAGTTAAGAAAGTTAAGTAAGAAAATACCATTCGATATCTCCAGTTGTTCAAGCTCACCAGAATTTATTGAATACAATGCATTGTTAGACAGGTCTAACCCCTTCAGACTTGCCAGTCCTTCAACCACACCAGGCTGTATCTCTTGCAATGCATTGGTATCCAGGAATAACCCCTCCAGACTTGTCAGCCCTTCAAACACTCCAGACTGTATTTCTCGCAATGAATTGTTAGACAGTCTTAACCACCTCAGACTTGCTAAGCCTTCAAACACACCAGGTTGTATCTCTTGCAAAGCATTGGTAGACATGGACAAACCCCCCAGACTTTCCAGTCCTCCAAACACGCCAGGCTGTATGTCGTGCAATGCATTGTTATCTAGGTATAATCCCTGCAGACTTGCCAGTCCTTCAAACACACCAGGCTGTATCTCTTGCAATGCATTGCCATCAAGGTATAACCAATGCAGACTCGCCAGTCCTTCAAACACACCAGGCTGTATATCTTGCAATGTATTTTTAGACAGGTCTAACCAACCCAGACTCGTCAGTCCTTCAAATACACCAGGCTGTATCTCTTGCAATGCATTTGAAGGCAGTAATAACTCCACCAGACTTACCAAGCCTTCAAAAACACCAGGCTGTATATCACGTAATGCAAAACCACTTAGTGACAGTAATTGCAAGGAGCTGCCAAATCTTTCAAATGTTAGGGGTTTTATGCTATGCAATGTATTGCCATTCCAGTAAAGAGATTCCAACTCATTAAATGGATACAGAAATTTAGTCAACACATTTCCATATGTGCAATTACTGATAATGATGTCATTATCCAAGGTACAGGTACAGTTAGATTGGCAATCTATTAGACATGTTAAGCTTGGCAATGAAATAACTGAGGAATAAACTGAATATTCCTCGCGCTCGCTCTCTTCACATATTATTATCCTATCGCTGTATTGTCCGCTAACAGTCAGAAGCTCACTACACTCAACTGAAATCAGGTATAACACTAGCGGTATCCATGTATAGCATATGAGTTTACAAGGGATACTCCAATGACAGACGTGCTTAGCCATGGTGGTGTTGTCACCGGGTGTTGTCAGCTCTGTTGCATATTATATAATGATCAATTTGCTTCGTTTGCTTTAATATATCATAGAGATAGAGGTTTAATATTTCACTTCATTATTACTTGATTGGTTGTTCTGCAACACGTGTAATTGTATATAGTGATCACCAATGAGCTATTCCAGTTGAAATTCGTACACACTGTATGGAAGACATAACCTTAATCTTCCACACAGGGAGTGTGAATTTATACCCCATGTGTGAGATCAGAGTTAAGGCCATATCTTTCATAGCGTATGTATGGATATCAACTGGAATAGCCCAATGTGTGTGATCATCCATGCAGGGCATATCATTGGCGGAACTTGTTGGGCGGCGCCCACCAGCTTACCATGGTCTGTGTCACAGTGGACCTGCTTCTACATCACTGATGAAACAGTTCGTCTCGATCATATAGCATGGAAGTACTAGAGAGTAGTCTTCCATGATCATAGGCTTACAATTACATGGTTAACATCAAGGAGGTGACTCTGAAAAATCCTGCTGCTTTGTTAGCTAGAAAATGAGGCCAGTTATCGATCAGTTATGAATAATTCATATTCGACCCCTTGATCATGAAAGGTTGGCAAATAACGACGCCGTTAGTTTTGCGAATTTTGCCAGTCAAACGCGAGTAACAAGCTTGCCCGGTATAAAGGCAGTGAGCAGACCGGCAATCAGGCACCAGTGATTGGGTTTTTTTTACAGAAAATTTACTTATTTTATAAATTTGTTATCAATAATACGACGGTAATATATTACATGTATCTAATAGGATGTCCAGCCAGTGATTTAGTGATGATTAAAGACCTTTGACACTGACCTGAGCTGTTTTTCTCTGGACACTGACGAGAGCTTTATGCCATATAAGAGGGAAGTTACTATCCAAATGACCTAGGTAATGGATATTTCCAGTCTATAACTTGTTGAGAAAAAGAAGAAAGAAAGAAAATCTCAATAATTTTAAGTAAAGGATATGGTAATAACTTCAAAAATTGCTATATTTGTAGTACATTTTAATCATTTAAAGGCATTTTGGTAGCCATTTATTTCAAAAAGCACCCTCTATCACAGCTTTTCAGTTACAAAAATGGGCTTCAGTCAATATTATTATTATTTGCAAATAAAACAAAATAAGAAAATCTAACAATTAATTCAAATTGCTATTCAAATGACATTATATGGGATTTTACGGCATCTTGGTGGCCATTTTGAAAAAAAGAGCCCTCTTTCATTGTTTTTCGTTTACAAAAGTAGGCTTGAGTTAAAGCCATATTATAACATTATCATACAAAATAGATTAGCATTTCTTTGCCATAAAATGTTAGTTTTTACTGTCAGATATATCCGCTTTTATTTTTGAGCCGAACAACTACGGCAAAGCAAAGAAAATTGGAATTTACTACCAGCGCGTATGTCGCCAATACATGCCACTCCTTCGGTCATGTTATGGTACGACCCTTTGTTGTGTAGATCACCGTCCCGCACGCCGTCTACGTACTGTGTGTTATGAACATCGTGTTTGCGTTCGACAATAATTCCATCGTAATAATAAGACGCCGGTTCCGGCGCTTTATTCAAAATCTCGGATTTTGACCAAACTACAGCACATAGAGTCTTGAATTTTGCAGGGTATATTGGTTTAATAAAGTACAATATAATCGTGTAAAAAATGAATTAAAAAAATCAGTGAGGGCGTCCTCAACAGCAAATGTTATAATATGGCTTTAATATTACACCATATTTGCAAGAAAATAAAATTTAAAAAAATCTCACAATTACTTCAAATTGCTATTTAAATGTCATTATATGGGATTTTAAGGCATTTAGGCGGCCATTTGGAAAAAAAACATTGTGTGATTAAAACAAGGAGTTTTGAAGACATCTGTTATGATGGTCCAGTCAGTGTTATTGAGTGCATGTTATGATAATAATATTAGAGCTATAAACATGATAAAGCTAGGATTTGATGTCTTTTGTAATTTACTATTTTCCATCGGTGTAATATTGTAAGAGCATATGTTGTGCTTGCCTATTAAAAATTATCCAAATTTATTAGCTAGATTGCTTCGCACGAACACCATGACATCAATTTAGAAAAAATATCAATGATTCAATCCTACGGAAGTAACTATGGGTCATGCGGTTGGTTCACTTTATAACTCAGGAAGTCGGAAACTCAGGAACTCGGGATAAAAAAAAAATGTTGATGGGATTACAATAAAATACTGACGCCGTAAAAATTGAACAGCTTTCATGAGTTCTTGAGATGCCTAAACTATTTCTTTATTTTTACATAATCTTTACTGAGTGTCTTAGTCAGGAACACAAGACTCGGGAGCTCTTGAACACGAGATCCTGACTTCCTGAGTTACAAAGTGAACCGCGAGGCCCTTATTTACTTCCGTACAATCCAATAAACTTTCAATCTTGTCAATTTTTTGTTATTTAGTATTACCCTTCGGTGTAATATTACAAGAGCATATGTTATGATTGCCGATAAAAGAAAATATCCAGTCTTATTAGCTAGATTGCTTCGAAAGAACACCATGGTATCAATTTAGAAAAATATCAGTGATTTTACATGAGGTGCAACCCAGTAAACCTTCAACCTTGCCATGTCTTTGTATTTTGATATTTCCAATCAGTGTAATATTACAAGAGCATATGTTGTGATTGCCTATTAAATATGTTCAAAAGTGTCCAATTTTATTAGCGTGATTGCTTCGCACGAACACTACGGCAGCAATTTTTTGAAACATGTCTGTAAGTTCAAGAGGTGCAATCAAGTAAGGGACCGTTCACAAACACTTGTTAGGGGGGCCTGATGCAAAAAGGGGGCCCTGAAAATTTTTGCCCCTCCTAAGGGGGCCCTGAAAAAACGACCACAAATTTTCTTGGAAAAATTAAGTTTATATGCTTTTCTATGGGGTTGACCCATAATTTTCATGTCAAAAGGGGGCCCTGAAATTTTTGAGGTCTGTAATTGGGGGCTTTGAAACATTTTCGGGATGAAATTTTTTTTTTGCATCACCCCCCCCCCCTACAAGTGTTTGTGAACGGTCCCTAAACTTTCAATCTTAGTATTTAACATTCTTGCCCCTTAAGGTTATTAATTGTTGTGATTTGGTAGTTCACAGCATCTTACGAATGGTAGTGAGCTTTGGCAAAAACTGCATTGCTTAATTCATAGCGAGCGTGTAGAAGAATTAAAATATCACAGATATACTTTTATAGGTGCTGCGGTTCTTGAGTTACGTTGTAAAGAGGGCTGAAACAACAACACTTTTGTAAAACGTACATAACTCATTAACAACAATAAATTAAGCAAGTTTGCAAAGTATACGATTTGTAGAATTAACTTTTGCAAAACATCAAGGTGTTAATTTTTAATAATATATTGATCTAGATAATGAAAATCGATTTTTAGGTTGCTTCGACCAACAATACCTCGTCTACCCTTAAAGTTTTTTTTTCTTTCAAAAACAAATATTAATAATATTAACTACTAAACTACGCAAAAAGTTTCTTTATGGTTAGGAAATTTACCCACTATTAAATTCTAGCGACCAATTTTGTACGTTTGCTATATAATCGCATGTGGGAGATTGTCCTGCGCATTTTGACACCCCAATCACTACCCTACGACACTCCTGAGAAAAGATATGAATGTTTAAGTAACACGAGGTCGAAAAATGAAAATTGCAAAGAAGCCTATTCAATGGTTTTAGAGCTGATTCACTGATCCAAGACGGTTTAATTATTCCCGCCTTTTCAATGTTAATTTAAAGCATTTTAATTGATGCATGTTAGATAATCCTTTACGTATTGTGCAGATTAATGAATAATGATCAAAGACAAAGGTGAGTGGGTACTAAGACATTTACGTTTTGAGAGATGGATTTGGAAAGGGGATTCAAAACAGGTCATGATTGCAGCTGCATTTCTGGAAGCAGGAGGAATTGAGACACTTGAGTGGCCCTCCAGAAACCCTGATCTTAACCCCTTGGAGAACCTTTGGGATCAGCACAAGATACGAGTCAACAAGAAGATAAAGGCAGATACAACTCTGGTGGGATTGCGTCGCATCGTTATCAACGAGTGGAACGGGGTTGAGCAAAGTAACATTCGACGCCTCATTAGGAGCATGAGACGCTGCGTGGCTGCTGTAAGGGAAGCCAACGGTGGACACACAAAGTATTGAAAGACTGGTAAAGAAAGAGATTAATCTCAAGTGAAGTTGGAAGCGGCAGTATGATGCCTGAAATGTGCTCAGCAATTAACAAAATTGTTGTTTTTTGTGTTCTTTTATGCTGAAAACTTGAATAGGCCTTTTTGCAATTTTCATTGTTCGACCTCGTGTTACTTTAAAAACATTCATATCTTTTCTCAGAAGTGTCGTAGAGTAGTGATTGAGGTATCAAAATGCGCAGGACAATTACCCGTATGCGATTATTTAGCACACGTTTTTACAAAATAGGTCGCTAAATTTTAATAGTGGGTAAATTTCCTAACCATAAAGAAACTTTTTTTGCGTAGTGTAGTAATATTAACTGCCCAGAAAGTTCTCCAGGAAGTTCAATTTAAAGCCAAAATAATGAGGTGAAAGAAAAATACATACATACATACATCATCATTTTATTTCATTCAAATCAACATACAAAATATATATAAAAGACACAAAATTTGAATGAGGAGATGCTCAAAAGGTTACAACATACAATTACACAAACTTTACAAATAAAAGAAAAAAGAAAGAGGAGAAGAACATGCAAAGAAAGAACCAATATAAATATTTATAACATTTCAATAAATAGACATTCCACAGTTCACACAAGAAATTGATAGTTGGGGTGGAGATGGGTGGGGTCATTGAATAATGCCTAAATATTAGATGTAATTTTTTATTAGACTTTTCTTTATTTGTAACTTAAACTTAAACAGTTAATATCTTGGCCGTTTGTTCATGCTCAGGGGGCTCTATGGGCCAGGGATTATGATACGATATTTATATAATAAACATAATATTTTTGGCTGATTCTAATTAGGGGGAATATGGAACAAGTGTAAGCATTACAAATTACGAAAAACAAAAAAATTGTGGTTTTAAAAGGTTCAACCCCGGGGTTCAACCCAGGGACAGACTTAGGTTTCAGTTTTCTACTGGCCCTCCGGGCCAGTGAAATGGCAAATCTAGTGGCCCTGCAATAAATTTACTGGCCCAGCTTTTTCAATAATTGAATACATGAATACAAAAGCCACCCAAGTCCATGGGAAGTGATTTTGAGAGAAAAACCTGTGTATCATTTTAATTCCTTCAGTTAGATTTACTTGGTCAATATGGTAAGTTTTACGTGGAAATGAGTAGATTAACCTGTATTAGGTATGACGAGTAGCATTTCAGGGACGTCGTGGGGTTCATTTTAAATTTTGGACTTGGGTGGTTTTTTTTAATCATATACAAAGACAACAATGTTAGAATGAGATTACCACTAGTAAGATAATACAAAATAAAGCACACAGGTATGTATAATGTTGATTTACATTCTGCCATGTAATATAAACCACACACTTTCCTTTATTAAACTCATTTTTTTCTTCAAAAGTCACTTTCTAGCAATGAATGTGTTACAAGTGGACTTTTATACATACTGGATTTCAATCAATGTGTTACAAGACTCAAATCATGGAATTTGGTGATTCTTTCATACATGCTATTTTTCACATGCTCAATAGACACAGAGGGTGAATTTGAGTTGTTCTTTCATACATATGACAGGCCTATGTATGGCAACAATTTCCAATGCTTAACTCAATTTGGCCAAAGTATGGACTTGGGTGGCTTTTGTATTCATATATTCAATTATGTTCTACTGTAAAAAAAACCTAATGTTTTGGGGGAAAAATCTATATCAATTTTTAATCATTTGTCATAAAATGTGTATTATATCGCGAATTTCAAACAAATCCAAATTATTTGATATCGGAAGGACATTCCTCATTTTCAAAATGCAATTCGATATGTCATGTACCGCGTATGTCCGATGCCCGGTCCGATGTGCTCTCAGGTCCCACAAAAAATATGTGGAAACGTCACTATCCGATCCCGTAAAGTCAAGCAAACCTTAACATTTTAATTTGTTTTGTACTGAATGTATATACTCAATGTAGATAGTGTAGTCACTAACACAAGTTCAGTCTGTAGTCCTGCCTTTTTTTAGTTCCAAAAGTGCATATCAAAGTACAAAAATATGTAACAGAAAATACCTCCCATAGCCTATTTGTTACATTGACCCCACTAGATATTATGTTTGGTAAAGATGGCAATTATCTGAGGAATTTAATTATTGTTTTTGGAAAGTTATTATACAAATCAAAAATGAACGAAAGGAAACCCAATTTGATCATTTTTAAACAAGAACTGAAGTATTATTATAATACGCTAAATTGTGCTTCTTGCAATTTAAAAACACACATTTTTGATAAACTTTGGGAAGGCTGGGTAAACATTGTCACGTATAAATCCTTGTCCTTTTCATATTATTTCATGTTAATACATTTCTTTTCCTGCCCTGTAATAATTATTTATGCCTTTAGAAATAATTTCTTCATTGTATACCATTAAATATTCATTGTTGTTTCATTTTTCTCTCTCTTCGATCCGGTAAATTTTATACTTGTATAGCATTGGTAATGTAAGATATGTTGTGGGAGATGGTGGATCCATTTTGTATGTTTTTCTTTCCCACCACCAGCTCCAAGTACAGGGAATAAAATTTACGGGAAAAAAATATTCATCGAAGAAATAAATAAATTCGAGTAGATTTAATTTTTTTGTTACGTTATGCGTTTTGGAGGTTACACTGTCGGAAAAGCTCTTTTATCCGGATGTTTTCCCATAATATGGACATGACTTGACTTGCAGTTAATATTTATCGAAGAAAGAAAAAAACTCGAGTGGGTTTAATTTTTTGTTACGTTATGCGTTTTGGAGGTTACACTGTCGGAAAAGCTCTTTTATCCGGATTTTTTCGCATTGGACATGACTTGACCTCCAGTTAATATTTATCAAAGAAAGAAAAAAACTCGAGTGGGTTTAATTTTTTGTTACGTTATGCGTTTTGGAGGTTACACTGTCGGAAAAGCTCTTTTATCCGGATTTTTCGCATATGGACATGACTTGACATCCAGCTAATATTTATCGAAGAAAGAAAAAAAATTGGAGTGAGTTTAATTTTTTGTTACGTTATGCGTTTTGGAGGTTCCACTGTCGAAAAAGCTCTTTTATCCAGATTTTTTCGCATATATGGAATGACCTGATCTACTGTTAATATTTATTAAAGAAAGATAAAAAATCGAGTGGGTCTAATTTTTGTGTACGTTATGCGTTTTGGAGGTTGCGTTGCACTGTCGGAAAAGCTCTTTTATCCGGATTTTTTCGCATATATGGACATGACTTGACATCCAGTTAATATTTATCGAAGAAAGAAAAAAATTGGAATGGGTTTAGTTTTTTGTTACGTTATGCGTTTTGGAGGTTACACTGTCGGCATATATGGAATGACCTGGCCTACTGTTAATATTTACTGAGGAGAGAAAAAATCGAGTGGGTCTAATTTTTTGTTACACTGTCGGAACATTAAAACTACTGTAAAATATGTAAATGCTGTATAGAATTCGTACATATATGTTAAACATTAAAAATACTGTAAAAGTATGTTAATGTTGTACATAACCATAAATTAATCTTAGAACATTATGATATTAAAATATGTACATTTTGTACATAACCATACATATATCTTAGAACATTAAAATACTGTAAGACATGTTAATGTTGGACTTGGAGAGAATCCAAACATAAATCATAGAACATTATAAATATTGTAAAATATGTAAATTTTGTACATAACCTTACATTAATCTTGGAACATTAAAAATACTGTAAAACATGTAATGTTGAACGGAATCCAAACATAAATTTTAGAACATTAAAAATACTGTAAAATATGTTAATTTTGTACATAACCATACATAATTCTTAGAACATTACAATATTGTAAAATATGTAAATGTTGCACATGTTGTACATAATTCGTATATAGATCTTAGAACATTCAAAATACTCAGAAACATGCAAATGTTGTACAGATACCATATACACAAATCTTAAAATATTCAAAATACGGAAAGATTATACTGCAAATTTCTTTCGCAGCACTTATACGATAATAATTATACGCCAAAATAATGGATAAGTTGGCTCGCTATAAATACGCTCCTTGAGGGGGCAACATTATATTTTCACTTTGATCTCAACCTTGTCTGCATGTTGGGATTTTTTTCCCGCTTTTTCAATTTTGCCGACTAGAAATTTCCCTCATTGGGATGTTCTCTTCTTGACCTCTTTTTTACAACATGGGCATTTCTCTTTTTAAATAAAAGTACTGCGAATGTATACAGAAATGGATTGATGGTGGAAT